>NC_072412.2:8873240-10123240 GCF_028858775.2 Pan troglodytes
GAGGAATCCTCAGAGGAGGACACGGGAGAGCCCAATGGCTTCATTGATTGCCCATCACGGTGAGGACAGGGAAATGGGAGCTTGTGGGATTCTGGTGATGACAGAGGTGAGTGTGGTGAAGCCCTAGGGGCTGGTGAATGGTAGCTCCGGATCCCTGGTGAGGAGCTTCCCCTTAAGCCTGAGTTTCTGATAGGGGAGAGGGAGAAGCTGGGTGAAGCTCGCATGGACCTTGGGGAGTCCGGGCTGGGGGACCGTTCATAAGAAGAGCCAGACAAGACCCTACTGTTCTTAGGTGCAGACATGATTAGGAAACCTGCAGCTCCCAGGGGCCCCTACTAATTTTCTAACTCGTAGAAAGAAGGAGTGTGTGTGCGTGTGTGTGTGTGTGTGTGGGTGTGTGTGCGGTGTGAGGTATGTGCCCCTTAAGAAAATGGAAATCAACCAACCAATGAGACAGAGAGACAGACAGACAGACAGACAGACAGAGATTCACTTGCCCAAGTGTTCTGTCCTGTCCTCTGAATCCGCTTCCAAGTCGCAAGACGCTGTGAGCTCCAAGTCCACGCAGAGTCCGCCAAACGCTCCGGCCGCTGATCCGCTCCGCGAAGATCTGAGTACAGGCCAGCCAGGATGGGTTTAAATAGCCTCGGGCGCAGCCTAGCAGCGGAAAGGGCGGAGCTTCACTCCTCCTTTCCATCAGTCACCCCCAACTTTCCCAGGCTACACCTCGTGGGAAACTGTTCTCCTGCTTTGATTTCATGCGCCACCTTTGGGACAATCTAAGAACTTACAAGTTTTCTTGGCCAGATATGTTAGGAATTGTATGCACTGAAACACTGAAAACCAACTAGTGGTTCTGTGGTTCCCACGTTGTGGTTTTGACACCAGCAGCATCCTTGCCACAATCAAAACCCGGAGATCCACAGATCTGCGTTGTAACAAGACCTCCCCCTGACCCTGATGCATGGCAGTTTAAGAAGTCTTTCCGTGTAAGCGAAAAGACTTTGAAGAAAAGGTGGAGATATGCGTTGTATAAACATTCTTTTGCTCTGGAACCACGTAGAGACTTGGGAGCCAGTTGGGTGGAGCATTCGTTGGATGAGGGTGCTCGGGTTAGGAATATCAAGGTGTGGCTCCAGATAATCCAATCATCTAATTAAGATTCCAGTTATGCTCATCTGTTTCAAAATTCCGTTTGGGTAAATTCTTTTAGTCAGACTGAGAATGGCAAAGCCTCAACCCCAATTTCCAGGGAGGGTTGAGAGCCTCAGGTGGAGTTGATCACCAATAGCCTATGGTTTAACCCATCATGCCTATAGAATGAGGTCTCCATAAAAACCCGAAAGGACTGGGATCAGAGAGCTTCTGGATAACACTTCCTGGAAGGTAGTGCGCCCCTCCCCACATGCCGGGCCCCACATTAATTTCTGAACTTTTTGCAATGTCCGCTAAAATACAACGGCAACTGTAAGTGCTTCCCTGCGTGCTGTGAGCTCTTCCAGCAAATGAATGCAACTAAATCTGGGAGTGGTGGCAACCTGATTTATAGCCAGTTGCTGAGAAGCACAGGTAAAACCACGTAGGGCTTCCCATTGTTATTAGTGTGGGAGGCCTGTGTGGCGGGACCCGGCCCTTTGGAATCTAATGCTATGTCCCGGTAGGTAGCGTCACCATTGAATTAGAAGACACACATATGTTGAGAATAATCTTTCTGGTCATTTGCTGCATGTCTTATTTACAATATGTAATCAAATTCTTTATCCTGACCTTATGGCACCTGGGTTGAGAACCATGATTTGAACCAAACATTGGTCTGTCACGTTCTGAGTTTGAAACTTTAGTTTGCCTTTAGCGTTTTGCTATTGCTTTTTCGTTTTCTTTTGTTTCGTTTCGTTTCTAAGTTCTGGGGTATATGTGCAGGATGTGCAGATTTGTTACTAAGGTAAACGTGTGCCATGGTGGTTTGCTGCACCTGTCAACCCATCACCTAGGCATTAAGCCCAGCATGCACTAGCTGTTCTTCTTAACGCTCTGCCCCCCGAAAGGCCCCAGTGTGTGTTGTTCCCCTTCCTGTGTCCATGTGATCTCCTTTTTCAGCTCCCATTATAAGTGAGAATGTGGCGTTTGGTTTTCTTTCCCTGGATTAGTTTGCTGAGGATAATGACCACACATCACCACTGTTTTTGTTTTTTTAGTATAAAGAGTAGTATTTTATTGAATAAGATTTGCTCCCAGAAAAATAAGCTTAAATCTACAATGAATGCCAGACTCTACAGCAGAAAGCAATTTTCTCACTTTTCCACACACAATGGTTCCTACTAAGTGAAAAAAAGCCATAAAATTTCATTCGCAAATGTACTACTCTGTCTCAAAACATCTCACATAATCATGCACTCGACTAAAGCCATTAGATCAGTTCTTCAGTCAGGTTAAAGAAGTATCCCTCTAATAACTGACTTTTATAATGGTATCAATATCCACTCCCAGTCAGTCTGCCGTGGTTAATGGTGTACAGCATGACTGAATACAATGGAATTGATGACGCCCATATCCACGGACAAACCGTGACTTATGATGGTTTGATTTATGATTTTTCAACGTTATGATGGGTTTATTGGACTATTAGATGCGTTTCTGAGTTACACTGGGTTTATGAGCATGCGACCCTAGACTCCAGAAACAGCTGTATAAGGAAAAACAGGTGTACCTAATAAACATATGCTTAGTGACTTGGGATAAACCAATAGATGTGCACAACTGATGGAGAGCCGTGAAAGAGAGATAGCGGTAAATAGTTACAATAACACAATTTTCCTGCACCTGTCGTGGATTTCCCCAAAAAAATGCAGAATGTGGGATGCACCTAAGGCATATGAAAGAGAGAGGGCAGAAGGAGTAAGAGAGAAGTAGGAGGAAGGAAGGAAGGAAGGAAGGAAGGAAAGAAGGAAGGTAGGAAAGAAGGAAGGAAGGAAGGAAGGAAGGAAGGAAGGAAGGAAGGAAGGAAAGAAGGACGAAAGGAAGGAGAAAACACCCGGTGTTACTAAAACCCCCCAAAAAAATGGTTTCCCCCTGTGGGTAAGACTACAATGTGGATGAATCTTGAAAATATTGTGCTACGTGTTATGTCAGTCATAACAGCTCACCTATTGTGCAATTCCGTTTATAGGAAATGTCTACAATATGGAAATCTATGCATATGGGATTGATGGCACTAGGTAGTTGCTACCTAGGGCTGAGGGTCAGGGAGAGGGTTTGAGACAGAATGAGGAGTGACTAATGTCTACAGGGTTTTTCTCTGGTCGGGGGTGATAAGACGTTCTACAATGGATTGCGAATTATAATTGAATGTGCACAACCACAGGTATACTAAAAGCCACTCAATTCATGACTTTTAATGGGGGAATCTTAAGTGGCGCACTCTCATGGAGACCACGGCAGACCTAGTGAGAGAGAAAAAGGTGAGTAAATATCTGAAACGGAGGCAGAAACAGAGAGAACGAAAAGCCCTGTGAAAGGAAGGGAGAGCGAAAAGGGAAAATGGTCCTATTTAGAAATGACAGATGTGAAACGGGTTCACATCAACAGTGTCACTGCCAGGAAGGAGGGTCATGCTAGCCATGTCACCGGTAGTGTGGCCCGCAGGGACGCCGACCTGCTGGAGCGTCGTGCCAGCATGGGCTCTGGCAGCCACGTGGGCCAGCAGGAGGGACCCGCTGCACAGCTGTGGGGTGAGGATAGACTGGGTGGTGATATCGGCCATTACAGGGGCCTCTTCTGCTGGCAAGAGTGTGACAGTAGCAAGTAGATGGACAGGCCTGCGTGTGAGGACGGAATGCAGGAGGGGCTCTTGTGCGGCTGGGCGTGGGGCCCTCACGGGAACCGTGGAGAAATGGCCAGGTAACTGCGTCATGTGGGCTAGTAGATTGGCCAGGGCTTCGAACTGAAGGACAATAACGGGGAGTAGCTGTCAGGCCCTGGGAGTGTCTGAGTGTAAGTGGAGATGGGTTTGGGGTCACTGAGGGATGCGTGAGAGCCATCCCTGTGTAGGTACAGGTCATAGGGAGATAGTCTCGTGAGGCCTGTGAGTGTCTATGGTTGCCCTGGGTGCCTGGGGCTGACTGTGGCAGAAATCTGGGGAAGGCTGGAGAGAAGCTGGGAGGCCCAGGAGAGTCCCTTAAGGCAGGGGGTGAAGAGGTGAAAGAAATGGGGGAGGGTGGCAGTAAGGTCCGTGAGTTTGTAGATGATTCCTGGGTGCGGGAAGCTGACTCCAGGTGCAATCTGGAGATGGTTGGAGAGTAGCAGAGAGAGACAGAAGAGTCCCTGAGGGCTGGGGGTGAGAACATGAGGGAGACTGGGGAGTAAGTCAGTGAAATTCGTGAGTTCGGTGGTGTATCGTGGGTGCCTGGAACTGACTCCAGCTGGAATCTAGAGAAGTTTTGAGAGTAGCTGAAAGAGACACAAGAGTCCCTGTGGGCTGAGGGCAAAGACCTGAGAGAGACCAGGGAGGACCTCAGTGAAGTCTGTGAGTCTGTAGGTGATTCCGGAGTGTGGGAGGCTGACTCCCGCTGAAATCTGGGCGTGGTGGGAGAGTAGCTGGGACAGACAGGAGAGTCCCAGGGGGCTGGGGGTGAAGACATGAGAGAGACTGGGGAGTAACTCAGCGAAACTGCTGAGTTTGGTGGTGATACCTGGGTGCCTGGAACGGACTCCCGCTGAAATCTGGGCATGGATGGAGAGTAGCTGGGACACACAGGAGAGTCCCTGAGGGCTGGGGGTGAAGACATGAGAGAGACCGGGGAGTACCTCAGTGAAACTGGTGAGTTTGGTGGTGACTCCGGGGTGCCTGGAACTGACCCCAGCTGAAATGTGGGCGTGGTTGGAGAGTAGCTGGGACAGACGGGAGAGTCCCTGAGGGATGGTGAAGACATGAGAGAGACTGGGGAGTAACGCAGTGAAATTGGTGAGTTTGATGGTGATTCCTGGGTGCCTGGAGCTGACTCCCGCTGAAGTGTGGGCGTGGTTGGAGAGTAGCTGGGACAGACAGGAGAGTCCCTGAGGGTTGGAGATAAAGACGTGCTAGAGACTGAGGAGTAACTGAGTGAAATTAGTGAGTTTGGTGGTGAGTCCGGGGTGCCTGGAACTGACTCCAGCTGAAATGTGGGCGTGGTTGGAGAGTAGCTGGGACAGACGGGAGAGTCCCTGAGGGATGGTGAAGACATGAGAGAGACTGGGGAGTAACGCAGTGAAATTGGTGAGTTTGGTGGTGATTTCTGGGTGCCTGCAACGAACTCCCGCTGAAGTGTGGGCGTGTTTGGAGAGTAGCTGGGACAGACAGGCGAGTCCCTGAGGGTTGGAGATAAAGACGTGCTGGAGACTGGGGAGTAACTCAGTGAAAGTGGTGGGCTTGGTGGTGATCCCTGGGTTCCTGGAACTGACCCGCGCTGAAATGTGGGCGTGGTTGGAGAGTAGCTGGGACAGACTGGAGGGTCCGTAAGGGCTGGGGGTGAAGACGTGAGAGAGACTGGCGAGGATCCCACTGAGGTCTGTGAGTTTGTAGGTGTTTCTGGGGTGTGGGGTAGAGACTGCCGCTGAAATCTGGGCGTAGTTGGAGAGTAGCTGGGACAAACAGGCGAGTCATGGGTGGCTGGGGGTGAGCTGCTGGATGATGGCAGTAAGAACATATGGTATATTATTGATGAATGAGGTGACTGTGGAGAATCTCCAGAGGAGGACACGGGAGAACACAATGACATGAGTGACTGTCCTGCTTGGTTAGGAAAGGGAAACGTAAAGTTGTGGAGTTCTGTTGATGATGGATGTGAGAGTGGTGAAGCCCTGCGGGGTGATGTAGAGTACTTCCACATCCCTGGTGAGGAGCTGCCCCTTGGGTCTGAGTTTCTGGGAGGGGAGAGGGAGAAGCTGGGTGAGGCAGGCATGAATCTTGAGGAGTCAGGGCTGGGGGACCGCTCATATTCTCCCGAGACGTGTGAGTCTCTGGGGGACTCCTGGGTGCATGGGGCTGACTCCCGCAGGAACCTGGGGATGGCTGGAGAGTAACTGGGAGCCACAGGAGAGTCCCTGAGGCCTGGGGGTGAAGAGATGAAAGACACAGGGGTGGAGCACCGTGAGGCTCGTGAGTTTGTAGGTGATTCCTGGGTGTGGGGGGCTGACTCCAGCTGAAATCTGGGGTTGTTTGGAGAGTAGCTGGGAGACACAGGAGACCCCCCGAGAGCTGGGGGTGAGCTGCTGGGTGATGGCAGTAAGAACATGTGGTACATTATTGATGAACGTGGGGACTCTGAGGAATCCTCAGAGGAGGACACGGGAGAGCCCAATGGCTTCATTGATTGCCCATCACGGTGAGGACAGGGAAATGGGAGCTTGTGGGATTCTGGTGATGACAGAGGTGAGTGTGGTGAAGCCCTAGGGGCTGGTGAATGGTAGCTCCGGATCCCTGGTGAGGAGCTTCCCCTTAAGCCTGAGTTTCTGATAGGGGAGAGGGAGAAGCTGGGTGAAGCTCTCATGGACCTTGGGGAGTCCGGGCTGGGGGACCGTTCATAAGAAGAGCCAGACAAGACCCTACTGTTCTTAGGTGCAGACATGATTAGGAAACCTGCAGCTCCCAGGGGCCCCTACTAATTTTCTAACTCGCAGAAAGAAGAAGTGTGTGTGCGTGTGTGTGTGTGGGTGTGTGTGCGGTGTGAGGTATGTGCCCCTTAAGAAAATGGAAATCAACCAACCAATGAGACAGACAGACAGACAGACAGACAGACAGAGATTCACTTGCCCAAGTGTTCTGTCCTGTCCTCTGAATCCGCTTCCGAGTCGCAAGACGCTGTGAGCTCCAAGTCCACGCAGACCGCCAAACGCTCCGGCCGCTGATCCGCTCCGCGAAGATCTGAGTACAGGCCAGCCAGGGTGGGTTTAAATAGCCTCGGGCGCAGCCTAGCAGCGGAAAGGGCGGAGCTTCACTCCTCCTTTCCATCAGTCACCCCCAACTTTCCCAGGCTACACCTCGTGGGAAACTGTTCTCCTGCTTTGATTTCATGCGCCACCTTTGGGACAATCTAAGAACTTACA
The DNA here is from genome assembly GCF_028858775.2 of Pan troglodytes. NCBI lineage: Eukaryota > Metazoa > Chordata > Mammalia > Primates > Hominidae > Pan > Pan troglodytes. The sequence continues at coordinate 8,880,321 of NC_072412.2, forward strand.
AGTTTTCTTGGCCAGATATGTTAGGAATTGTATGCACTGAAACACTGAAAACCAACTAGTGGTTCTGTGGTTCCCACGTTGTGGTTTTGACACCAGCAGCATCCTTGCCACAATCAAAACCCGGAGATCCACAGATCTGCGTTGTAACAAGACCTCCCCCTGACCCTGATGCATGGCAGTTTAAGAAGTCTTTCCGTGTAAGCGAAAAGACTTTGAAGAAAAGGTGGAGATATGCGTTGTATAAACATTCTTTTGCTCTGGAACCACGTAGAGACTTGGGAGCCAGTTGGGTGGAGCATTCGTTGGATGAGGGTGCTCGGGTTAGGAATATCAAGGTGTGGCTCCAGATAATCCAATCATCTAATTAAGATTCCAGTTATGCTCATCTGTTTCAAAATTCCGTTTGGGTAAATTCTTTTAGTCAGACTGAGAATGGCAAAGCCTCAACCCCAATTTCCAGGGAGGGTTGAGAGCCTCAGGTGGAGTTGATCACCAATAGCCTATGGTTTAACCCATCATGCCTATAGAATGAGGTCTCCATAAAAACCCGAAAGGACTGGGATCAGAGAGCTTCTGGATAACACTTCCTGGAAGGTAGTGCGCCCCTCCCCACATGCCGGGCCCCACATTAATTTCTGAACTTTTTGCAATGTCCGCTAAAATACAACGGCAACTGTAAGTGCTTCCCTGCGTGCTGTGAGCTCTTCCAGCAAATGAATGCAACTAAATCTGGGAGTGGTGGCAACCTGATTTATAGCCAGTTGCTGAGAAGCACAGGTAAAACCACGTAGGGCTTCCCATTGTTATTAGTGTGGGAGGCCTGTGTGGCGGGACCCGGCCCTTTGGAATCTAATGCTATGTCCCGGTAGGTAGCGTCACCATTGAATTAGAAGACACACATATGTTGAGAATAATCTTTCTGGTCATTTGCTGCATGTCTTATTTACAATATGTAATCAAATTCTTTATCCTGACCTTATGGCACCTGGGTTGAGAACCATGATTTGAACCAAACATTGGTCTGTCACGTTCTGAGTTTGAAACTTTAGTTTGCCTTTAGCGTTTTGCTATTGCTTTTTCGTTTTCTTTTGTTTCGTTTCGTTTCTAAGTTCTGGGGTATATGTGCAGGATGTGCAGATTTGTTACTAAGGTAAACGTGTGCCATGGTGGTTTGCTGCACCTGTCAACCCATCACCTAGGCATTAAGCCCAGCATGCACTAGCTGTTCTTCTTAACGCTCTGCCCCCCGAAAGGCCCCAGTGTGTGTTGTTCCCCTTCCTGTGTCCATGTGATCTCCTTTTTCAGCTCCCATTATAAGTGAGAATGTGGCGTTTGGTTTTCTTTCGCTGGATTAGTTTGCTGAGGATAACGACCACACATCACAACTGTTTTTGTTTTTTTAGTATAAAGAGTATTATTTTATTGAATAAGATTTGCTCCCAGAAAAATAAGCTTAAATCTACAATGAATGCCAGACTCTACAGCAGAAAGCAATTTTCTCACTTTTCCACACACAATGGTTTCTACTAAGTGAAAAAAAGCCAGAAAATTTCATTCACAAATGTACTACTCTGTCTCAAAACATCTCACATAATCATGCACTCGACTAAAGCCATTAGATCAGTTCTTCAGTCAGGTTAAAGAAGTATCCCTCTAATAACTGACTTTTATAATGGTATCAATATCCACTCCCAGTCAGTCTGCCGTGGTTAATGGTGTACACCATGACTGAATACAATGGAATTGATGACGCCCATATCCACGGACAAACCGTGACTTATGATGGTTTGATTTATGATTTTTCAACGTTATGATGGGTTTATTGGACTATTAGATGCGCTTCTGAGTTACACTGGGTTTATGAGCATGCGACCCTAGACTCCAGAAACAGCTGTATAAGGAAAAACAGGTGTACCTAATAAACATATGCTTAGTGACTTGGGATAAACCAATAGATGTGCACAACTGATGGAGAGCCGTGAAAGAGAGATAGCGGTAAATAGTTACAATAACACAATTTTCCTGCACCTGTCGTGGATTTCCCCAAAAAAATGCAGAATGTGGGATGCACCTAAGGCATATGAAAGAGAGAGGGCAGAAGGAGTAAGAGAGAAGTAGGAGGAAGGAAGGAAGGAAGGAAGGAAGGAAGGAAGGAAGGAAGGAAGGCAGGAAAATAGGAAGGAAGGAAGGGAGGAAGGAAGGAAGGAAGGAAAGAAGGACGAAAGGAAGGAGAAAACACCCGGTGTTACTAAAACCCCCCAAAAAATGGTTTCCCCCTGTGGGTAAGCCTACAATGTGGATGAATCTTGAAAATATTGTGCTACGTGTTATGTCAGTCATAACAGCTCACCTATTGTGCAATTCCGTTTATAGGAAATGTCCACAATATGGAAATCTATGCATATGGGATTGATCGCACTAGGTAGTTGCTACCTAGGGCTGAGGGTCAGGGAGAGGGTTTGAGACAGAATGAGGAGTGACTAATGTCTACAGGGTTTTTCTCTGGTCGGGGGTGATAAGACGTTCTACAATGGATTGCGAATTATAATTGAATGTGCACAACCACAGGTATACTAAAAGCCACTCAATTCATGACTTTTAATGGGGGAATCTTAAGTGGCGCACTCTCATGGAGACCACGGCAGACATAGTGAGAGAGAAAAAGGTGAGTAAATATCTGAAACGGAGGCAGAAACAGAGCGAACGAAAAGCCCTGTGAAAGGAAGGGAGAGCGAAAAGGGAAAATGGTCCTATTTAGAAATGACAGATGTGAAACTGGGGTTCACATCAACAGTGTCACTGCCAGGAAGGAGGGTCATGCTAGCCACGTCACCGGTAGTGTGGCCCTCAGGGACGCCGACCTGCTGGAGCGTCGTGCCAGCATGGGCTCTGGCAGCCACGTGGGCCAGCAGGAGGGACCCGCTGCACAGCTGTGGGGTGAGGATAGACTGGGTGGTGATATCGGCCATTACAGGGGCCTCTTCTGCTGGCAAGAGTGTGACAGTAGCAAGTAGATGGACAGGCCTGCGTGTGAGGACGGAATGCAGGAGGGGCTCTTGTGCGGCTGGGCGTGGGGCCCTCACGGGAACCGTGGAGAAATGGCCAGGTAACTGCGTCATGTGGGCTAGTAGATTGGCCAGGGCTTCGAACTGAAGGACAATAACGGGGAGTAGCTGTCAGGCCCTGGGAGTGTCTGAGTGTAAGTGGAGATGGGTTTGGGGTCACTGAGGGATGCGTCAGAGCCATCCCTGTGTAGGTACAGGTCATAGGGAGATAGTCTCGTGAGGCCTGTGAGTGTCTATGGTTGCCCTGGGTGCCTGGGGCTGACTGTGGCAGAAATCTGGGGAAGGCTGGAGAGAAGCTGGGAGGCCCAGGAGAGTCCCTTAAGGCAGGGGGTGAAGAGGTGAAAGAAATGGGGGAGGGTGGCAGTAAGGTCCGTGAGTTTGTAGATGATTCCTGGGTGCGGGAAGCTGACTCCAGGTGCAATCTGGAGATGGTTGGAGAGTAGCTGAGAGAGACAGAAGTGTCCCTGAGGGCTGGGGGTGAGAACATGAGGGAGACTGGGGAGTAAGTCAGTGAAATTCGTGAGTTCGGTGGTGTATCGTGGGTGCCTGGAACTGACTCCAGCTGGAATCTAGAGAAGTTTTGAGAGTAGCTGAAAGAGACACAAGAGTCCCTGTGGGCTGAGGGCAAAGACCTGAGAGAGACCAGGGAGGACCTCAGTGAAGTCTGTGAGTCTGTAGGTGATTCCGGAGTGTGGGAGGCTGACTCCCGCTGAAATCTGGGCGTGGTGGGAGAGTAGCTGGGACAGACAGGAGAGTCCCAGGGGGCTGGGGGTGAAGACATGAGAGAGACTGGGGAGTAACTCAGCGAAACTGCTGAGTTTGGTGGTGATACCTGGGTGCCTGGAACGGACTCCCGCTGAAATCTGGGCATGGATGGAGAGTAGCTGGGACACACAGGAGAGTCCCTGAGGGCTGGGGGTGAAGACATGAGAGAGACCGGGGAGTACCTCAGTGAAACTGGTGAGTTTGGTGGTGACTCCGGGGTGCCTGGAACTGACCCCAGCTGAAATGTGGGCGTGGTTGGAGAGTAGCTGGGACAGACGGGAGAGTCCCTGAGGGATGGTGAAGACATGAGAGAGACTGGGGAGTAACGCAGTGAAATTGGTGAGTTTGATGGTGATTCCTGGGTGCCTGGAGCTGACTCCCGCTGAAGTGTGGGCGTGGTTGGAGAGTAGCTGGGACAGACAGGAGAGTCCCTGAGGGTTGGAGATAAAGACGTGCTAGAGACTGAGGAGTAACTGAGTGAAATTGGTGAGTTTGGTGGTGAGTCCGGGGTGACTGGAACTGACTCCAGCTGAAATGTGGGCGTGGTTGGAGAGTAGCTGGGACAGACGGGAGAGTCCCTGAGGGATGGTGAAGACATGAGAGAGACTGGGGAGTAACGCAGTGAAATTGGTGAGTTTGGTGGTGATTTCTGTGTGCCTGCAACGAACTCCCGCTGAAGTGTGGGCGTGTTTGGAGAGTAGCTGGGACAGACAGGCGAGTCCCTGAGGGTTGGAGATAAAGACGTGCTGGAGACTGGGGAGTAACTCAGTGAAAGTGGTGGGCTTGGTGGTGATCCCTGGGTTCCTGGAACTGACCCGCGCTGAAATGTGGGCGTGGTTGGAGAGTAGCTGGGACAGACTGGAGGGTCCGTAAGGGCTGGGGGTGAAGACGTGAGAGAGACTGGCGAGGATCCCACTGAGGTCTGTGAGTTTGTAGGTGTTTCTGGGGTGTGGGGTAGAGACTGCCGCTGAAATCTGGGCGTAGTTGGAGAGTAGCTGGGACAGACAGGCGAGTCATGGGTGGCTGGGGGTGAGCTGCTGGATGATGGCAGTAAGAACATATGGTATATTATTGATGAATGAGGTGACTGTGGAGAATCTCCAGAGGAGGACACGGGAGAACACAATGACATGAGTGACTGTCCTGCTTGGTTAGGAAAGGGAAACGTAAAGTTGTGGAGTTCTGTTGATGATGGATGTGAGAGTGGTGAAGCCCTGCGGGGTGATGTAGAGTACTTCCACATCCCTGGTGAGGAGCTGCCCCTTGGGTCTGAGTTTCTGGGAGGGGAGAGGGAGAAGCTGGGTGAGGCAGGCATGAATCTTGAGGAGTCAGGGCTGGGGGACCGCTCATATTCTCCCGAGACGTGTGAGTCTCTGGGGGACTCCTGGGTGCATGGGGCTGACTCCCGCAGGAACCTGGGGATGGCTGGAGAGTAACTGGGAGCCACAGGAGAGTCCCTGAGGCCTGGGGGTGAAGAGATGAAAGACACAGGGGTGGAGCACCGTGAGGCTCATGAGTTTGTAGGTGATTCCTGGGTGTGGGGGGCTGACTCCAGCTGAAATCTGGGGTTGTTTGGAGAGTAGCTGGGAGACACAGGAGACCCCCCGAGAGCTGGGGGTGAGCTGCTGGGTGATGGCAGTAAGAACATGTGGTAGATTATTGATGAACGTGGGGACTCTGAGGAATCCTCAGAGGAGGACACGGGAGAGCCCAATGGCTTCATTGATTGCCCATCACGGTGAGGACAGGGAAATGGGAGCTTGTGGGATTCTGGTGATGACAGAGGTGAGTGTGGTGAAGCCCTAGGGGCTGGTGAATGGTAGCTCCGGATCCCTGGTGAGGAGCTTCCCCTTAAGCTTGAGTTTCTGATAGGGGAGAGGGAGAAGCTGGGTGAAGCTCGCATGGACCTTGGGGAGTCCGTGCTGGGGGACCGTTCATAAGAAGAGCCAGACAAGACCCTACTGTTCTTAGGTGCAGACATGATTAGGAAACCTGCAGCTCCCAGGGGCCCCTACTAATTTTCTAACTCGTAGAAAGAAGGAGTGTGTTTGCGTGTGTGTGCGTGTGTGTGTGTGTGTGTGCGTGTGTGTGCGGTGTGAGGTATGTGCCCCTTAAGAAAATGGAAATCAACCAACCAATGAGACAGAGAGACAGACAGACAGACAGACAGACAGAGATTCACTTGCCCAAGTGTTCTGTCCTGTCCTCTGAATCCGCTTCCAAGTCGCAAGACGCTGTGAGCTCCAAGTCCACGCAGAGTCCGCCAAACGCTCCGGCCGCTGATCCGCTCCGCGAAGATCTGAGTACAGGCCAGCCAGGGTGGGTTTAAATAGCCTCGGGCGCAGCCTAGCAGCGGAAAGGGCGGAGCTTCACTCCTCCTTTCCATCAGTCACCCCCAACTTTCCCAGGCTACACCTCGTGGGAAACTGTTCTCCTGCTTTGATTTCATGCGCCACCTTTGGGACAATCTAAGAACTTACAAGTTTTCTTGGCCAGATATGTTAGGAATTGTATGCACTGAAACACTGAAAACCAACTAGTGGTTCTGTGGTTCCCACGTTGTGGTTTTGACACCAGCAGCATCCTTGCCACAATCAAAACCCGGAGATCCACAGATCTGCGTTGTAACAAGACCTCCCCCTGACCCTGATGCATGGCAGTTTAAGAAGTCTTTCCGTGTAAGCGAAAAGACTTTGAAGAAAAGGTGGAGATATGCGTTGTATAAACATTCTTTTGCTCTGGAACCACGTAGAGACTTGGGAGCCAGTTGGGTGGAGCATTCGTTGGATGAGGGTGCTCGGGTTAGGAATATCAAGGTGTGGCTCCAGATAATCCAATCATCTAATTAAGATTCCAGTTATGCTCATCTGTTTCAAAATTCCGTTTGGGTAAATTCTTTTAGTCAGACTGAGAATGGCAAAGCCTCAACCCCAATTTCCAGGGAGGGTTGAGAGCCTCAGGTGGAGTTGATCACCAATAGCCTATGGTTTAACCCATCATGCCTATAGAATGAGGTCTCCATAAAAACCCAAAAGGACTGGGATCAGAGAGCTTCTGGATAACACTTCCTGGAAGGTAGTGCGCCCCTCCCCACATGCCGGGCCCCACATTAATTTCTGAACTTTTTGCAATGTCCGCTAAAATACAACGGCAACTGTAGGTGCTTCCCTGCGTGCTGTGAGCTCTTCCAGCAAATGAATGCAACTAAATCTGGGAGTGGTGGCAACCTGATTTATAACCAGTTGCTGAGAAGCACAGGTAAAACCACGTAGGGCTTCCCATTGTTATTAGTGTGGGAGGCCTGTGTGGCGGGACCCGGCCCTTTGGAATCTAATGCTATGTCCCGGTAGGTAGCGTCACCATTGAATTAGAAGACACACATATGTTGAGAATAATCTTTCTGATCATTTGCTGCATGTCTTATTTACAATATGTAATCAAATTCTTTATCCTGACCTTATGGCACCTGGGTTGAGAACCATGATTTGAACCAAACATTGGTCTGTCACGTTCTGAGTTTGAAACTTTAGTTTGCCTTTAGCGTTTTGCTATTGCTTTTTCGTTTTCTTTTGTTTCGTTTCGTTTCCAAGTTCTGGGGTATATGTGCAGGATGTGCAGATTTGTTACTAAGGTAAACGTGTGCCATGGTGGTTTGCTGCACCTGTCAACCCATCACCTAGGCATTAAGCCCAGCATGCAGTAGCTGTTCTTCTTAACGCTCTGCCCCCCGAAAGGCCCCAGTGTGTGTTGTTCCCCTTCCTGTGTCCATGTGATCTCCTTTTTCAGCTCCCATTATAAGTGAGAATGTGGCGTTTGGTTTTCTTTCCCTGGATTAGTTTGCTGAGGATAATGACCACACATCACCACTGTTTTTGTTTTTTTAGTATAAAGAGTAGTATTTTATTGAATAAGATTTGCTCCCAGAAAAATAAGCTTAAATCTACAATGAATGCCAGACTCTACAGCAGAAAGCAATTTTCTCACTTTTCCACACACAATGGTTCCTACTAAGTGAAAAAAAGGCAGAAAATTTCATTCACAAATGTACTACTCCGTCTCAAAACATCTCACATAATCATGCACTCGACTAAAGCCATTAGATCAGTTCTTCAGTCAGGTTAAAGAAGTATCCCTCTAATAACTGACTTTTATAATGGTATCAATATCCACTCCCAGTCAGTCTGCCGTGGTTAATGGTGTACAGCATGACTGAATACAATGGAATTGATGACGCCCATATCCACGGACAAACCGTGACTTATGATGGTTTGATTTATGATTTTTCAACGTTATGATGGGTTTATTGGACTATTAGATGCGTTTCTGAGTTACACTGGGTTTATGAGCATGCGACCCTAGACTCCAGAAACAGCTGTATAAGGAAAAACAGGTGTACCTAATAAACATATGCTTAGTGACTTGGGATAAACCAATAGATGTGCACAACTGATGGAGAGCCGTGAAAGAGAGATAGCGGTAAATAGTTACAATAACACAATTTTCCTGCACCTGTCGTGGATTTCCCCAAAAAAATGCAGAATGTGGGAATCACCTAAGACATATGAAAGAGAGAGGGCAGAAGGAGTAAGAGAGAAGTAGGAGGAAGGAAGGAAGGAAGGAAGGAAGGAAGGAAGGAAGGAAGGAAAGAAGGAAGGTAGGAAAGAAGGAAGGAAGGAAGGAAGGAAGGAAGGAAGGAAAGAAGGACGAAAGGAAGGAGAAAACACCCGGTGTTACTAAAACCCCCCAAAAAAATGGTTTCCCCCTGTGGGTAAGCCTACAATGTGGATGAATCTTGAAAATATTGTGCTACGTGTTATGTCAGTCATAACAGCTCACCTACTGTGCAATTCCGTTTATAGGAAATGTCTACAATATGGAAATCTATGCATATGGGATTGATGGCACTAGGTAGTTGCTACCTAGGGCTGAGGGTCAGGGAGAGGGTTTGAGACAGAATGAGGAGTGACTAATGTCTACAGGGTTTTTCTCTGGTCGGGGGTGATAAGACGTTCTACAATGGATTGCGAATTATAATTGAATGTGCACAACCACAGGTATACTAAAAGCCACTCAATTCATGACGTTTAATGGGGAATCTTAAGTGGCGCACTCTCATGGAGACCACGGCAGACATAGTGAGAGAGAAAAAGGTGAGTAAATATCTGAAACGGAGGCAGAAACAGAGCGAACGAAAAGCCCTGTGAAAGGAAGGGAGAGCGAAAAGGGAAAATGGTCCTATTTAGAAATGACAGATGTGAAACTGGGGTTCACATCAACAGTGTCACTGCCAGGAAGGAGGGTCATGCTAGCCACGTCACCGGTAGTGTGGCCCGCAGGGACGCCGACCTGCTGGAGCGTCGTGCCAGCATGGGCTCTGGCAGCCACGTGGGCCAGCAGGAGGGACCCGCTGCACAGCTGTGGGGTGAGGATAGACTGGGTGGTGATATCGGCCATTACAGGGGCCTCTTCTGCTGGCAAGAGTGTGACAGTAGCAAGTAGATGGACAGGCCTGCGTGTGAGGACGGAATGCAGGAGGGGCTCTTGTGCGGCTGGGCGTGGGGCCCTCACGGGAACCGTGGAGAAATGGCCAGGTAACTGCGTCATGTGGGCTAGTAGATTGGCCAGGGCTTCGAACTGAAGGACAATAACGGGGAGTAGCTGTCAGGCCCTGGGAGTGTCTGAGTGTAAGTGGAGATGGGTTTGGGGTCACTGAGGGATGCGTGAGAGCCATCCCTGTGTAGGTACAGGTCATAGGGAGATAGTCTCGTGAGGCCTGTGAGTGTCTATGGTTGCCCTGGGTGCCTGGGGCTGACTGTGGCAGAAATCTGGGGAAGGCTGGAGAGAAGCTGGGAGGCCCAGGAGAGTCCCTTAAGGCAGGGGGTGAAGAGGTGAAAGAAATGGGGGAGGGTGGCAGTAAGGTCCGTGAGTTTGTAGATGATTCCTGGGTGCGGGAAGCTGACTCCAGGTGCAATCTGGAGATGGTTGGAGAGTAGCTGAGAGAGACAGAAGTGTCCCTGAGGGCTGGGGGTGAGAACATGAGGGAGACTGGGGAGTAAGTCAGTGAAATTCGTGAGTTCGGTGGTGTATCGTGGGTGCCTGGAACTGACTCCAGCTGGAATCTAGAGAAGTTTTGAGAGTAGCTGAAAGAGACACAAGAGTCCCTGTGGGCTGAGGGCAAAGACCTGAGAGAGACCAGGGAGGACCTCAGTGAAGTCTGTGAGTCTGTAGGTGATTCCGGAGTGTGGGAGGCTGACTCCCGCTGAAATCTGGGCGTGGTGGGAGAGTAGCTGGGACAGACAGGAGAGTCCCAGGGGGCTGGGGGTGAAGACATGAGAGAGACTGGGGAGTAACTCAGCGAAACTGCTGAGTTTGGTGGTGATACCTGGGTGCCTGGAACGGACTCCCGCTGAAATCTGGGCATGGATGGAGAGTAGCTGGGACACACAGGAGAGTCCCTGAGGGCTGGGGGTGAAGACATGAGAGAGACCGGGGAGTACCTCAGTGAAACTGGTGAGTTTGGTGGTGACTCCGGGGTGCCTGGAACTGACCCCAGCTGAAATGTGGGCGTGGTTGGAGAGTAGCTCGGACAGACGGGAGAGTCCCTGAGGGATGGTGAAGACATGAGAGAGACTGGGGAGTAACGCAGTGAAATTGGTGAGTTTGATGGTGATTCCTGGGTGCCTGGAACTGACTCCCGCTGAAGTGTGGGCGTGGTTGGAGAGTAGCTGGGACACACAGGAGAGTCCCTGAGGGTTGGAGATAAAGACGTGCTAGAGACTGAGGAGTAACTGAGTGAAATTGGTGAGTTTGGTGGTGAGTCCGGGGTGCCTGGAACTGACTCCAGCTGAAATGTGGGCGTGGTTGGAGAGTAGCTGGGACAGACGGGAGAGTCCCTGAGGGATGGTGAAGACATGAGAGAGACTGGGGAGTAACGCAGTGAAATTGGTGAGTTTGGTGGTGATTTCTGGGTGCCTGCAACGAACTCCCGCTGAAGTGTGGGCGTGTTTGGAGAGTAGCTGGGACAGACAGGCGAGTCCCTGAGGGTTGGAGATAAAGACGTGCTGGAGACTGGGGAGTAACTCAGTGAAAGTGGTGGGCTTGGTGGTGATCCCTGGGTTCCTGGAACTGACCCGCGCTGAAATGTGGGCGTGGTTGGAGAGTAGCTGGGACAGACTGGAGGGTCCGTAAGGGCTGGGGGTGAAGACGTGAGAGAGACTGGCGAGGATCCCACTGAGGTCTGTGAGTTTGTAGGTGTTTCTGGGGTGTGGGGTAGAGACTGCCGCTGAAATCTGGGCGTAGTTGGAGAGTAGCTGGGACAGACAGACGAGTCATGGGTGGCTGGGGGTGAGCTGCTGGATGATGGCAGTAAGAACATATGGTATATTATTGATGAATGAGGTGACTGTGGAGAATCTCCAGAGGAGGACACGGGAGAACACAATGACATGAGTGACTGTCCTGCTTGGTTAGGAAAGGGAAACGTAAAGTTGTGGAGTTCTGTTGATGATGGATGTGAGAGTGGTGAAGCCCTGCGGGGTGATGTAGAGTACTTCCACATCCCTGGTGAGGAGCTGCCCCTTGGGTCTGAGTTTCTGGGAGGGGAGAGGGAGAAGCTGGGTGAGGCAGGCATGAATCTTGAGGAGTCAGGGCTGGGGGACCGCTCATATTCTCCCGAGACGTGTGAGTCTCTGGGGGACTCCTGGGTGCATGGGACTGACTCCCGCAGGAACCTGGGGATGGCTGGAGAGTAACTGGGAGCCACAGGAGAGTCCCTGAGGCCTGGGGGTGAAGAGATGAAAGACACAGGGGTGGAGCACCGTGAGGCTCGTGAGTTTGTAGGTGATTCCTGGGTGTGGGGGGCTGACTCCAGCTGAAATCTGGGGTTGTTTGGAGAGTAGCTGGGAGACACAGGAGACCCCCCGAGAGCTGGGGGTGAGCTGCTGGGTGATGGCAGTAAGAACATGTGGTAGATTATTGATGAACGTGGGGACTCTGAGGAATCCTCAGAGGAGGACACGGGAGAGCCCAATGGCTTCATTGATTGCCCATCACGGTGAGGACAGGGAAATGGGAGCTTGTGGGATTCTGGTGATGACAGAGGTGAGTGTGGTGAAGCCCTAGGGGCTGGTGAATGGTAGCTCCGGATCCCTGGTGAGGAGCTTCCCCTTAAGCCTGAGTTTCTGATAGGGGAGAGGGAGAAGCTGGGTGAAGCTCGCATGGACCTTGGGGAGTCCGGGCTGGGGGACCGTTCATAAGAAGAGCCAGACAAGACCCTACTGTTCTTAGGTGCAGACATGATTAGGAAACCTGCAGCTCCCAGGGGCCCCTACTAATTTTCTAACTCGCAGAAAGAAGGAGTGTGTGTGCGTGTGTGTGCGTGTGTGTGCGTGTGTGTGCGTGTGTGTGCGGTGTGAGGTATGTGCCCCTTAAGAAAATGGAAATCAACCAACCAATGAGACAGAGAGACAGACAGACAGACAGACAGACAGAGATTCACTTGCCCAAGTGTTCTGTCCTGTCCTCTGAATCCGCTTCCAAGTCGCAAGACGCTGTGAGCTCCAAGTCCACGCAGAGTCCGCCAAACGCTCCGGCCGCTGATCCGCTCCGCGAAGATCTGAGTACAGGCCAGCCAGGGTGGGTTTAAATAGCCTCGGGCGCAGCCTAGCAGCGGAAAGGGCGGAGCTTCACTCCTCCTTTCCATCAGTCACCCCCAACTTTCCCAGGCTACACCTCGTGGGAAACTGTTCTCCTGCTTTGATTTCATGCGCCACCTTTGGGACAATCTAAGAACTTACAAGTTTTCTTGGCCAGATATGTTAGGAATTGTATGCACTGAAACACTGAAAACCAACTAGTGGTTCTGTGGTTCCCACGTTGTGGTTTTGACACCAGCAGCATCCTTGCCACAATCAAAACCCGGAGATCCACAGATCTGCGTTGTAACAAGACCTCCCCCTGACCCTGATGCATGGCAGTTTAAGAAGTCTTTCCGTGTAAGCGAAAAGACTTTGAAGAAAAGGTGGAGATATGCGTTGTATAAACATTCTTTTGCTCTGGAACCACGTAGAGACTTGGGAGCCAGTTGGGTGGAGCATTCGTTGGATGAGGGTGCTCGGGTTAGGAATATCAAGGTGTGGCTCCAGATAATCCAATCATCTAATTAAGATTCCAGTTATGCTCATCTGTTTCAAAATTCCGTTTGGGTAAATTCTTTTAGTCAGACTGAGAATGGCAAAGCCTCAACCCCAATTTCCAGGGAGGGTTGAGAGCCTCAGGTGGAGTTGATCACCAATAGCCTATGGTTTAACCCATCATGCCTATAGAATGAGGTCTCCATAAAAACCCAAAAGGACTGGGATCAGAGAGCTTCTGGATAACACTTCCTGGAAGGTAGTGCGCCCCTCCCCACATGCCGGGCCCCACATTAATTTCTGAACTTTTTGCAATGTCCGCTAAAATACAACGGCAACTGTAGGTGCTTCCCTGCGTGCTGTGAGCTCTTCCAGCAAATGAATGCAACTAAATCTGGGAGTGGTGGCAACCTGATTTATAACCAGTTGCTGAGAAGCACAGGTAAAACCACGTAGGGCTTCCCATTGTTATTAGTGTGGGAGGCCTGTGTGGCGGGACCCGGCCCTTTGGAATCTAATGCTATGTCCCGGTAGGTAGCGTCACCATTGAATTAGAAGACACACATATGTTGAGAATAATCTTTCTGATCATTTGCTGCATGTCTTATTTACAATATGTAATCAAATTCTTTATCCTGACCTTATGGCACCTGGGTTGAGAACCATGATTTGAACCAAACATTGGTCTGTCACGTTCTGAGTTTGAAACTTTAGTTTGCCTTTAGCGTTTTGCTATTGCTTTTTCGTTTTCTTTTGTTTCGTTTCGTTTCCAAGTTCTGGGGTATATGTGCAGGATGTGCAGATTTGTTACTAAGGTAAACGTGTGCCATGGTGGTTTGCTGCACCTGTCAACCCATCACCTAGGCATTAAGCCCAGCATGCAGTAGCTGTTCTTCTTAACGCTCTGCCCCCCGAAAGGCCCCAGTGTGTGTTGTTCCCCTTCCTGTGTCCATGTGATCTCCTTTTTCAGCTCCCATTATAAGTGAGAATGTGGCGTTTGGTTTTCTTTCCCTGGATTAGTTTGCTGAGGATAATGACCACACATCACCACTGTTTTTGTTTTTTTAGTATAAAGAGTAGTATTTTATTGAATAAGATTTGCTCCCAGAAAAATAAGCTTAAATCTACAATGAATGCCAGACTCTACAGCAGAAAGCAATTTTCTCACTTTTCCACACACAATGGTTCCTACTAAGTGAAAAAAAGGCAGAAAATTTCATTCACAAATGTACTACTCTGTCTCAAAACATCTCACATAATCATGCACTCGACTAAAGCCATTAGATCAGTTCTTCAGTCAGGTTAAAGAAGTATCCCTCTAATAACTGACTTTTATAATGGTATCAATATCCACTCCCAGTCAGTCTGCCGTGGTTAATGGTGTACAGCATGACTGAATACAATGGAATTGATGACGCCCATATCCACGGACAAACCGTGACTTATGATGGTTTGATTTATGATTTTTCAACGTTATGATGGGTTTATTGGACTATTAGATGCGTTTCTGAGTTACACTGGGTTTATGAGCATGCGACCCTAGACTCCAGAAACAGCTGTATAAGGAAAAACAGGTGTACCTAATAAACATATGCTTAGTGACTTGGGATAAACCAATAGATGTGCACAACTGATGGAGAGCCGTGAAAGAGAGATAGCGGTAAATAGTTACAATAACACAATTTTCCTGCACCTGTCGTGGATTTCCCCAAAAAAATGCAGAATGTGGGAATCACCTAAGACATATGAAAGAGAGAGGGCAGAAGGAGTAAGAGAGAAGTAGGAGGAAGGAAGGAAGGAAGGAAGGAAGGAAGGAAGGAAGGAAGGAAGGAAAGAAGGAAGGTAGGAAAGAAGGAAGGAAGGAAGGAAGGAAGGAAGGAAGGAAAGAAGGACGAAAGGAAGGAGAAAACACCCGGTGTTACTAAAACCCCCCAAAAAAATGGTTTCCCCCTGTGGGTAAGCCTACAATGTGGATGAATCTTGAAAATATTGTGCTACGTGTTATGTCAGTCATAACAGCTCACCTACTGTGCAATTCCGTTTATAGGAAATGTCTACAATATGGAAATCTATGCATATGGGATTGATGGCACTAGGTAGTTGCTACCTAGGGCTGAGGGTCAGGGAGAGGGTTTGAGACAGAATGAGGAGTGACTAATGTCTACAGGGTTTTTCTCTGGTCGGGGGTGATAAGACGTTCTACAATGGATTGCGAATTATAATTGAATGTGCACAACCACAGGTATACTAAAAGCCACTCAATTCATGACTTTTAATGGGGAATCTTAAGTGGCGCACTCTCATGGAGACCACGGCAGACATAGTGAGAGAGAAAAAGGTGAGTAAATATCTGAAACGGAGGCAGAAACAGAGCGAACGAAAAGCCCTGTGAAAGGAAGGGAGAGCGAAAAGGGAAAATGGTCCTATTTAGAAATGACAGATGTGAAACTGGGGTTCACATCAACAGTGTCACTGCCAGGAAGGAGGGTCATGCTAGCCACGTCACCGGTAGTGTGGCCCGCAGGGACGCCGACCTGCTGGAGCGTCGTGCCAGCATGGGCTCTGGCAGCCACGTGGGCCAGCAGGAGGGACCCGCTGCACAGCTGTGGGGTGAGGATAGACTGGGTGGTGATATCGGCCATTACAGGGGCCTCTTCTGCTGGCAAGAGTGTGACAGTAGCAAGTAGATGGACAGGCCTGCGTGTGAGGACGGAATGCAGGAGGGGCTCTTGTGCGGCTGGGCGTGGGGCCCTCACGGGAACCGTGGAGAAATGGCCAGGTAACTGCGTCATGTGGGCTAGTAGATTGGCCAGGGCTTCGAACTGAAGGACAATAACGGGGAGTAGCTGTCAGGCCCTGGGAGTGTCTGAGTGTAAGTGGAGATGGGTTTGGGGTCACTGAGGGATGCGTGAGAGCCATCCCTGTGTAGGTACAGGTCATAGGGAGATAGTCTCGTGAGGCCTGTGAGTGTCTATGGTTGCCCTGGGTGCCTGGGGCTGACTGTGGCAGAAATCTGGGGAAGGCTGGAGAGAAGCTGGGAGGCCCAGGAGAGTCCCTTAAGGCAGGGGGTGAAGAGGTGAAAGAAATGGGGGAGGGTGGCAGTAAGGTCCGTGAGTTTGTAGATGATTCCTGGGTGCGGGAAGCTGACTCCAGGTGCAATCTGGAGATGGTTGGAGAGTAGCTGAGAGAGACAGAAGTGTCCCTGAGGGCTGGGGGTGAGAACATGAGGGAGACTGGGGAGTAAGTCAGTGAAATTCGTGAGTTCGGTGGTGTATCGTGGGTGCCTGGAACTGACTCCAGCTGGAATCTAGAGAAGTTTTGAGAGTAGCTGAAAGAGACACAAGAGTCCCTGTGGGCTGAGGGCAAAGACCTGAGAGAGACCAGGGAGGACCTCAGTGAAGTCTGTGAGTCTGTAGGTGATTCCGGAGTGTGGGAGGCTGACTCCCGCTGAAATCTGGGCGTGGTGGGAGAGTAGCTGGGACAGACAGGAGAGTCCCAGGGGGCTGGGGGTGAAGACATGAGAGAGACTGGGGAGTAACTCAGCGAAACTGCTGAGTTTGGTGGTGATACCTGGGTGCCTGGAACGGACTCCCGCTGAAATCTGGGCATGGATGGAGAGTAGCTGGGACACACAGGAGAGTCCCTGAGGGCTGGGGGTGAAGACATGAGAGAGACCGGGGAGTACCTCAGTGAAACTGGTGAGTTTGGTGGTGACTCCGGGGTGCCTGGAACTGACCCCAGCTGAAATGTGGGCGTGGTTGGAGAGTAGCTCGGACAGACGGGAGAGTCCCTGAGGGATGGTGAAGACATGAGAGAGACTGGGGAGTAACGCAGTGAAATTGGTGAGTTTGATGGTGATTCCTGGGTGCCTGGAACTGACTCCCGCTGAAGTGTGGGCGTGGTTGGAGAGTAGCTGGGACACACAGGAGAGTCCCTGAGGGTTGGAGATAAAGACGTGCTAGAGACTGAGGAGTAACTGAGTGAAATTGGTGAGTTTGGTGGTGAGTCCGGGGTGCCTGGAACTGACTCCAGCTGAAATGTGGGCGTGGTTGGAGAGTAGCTGGGACAGACGGGAGAGTCCCTGAGGGATGGTGAAGACATGAGAGAGACTGGGGAGTAACGCAGTGAAATTGGTGAGTTTGGTGGTGATTTCTGGGTGCCTGCAACGAACTCCCGCTGAAGTGTGGGCGTGTTTGGAGAGTAGCTGGGACAGACAGGCGAGTCCCTGAGGGTTGGAGATAAAGACGTGCTGGAGACTGGGGAGTAACTCAGTGAAAGTGGTGGGCTTGGTGGTGATCCCTGGGTTCCTGGAACTGACCCGCGCTGAAATGTGGGCGTGGTTGGAGAGTAGCTGGGACAGACTGGAGGGTCCGTAAGGGCTGGGGGTGAAGACGTGAGAGAGACTGGCGAGGATCCCACTGAGGTCTGTGAGTTTGTAGGTGTTTCTGGGGTGTGGGGTAGAGACTGCCGCTGAAATCTGGGCGTAGTTGGAGAGTAGCTGGGACAGACAGACGAGTCATGGGTGGCTGGGGGTGAGCTGCTGGATGATGGCAGTAAGAACATATGGTATATTATTGATGAATGAGGTGACTGTGGAGAATCTCCAGAGGAGGACACGGGAGAACACAATGACATGAGTGACTGTCCTGCTTGGTTAGGAAAGGGAAACGTAAAGTTGTGGAGTTCTGTTGATGATGGATGTGAGAGTGGTGAAGCCCTGCGGGGTGATGTAGAGTACTTCCACATCCCTGGTGAGGAGCTGCCCCTTGGGTCTGAGTTTCTGGGAGGGGAGAGGGAGAAGCTGGGTGAGGCAGGCATGAATCTTGAGGAGTCAGGGCTGGGGGACCGCTCATATTCTCCCGAGACGTGTGAGTCTCTGGGGGACTCCTGGGTGCATGGGACTGACTCCCGCAGGAACCTGGGGATGGCTGGAGAGTAACTGGGAGCCACAGGAGAGTCCCTGAGGCCTGGGGGTGAAGAGATGAAAGACACAGGGGTGGAGCACCGTGAGGCTCGTGAGTTTGTAGGTGATTCCTGGGTGTGGGGGGCTGACTCCAGCTGAAATCTGGGGTTGTTTGGAGAGTAGCTGGGAGACACAGGAGACCCCCCGAGAGCTGGGGGTGAGCTGCTGGGTGATGGCAGTAAGAACATGTGGTAGATTATTGATGAACGTGGGGACTCTGAGGAATCCTCAGAGGAGGACACGGGAGAGCCCAATGGCTTCATTGATTGCCCATCACGGTGAGGACAGGGAAATGGGAGCTTGTGGGATTCTGGTGATGACAGAGGTGAGTGTGGTGAAGCCCTAGGGGCTGGTGAATGGTAGCTCCGGATCCCTGGTGAGGAGCTTCCCCTTAAGCCTGAGTTTCTGATAGGGGAGAGGGAGAAGCTGGGTGAAGCTCGCATGGACCTTGGGGAGTCCGGGCTGGGGGACCGTTCATAAGAAGAGCCAGACAAGACCCTACTGTTCTTAGGTGCAGACATGATTAGGAAACCTGCAGCTCCCAGGGGCCCCTACTAATTTTCTAACTCACAGAAAGAAGGAGTGTGTGTGCGTGTGTGTGCGTGTGTGTGCGTGTGTGTGCGTGTGTGTGCGGTGTGAGGTATGTGCCCCTTAAGAAAATGGAAATCAACCAACCAATGAGACAGAGAGACAGACAGACAGACAGACAGACAGAGATTCACTTGCCCAAGTGTTCTGTCCTGTCCTCTGAATCCGCTTCCAAGTCGCAAGACGCTGTGAGCTCCAAGTCCACGCAGAGTCCGCCAAACGCTCCGGCCGCTGATCCGCTCCGCGAAGATCTGAGTACAGGCCAGCCAGGATGGGTTTAAATAGCCTCGGGCGCAGCCTAGCAGCGGAAAGGGCGGAGCTTCACTCCTCCTTTCCATCAGTCACCCCCAACTTTCCCAGGCTACACCTCGTGGGAAACTGTTCTCCTGCTTTGATTTCATGCGCCACCTTTGGGACAATCTAAGAACTTACAAGTTTTCTTGGCCAGATATGTTAGGAATTGTATGCACTGAAACACTGAAAACCAACTAGTGGTTCTGTGGTTCCCACGTTGTGGTTTTGACACCAGCAGCATCCTTGCCACAATCAAAACCCGGAGATCCACAGATCTGCGTTGTAACAAGACCTCCCCCTGACCCTGATGCATGGCAGTTTAAGAAGTCTTTCCGTGTAAGCGAAAAGACTTTGAAGAAAAGGTGGAGATATGCGTTGTATAAACATTCTTTTGCTCTGGAACCACGTAGAGACTTGGGAGCCAGTTGGGTGGAGCATTCGTTGGATGAGGGTGCTCGGGTTAGGAATATCAAGGTGTGGCTCCAGATAATCCAATCATCTAATTAAGATTCCAGTTATGCTCATCTGTTTCAAAATTACGTTTGGGTAAATTCTTTTAGTCAGACTGAGAATGGCAAAGCCTCAACCCCAATTTCCAGGGATGGTTGAGAGCCTCAGGTGGAGTTGATCACCAATAGCCTATGGTTTAACCCATCATGCCTATAGAATGAGGTCTCCATAAAAACCCGAAAGGACTAGGATCAGAGAGCTTCTGGATAACACTTCATGGAAGGTAGTGCGCCCCTCCCCACATGCCGGGCCCCACATTAATTTCTGAACTTTTTGCAATGTCCGCTAAAATACAACGGCAACTGTAAGTGCTTCCCTGCGTGCTGTGAGCTCTTCCAGCAAATGAATGCAACTAAATCTGGGAGTGGTGGCAACCTGATTTATAGCCAGTTGCTGAGAAGCACAGGTAAAACCACGTAGGGCTTCCCATTGTTATTAGTGTGGGAGGCCTGTGTGGCGGGACCCGGCCCTTTGGAATCTAATGCTATGTCCCGGTAGGTAGCGTCACCATTGAATTAGAAGACACACATATGTTGAGAATAATCTTTCTGGTCATTTGCTGCATGTCTTATTTACAATATGTAATCAAATTCTTTATCCTGACCTTATGGCACCTGGGTTGAGAACCATGATTTGAACCAAACATTGGTCTGTCACGTTCTGAGTTTGAAACTTTAGTTTGCCTTTAGCGTTTTGCTATTGCTTTTTCGTTTTCTTTTGTTTCGTTTCGTTTCTAAGTTCTGGGGTATATGTGCAGGATGTGCAGATTTGTTACTAAGGTAAACGTGTGCCATGGTGGTTTGCTGCACCTGTCAACCCATCACCTAGGCATTAAGCCCAGCATGCAGTAGCTGTTCTTCTTAACGCTCTGCCCCCCGAAAGGCCCCAGTGTGTGTTGTTCCCCTTCCTGTGTCCATGTGATCTCCTTTTTCAGCTCCCATTATAAGTGAGAATGTGGCGTTTGGTTTTCTTTCCCTGGATTAGTTTGCTGAGGATAATGACCACACATCACCACTGTTTTTGTTTTTTTAGTATAAAGAGTAGTATTTTATTGAATAAGATTTGCTCCCAGAAAAATAAGCTTAAATCTACAATGAATGCCAGACTCTACAGCAGAAAGCAATTTTCTCACTTTTCCACACACAATGGTTCCTACTAAGTGAAAAAAAGCCATAAAATTTCATTCACAAATGTACTACTCTGTCTCAAAACATCTCACATAATCATGCACTCGACTAAAGCCATTAGATCAGTTCTTCAGTCAGGTTAAAGAAGTATCCCTCTAATAACTGACTTTTATAATGGTATCAATATCCACTCCCAGTCAGTCTGCCGTGGTTAATGGTGTACAGCATGACTGAATACAATGGAATCGATGACGCCCATATCCACGGACAAACCGTGACTTATGATGGTTTGATTTATGATTTTTCAACGTTATGATGGGTTTATTGGACTATTAGATGCGTTTCTGAGTTACACTGGGTTTATGAGCATGCGACCCTAGACTCCAGAAACAGCTGTATAAGGAAAAACAGGTGTACCTAATAAACATATGCTTAGTGACTTGGGATAAACCAATAGATGTGCACAACTGATGGAGAGCCGTGAAAGAGAGATAGCGGTAAATAGTTACAATAACACAATTTTCCTGCACCTGTCGTGGATTTCCCCAAAAAAATGCAGAATGTGGGATGCACCTAAGGCATATGAAAGAGAGAGGGCAGAAGGAGTAAGAGAGAAGTAGGAGGAAGGAAGGAAGGAAGGAAGGAAGGAAGGAAGGAAGGAAGGAAAGAAGGAAGGTAGGAAAGAAGGAAGGAAGGAAGGAAGGAAGGAAGGAAGGAAGGAAGGAAAGAAGGACGAAAGGAAGGAGAAAACACCCGGTGTTACTAAAACCCCCCCAAAAAATGGTTTCCCCCTGTGGGTAAGCCTACAATGTGGATGAATCTTGAAAATACTGTGCTACGTGTTATGTCAGTCATAACAGCTCACCTATTGTGCAATTCCGTTTATAGGAAATGTCTACAATATGGAAATCTATGCATATGGGATTGATGGCACTAGGTAGTTGCTACCTAGGGCTGAGGGTCAGGGAGAGGGTTTGAGACAGAATGAGGAGTGACTAATGTCTCCAGGGTTTTTCTCTGGTCGGGGGTGATAAGACGTTCTACAATGGATTGCGAATTATAATTGAATGTGCACAACCACAGGTATACTAAAAGCCACTCAATTCATGACTTTTAATGGGGAATCTTAAGTGGCGCACTCTCATGGAGACCACGGCAGACATAGTGAGAGAGAAAAAGGTGAGTAAATATCTGAAACGGAGGCAGAAACAGAGCGAACGAAAAGCCCTGTGAAAGGAAGGGAGAGCGAAAAGGGAAAATGGTCCTATTTAGAAATGACAGATGTGAAACTGGGGTTCACATCAACAGTGTCACTGCCAGGAAGGAGGGTCATGCTAGCCACGTCACCGGTAGTGTGGCCCTCAGGGACGCCGACCTGCTGGAGCGTCGTGCCAGCATGGGCTCTGGCACCCACGTGGGCCAGCAGGAGGGACCCGCTGCACAGCTGTGGGGTGAGGATAGACTGGGTGGTGATATCGGCCATTACAGGGGCCTCTTCTGCTGGCAAGAGTGTGACAGTAGCAAGTAGATGGACAGGCCTGCGTGTGAGGACGGAATGCAGGAGAGGCTCTTGTGCGGCTGGGCGTGGGGCCCTCACGGGAACCGTGGAGAAATGGCCAGGTAACTGCGTCATGTGGGCTAGTAGATTGGCCAGGGCTTCGAACTGAAGGACAATAACGGGGAGTAGCTGTCAGGCCCTGGGAGTGTCTGAGTGTAAGTGGAGATGGGTTTGGGGTCACTGAGGGATGCGTGAGAGCCATCCCTGTGTAGGTACAGGTCATAGGGAGATAGTCTCGTGAGGCCTGTGAGTGTCTATGGTTGCCCTGGGTGCCTGGGGCTGACTGTGGCAGAAATCTGGGGAAGGCTGGAGAGAAGCTGAGAGGCCCAGGAGAGTCCCTTAAGGCAGGGGGTGAAGAGGTGAAAGAAATGGGGGAGGGTGGCAGTAAGGTCCGTGAGTTTGTAGATGATTCCTGGGTGCGGGAAGCTGACTCCAGGTGCAATCTGGAGATGGTTGGAGAGTAGCTGAGAGAGACAGAAGTGTCCCTGAGGGCTGGGGGTGAGAACATGACGGAGACTGGGGAGTAAGTCAGTGAAATTCGTGAGTTCGGTGGTGTATCGTGGGTGCCTGGAACTGACTCCAGCTGGAATCTAGAGAAGTTTTGAGAGTAGCTGAAAGAGACACAAGAGTCCCTGTGGGCTGAGGGCAAAGACCTGAGAGAGACCAGGGAGGACCTCAGTGAAGTCTGTGAGTCTGTAGGTGATTCCGGAGTGTGGGAGGCTGACTCCCGCTGAAATCTGGGCGTGGTGGGAGAGTAGCTGGGACAGACAGGAGAGTCCCAGGGGGCTGGGGGTGAAGACATGAGAGAGACTGGGGAGTAACTCAGCGAAACTGCTGAGTTTGGTGGTGATACCTGGGTGCCTGGAACGGACTCCCGCTGAAATCTGGGCATGGATGGAGAGTAGCTGGGACACACAGGAGAGTCCCTGAGGGCTGGGGGTGAAGACATGAGAGAGACCGGGGAGTACCTCAGTGAAACTGGTGAGTTTGGTGGTGACTCCGGGGTGCCTGGAACTGACCCCAGCTGAAATGTGGGCGTGGTTGGAGAGTAGCTGGGACAGACGGGAGAGTCCCTGAGGGATGGTGAAGACATGAGAGAGACTGGGGAGTAACGCAGTGAAATTGGTGAGTTTGATGGTGATTCCTGGGTGCCTGGAACTGACTCCCGCTGAAGTGTGGGCGTGGTTGGAGAGTAGCTGGGACACACAGGAGAGTCCCTGAGGGTTGGAGATAAAGACGTGCTAGAGACTGAGGAGTAACTGAGTGAAATTGGTGAGTTTGGTGGTGAGTCCGGGGTGCCTGGAACTGACTCCAGCTGAAATGTGGGCGTGGTTGGAGAGTAGCTGGGACAGACGGGAGAGTCCCTGAGGGATGGTGAAGACATGAGAGAGACTGGGGAGTAACGCAGTGAAATTGGTGAGTTTGGTGGTGATTTCTGGGTGCCTGCAACGAACTCCCGCTGAAGTGTGGGCGTGTTTGGAGAGTAGCTGGGACAGACAGGCGAGTCCCTGAGGGTTGGAGATAAAGACGTGCTGGAGACTGGGGAGTAACTCAGTGAAAGTGGTGGGCTTGGTGGTGATCCCTGGGTTCCTGGAACTGACCCGCGCTGAAATGTGGGCGTGGTTGGAGAGTAGCTGGGACAGACTGGAGGGTCCGTAAGGGCTGGGGGTGAAGACGTGAGAGAGACTGGCGAGGATCCCACTGAGGTCTGTGAGTTTGTAGGTGTTTCTGGGGTGTGGGGTAGAGACTGCCGCTGAAATCTGGGCGTAGTTGGAGAGTAGCTGGGACAGACAGACGAGTCATGGGTGGCTGGGGGTGAGCTGCTGGATGATGGCAGTAAGAACATATGGTATATTATTGATGAATGAGGTGACTGTGGAGAATCTCCAGAGGAGGACACGGGAGAACACAATGACATGAGTGACTGTCCTGCTTGGTTAGGAAAGGGAAACGTAAAGTTGTGGAGTTCTGTTGATGATGGATGTGAGAGTGGTGAAGCCCTGCGGGGTGATGTAGAGTACTTCCACATCCCTGGTGAGGAGCTGCCCCTTGGGTCTGAGTTTCTGGGAGGGGAGAGGGAGAAGCTGGGTGAGGCAGGCATGAATCTTGAGGAGTCAGGGCTGGGGGACCGCTCATATTCTCCCGAGACGTGTGAGTCTCTGGGGGACTCCTGGGTGCATGGGACTGACTCCCGCAGGAACCTGGGGATGGCTGGAGAGTAACTGGGAGCCACAGGAGAGTCCCTGAGGCCTGGGGGTGAAGAGATGAAAGACACAGGGGTGGAGCACCGTGAGGCTCGTGAGTTTGTAGGTGATTCCTGGGTGTGGGGGGCTGACTCCAGCTGAAATCTGGGGTTGTTTGGAGAGTAGCTGGGAGACACAGGAGACCCCCCGAGAGCTGGGGGTGAGCTGCTGGGTGATGGCAGTAAGAACATGTGGTAGATTATTGATGAACGTGGGGACTCTGAGGAATCCTCAGAGGAGGACACGGGAGAGCCCAATGGCTTCATTGATTGCCCATCACGGTGAGGACAGGGAAATGGGAGCTTGTGGGATTCTGGTGATGACAGAGGTGAGTGTGGTGAAGCCCTAGGGGCTGGTGAATGGTAGCTCCGGATCCCTGGTGAGGAGCTTCCCCTTAAGCCTGAGTTTCTGATAGGGGAGAGGGAGAAGCTGGGTGAAGCTCGCATGGACCTTGGGGAGTCCGGGCTGGGGGACCGTTCATAAGAAGAGCCAGACAAGACCCTACTGTTCTTAGGTGCAGACATGATTAGGAAACCTGCAGCTCCCAGGGGCCCCTACTAATTTTCTAACTCACAGAAAGAAGGAGTGTGTGTGCGTGTGTGTGCGTGTGTGTGCGTGTGTGTGCGTGTGTGTGCGGTGTGAGGTATGTGCCCCTTAAGAAAATGGAAATCAACCAACCAATGAGACAGAGAGACAGACAGACAGACAGACAGACAGAGATTCACTTGCCCAAGTGTTCTGTCCTGTCCTCTGAATCCGCTTCCAAGTCGCAAGACGCTGTGAGCTCCAAGTCCACGCAGAGTCCGCCAAACGCTCCGGCCGCTGATCCGCTCCGCGAAGATCTGAGTACAGGCCAGCCAGGATGGGTTTAAATAGCCTCGGGCGCAGCCTAGCAGCGGAAAGGGCGGAGCTTCACTCCTCCTTTCCATCAGTCACCCCCAACTTTCCCAGGCTACACCTCGTGGGAAACTGTTCTCCTGCTTTGATTTCATGCGCCACCTTTGGGACAATCTAAGAACTTACAAGTTTTCTTGGCCAGATATGTTAGGAATTGTATGCACTGAAACACTGAAAACCAACTAGTGGTTCTGTGGTTCCCACGTTGTGGTTTTGACACCAGCAGCATCCTTGCCACAATCAAAACCCGGAGATCCACAGATCTGCGTTGTAACAAGACCTCCCCCTGACCCTGATGCATGGCAGTTTAAGAAGTCTTTCCGTGTAAGCGAAAAGACTTTGAAGAAAAGGTGGAGATATGCGTTGTATAAACATTCTTTTGCTCTGGAACCACGTAGAGACTTGGGAGCCAGTTGGGTGGAGCATTCGTTGGATGAGGGTGCTCGGGTTAGGAATATCAAGGTGTGGCTCCAGATAATCCAATCATCTAATTAAGATTCCAGTTATGCTCATCTGTTTCAAAATTACGTTTGGGTAAATTCTTTTAGTCAGACTGAGAATGGCAAAGCCTCAACCCCAATTTCCAGGGATGGTTGAGAGCCTCAGGTGGAGTTGATCACCAATAGCCTATGGTTTAACCCATCATGCCTATAGAATGAGGTCTCCATAAAAACCCGAAAGGACTAGGATCAGAGAGCTTCTGGATAACACTTCATGGAAGGTAGTGCGCCCCTCCCCACATGCCGGGCCCCACATTAATTTCTGAACTTTTTGCAATGTCCGCTAAAATACAACGGCAACTGTAAGTGCTTCCCTGCGTGCTGTGAGCTCTTCCAGCAAATGAATGCAACTAAATCTGGGAGTGGTGGCAACCTGATTTATAGCCAGTTGCTGAGAAGCACAGGTAAAACCACGTAGGGCTTCCCATTGTTATTAGTGTGGGAGGCCTGTGTGGCGGGACCCGGCCCTTTGGAATCTAATGCTATGTCCCGGTAGGTAGCGTCACCATTGAATTAGAAGACACACATATGTTGAGAATAATCTTTCTGGTCATTTGCTGCATGTCTTATTTACAATATGTAATCAAATTCTTTATCCTGACCTTATGGCACCTGGGTTGAGAACCATGATTTGAACCAAACATTGGTCTGTCACGTTCTGAGTTTGAAACTTTAGTTTGCCTTTAGCGTTTTGCTATTGCTTTTTCGTTTTCTTTTGTTTCGTTTCGTTTCTAAGTTCTGGGGTATATGTGCAGGATGTGCAGATTTGTTACTAAGGTAAACGTGTGCCATGGTGGTTTGCTGCACCTGTCAACCCATCACCTAGGCATTAAGCCCAGCATGCAGTAGCTGTTCTTCTTAACGCTCTGCCCCCCGAAAGGCCCCAGTGTGTGTTGTTCCCCTTCCTGTGTCCATGTGATCTCCTTTTTCAGCTCCCATTATAAGTGAGAATGTGGCGTTTGGTTTTCTTTCCCTGGATTAGTTTGCTGAGGATAATGACCACACATCACCACTGTTTTTGTTTTTTTAGTATAAAGAGTAGTATTTTATTGAATAAGATTTGCTCCCAGAAAAATAAGCTTAAATCTACAATGAATGCCAGACTCTACAGCAGAAAGCAATTTTCTCACTTTTCCACACACAATGGTTCCTACTAAGTGAAAAAAAGCCATAAAATTTCATTCACAAATGTACTACTCTGTCTCAAAACATCTCACATAATCATGCACTCGACTAAAGCCATTAGATCAGTTCTTCAGTCAGGTTAAAGAAGTATCCCTCTAATAACTGACTTTTATAATGGTATCAATATCCACTCCCAGTCAGTCTGCCGTGGTTAATGGTGTACAGCATGACTGAATACAATGGAATCGATGACGCCCATATCCACGGACAAACCGTGACTTATGATGGTTTGATTTATGATTTTTCAACGTTATGATGGGTTTATTGGACTATTAGATGCGTTTCTGAGTTACACTGGGTTTATGAGCATGCGACCCTAGACTCCAGAAACAGCTGTATAAGGAAAAACAGGTGTACCTAATAAACATATGCTTAGTGACTTGGGATAAACCAATAGATGTGCACAACTGATGGAGAGCCGTGAAAGAGAGATAGCGGTAAATAGTTACAATAACACAATTTTCCTGCACCTGTCGTGGATTTCCCCAAAAAAATGCAGAATGTGGGATGCACCTAAGGCATATGAAAGAGAGAGGGCAGAAGGAGTAAGAGAGAAGTAGGAGGAAGGAAGGAAGGAAGGAAGGAAGGAAGGAAGGAAGGAAGGAAAGAAGGAAGGTAGGAAAGAAGGAAGGAAGGAAGGAAGGAAGGAAGGAAGGAAGGAAGGAAAGAAGGACGAAAGGAAGGAGAAAACACCCGGTGTTACTAAAACCCCCCCAAAAAATGGTTTCCCCCTGTGGGTAAGCCTACAATGTGGATGAATCTTGAAAATACTGTGCTACGTGTTATGTCAGTCATAACAGCTCACCTATTGTGCAATTCCGTTTATAGGAAATGTCTACAATATGGAAATCTATGCATATGGGATTGATGGCACTAGGTAGTTGCTACCTAGGGCTGAGGGTCAGGGAGAGGGTTTGAGACAGAATGAGGAGTGACTAATGTCTCCAGGGTTTTTCTCTGGTCGGGGGTGATAAGACGTTCTACAATGGATTGCGAATTATAATTGAATGTGCACAACCACAGGTATACTAAAAGCCACTCAATTCATGACTTTTAATGGGGAATCTTAAGTGGCGCACTCTCATGGAGACCACGGCAGACATAGTGAGAGAGAAAAAGGTGAGTAAATATCTGAAACGGAGGCAGAAACAGAGCGAACGAAAAGCCCTGTGAAAGGAAGGGAGAGCGAAAAGGGAAAATGGTCCTATTTAGAAATGACAGATGTGAAACTGGGGTTCACATCAACAGTGTCACTGCCAGGAAGGAGGGTCATGCTAGCCACGTCACCGGTAGTGTGGCCCTCAGGGACGCCGACCTGCTGGAGCGTCGTGCCAGCATGGGCTCTGGCACCCACGTGGGCCAGCAGGAGGGACCCGCTGCACAGCTGTGGGGTGAGGATAGACTGGGTGGTGATATCGGCCATTACAGGGGCCTCTTCTGCTGGCAAGAGTGTGACAGTAGCAAGTAGATGGACAGGCCTGCGTGTGAGGACGGAATGCAGGAGAGGCTCTTGTGCGGCTGGGCGTGGGGCCCTCACGGGAACCGTGGAGAAATGGCCAGGTAACTGCGTCATGTGGGCTAGTAGATTGGCCAGGGCTTCGAACTGAAGGACAATAACGGGGAGTAGCTGTCAGGCCCTGGGAGTGTCTGAGTGTAAGTGGAGATGGGTTTGGGGTCACTGAGGGATGCGTGAGAGCCATCCCTGTGTAGGTACAGGTCATAGGGAGATAGTCTCGTGAGGCCTGTGAGTGTCTATGGTTGCCCTGGGTGCCTGGGGCTGACTGTGGCAGAAATCTGGGGAAGGCTGGAGAGAAGCTGAGAGGCCCAGGAGAGTCCCTTAAGGCAGGGGGTGAAGAGGTGAAAGAAATGGGGGAGGGTGGCAGTAAGGTCCGTGAGTTTGTAGATGATTCCTGGGTGCGGGAAGCTGACTCCAGGTGCAATCTGGAGATGGTTGGAGAGTAGCTGAGAGAGACAGAAGTGTCCCTGAGGGCTGGGGGTGAGAACATGAGGGAGACTGGGGAGTAAGTCAGTGAAATTCGTGAGTTCGGTGGTGTATCGTGGGTGCCTGGAACTGACTCCAGCTGGAATCTAGAGAAGTTTTGAGAGTAGCTGAAAGAGACACAAGAGTCCCTGTGGGCTGAGGGCAAAGACCTGAGAGAGACCAGGGAGGACCTCAGTGAAGTCTGTGAGTCTGTAGGTGATTCCGGAGTGTGGGAGGCTGACTCCCGCTGAAATCTGGGCGTGGTGGGAGAGTAGCTGGGACAGACAGGAGAGTCCCAGGGGGCTGGGGGTGAAGACATGAGAGAGACTGGGGAGTAACTCAGCGAAACTGCTGAGTTTGGTGGTGATACCTGGGTGCCTGGAACGGACTCCCGCTGAAATCTGGGCATGGATGGAGAGTAGCTGGGACACACAGGAGAGTCCCTGAGGGCTGGGGGTGAAGACATGAGAGAGACCGGGGAGTACCTCAGTGAAACTGGTGAGTTTGGTGGTGACTCCGGGGTGCCTGGAACTGACCCCAGCTGAAATGTGGGCGTGGTTGGAGAGTAGCTGGGACAGACGGGAGAGTCCCTGAGGGATGGTGAAGACATGAGAGAGACTGGGGAGTAACGCAGTGAAATTGGTGAGTTTGATGGTGATTCCTGGGTGCCTGGAACTGACTCCCGCTGAAGTGTGGGCGTGGTTGGAGAGTAGCTGGGACACACAGGAGAGTCCCTGAGGGTTGGAGATAAAGACGTGCTAGAGACTGAGGAGTAACTGAGTGAAATTGGTGAGTTTGGTGGTGAGTCCGGGGTGCCTGGAACTGACTCCAGCTGAAATGTGGGCGTGGTTGGAGAGTAGCTGGGACAGACGGGAGAGTCCCTGAGGGATGGTGAAGACATGAGAGAGACTGGGGAGTAACGCAGTGAAATTGGTGAGTTTGGTGGTGATTTCTGGGTGCCTGCAACGAACTCCCGCTGAAGTGTGGGCGTGTTTGGAGAGTAGCTGGGACAGACAGGCGAGTCCCTGAGGGTTGGAGATAAAGACGTGCTGGAGACTGGGGAGTAACTCAGTGAAAGTGGTGGGCTTGGTGGTGATCCCTGGGTTCCTGGAACTGACCCGCGCTGAAATGTGGGCGTGGTTGGAGAGTAGCTGGGACAGACTGGAGGGTCCGTAAGGGCTGGGGGTGAAGACGTGAGAGAGACTGGCGAGGATCCCACTGAGGTCTGTGAGTTTGTAGGTGTTTCTGGGGTGTGGGGTAGAGACTGCCGCTGAAATCTGGGCGTAGTTGGAGAGTAGCTGGGACAGACAGGCGAGTCATGGGTGGCTGGGGGTGAGCTGCTGGATGATGGCAGTAAGAACATATGGTATATTATTGATGAATGAGGTGACTGTGGAGAATCTCCAGAGGAGGACACGGGAGAACACAATGACATGAGTGACTGTCCTGCTTGGTTAGGAAAGGGAAACGTAAAGTTGTGGAGTTCTGTTGATGATGGATGTGAGAGTGGTGAAGCCCTGCGGGGTGATGTAGAGTACTTCCACATCCCTGGTGAGGAGCTGCCCCTTGGGTCTGAGTTTCTGGGAGGGGAGAGGGAGAAGCTGGGTGAGGCAGGCATGAATCTTGAGGAGTCAGGGCTGGGGGACCGCTCATATTCTCCCGAGACGTGTGAGTCTCTGGGGGACTCCTGGGTGCATGGGGCTGACTCCCGCAGGAACCTGGGGATGGCTGGAGAGTAACTGGGAGCCACAGGAGAGTCCCTGAGGCCTGGGGGTGAAGAGATGAAAGACACAGGGGTGGAGCACCGTGAGGCTCATGAGTTTGTAGGTGATTCCTGGGTGTGGGGGGCTGACTCCAGCTGAAATCTGGGGTTGTTTGGAGAGTAGCTGGGAGACACAGGAGACCCCCCGAGAGCTGGGGGTGAGCTGCTGGGTGATGGCAGTAAGAACATGTGGTAGATTATTGATGAACGTGGGGACTCTGAGGAATCCTCAGAGGAGGACACGGGAGAGCCCAATGGCTTCATTGATTGCCCATCACGGTGAGGACAGGGAAATGGGAGCTTGTGGGATTCTGGTGATGACAGAGGTGAGTGTGGTGAAGCCCTAGGGGCTGGTGAATGGTAGCTCCGGATCCCTGGTGAGGAGCTTCCCCTTAAGCTTGAGTTTCTGATAGGGGAGAGGGAGAAGCTGGGTGAAGCTCGCATGGACCTTGGGGAGTCCGTGCTGGGGGACCGTTCATAAGAAGAGCCAGACAAGACCCTACTGTTCTTAGGTGCAGACATGATTAGGAAACCTGCAGCTCCCAGGGGCCCCTACTAATTTTCTAACTCGTAGAAAGAAGGAGTGTGTTTGCGTGTGTGTGCGTGTGTGTGTGTGTGTGTGCGTGTGTGTGCGGTGTGAGGTATGTGCCCCTTAAGAAAATGGAAATCAACCAACCAATGAGACAGAGAGACAGACAGACAGACAGACAGACAGAGATTCACTTGCCCAAGTGTTCTGTCCTGTCCTCTGAATCCGCTTCCAAGTCGCAAGACGCTGTGAGCTCCAAGTCCACGCAGAGTCCGCCAAACGCTCCGGCCGCTGATCCGCTCCGCGAAGATCTGAGTACAGGCCAGCCAGGGTGGGTTTAAATAGCCTCGGGCGCAGCCTAGCAGCGGAAAGGGCGGAGCTTCACTCCTCCTTTCCATCAGTCACCCCCAACTTTCCCAGGCTACACCTCGTGGGAAACTGTTCTCCTGCTTTGATTTCATGCGCCACCTTTGGGACAATCTAAGAACTTACAAGTTTTCTTGGCCAGATATGTTAGGAATTGTATGCACTGAAACACTGAAAACCAACTAGTGGTTCTGTGGTTCCCACGTTGTGGTTTTGACACCAGCAGCATCCTTGCCACAATCAAAACCCGGAGATCCACAGATCTGCGTTGTAACAAGACCTCCCCCTGACCCTGATGCATGGCAGTTTAAGAAGTCTTTCCGTGTAAGCGAAAAGACTTTGAAGAAAAGGTGGAGATATGCGTTGTATAAACATTCTTTTGCTCTGGAACCACGTAGAGACTTGGGAGCCAGTTGGGTGGAGCATTCGTTGGATGAGGGTGCTCGGGTTAGGAATATCAAGGTGTGGCTCCAGATAATCCAATCATCTAATTAAGATTCCAGTTATGCTCATCTGTTTCAAAATTACGTTTGGGTAAATTCTTTTAGTCAGACTGAGAATGGCAAAGCCTCAACCCCAATTTCCAGGGAGGGTTGAGAGCCTCAGGTGGAGTTGATCACCAATAGCCTATGGTTTAACCCATCATGCCTATAGAATGAGGTCTCCATAAAAACCCGAAAGGACTGGGATCAGAGAGCTTCTGGATAACACTTCCTGGAAGGTAGTGCGCCCCTCCCCACATGCCGGGCCCCACATTAATTTCTGAACTTTTTGCAATGTCCGCTAAAATACAACGGCAACTGTAAGTGCTTCCCTGCGTGCTGTGAGCTCTTCCAGCAAATGAATGCAACTAAATCTGGGAGTGGTGGCAACCTGATTTATAGCCAGTTGCTGAGAAGCACAGGTAAAACCACGTAGGGCTTCCCATTGTTATTAGTGTGGGAGGCCTGTGTGGCGGGACCCGGCCCTTTGGAATCTAATGCTATGTCCCGGTAGGTAGCGTCACCATTGAATTAGAAGACACACATATGTTGAGAATAATCTTTCTGGTCATTTGCTGCATGTCTTATTTACAATATGTAATCAAATTCTTTATCCTGACCTTATGGCACCTGGGTTGAGAACCATGATTTGAACCAAACATTGGTCTGTCACGTTCTGAGTTTGAAACTTTAGTTTGCCTTTAGCGTTTTGCTATTGCTTTTTCGTTTTCTTTTGTTTCGTTTCGTTTCTAAGTTCTGGGGTATATGTGCAGGATGTGCAGATTTGTTACTAAGGTAAACGTGTGCCATGGTGGTTTGCTGCACCTGTCAACCCATCACCTAGGCATTAAGCCCAGCATGCACTAGCTGTTCTTCTTAACGCTCTGCCCCCCGAAAGGCCCCAGTGTGTGTTGTTCCCCTTCCTGTGTCCATGTGATCTCCTTTTTCAGCTCCCATTATAAGTGAGAATGTGGCGGTTGGTTTTCTTTCCCTGGATTAGTTTGCTGAGGATAATGACCACACATCACCACTGTTTTTGTTTTTTTAGTATAAAGAGTAGTATTTTATTGAATAAGATTTGCTCCCAGAAAAATAAGCTTAAATCTACAATGAATGCCAGACTCTACAGCAGAAAGCAATTTTCTCACTTTTCCACACACAATGGTTTCTACTAAGTGAAAAAAAGCCAGAAAATTTCATTCACAAATGTACTACTCTGTCTCAAAACATCTCACATAATCATGCACTCGACTAAAGCCATTAGATCAGTTCTTCAGTCAGGTTAAAGAAGTATCCCTCTAATAACTGACTTTTATAATGGTATCAATATCCACTCCCAGTCAGTCTGCCGTGGTTAATGGTGTACAGCATGACTGAATACAATGGAATTGATGACGCCCATATCCACGGACAAACCGTGACTTATGATGGTTTGATTTATGATTTTTCAAAGTTATGATGGGTTTATTGGACTATTAGATGCGTTTCTGAGTTACACTGGGTTTATGAGCATGCGACCCTAGACTCCAGAAACAGCTGTATAAGGAAAAACAGGTGTACCTAATAAACATATGCTTAGTGACTTGGGATAAACCAATAGATGTGCACAACTGATGGAGAGCCGTGAAAGAGAGATAGCGGTAAATAGTTACAATAACACAATTTTCCTGCACCTGTCGTGGATTTCCCCAAAAAAATGCAGAATGTGGGATGCACCTAAGGCATATGAAAGAGAGAGGGCAGAAGGAGTAAGAGAGAAGTAGGAGGAAGGAAGGAAGGAAGGAAGGAAGGAAAGAAGGAAGGTAGGAAAGAAGGAAGGAAGGAAGGAAGGAAGGAAGGAAGGAAGGAAGGAAGGAAAGAAGGACGAAAGGAAGGAGAAAACACCCGGTGTTACTAAAACCCCCCAAAAAAATGGTTTCCCCCTGTGGGTAAGACTACAATGTGGATGAATCTTGAAAATATTGTGCTACGTGTTATGTCAGTCATAACAGCTCACCTATTGTGCAATTCCGTTTATAGGAAATGTCTACAATATGGAAATCTATGCGTATGGGATTGATGGCACTAGGTAGTTGCTACCTAGGGCTGAGGGTCAGGGAGAGGGTTTGAGACAGAATGAGGAGTGACTAATGTCTACAGGGTTTTTCTCTGGTCGGGGGTGATAAGACGTTCTACAATGGATTGCGAATTATAATTGAATGTGCACAACCACAGGTATACTAAAAGCCACTCAATTCATGACTTTTAATGGGGGAATCTTAAGTGGCGCACTCTCATGGAGACCACGGCAGACCTAGTGAGAGAGAAAAAGGTGAGTAAATATCTGAAACGGAGGCAGAAACAGAGAGAACGAAAAGCCCTGTGAAAGGAAGGGAGAGCGAAAAGGGAAAATGGTCCTATTTAGAAATGACAGATGTGAAACGGGTTCACATCAACAGTGTCACTGCCAGGAAGGAGGGTCATGCTAGCCATGTCACCGGTAGTGTGGCCCGCAGGGACGCCGACCTGCTGGAGCGTCGTGCCAGCATGGGCTCTGGCAGCCACGTGGGCCAGCAGGAGGGACCCGCTGCACAGCTGTGGGGTGAGGATAGACTGGGTGGTGATATCGGCCATTACAGGGGCCTCTTCTGCTGGCAAGAGTGTGACAGTAGCAAGTAGATGGACAGGCCTGCGTGTGAGGACGGAATGCAGGAGGGGCTCTTGTGCGGCTGGGCGTGGGGCCCTCACGGGAACCGTGGAGAAATGGCCAGGTAACTGCGTCATGTGGGCTAGTAGATTGGCCAGGGCTTCGAACTGAAGGACAATAACGGGGAGTAGCTGTCAGGCCCTGGGAGTGTCTGAGTGTAAGTGGAGATGGGTTTGGGGTCACTGAGGGATGCGTGAGAGCCATCCCTGTGTAGGTACAGGTCATAGGGAGATAGTCTCGTGAGGCCTGTGAGTGTCTATGGTTGCCCTGGGTGCCTGGGGCTGACTGTGGCAGAAATCTGGGGAAGGCTGGAGAGAAGCTGGGAGGCCCAGGAGAGTCCCTTAAGGCAGGGGGTGAAGAGGTGAAAGAAATGGGGGAGGGTGGCAGTAAGGTCCGTGAGTTTGTAGATGATTCCTGGGTGCGGGAAGCTGACTCCAGGTGCAATCTGGAGATGGTTGGAGAGTAGCAGAGAGAGACAGAAGAGTCCCTGAGGGCTGGGGGTGAGAACATGAGGGAGACTGGGGAGTAAGTCAGTGAAATTCGTGAGTTCGGTGGTGTATCGTGGGTGCCTGGAACTGACTCCAGCTGGAATCTAGAGAAGTTTTGAGAGTAGCTGAAAGAGACACAAGAGTCCCTGTGGGCTGAGGGCAAAGACCTGAGAGAGACCAGGGAGGACCTCAGTGAAGTCTGTGAGTCTGTAGGTGATTCCGGAGTGTGGGAGGCTGACTCCCGCTGAAATCTGGGCGTGGTGGGAGAGTAGCTGGGACAGACAGGAGAGTCCCAGGGGGCTGGGGGTGAAGACATGAGAGAGACTGGGGAGTAACTCAGCGAAACTGCTGAGTTTGGTGGTGATACCTGGGTGCCTGGAACGGACTCCCGCTGAAATCTGGGCATGGATGGAGAGTAGCTGGGACACACAGGAGAGTCCCTGAGGGCTGGGGGTGAAGACATGAGAGAGACCGGGGAGTACCTCAGTGAAACTGGTGAGTTTGGTGGTGACTCCGGGGTGCCTGGAACTGACCCCAGCTGAAATGTGGGCGTGGTTGGAGAGTAGCTGGGACAGACGGGAGAGTCCCTGAGGGATGGTGAAGACATGAGAGAGACTGGGGAGTAACGCAGTGAAATTGGTGAGTTTGATGGTGATTCCTGGGTGCCTGGAGCTGACTCCCGCTGAAGTGTGGGCGTGGTTGGAGAGTAGCTGGGACACACAGGAGAGTCCCTGAGGGTTGGAGATAAAGACGTGCTAGAGACTGAGGAGTAACTGAGTGAAATTAGTGAGTTTGGTGGTGAGTCCGGGGTGCCTGGAACTGACTCCAGCTGAAATGTGGGCGTGGTTGGAGAGTAGCTGGGACAGACGGGAGAGTCCCTGAGGGATGGTGAAGACAGGAGAGAGACTGGGGAGTAACGCAGTGAAATTGGTGAGTTTGGTGGTGATTTCTGGGTGCCTGCAACGAACTCCCGCTGAAGTGTGGGCGTGTTTGGAGAGTAGCTGGGACAGACAGGCGAGTCCCTGAGGGTTGGAGATAAAGACGTGCTGGAGACTGGGGAGTAACTCAGTGAAAGTGGTGGGCTTGGTGGTGATCCCTGGGTTCCTGGAACTGACCCGCGCTGAAATGTGGGCGTGGTTGGAGAGTAGCTGGGACAGACTGGAGGGTCCGTAAGGGCTGGGGGTGAAGACGTGAGAGAGACTGGCGAGGATCCCACTGAGGTCTGTGAGTTTGTAGGTGTTTCTGGGGTGTGGGGTAGAGACTGCCGCTGAAATCTGGGCGTAGTTGGAGAGTAGCTGGGACAAACAGGCGAGTCATGGGTGGCTGGGGGTGAGCTGCTGGATGATGGCAGTAAGAACATATGGTATATTATTGATGAATGAGGTGACTGTGGAGAATCTCCAGAGGAGGACACGGGAGAACACAATGACATGAGTGACTGTCCTGCTTGGTTAGGAAAGGGAAACGTAAAGTTGTGGAGTTCTGTTGATGATGGATGTGAGAGTGGTGAAGCCCTGCGGGGTGATGTAGAGTACTTCCACATCCCTGGTGAGGAGCTGCCCCTTGGGTCTGAGTTTCTGGGAGGGGAGAGGGAGAAGCTGGGTGAGGCAGGCATGAATCTTGAGGAGTCAGGGCTGGGGGACCGCTCATATTCTCCCGAGACGTGTGAGTCTCTGGGGGACTCCTGGGTGCATGGGGCTGACTCCCGCAGGAACCTGGGGATGGCTGGAGAGTAACTGGGAGCCACAGGAGAGTCCCTGAGGCCTGGGGGTGAAGAGATGAAAGACACAGGGGTGGAGCACCGTGAGGCTCGTGAGTTTGTAGGTGATTCCTGGGTGTGGGGGGCTGACTCCAGCTGAAATCTGGGGTTGTTTGGAGAGTAGCTGGGAGACACAGGAGACCCCCCGAGAGCTGGGGGTGAGCTGCTGGGTGATGGCAGTAAGAACATGTGGTAGATTATTGATGAACGTGGGGACTCTGAGGAATCCTCAGAGGAGGACACGGGAGAGCCCAATGGCTTCATTGATTGCCCATCACGGTGAGGACAGGGAAATGGGAGCTTGTGGGATTCTGGTGATGACAGAGGTGAGTGTGGTGAAGCCCTAGGGGCTGGTGAATGGTAGCTCCGGATCCCTGGTGAGGAGCTTCCCCTTAAGCCTGAGTTTCTGATAGGGGAGAGGGAGAAGCTGGGTGAAGCTCGCATGGACCTTGGGGAGTCCGGGCTGGGGGACCGTTCATAAGAAGAGCCAGACAAGACCCTACTGTTCTTAGGTGCAGACATGATTAGGAAACCTGCAGCTCCCAGGGGCCCCTACTAATTTTCTAACTCGCAGAAAGAAGAAGTGTGTGTGCGTGTGTGTGTGTGGGTGTGTGTGCGGTGTGAGGTATGTGCCCCTTAAGAAAATGGAAATCAACCAACCAATGAGACAGACAGACAGACAGACAGACAGACAGAGATTCACTTGCCCAAGTGTTCTGTCCTGTCCTCTGAATCCGCTTCCGAGTCGCAAGACGCTGTGAGCTCCAAGTCCACGCAGACCGCCAAACGCTCCGGCCGCTGATCCGCTCCGCGAAGATCTGAGTACAGGCCAGCCAGGGTGGGTTTAAATAGCCTCGGGCGCAGCCTAGCAGCGGAAAGGGCGGAGCTTCACTCCTCCTTTCCATCAGTCACCCCCAACTTTCCCAGGCTACACCTCGTGGGAAACTGTTCTCCTGCTTTGATTTCATGCGCCACCTTTGGGACAATCTAAGAACTTACAAGTTTTCTTGGCCAGATATGTTAGGAATTGTATGCACTGAAACACTGAAAACCAACTAGTGGTTCTGTGGTTCCCACGTTGTGGTTTTGACACCAGCAGCATCCTTGCCACAATCAAAACCCGGAGATCCACAGATCTGCGTTGTAACAAGACCTCCCCCTGACCCTGATGCATGGCAGTTTAAGAAGTCTTTCCGTGTAAGCGAAAAGACTTTGAAGAAAAGGTGGAGATATGCGTTGTATAAACATTCTTTTGCTCTGGAACCACGTAGAGACTTGGGAGCCAGTTGGGTGGCGCATTCGTTGGATGAGGGTGCTCGGGTTAGGAATATCAAGGTGTGGCTCCAGATAATCCAATCATCTAATTAAGATTCCAGTTATGCTCATCTGTTTCAAAATTCCGTTTGGGTAAATTCTTTTAGTCAGACTGAGAATGGCAAAGCCTCAACCCCAATTTCCAGGGAGGGTTGAGAGCCTCAGGTGGAGTTGATCACCAATAGCCTATGGTTTAACCCATCATGCCTATAGAATGAGGTCTCCATAAAAACCCGAAAGGACTGGGATCAGAGAGCTTCTGGATAACACTTCCTGGAAGGTAGTGCGCCCCTCCCCACATGCCGGGCCCCACATTAATTTCTGAACTTTTTGCAATGTCCGCTAAAATACAACGGCAACTGTAAGTGCTTCCCTGCGTGCTGTGAGCTCTTCCAGCAAATGAATGCAACTAAATCTGGGAGTGGTGGCAACCTGATTTATAGCCAGTTGCTGAGAAGCACAGGTAAAACCACGTAGGGCTTCCCATTGTTATTAGTGTGGGAGGCCTGTGTGGCGGGACCCGGCCCTTTGGAATCTAATGCTATGTCCCGGTAGGTAGCGTCACCATTGAATTAGAAGACACACATATGTTGAGAATAATCTTTCTGGTCATTTGCTGCATGTCTTATTTACAATATGTAATCAAATTCTTTATCCTGACCTTATGGCACCTGGGTTGAGAACCATGATTTGAACCAAACATTGGTCTGTCACGTTCTGAGTTTGAAACTTTAGTTTGCCTTTAGCGTTTTGCTATTGCTTTTTCGTTTTCTTTTGTTTCGTTTCGTTTCTAAGTTCTGGGGTATATGTGCAGGATGTGCAGATTTGTTACTAAGGTAAACGTGTGCCATGGTGGTTTGCTGCACCTGTCAACCCATCACCTAGGCATTAAGCCCAGCATGCACTAGCTGTTCTTCTTAACGCTCTGCCCCCCGAAAGGCCCCAGTGTGTGTTGTTCCCCTTCCTGTGTCCATGTGATCTCCTTTTTCAGCTCCCATTATAAGTGAGAATGTGGCGTTTGGTTTTCTTTCCCTGGATTAGTTTGCTGAGGATAATGACCACACATCACCACTGTTTTTGTTTTTTTAGTATAAAGAGTAGTATTTTATTGAATAAGATTTGCTCCCAGAAAAATAAGCTTAAATCTACAATGAATGCCAGACTCTACAGCAGAAAGCAATTTTCTCACTTTTCCACACACAATGGTTTCTACTAAGTGAAAAAAAGCCAGAAAATTTCATTCACAAATGTACTACTCTGTCTCAAAACATCTCACATAATCATGCACTCGACTAAAGCCATTAGATCAGTTCTTCAGTCAGGTTAAAGAAGTATCCCTCTAATAACTGACTTTTATAATGGTATCAATATCCACTCCCAGTCAGTCTGCCGTGGTTAATGGTGTACAGCATGACTGAATACAATGGAATTGATGACGCCCATATCCACGGACAAACCGTGACTTATGATGGTTTGATTTATGATTTTTCAAAGTTATGATGGGTTTATTGGACTATTAGATGCATTTCTGAGTTACACTGGGTTTATGAGCATGCGACCCTAGACTCCAGAAACAGCTGTATAAGGAAAAACAGGTGTACCTAATAAACATATGCTTAGTGACTTGGGATAAACCAATAGATGTGCACAACTGATGGAGAGCCGTGAAAGAGAGATAGCGGTAAATAGTTACAATAACACAATTTTCCTGCACCTGTCGTGGATTTCCCCAAAAAAATGCAGAATGTGGGATGCACCTAAGGCATATGAAAGAGAGAGGGCAGAAGGAGTAAGAGAGAAGTAGGAGGAAGGAAGGAAGGAAGGAAGGAAGGAAAGAAGGAAGGTAGGAAAGAAGGAAGGAAGGAAGGAAGGAAGGAAGGAAGGAAAGAAGGACGAAAGGAAGGAGAAAACACCCGGTGTTACTAAAACCCCCCAAAAAAATGGTTTCCCCCTGTGGGTAAGCCTACAATGTGGATGAATCTTGAAAATATTGTGCTACGTGTTATGTCAGTCATAACAGCTCACCTACTGTGCAATTCCGTTTATAGGAAATGTCTACAATATGGAAATCTATGCATATGGGATTGATCGCACTAGGTAGTTGCTACCTAGGGCTGAGGGTCAGGGAGAGGGTTTGAGACAGAATGAGGAGTGACTAATGTCTACAGGGTTTTTCTCTGGTCGGGGGTGATAAGACGTTCTACAATGGATTGCGAATTATAATTGAATGTGCACAACCACAGGTATACTA
This sequence comes from Pan troglodytes, assembly GCF_028858775.2. Classification (NCBI taxonomy): domain Eukaryota; kingdom Metazoa; phylum Chordata; class Mammalia; order Primates; family Hominidae; genus Pan; species Pan troglodytes. The sequence goes on from NC_072412.2 coordinate 8,920,765, forward strand.
AAAGCCACTCAATTCATGACTTTTAATGGGGAATCTTAAGTGGCGCACTCTCATGGAGACCACGGCAGACATAGTGAGAGAGAAAAAGGTGAGTAAATATCTGAAACGGAGGCAGAAACAGAGCGAACGAAAAGCCCTGTGAAAGGAAGGGAGAGCGAAAAGGGAAAATGGTCCTATTTAGAAATGACAGATGTGAAACTGGGGTTCACATCAACAGTGTCACTGCCAGGAAGGAGGGTCATGCTAGCCACGTCACCGGTAGTGTGGCCCGCAGGGACGCCGACCTGCTGGAGCGTCGTGCCAGCATGGGCTCTGGCAGCCACGTGGGCCAGCAGGAGGGACCCGCTGCACAGCTGTGGGGTGAGGATAGACTGGGTGGTGATATCGGCCATTACAGGGGCCTCTTCTGCTGGCAAGAGTGTGACAGTAGCAAGTAGATGGACAGGCCTGCGTGTGAGGACGGAATGCAGGAGGGGCTCTTGTGCGGCTGGGCGTGGGGCCCTCACGGGAACCGTGGAGAAATGGCCAGGTAACTGCGTCATGTGGGCTAGTAGATTGGCCAGGGCTTCGAACTGAAGGACAATAACGGGGAGTAGCTGTCAGGCCCTGGGAGTGTCTGAGTGTAAGTGGAGATGGGTTTGGGGTCACTGAGGGATGCGTGAGAGCCATCCCTGTGTAGGTACAGGTCATAGGGAGATAGTCTCGTGAGGCCTGTGAGTGTCTATGGTTGCCCTGGGTGCCTGGGGCTGACTGTGGCAGAAATCTGGGGAAGGCTGGAGAGAAGCTGGGAGGCCCAGGAGAGTCCCTTAAGGCAGGGGGTGAAGAGGTGAAAGAAATGGGGGAGGGTGGCAGTAAGGTCCGTGAGTTTGTAGATGATTCCTGGGTGCGGGAAGCTGACTCCAGGTGCAATCTGGAGATGGTTGGAGAGTAGCTGAGAGAGACAGAAGTGTCCCTGAGGGCTGGGGGTGAGAACATGAGGGAGACTGGGGAGTAAGTCAGTGAAATTCGTGAGTTCGGTGGTGTATCGTGGGTGCCTGGAACTGACTCCAGCTGGAATCTAGAGAAGTTTTGAGAGTAGCTGAAAGAGACACAAGAGTCCCTGTGGGCTGAGGGCAAAGACCTGAGAGAGACCAGGGAGGACCTCAGTGAAGTCTGTGAGTCTGTAGGTGATTCCGGAGTGTGGGAGGCTGACTCCCGCTGAAATCTGGGCGTGGTGGGAGAGTAGCTGGGACAGACAGGAGAGTCCCAGGGGGCTGGGGGTGAAGACATGAGAGAGACTGGGGAGTAACTCAGCGAAACTGCTGAGTTTGGTGGTGATACCTGGGTGCCTGGAACGGACTCCCGCTGAAATCTGGGCATGGATGGAGAGTAGCTGGGACACACAGGAGAGTCCCTGAGGGCTGGGGGTGAAGACATGAGAGAGACCGGGGAGTACCTCAGTGAAACTGGTGAGTTTGGTGGTGACTCCGGGGTGCCTGGAACTGACCCCAGCTGAAATGTGGGCGTGGTTGGAGAGTAGCTGGGACAGACGGGAGAGTCCCTGAGGGATGGTGAAGACATGAGAGAGACTGGGGAGTAACGCAGTGAAATTGGTGAGTTTGATGGTGATTCCTGGGTGCCTGGAGCTGACTCCCGCTGAAGTGTGGGCGTGGTTGGAGAGTAGCTGGGACACACAGGAGAGTCCCTGAGGGTTGGAGATAAAGACGTGCTAGAGACTGAGGAGTAACTGAGTGAAATTAGTGAGTTTGGTGGTGAGTCCGGGGTGCCTGGAACTGACTCCAGCTGAAATGTGGGCGTGGTTGGAGAGTAGCTGGGACAGACGGGAGAGTCCCTGAGGGATGGTGAAGACATGAGAGAGACTGGGGAGTAACGCAGTGAAATTGGTGAGTTTGGTGGTGATTTCTGGGTGCCTGCAACGAACTCCCGCTGAAGTGTGGGCGTGTTTGGAGAGTAGCTGGGACAGACAGGCGAGTCCCTGAGGGTTGGAGATAAAGACGTGCTGGAGACTGGGGAGTAACTCAGTGAAAGTGGTGGGCTTGGTGGTGATCCCTGGGTTCCTGGAACTGACCCGCGCTGAAATGTGGGCGTGGTTGGAGAGTAGCTGGGACAGACTGGAGGGTCCGTAAGGGCTGGGGGTGAAGATGTGAGAGAGACTGGCGAGGATCCCACTGAGGTCTGTGAGTTTGTAGGTGTTTCTGGGGTGTGGGGTAGAGACTGCCGCTGAAATCTGGGCGTAGTTGGAGAGTAGCTGGGACAAACAGGCGAGTCATGGGTGGCTGGGGGTGAGCTGCTGGATGATGGCAGTAAGAACATATGGTATATTATTGATGAATGAGGTGACTGTGGAGAATCTCCAGAGGAGGACACGGGAGAACACAATGACATGAGTGACTGTCCTGCTTGGTTAGGAAAGGGAAACGTAAAGTTGTGGAGTTCTGTTGATGATGGATGTGAGAGTGGTGAAGCCCTGCGGGGTGATGTAGAGTACTTCCACATCCCTGGTGAGGAGCTGCCCCTTGGGTCTGAGTTTCTGGGAGGGGAGAGGGAGAAGCTGGGTGAGGCAGGCATGAATCTTGAGGAGTCAGGGCTGGGGGACCGCTCATATTCTCCCGAGACGTGTGAGTCTCTGGGGGACTCCTGGGTGCATGGGACTGACTCCCGCAGGAACCTGGGGATGGCTGGAGAGTAACTGGGAGCCACAGGAGAGTCCCTGAGGCCTGGGGGTGAAGAGATGAAAGACACAGGGGTGGAGCACCGTGAGGCTCGTGAGTTTGTAGGTGATTCCTGGGTGTGGGGGGCTGACTCCAGCTGAAATCTGGGGTTGTTTGGAGAGTAGCTGGGAGACACAGGAGACCCCCCGAGAGCTGGGGGTGAGCTGCTGGGTGATGGCAGTAAGAACATGTGGTAGATTATTGATGAACGTGGGGACTCTGAGGAATCCTCAGAGGAGGACACGGGAGAGCCCAATGGCTTCATTGATTGCCCATCACGGTGAGGACAGGGAAATGGGAGCTTGTGGGATTCTGGTGATGACAGAGGTGAGTGTGGTGAAGCCCTAGGGGCTGGTGAATGGTAGCTCCGGATCCCTGGTGAGGAGCTTCCCCTTAAGCCTGAGTTTCTGATAGGGGAGAGGGAGAAGCTGGGTGAAGCTCGCATGGACCTTGGGGAGTCCGGGCTGGGGGACCGTTCATAAGAAGAGCCAGACAAGACCCTACTGTTCTTAGGTGCAGACATGATTAGGAAACCTGCAGCTCCCAGGGGCCCCTACTAATTTTCTAACTCGCAGAAAGAAGGAGTGTGTGTGCGTGTGTGTGTGTGTGTGTGGGTGTGTGTGCGGTGTGAGGTATGTGCCCCTTAAGAAAATGGAAATCAACCAACCAATGAGACAGAGAGACAGACAGACAGACAGACAGACAGAGATTCACTTGCCCAAGTGTTCTGTCCTGTCCTCTGAATCCGCTTCCAAGTCGCAAGACGCTGTGAGCTCCAAGTCCACGCAGAGTCCGCCAAACGCTCCGGCCGCTGATCCGCTCCGCGAAGATCTGAGTACAGGCCAGCCAGGATGGGTTTAAATAGCCTCGGGCGCAGCCTAGCAGCGGAAAGGGCGGAGCTTCACTCCTCCTTTCCATCAGTCACCCCCAACTTTCCCAGGCTACACCTCGTGGGAAACTGTTCTCCTGCTTTGATTTCATGCGCCACCTTTGGGACAATCTAAGAACTTACAAGTTTTCTTGGCCAGATATGTTAGGAATTGTATGCACTGAAACACTGAAAACCAACTAGTGGTTCTGTGGTTCCCACGTTGTGGTTTTGACACCAGCAGCATCCTTGCCACAATCAAAACCCGGAGATCCACAGATCTGCGTTGTAACAAGACCTCCCCCTGACCCTGATGCATGGCAGTTTAAGAAGTCTTTCCGTGTAAGCGAAAAGACTTTGAAGAAAAGGTGGAGATATGCGTTGTATAAACATTCTTTTGCTCTGGAACCACGTAGAGACTTGGGAGCCAGTTGGGTGGAGCATTCGTTGGATGAGGGTGCTCGGGTTAGGAATATCAAGGTGTGGCTCCAGATAATCCAATCATCTAATTAAGATTCCAGTTATGCTCATCTGTTTCAAAATTCCGTTTGGGTAAATTCTTTTAGTCAGACTGAGAATGGCAAAGCCTCAACCCCAATTTCCAGGGAGGGTTGAGAGCCTCAGGTGGAGTTGATCACCAATAGCCTATGGTTTAACCCATCATGCCTATAGAATGAGGTCTCCATAAAAACCCGAAAGGACTGGGATCAGAGAGCTTCTGGATAACACTTCCTGGAAGGTAGTGCGCCCCTCCCCACATGCCGGGCCCCACATTAATTTCTGAACTTTTTGCAATGTCCGCTAAAATACAACGGCAACTGTAAGTGCTTCCCTGCGTGCTGTGAGCTCTTCCAGCAAATGAATGCAACTAAATCTGGGAGTGGTGGCAACCTGATTTATAGCCAGTTGCTGAGAAGCACAGGTAAAACCACGTAGGGCTTCCCATTGTTATTAGTGTGGGAGGCCTGTGTGGCGGGACCCGGCCCTTTGGAATCTAATGCTATGTCCCGGTAGGTAGCGTCACCATTGAATTAGAAGACACACATATGTTGAGAATAATCTTTCTGGTCATTTGCTGCATGTCTTATTTACAATATGTAATCAAATTCTTTATCCTGACCTTATGGCACCTGGGTTGAGAACCATGATTTGAACCAAACATTGGTCTGTCACGTTCTGAGTTTGAAACTTTAGTTTGCCTTTAGCGTTTTGCTATTGCTTTTTCGTTTTCTTTTGTTTCGTTTCGTTTCTAAGTTCTGGGGTATATGTGCAGGATGTGCAGATTTGTTACTAAGGTAAACGTGTGCCATGGTGGTTTGCTGCACCTGTCAACCCATCACCTAGGCATTAAGCCCAGCATGCACTAGCTGTTCTTCTTAACGCTCTGCCCCCCGAAAGGCCCCAGTGTGTGTTGTTCCCCTTCCTGTGTCCATGTGATCTCCTTTTTCAGCTCCCATTATAAGTGAGAATGTGGCGTTTGGTTTTCTTTCCCTGGATTAGTTTGCTGAGGATAATGACCACACATCACCACTGTTTTTGTTTTTTTAGTATAAAGAGTAGTATTTTATTGAATAAGATTTGCTCCCAGAAAAATAAGCTTAAATCTACAATGAATGCCAGACTCTACAGCAGAAAGCAATTTTCTCACTTTTCCACACACAATGGTTTCTACTAAGTGAAAAAAAGCCAGAAAATTTCATTCACAAATGTACTACTCTGTCTCAAAACATCTCACATAATCATGCACTCGACTAAAGCCATTAGATCAGTTCTTCAGTCAGGTTAAAGAAGTATCCCTCTAATAACTGACTTTTATAATGGTATCAATATCCACTCCCAGTCAGTCTGCCGTGGTTAATGGTGTACAGCATGACTGAATACAATGGAATTGATGACGCCCATATCCACGGACAAACCGTGACTTATGATGGTTTGATTTATGATTTTTCAAAGTTATGATGGGTTTATTGGACTATTAGATGCATTTCTGAGTTACACTGGGTTTATGAGCATGCGACCCTAGACTCCAGAAACAGCTGTATAAGGAAAAACAGGTGTACCTAATAAACATATGCTTAGTGACTTGGGATAAACCAATAGATGTGCACAACTGATGGAGAGCCGTGAAAGAGAGATAGCGGTAAATAGTTACAATAACACAATTTTCCTGCACCTGTCGTGGATTTCCCCAAAAAAATGCAGAATGTGGGATGCACCTAAGGCATATGAAAGAGAGAGGGCAGAAGGAGTAAGAGAGAAGTAGGAGGAAGGAAGGAAGGAAGGAAGGAAGGAAAGAAGGAAGGTAGGAAAGAAGGAAGGAAGGAAGGAAGGAAGGAAGGAAGGAAGGAAGGAAGGAAAGAAGGACGAAAGGAAGGAGAAAACACCCGGTGTTACTAAAACCCCCCAAAAAAATGGTTTCCCCCTGTGGGTAAGACTACAATGTGGATGAATCTTGAAAATATTGTGCTACGTGTTATGTCAGTCATAACAGCTCACCTATTGTGCAATTCCGTTTATAGGAAATGTCTACAATATGGAAATCTATGCGTATGGGATTGATGGCACTAGGTAGTTGCTACCTAGGGCTGAGGGTCAGGGAGAGGGTTTGAGACAGAATGAGGAGTGACTAATGTCTACAGGGTTTTTCTCTGGTCGGGGGTGATAAGACGTTCTACAATGGATTGCGAATTATAATTGAATGTGCACAACCACAGGTATACTAAAAGCCACTCAATTCATGACTTTTAATGGGGGAATCTTAAGTGGCGCACTCTCATGGAGACCACGGCAGACCTAGTGAGAGAGAAAAAGGTGAGTAAATATCTGAAACGGAGGCAGAAACAGAGAGAACGAAAAGCCCTGTGAAAGGAAGGGAGAGCGAAAAGGGAAAATGGTCCTATTTAGAAATGACAGATGTGAAACGGGTTCACATCAACAGTGTCACTGCCAGGAAGGAGGGTCATGCTAGCCATGTCACCGGTAGTGTGGCCCGCAGGGACGCCGACCTGCTGGAGCGTCGTGCCAGCATGGGCTCTGGCAGCCACGTGGGCCAGCAGGAGGGACCCGCTGCACAGCTGTGGGGTGAGGATAGACTGGGTGGTGATATCGGCCATTACAGGGGCCTCTTCTGCTGGCAAGAGTGTGACAGTAGCAAGTAGATGGACAGGCCTGCGTGTGAGGACGGAATGCAGGAGGGGCTCTTGTGCGGCTGGGCGTGGGGCCCTCACGGGAACCGTGGAGAAATGGCCAGGTAACTGCGTCATGTGGGCTAGTAGATTGGCCAGGGCTTCGAACTGAAGGACAATAACGGGGAGTAGCTGTCAGGCCCTGGGAGTGTCTGAGTGTAAGTGGAGATGGGTTTGGGGTCACTGAGGGATGCGTGAGAGCCATCCCTGTGTAGGTACAGGTCATAGGGAGATAGTCTCGTGAGGCCTGTGAGTGTCTATGGTTGCCCTGGGTGCCTGGGGCTGACTGTGGCAGAAATCTGGGGAAGGCTGGAGAGAAGCTGGGAGGCCCAGGAGAGTCCCTTAAGGCAGGGGGTGAAGAGGTGAAAGAAATGGGGGAGGGTGGCAGTAAGGTCCGTGAGTTTGTAGATGATTCCTGGGTGCGGGAAGCTGACTCCAGGTGCAATCTGGAGATGGTTGGAGAGTAGCAGAGAGAGACAGAAGAGTCCCTGAGGGCTGGGGGTGAGAACATGAGGGAGACTGGGGAGTAAGTCAGTGAAATTCGTGAGTTCGGTGGTGTATCGTGGGTGCCTGGAACTGACTCCAGCTGGAATCTAGAGAAGTTTTGAGAGTAGCTGAAAGAGACACAAGAGTCCCTGTGGGCTGAGGGCAAAGACCTGAGAGAGACCAGGGAGGACCTCAGTGAAGTCTGTGAGTCTGTAGGTGATTCCGGAGTGTGGGAGGCTGACTCCCGCTGAAATCTGGGCGTGGTGGGAGAGTAGCTGGGACAGACAGGAGAGTCCCAGGGGGCTGGGGGTGAAGACATGAGAGAGACTGGGGAGTAACTCAGCGAAACTGCTGAGTTTGGTGGTGATACCTGGGTGCCTGGAACGGACTCCCGCTGAAATCTGGGCATGGATGGAGAGTAGCTGGGACACACAGGAGAGTCCCTGAGGGCTGGGGGTGAAGACATGAGAGAGACCGGGGAGTACCTCAGTGAAACTGGTGAGTTTGGTGGTGACTCCGGGGTGCCTGGAACTGACCCCAGCTGAAATGTGGGCGTGGTTGGAGAGTAGCTGGGACAGACGGGAGAGTCCCTGAGGGATGGTGAAGACATGAGAGAGACTGGGGAGTAACGCAGTGAAATTGGTGAGTTTGATGGTGATTCCTGGGTGCCTGGAGCTGACTCCCGCTGAAGTGTGGGCGTGGTTGGAGAGTAGCTGGGACACACAGGAGAGTCCCTGAGGGTTGGAGATAAAGACGTGCTAGAGACTGAGGAGTAACTGAGTGAAATTAGTGAGTTTGGTGGTGAGTCCGGGGTGCCTGGAACTGACTCCAGCTGAAATGTGGGCGTGGTTGGAGAGTAGCTGGGACAGACGGGAGAGTCCCTGAGGGATGGTGAAGACATGAGAGAGACTGGGGAGTAACGCAGTGAAATTGGTGAGTTTGGTGGTGATTTCTGGGTGCCTGCAACGAACTCCCGCTGAAGTGTGGGCGTGTTTGGAGAGTAGCTGGGACAGACAGGCGAGTCCCTGAGGGTTGGAGATAAAGACGTGCTGGAGACTGGGGAGTAACTCAGTGAAAGTGGTGGGCTTGGTGGTGATCCCTGGGTTCCTGGAACTGACCCGCGCTGAAATGTGGGCGTGGTTGGAGAGTAGCTGGGACAGACTGGAGGGTCCGTAAGGGCTGGGGGTGAAGACGTGAGAGAGACTGGCGAGGATCCCACTGAGGTCTGTGAGTTTGTAGGTGTTTCTGGGGTGTGGGGTAGAGACTGCCGCTGAAATCTGGGCGTAGTTGGAGAGTAGCTGGGACAGACAGGCGAGTCATGGGTGGCTGGGGGTGAGCTGCTGGATGATGGCAGTAAGAACATATGGTATATTATTGATGAATGAGGTGACTGTGGAGAATCTCCAGAGGAGGACACGGGAGAACACAATGACATGAGTGACTGTCCTGCTTGGTTAGGAAAGGGAAACGTAAAGTTGTGGAGTTCTGTTGATGATGGATGTGAGAGTGGTGAAGCCCTGCGGGGTGATGTAGAGTACTTCCACATCCCTGGTGAGGAGCTGCCCCTTGGGTCTGAGTTTCTGGGAGGGGAGAGGGAGAAGCTGGGTGAGGCAGGCATGAATCTTGAGGAGTCAGGGCTGGGGGACCGCTCATATTCTCCCGAGACGTGTGAGTCTCTGGGGGACTCCTGGGTGCATGGGGCTGACTCCCGCAGGAACCTGGGGATGGCTGGAGAGTAACTGGGAGCCACAGGAGAGTCCCTGAGGCCTGGGGGTGAAGAGATGAAAGACACAGGGGTGGAGCACCGTGAGGCTCGTGAGTTTGTAGGTGATTCCTGGGTGTGGGGGGCTGACTCCAGCTGAAATCTGGGGTTGTTTGGAGAGTAGCTGGGAGACACAGGAGACCCCCCGAGAGCTGGGGGTGAGCTGCTGGGTGATGGCAGTAAGAACATGTGGTAGATTATTGATGAACGTGGGGACTCTGAGGAATCCTCAGAGGAGGACACGGGAGAGCCCAATGGCTTCATTGATTGCCCATCACGGTGAGGACAGGGAAATGGGAGCTTGTGGGATTCTGGTGATGACAGAGGTGAGTGTGGTGAAGCCCTAGGGGCTGGTGAATGGTAGCTCCGGATCCCTGGTGAGGAGCTTCCCCTTAAGCCTGAGTTTCTGATAGGGGAGAGGGAGAAGCTGGGTGAAGCTCGCATGGACCTTGGGGAGTCCGGGCTGGGGGACCGTTCATAAGAAGAGCCAGACAAGACCCTACTGTTCTTAGGTGCAGACATGATTAGGAAACCTGCAGCTCCCAGGGGCCCCTACTAATTTTCTAACTCGCAGAAAGAAGAAGTGTGTGTGCGTGTGTGTGTGTGGGTGTGTGTGCGGTGTGAGGTATGTGCCACTTAAGAAAATGGAAATCAACCAACCAATGAGACAGACAGACAGACAGACAGACAGACAGAGATTCACTTGCCCAAGTGTTCTGTCCTGTCCTCTGAATCCGCTTCCGAGTCGCAAGACGCTGTGAGCTCCAAGTCCACGCAGACCGCCAAACGCTCCGGCCGCTGATCCGCTCCGCGAAGATCTGAGTACAGGCCAGCCAGGGTGGGTTTAAATAGCCTCGGGCGCAGCCTAGCAGCGGAAAGGGCGGAGCTTCACTCCTCCTTTCCATCAGTCACCCCCAACTTTCCCAGGCTACACCTCGTGGGAAACTGTTCTCCTGCTTTGATTTCATGCGCCACCTTTGGGACAATCTAAGAACTTACAAGTTTTCTTGGCCAGATATGTTAGGAATTGTATGCACTGAAACACTGAAAACCAACTAGTGGTTCTGTGGTTCCCACGTTGTGGTTTTGACACCAGCAGCATCCTTGCCACAATCAAAACCCGGAGATCCACAGATCTGCGTTGTAACAAGACCTCCCCCTGACCCTGATGCATGGCAGTTTAAGAAGTCTTTCCGTGTAAGCGAAAAGACTTTGAAGAAAAGGTGGAGATATGCGTTGTATAAACATTCTTTTGCTCTGGAACCACGTAGAGACTTGGGAGCCAGTTGGGTGGCGCATTCGTTGGATGAGGGTGCTCGGGTTAGGAATATCAAGGTGTGGCTCCAGATAATCCAATCATCTAATTAAGATTCCAGTTATGCTCATCTGTTTCAAAATTCCGTTTGGGTAAATTCTTTTAGTCAGACTGAGAATGGCAAAGCCTCAACCCCAATTTCCAGGGAGGGTTGAGAGCCTCAGGTGGAGTTGATCACCAATAGCCTATGGTTTAACCCATCATGCCTATAGAATGAGGTCTCCATAAAAACCCGAAAGGACTGGGATCAGAGAGCTTCTGGATAACACTTCCTGGAAGGTAGTGCGCCCCTCCCCACATGCCGGGCCCCACATTAATTTCTGAACTTTTTGCAATGTCCGCTAAAATACAACGGCAACTGTAAGTGCTTCCCTGCGTGCTGTGAGCTCTTCCAGCAAATGAATGCAACTAAATCTGGGAGTGGTGGCAACCTGATTTATAGCCAGTTGCTGAGAAGCACAGGTAAAACCACGTAGGGCTTCCCATTGTTATTAGTGTGGGAGGCCTGTGTGGCGGGACCCGGCCCTTTGGAATCTAATGCTATGTCCCGGTAGGTAGCGTCACCATTGAATTAGAAGACACACATATGTTGAGAATAATCTTTCTGGTCATTTGCTGCATGTCTTATTTACAATATGTAATCAAATTCTTTATCCTGACCTTATGGCACCTGGGTTGAGAACCATGATTTGAACCAAACATTGGTCTGTCACGTTCTGAGTTTGAAACTTTAGTTTGCCTTTAGCGTTTTGCTATTGCTTTTTCGTTTTCTTTTGTTTCGTTTCGTTTCTAAGTTCTGGGGTATATGTGCAGGATGTGCAGATTTGTTACTAAGGTAAACGTGTGCCATGGTGGTTTGCTGCACCTGTCAACCCATCACCTAGGCATTAAGCCCAGCATGCAGTAGCTGTTCTTCTTAACGCTCTGCCCCCCGAAAGGCCCCAGTGTGTGTTGTTCCCCTTCCTGTGTCCATGTGATCTCCTTTTTCAGCTCCCATTATAAGTGAGAATGTGGCGTTTGGTTTTCTTTCCCTGGATTAGTTTGCTGAGGATAATGACCACACATCACCACTGTTTTTGTTTTTTTAGTATAAAGAGTAGTATTTTATTGAATAAGATTTGCTCCCAGAAAAATAAGCTTAAATCTACAATGAATGCCAGACTCTACAGCAGAAAGCAATTTTCTCACTTTTCCACACACAATGGTTTCTACTAAGTGAAAAAAAGCCAGAAAATTTCATTCACAAATGTACTACTCTGTCTCAAAACATCTCACATAATCATGCACTCGACTAAAGCCATTAGATCAGTTCTTCAGTCAGGTTAAAGAAGTATCCCTCTAATAACTGACTTTTATAATGGTATCAATATCCACTCCCAGTCAGTCTGCCGTGGTTAATGGTGTACAGCATGACTGAATACAATGGAATTGATGACGCCCATATCCACGGACAAACCGTGACTTATGATGGTTTGATTTATGATTTTTCAAAGTTATGATGGGTTTATTGGACTATTAGATGCATTTCTGAGTTACACTGGGTTTATGAGCATGCGACCCTAGACTCCAGAAACAGCTGTATAAGGAAAAACAGGTGTACCTAATAAACATATGCTTAGTGACTTGGGATAAACCAATAGATGTGCACAACTGATGGAGAGCCGTGAAAGAGAGATAGCGGTAAATAGTTACAATAACACAATTTTCCTGCACCTGTCGTGGATTTCCCCAAAAAAATGCAGAATGTGGGATGCACCTAAGGCATATGAAAGAGAGAGGGCAGAAGGAGTAAGAGAGAAGTAGGAGGAAGGAAGGAAGGAAGGAAGGAAGGAAAGAAGGAAGGTAGGAAAGAAGGAAGGAAGGAAGGAAGGAAGGAAGGAAGGAAGGAAGGAAAGAAGGACGAAAGGAAGGAGAAAACACCCGGTGTTACTAAAACCCCCCAAAAAAATGGTTTCCCCCTGTGGGTAAGACTACAATGTGGATGAATCTTGAAAATATTGTGCTACGTGTTATGTCAGTCATAACAGCTCACCTATTGTGCAATTCCGTTTATAGGAAATGTCTACAATATGGAAATCTATGCGTATGGGATTGATGGCACTAGGTAGTTGCTACCTAGGGCTGAGGGTCAGGGAGAGGGTTTGAGACAGAATGAGGAGTGACTAATGTCTACAGGGTTTTTCTCTGGTCGGGGGTGATAAGACGTTCTACAATGGATTGCGAATTATAATTGAATGTGCACAACCACAGGTATACTAAAAGCCACTCAATTCATGACTTTTAATGGGGGAATCTTAAGTGGCGCACTCTCATGGAGACCACGGCAGACCTAGTGAGAGAGAAAAAGGTGAGTAAATATCTGAAACGGAGGCAGAAACAGAGAGAACGAAAAGCCCTGTGAAAGGAAGGGAGAGCGAAAAGGGAAAATGGTCCTATTTAGAAATGACAGATGTGAAACGGGTTCACATCAACAGTGTCACTGCCAGGAAGGAGGGTCATGCTAGCCATGTCACCGGTAGTGTGGCCCGCAGGGACGCCGACCTGCTGGAGCGTCGTGCCAGCATGGGCTCTGGCAGCCACGTGGGCCAGCAGGAGGGACCCGCTGCACAGCTGTGGGGTGAGGATAGACTGGGTGGTGATATCGGCCATTACAGGGGCCTCTTCTGCTGGCAAGAGTGTGACAGTAGCAAGTAGATGGACAGGCCTGCGTGTGAGGACGGAATGCAGGAGGGGCTCTTGTGCGGCTGGGCGTGGGGCCCTCACGGGAACCGTGGAGAAATGGCCAGGTAACTGCGTCATGTGGGCTAGTAGATTGGCCAGGGCTTCGAACTGAAGGACAATAACGGGGAGTAGCTGTCAGGCCCTGGGAGTGTCTGAGTGTAAGTGGAGATGGGTTTGGGGTCACTGAGGGATGCGTGAGAGCCATCCCTGTGTAGGTACAGGTCATAGGGAGATAGTCTCGTGAGGCCTGTGAGTGTCTATGGTTGCCCTGGGTGCCTGGGGCTGACTGTGGCAGAAATCTGGGGAAGGCTGGAGAGAAGCTGGGAGGCCCAGGAGAGTCCCTTAAGGCAGGGGGTGAAGAGGTGAAAGAAATGGGGGAGGGTGGCAGTAAGGTCCGTGAGTTTGTAGATGATTCCTGGGTGCGGGAAGCTGACTCCAGGTGCAATCTGGAGATGGTTGGAGAGTAGCAGAGAGAGACAGAAGAGTCCCTGAGGGCTGGGGGTGAGAACATGAGGGAGACTGGGGAGTAAGTCAGTGAAATTCGTGAGTTCGGTGGTGTATCGTGGGTGCCTGGAACTGACTCCAGCTGGAATCTAGAGAAGTTTTGAGAGTAGCTGAAAGAGACACAAGAGTCCCTGTGGGCTGAGGGCAAAGACCTGAGAGAGACCAGGGAGGACCTCAGTGAAGTCTGTGAGTCTGTAGGTGATTCCGGAGTGTGGGAGGCTGACTCCCGCTGAAATCTGGGCGTGGTGGGAGAGTAGCTGGGACAGACAGGAGAGTCCCAGGGGGCTGGGGGTGAAGACATGAGAGAGACTGGGGAGTAACTCAGCGAAACTGCTGAGTTTGGTGGTGATACCTGGGTGCCTGGAACGGACTCCCGCTGAAATCTGGGCATGGATGGAGAGTAGCTGGGACACACAGGAGAGTCCCTGAGGGCTGGGGGTGAAGACATGAGAGAGACCGGGGAGTACCTCAGTGAAACTGGTGAGTTTGGTGGTGACTCCGGGGTGCCTGGAACTGACCCCAGCTGAAATGTGGGCGTGGTTGGAGAGTAGCTGGGACAGACGGGAGAGTCCCTGAGGGATGGTGAAGACATGAGAGAGACTGGGGAGTAACGCAGTGAAATTGGTGAGTTTGATGGTGATTCCTGGGTGCCTGGAGCTGACTCCCGCTGAAGTGTGGGCGTGGTTGGAGAGTAGCTGGGACACACAGGAGAGTCCCTGAGGGTTGGAGATAAAGACGTGCTAGAGACTGAGGAGTAACTGAGTGAAATTAGTGAGTTTGGTGGTGAGTCCGGGGTGCCTGGAACTGACTCCAGCTGAAATGTGGGCGTGGTTGGAGAGTAGCTGGGACAGACGGGAGAGTCCCTGAGGGATGGTGAAGACATGAGAGAGACTGGGGAGTAACGCAGTGAAATTGGTGAGTTTGGTGGTGATTTCTGGGTGCCTGCAACGAACTCCCGCTGAAGTGTGGGCGTGTTTGGAGAGTAGCTGGGACAGACAGGCGAGTCCCTGAGGGTTGGAGATAAAGACGTGCTGGAGACTGGGGAGTAACTCAGTGAAAGTGGTGGGCTTGGTGGTGATCCCTGGGTTCCTGGAACTGACCCGCGCTGAAATGTGGGCGTGGTTGGAGAGTAGCTGGGACAGACTGGAGGGTCCGTAAGGGCTGGGGGTGAAGACGTGAGAGAGACTGGCGAGGATCCCACTGAGGTCTGTGAGTTTGTAGGTGTTTCTGGGGTGTGGGGTAGAGACTGCCGCTGAAATCTGGGCGTAGTTGGAGAGTAGCTGGGACAGACAGGCGAGTCATGGGTGGCTGGGGGTGAGCTGCTGGATGATGGCAGTAAGAACATATGGTATATTATTGATGAATGAGGTGACTGTGGAGAATCTCCAGAGGAGGACACGGGAGAACACAATGACATGAGTGACTGTCCTGCTTGGTTAGGAAAGGGAAACGTAAAGTTGTGGAGTTCTGTTGATGATGGATGTGAGAGTGGTGAAGCCCTGCGGGGTGATGTAGAGTACTTCCACATCCCTGGTGAGGAGCTGCCCCTTGGGTCTGAGTTTCTGGGAGGGGAGAGGGAGAAGCTGGGTGAGGCAGGCATGAATCTTGAGGAGTCAGGGCTGGGGGACCGCTCATATTCTCCCGAGACGTGTGAGTCTCTGGGGGACTCCTGGGTGCATGGGACTGACTCCCGCAGGAACCTGGGGATGGCTGGAGAGTAACTGGGAGCCACAGGAGAGTCCCTGAGGCCTGGGGGTGAAGAGATGAAAGACACAGGGGTGGAGCACCGTGAGGCTCGTGAGTTTGTAGGTGATTCCTGGGTGTGGGGGGCTGACTCCAGCTGAAATCTGGGGTTGTTTGGAGAGTAGCTGGGAGACACAGGAGACCCCCCGAGAGCTGGGGGTGAGCTGCTGGGTGATGGCAGTAAGAACATGTGGTAGATTATTGATGAACGTGGGGACTCTGAGGAATCCTCAGAGGAGGACACGGGAGAGCCCAATGGCTTCATTGATTGCCCATCACGGTGAGGACAGGGAAATGGGAGCTTGTGGGATTCTGGTGATGACAGAGGTGAGTGTGGTGAAGCCCTAGGGGCTGGTGAATGGTAGCTCCGGATCCCTGGTGAGGAGCTTCCCCTTAAGCCTGAGTTTCTGATAGGGGAGAGGGAGAAGCTGGGTGAAGCTCGCATGGACCTTGGGGAGTCCGGGCTGGGGGACCGTTCATAAGAAGAGCCAGACAAGACCCTACTGTTCTTAGGTGCAGACATGATTAGGAAACCTGCAGCTCCCAGGGGCCCCTACTAATTTTCTAACTCGCAGAAAGAAGGAGTGTGTGTGCGTGTGTGTGTGTGTGTGTGGGTGTGTGTGCGGTGTGAGGTATGTGCCCCTTAAGAAAATGGAAATCAACCAACCAATGAGACAGAGAGACAGACAGACAGACAGACAGACAGAGATTCACTTGCCCAAGTGTTCTGTCCTGTCCTCTGAATCCGCTTCCAAGTCGCAAGACGCTGTGAGCTCCAAGTCCACGCAGAGTCCGCCAAACGCTCCGGCCGCTGATCCGCTCCGCGAAGATCTGAGTACAGGCCAGCCAGGATGGGTTTAAATAGCCTCGGGCGCAGCCTAGCAGCGGAAAGGGCGGAGCTTCACTCCTCCTTTCCATCAGTCACCCCCAACTTTCCCAGGCTACACCTCGTGGGAAACTGTTCTCCTGCTTTGATTTCATGCGCCACCTTTGGGACAATCTAAGAACTTACAAGTTTTCTTGGCCAGATATGTTAGGAATTGTATGCACTGAAACACTGAAAACCAACTAGTGGTTCTGTGGTTCCCACGTTGTGGTTTTGACACCAGCAGCATCCTTGCCACAATCAAAACCCGGAGATCCACAGATCTGCGTTGTAACAAGACCTCCCCCTGACCCTGATGCATGGCAGTTTAAGAAGTCTTTCCGTGTAAGCGAAAAGACTTTGAAGAAAAGGTGGAGATATGCGTTGTATAAACATTCTTTTGCTCTGGAACCACGTAGAGACTTGGGAGCCAGTTGGGTGGAGCATTCGTTGGATGAGGGTGCTCGGGTTAGGAATATCAAGGTGTGGCTCCAGATAATCCAATCATCTAATTAAGATTCCAGTTATGCTCATCTGTTTCAAAATTCCGTTTGGGTAAATTCTTTTAGTCAGACTGAGAATGGCAAAGCCTCAACCCCAATTTCCAGGGAGGGTTGAGAGCCTCAGGTGGAGTTGATCACCAATAGCCTATGGTTTAACCCATCATGCCTATAGAATGAGGTCTCCATAAAAACCCGAAAGGACTGGGATCAGAGAGCTTCTGGATAACACTTCCTGGAAGGTAGTGCGCCCCTCCCCACATGCCGGGCCCCACATTAATTTCTGAACTTTTTGCAATGTCCGCTAAAATACAACGGCAACTGTAAGTGCTTCCCTGCGTGCTGTGAGCTCTTCCAGCAAATGAATGCAACTAAATCTGGGAGTGGTGGCAACCTGATTTATAGCCAGTTGCTGAGAAGCACAGGTAAAACCACGTAGGGCTTCCCATTGTTATTAGTGTGGGAGGCCTGTGTGGCGGGACCCGGCCCTTTGGAATCTAATGCTATGTCCCGGTAGGTAGCGTCACCATTGAATTAGAAGACACACATATGTTGAGAATAATCTTTCTGGTCATTTGCTGCATGTCTTATTTACAATATGTAATCAAATTCTTTATCCTGACCTTATGGCACCTGGGTTGAGAACCATGATTTGAACCAAACATTGGTCTGTCACGTTCTGAGTTTGAAACTTTAGTTTGCCTTTAGCGTTTTGCTATTGCTTTTTCGTTTTCTTTTGTTTCGTTTCGTTTCTAAGTTCTGGGGTATATGTGCAGGATGTGCAGATTTGTTACTAAGGTAAACGTGTGCCATGGTGGTTTGCTGCACCTGTCAACCCATCACCTAGGCATTAAGCCCAGCATGCACTAGCTGTTCTTCTTAACGCTCTGCCCCCCGAAAGGCCCCAGTGTGTGTTGTTCCCCTTCCTGTGTCCATGTGATCTCCTTTTTCAGCTCCCATTATAAGTGAGAATGTGGCGTTTGGTTTTCTTTCCCTGGATTAGTTTGCTGAGGATAATGACCACACATCACCACTGTTTTTGTTTTTTTAGTATAAAGAGTAGTATTTTATTGAATAAGATTTGCTCCCAGAAAAATAAGCTTAAATCTACAATGAATGCCAGACTCTACAGCAGAAAGCAATTTTCTCACTTTTCCACACACAATGGTTTCTACTAAGTGAAAAAAAGCCAGAAAATTTCATTCACAAATGTACTACTCTGTCTCAAAACATCTCACATAATCATGCACTCGACTAAAGCCATTAGATCAGTTCTTCAGTCAGGTTAAAGAAGTATCCCTCTAATAACTGACTTTTATAATGGTATCAATATCCACTCCCAGTCAGTCTGCCGTGGTTAATGGTGTACAGCATGACTGAATACAATGGAATTGATGACGCCCATATCCACGGACAAACCGTGACTTATGATGGTTTGATTTATGATTTTTCAAAGTTATGATGGGTTTATTGGACTATTAGATGCATTTCTGAGTTACACTGGGTTTATGAGCATGCGACCCTAGACTCCAGAAACAGCTGTATAAGGAAAAACAGGTGTACCTAATAAACATATGCTTAGTGACTTGGGATAAACCAATAGATGTGCACAACTGATGGAGAGCCGTGAAAGAGAGATAGCGGTAAATAGTTACAATAACACAATTTTCCTGCACCTGTCGTGGATTTCCCCAAAAAAATGCAGAATGTGGGATGCACCTAAGGCATATGAAAGAGAGAGGGCAGAAGGAGTAAGAGAGAAGTAGGAGGAAGGAAGGAAGGAAGGAAGGAAGGAAAGAAGGAAGGTAGGAAAGAAGGAAGGAAGGAAGGAAGGAAGGAAGGAAGGAAGGAAGGAAGGAAAGAAGGACGAAAGGAAGGAGAAAACACCCGGTGTTACTAAAACCCCCCAAGAAAATGGTTTCCCCCTGTGGGTAAGACTACAATGTGGATGAATCTTGAAAATATTGTGCTACGTGTTATGTCAGTCATAACAGCTCACCTATTGTGCAATTCCGTTTATAGGAAATGTCTACAATATGGAAATCTATGCGTATGGGATTGATGGCACTAGGTAGTTGCTACCTAGGGCTGAGGGTCAGGGAGAGGGTTTGAGACAGAATGAGCAGTGACTAATGTCTACAGGGTTTTTCTCTGGTCGGGGGTGATAAGACGTTCTACAATGGATTGCGAATTATAATTGAATGTGCACAACCACAGGTATACTAAAAGCCACTCAATTCATGACTTTTAATGGGGGAATCTTAAGTGGCGCACTCTCATGGAGACCACGGCAGACCTAGTGAGAGAGAAAAAGGTGAGTAAATATCTGAAACGGAGGCAGAAACAGAGAGAACGAAAAGCCCTGTGAAAGGAAGGGAGAGCGAAAAGGGAAAATGGTCCTATTTAGAAATGACAGATGTGAAACGGGTTCACATCAACAGTGTCACTGCCAGGAAGGAGGGTCATGCTAGCCATGTCACCGGTAGTGTGGCCCGCAGGGACGCCGACCTGCTGGAGCGTCGTGCCAGCATGGGCTCTGGCAGCCACGTGGGCCAGCAGGAGGGACCCGCTGCACAGCTGTGGGGTGAGGATAGACTGGGTGGTGATATCGGCCATTACAGGGGCCTCTTCTGCTGGCAAGAGTGTGACAGTAGCAAGTAGATGGACAGGCCTGCGTGTGGGGACGGAATGCAGGAGGGGCTCTTGTGCGGCTGGGCGTGGGGCCCTCACGGGAACCGTGGAGAAATGGCCAGGTAACTGCGTCATGTGGGCTAGTAGATTGGCCAGGGCTTCGAACTGAAGGACAATAACGGGGAGTAGCTGTCAGGCCCTGGGAGTGTCTGAGTGTAAGTGGAGATGGGTTTGGGGTCACTGAGGGATGCGTGAGAGCCATCCCTGTGTAGGTACAGGTCATAGGGAGATAGTCTCGTGAGGCCTGTGAGTGTCTATGGTTGCCCTGGGTGCCTGGGGCTGACTGTGGCAGAAATCTGGGGAAGGCTGGAGAGAAGCTGGGAGGCCCAGGAGAGTCCCTTAAGGCAGGGGGTGAAGAGGTGAAAGAAATGGGGGAGGGTGGCAGTAAGGTCCGTGAGTTTGTAGATGATTCCTGGGTGCGGGAAGCTGACTCCAGGTGCAATCTGGAGATGGTTGGAGAGTAGCAGAGAGAGACAGAAGAGTCCCTGAGGGCTGGGGGTGAGAACATGAGGGAGACTGGGGAGTAAGTCAGTGAAATTCGTGAGTTCGGTGGTGTATCGTGGGTGCCTGGAACTGACTCCAGCTGGAATCTAGAGAAGTTTTGAGAGTAGCTGAAAGAGACACAAGAGTCCCTGTGGGCTGAGGGCAAAGACCTGAGAGAGACCAGGGAGGACCTCAGTGAAGTCTGTGAGTCTGTAGGTGATTCCGGAGTGTGGGAGGCTGACTCCCGCTGAAATCTGGGCGTGGTGGGAGAGTAGCTGGGACAGACAGGAGAGTCCCAGGGGGCTGGGGGTGAAGACATGAGAGAGACTGGGGAGTAACTCAGCGAAACTGCTGAGTTTGGTGGTGATACCTGGGTGCCTGGAACGGACTCCCGCTGAAATCTGGGCATGGATGGAGAGTAGCTGGGACACACAGGAGAGTCCCTGAGGGCTGGGGGTGAAGACATGAGAGAGACCGGGGAGTACCTCAGTGAAACTGGTGAGTTTGGTGGTGACTCCGGGGTGCCTGGAACTGACCCCAGCTGAAATGTGGGCGTGGTTGGAGAGTAGCTGGGACAGACGGGAGAGTCCCTGAGGGATGGTGAAGACATGAGAGAGACTGGGGAGTAACGCAGTGAAATTGGTGAGTTTGATGGTGATTCCTGGGTGCCTGGAGCTGACTCCCGCTGAAGTGTGGGCGTGGTTGGAGAGTAGCTGGGACACACAGGAGAGTCCCTGAGGGTTGGAGATAAAGACGTGCTAGAGACTGAGGAGTAACTGAGTGAAATTAGTGAGTTTGGTGGTGAGTCCGGGGTGCCTGGAACTGACTCCAGCTGAAAT
The DNA here is from genome assembly GCF_028858775.2 of Pan troglodytes. Taxonomy (NCBI): domain Eukaryota; kingdom Metazoa; phylum Chordata; class Mammalia; order Primates; family Hominidae; genus Pan; species Pan troglodytes. The sequence goes on from NC_072412.2 coordinate 8,941,438, forward strand.
GTGGGCGTGGTTGGAGAGTAGCTGGGACAGACGGGAGAGTCCCTGAGGGATGGTGAAGACATGAGAGAGACTGGGGAGTAACGCAGTGAAATTGGTGAGTTTGGTGGTGATTTCTGGGTGCCTGCAACGAACTCCCGCTGAAGTGTGGGCGTGTTTGGAGAGTAGCTGGGACAGACAGGCGAGTCCCTGAGGGTTGGAGATAAAGACGTGCTGGAGACTGGGGAGTAACTCAGTGAAAGTGGTGGGCTTGGTGGTGATCCCTGGGTTCCTGGAACTGACCCGCGCTGAAATGTGGGCGTGGTTGGAGAGTAGCTGGGACAGACTGGAGGGTCCGTAAGGGCTGGGGGTGAAGACGTGAGAGAGACTGGCGAGGATCCCACTGAGGTCTGTGAGTTTGTAGGTGTTTCTGGGGTGTGGGGTAGAGACTGCCGCTGAAATCTGGGCGTAGTTGGAGAGTAGCTGGGACAGACAGGCGAGTCATGGGTGGCTGGGGGTGAGCTGCTGGATGATGGCAGTAAGAACATATGGTATATTATTGATGAATGAGGTGACTGTGGAGAATCTCCAGAGGAGGACACGGGAGAACACAATGACATGAGTGACTGTCCTGCTTGGTTAGGAAAGGGAAACGTAAAGTTGTGGAGTTCTGTTGATGATGGATGTGAGAGTGGTGAAGCCCTGCGGGGTGATGTAGAGTACTTCCACATCCCTGGTGAGGAGCTGCCCCTTGGGTCTGAGTTTCTGGGAGGGGAGAGGGAGAAGCTGGGTGAGGCAGGCATGAATCTTGAGGAGTCAGGGCTGGGGGACCGCTCATATTCTCCCGAGACGTGTGAGTCTCTGGGGGACTCCTGGGTGCATGGGGCTGACTCCCGCAGGAACCTGGGGATGGCTGGAGAGTAACTGGGAGCCACAGGAGAGTCCCTGAGGCCTGGGGGTGAAGAGATGAAAGACACAGGGGTGGAGCACCGTGAGGCTCGTGAGTTTGTAGGTGATTCCTGGGTGTGGGGGGCTGACTCCAGCTGAAATCTGGGGTTGTTTGGAGAGTAGCTGGGAGACACAGGAGACCCCCCGAGAGCTGGGGGTGAGCTGCTGGGTGATGGCAGTAAGAACATGTGGTAGATTATTGATGAACGTGGGGACTCTGAGGAATCCTCAGAGGAGGACACGGGAGAGCCCAATGGCTTCATTGATTGCCCATCACGGTGAGGACAGGGAAATGGGAGCTTGTGGGATTCTGGTGATGACAGAGGTGAGTGTGGTGAAGCCCTAGGGGATGGTGAATGGTAGCTCCGGATCCCTGGTGAGGAGCTTCCCCTTAAGCCTGAGTTTCTGATAGGGGAGAGGGAGAAGCTGGGTGAAGCTCGCATGGACCTTGGGGAGTCCGGGCTGGGGGACCGTTCATAAGAAGAGCCAGACAAGACCCTACTGTTCTTAGGTGCAGACATGATTAGGAAACCTGCAGCTCCCAGGGGCCCCTACTAATTTTCTAACTCGCAGAAAGAAGAAGTGTGTGTGCGTGTGTGTGTGTGGGTGTGTGTGCGGTGTGAGGTATGTGCCCCTTAAGAAAATGGAAATCAACCAACCAATGAGACAGACAGACAGACAGACGGACAGACAGAGATTCACTTGCCCAAGTGTTCTGTCCTGTCCTCTGAATCCGCTTCCGAGTCGCAAGACGCTGTGAGCTCCAAGTCCACGCAGACCGCCAAACGCTCCGGCCGCTGATCCGCTCCGCGAAGATCTGAGTACAGGCCAGCCAGGGTGGGTTTAAATAGCCTCGGGCGCAGCCTAGCAGCGGAAAGGGCGGAGCTTCACTCCTCCTTTCCATCAGTCACCCCCAACTTTCCCAGGCTACACCTCGTGGGAAACTGTTCTCCTGCTTTGATTTCATGCGCCACCTTTGGGACAATCTAAGAACTTACAAGTTTTCTTGGCCAGATATGTTAGGAATTGTATGCACTGAAACACTGAAAACCAACTAGTGGTTCTGTGGTTCCCACGTTGTGGTTTTGACACCAGCAGCATCCTTGCCACAATCAAAACCCGGAGATCCACAGATCTGCGTTGTAACAAGACCTCCCCCTGACCCTGATGCATGGCAGTTTAAGAAGTCTTTCCGTGTAAGCGAAAAGACTTTGAAGAAAAGGTGGAGATATGCGTTGTATAAACATTCTTTTGCTCTGGAACCACGTAGAGACTTGGGAGCCAGTTGGGTGGCGCATTCGTTGGATGAGGGTGCTCGGGTTAGGAATATCAAGGTGTGGCTCCAGATAATCCAATCATCTAATTAAGATTCCAGTTATGCTCATCTGTTTCAAAATTACGTTTGGGTAAATTCTTTTAGTCAGACTGAGAATGGCAAAGCCTCAACCCCAATTTCCAGGGAGGGTTGAGAGCCTCAGGTGGAGTTGATCACCAATAGCCTATGGTTTAACCCATCATGCCTATAGAATGAGGTCTCCATAAAAACCCAAAAGGACTGGGATCAGAGAGCTTCTGGATAACACTTCCTGGAAGGTAGTGCGCCCCTCCCCACATGCCGGGCCCCACATTAATTTCTGAACTTTTTGCAATGTCCGCTAAAATACAACGGCAACTGTAAGTGCTTCCCTGCGTGCTGTGAGCTCTTCCAGCAAATGAATGCAACTAAATCTGGGAGTGGTGGCAACCTGATTTATAGCCAGTTGCTGAGAAGCACAGGTAAAACCACGTAGGGCTTCCCATTGTTATTAGTGTGGGAGGCCTGTGTGGCGGGACCCGGCCCTTTGGAATCTAATGCTATGTCCCGGTAGGTAGCGTCACCATTGAATTAGAAGACACACATATGTTGAGAATAATCTTTCTGGTCATTTGCTGCATGTCTTATTTACAATATGTAATCAAATTCTTTATCCTGACCTTATGGCACCTGGGTTGCGAACCATGATTTGAACCAAACATTGGTCTGTCACGTTCTGAGTTTGAAACTTTAGTTTGCCTTTAGCGTTTTGCTATTGCTTTTTCGTTTTCTTTTGTTTCGTTTCGTTTCTAAGTTCTGGGGTATATGTGCAGGATGTGCAGATTTGTTACTAAGGTAAACGTGTGCCATGGTGGTTTGCTGCACCTGTCAACCCATCACCTAGGCATTAAGCCCAGCATGCAGTAGCTGTTCTTCTTAACGCTCTGCCCCCCGAAAGGCCCCAGTGTGTGTTGTTCCCCTTCCTGTGTCCATGTGATCTCCTTTTTCAGCTCCCATTATAAGTGAGAATGTGGCGTTTGGTTTTCTTTCCCTGGATTAGTTTGCTGAGGATAATGACCACACATCACCACTGTTTTTGTTTTTTTAGTATAAAGAGTAGTATTTTATTGAATAAGATTTGCTCCCAGAAAAATAAGCTTAAATCTACAATGAATGCCAGACTCTACAGCAGAAAGCAATTTTCTCACTTTTCCACACACAATGGTTTCTACTAAGTGAAAAAAAGCCAGAAAATTTCATTCACAAATGTACTACTCTGTCTCAAAACATCTCACATAATCATGCACTCGACTAAAGCCATTAGATCAGTTCTTCAGTCAGGTTAAAGAAGTATCCCTCTAATAACTGACTTTTATAATGGTATCAATATCCACTCCCAGTCAGTCTGCCGTGGTTAATGGTGTACAGCATGACTGAATACAATGGAATTGATGACGCCCATATCCACGGACAAACCGTGACTTATGATGGTTTGATTTATGATTTTTCAAAGTTATGATGGGTTTATTGGACTATTAGATGCATTTCTGAGTTACACTGGGTTTATGAGCATGCGACCCTAGACTCCAGAAACAGCTGTATAAGGAAAAACAGGTGTACCTAATAAACATATGCTTAGTGACTTGGGATAAACCAATAGATGTGCACAACTGATGGAGAGCCGTGAAAGAGAGATAGCGGTAAATAGTTACAATAACACAATTTTCCTGCACCTGTCGTGGATTTCCCCAAAAAAATGCAGAATGTGGGATGCACCTAAGGCATATGAAAGAGAGAGGGCAGAAGGAGTAAGAGAGAAGTAGGAGGAAGGAAGGAAGGAAGGAAGGAAGGAAAGAAGGAAGGTAGGAAAGAAGGAAGGAAGGAAGGAAGGAAGGAAGGAAGGAAGGAAAGAAGGACGAAAGGAAGGAGAAAACACCCGGTGTTACTAAAACCCCCCAAAAAAATGGTTTCCCCCTGTGGGTAAGACTACAATGTGGATGAATCTTGAAAATATTGTGCTACGTGTTATGTCAGTCATAACAGCTCACCTATTGTGCAATTCCGTTTATAGGAAATGTCTACAATATGGAAATCTATGCGTATGGGATTGATGGCACTAGGTAGTTGCTACCTAGGGCTGAGGGTCAGGGAGAGGGTTTGAGACAGAATGAGCAGTGACTAATGTCTACAGGGTTTTTCTCTGGTCGGGGGTGATAAGACGTTCTACAATGGATTGCGAATTATAATTGAATGTGCACAACCACAGGTATACTAAAAGCCACTCAATTCATGACTTTTAATGGGGGAATCTTAAGTGGCGCACTCTCATGGAGACCACGGCAGACCTAGTGAGAGAGAAAAAGGTGAGTAAATATCTGAAACGGAGGCAGAAACAGAGAGAACGAAAAGCCCTGTGAAAGGAAGGGAGAGCGAAAAGGGAAAATGGTCCTATTTAGAAATGACAGATGTGAAACGGGTTCACATCAACAGTGTCACTGCCAGGAAGGAGGGTCATGCTAGCCATGTCACCGGTAGTGTGGCCCGCAGGGACGCCGACCTGCTGGAGCGTCGTGCCAGCATGGGCTCTGGCAGCCACGTGGGCCAGCAGGAGGGACCCGCTGCACAGCTGTGGGGTGAGGATAGACTGGGTGGTGATATCGGCCATTACAGGGGCCTCTTCTGCTGGCAAGAGTGTGACAGTAGCAAGTAGATGGACAGGCCTGCGTGTGGGGACGGAATGCAGGAGGGGCTCTTGTGCGGCTGGGCGTGGGGCCCTCACGGGAACCGTGGAGAAATGGCCAGGTAACTGCGTCATGTGGGCTAGTAGATTGGCCAGGGCTTCGAACTGAAGGACAATAACGGGGAGTAGCTGTCAGGCCCTGGGAGTGTCTGAGTGTAAGTGGAGATGGGTTTGGGGTCACTGAGGGATGCGTGAGAGCCATCCCTGTGTAGGTACAGGTCATAGGGAGATAGTCTCGTGAGGCCTGTGAGTGTCTATGGTTGCCCTGGGTGCCTGGGGCTGACTGTGGCAGAAATCTGGGGAAGGCTGGAGAGAAGCTGGGAGGCCCAGGAGAGTCCCTTAAGGCAGGGGGTGAAGAGGTGAAAGAAATGGGGGAGGGTGGCAGTAAGGTCCGTGAGTTTGTAGATGATTCCTGGGTGCGGGAAGCTGACTCCAGGTGCAATCTGGAGATGGTTGGAGAGTAGCAGAGAGAGACAGAAGAGTCCCTGAGGGCTGGGGGTGAGAACATGAGGGAGACTGGGGAGTAAGTCAGTGAAATTCGTGAGTTCGGTGGTGTATCGTGGGTGCCTGGAACTGACTCCAGCTGGAATCTAGAGAAGTTTTGAGAGTAGCTGAAAGAGACACAAGAGTCCCTGTGGGCTGAGGGCAAAGACCTGAGAGAGACCAGGGAGGACCTCAGTGAAGTCTGTGAGTCTGTAGGTGATTCCGGAGTGTGGGAGGCTGACTCCCGCTGAAATCTGGGCGTGGTGGGAGAGTAGCTGGGACAGACAGGAGAGTCCCAGGGGGCTGGGGGTGAAGACATGAGAGAGACTGGGGAGTAACTCAGCGAAACTGCTGAGTTTGGTGGTGATACCTGGGTGCCTGGAACGGACTCCCGCTGAAATCTGGGCATGGATGGAGAGTAGCTGGGACACACAGGAGAGTCCCTGAGGGCTGGGGGTGAAGACATGAGAGAGACCGGGGAGTACCTCAGTGAAACTGGTGAGTTTGGTGGTGACTCCGGGGTGCCTGGAACTGACCCCAGCTGAAATGTGGGCGTGGTTGGAGAGTAGCTGGGACAGACGGGAGAGTCCCTGAGGGATGGTGAAGACATGAGAGAGACTGGGGAGTAACGCAGTGAAATTGGTGAGTTTGATGGTGATTCCTGGGTGCCTGGAGCTGACTCCCGCTGAAGTGTGGGCGTGGTTGGAGAGTAGCTGGGACACACAGGAGAGTCCCTGAGGGTTGGAGATAAAGACGTGCTAGAGACTGAGGAGTAACTGAGTGAAATTAGTGAGTTTGGTGGTGAGTCCGGGGTGCCTGGAACTGACTCCAGCTGAAATGTGGGCGTGGTTGGAGAGTAGCTGGGACAGACGGGAGAGTCCCTGAGGGATGGTGAAGACATGAGAGAGACTGGGGAGTAACGCAGTGAAATTGGTGAGTTTGGTGGTGATTTCTGGGTGCCTGCAACGAACTCCCGCTGAAGTGTGGGCGTGTTTGGAGAGTAGCTGGGACAGACAGGCGAGTCCCTGAGGGTTGGAGATAAAGACGTGCTGGAGACTGGGGAGTAACTCAGTGAAAGTGGTGGGCTTGGTGGTGATCCCTGGGTTCCTGGAACTGACCCGCGCTGAAATGTGGGCGTGGTTGGAGAGTAGCTGGGACAGACTGGAGGGTCCGTAAGGGCTGGGGGTGAAGACGTGAGAGAGACTGGCGAGGATCCCACTGAGGTCTGTGAGTTTGTAGGTGTTTCTGGGGTGTGGGGTAGAGACTGCCGCTGAAATCTGGGCGTAGTTGGAGAGTAGCTGGGACAGACAGGCGAGTCATGGGTGGCTGGGGGTGAGCTGCTGGATGATGGCAGTAAGAACATATGGTATATTATTGATGAATGAGGTGACTGTGGAGAATCTCCAGAGGAGGACACGGGAGAACACAATGACATGAGTGACTGTCCTGCTTGGTTAGGAAAGGGAAACGTAAAGTTGTGGAGTTCTGTTGATGATGGATGTGAGAGTGGTGAAGCCCTGCGGGGTGATGTAGAGTACTTCCACATCCCTGGTGAGGAGCTGCCCCTTGGGTCTGAGTTTCTGGGAGGGGAGAGGGAGAAGCTGGGTGAGGCAGGCATGAATCTTGAGGAGTCAGGGCTGGGGGACCGCTCATATTCTCCCGAGACGTGTGAGTCTCTGGGGGACTCCTGGGTGCATGGGACTGACTCCCGCAGGAACCTGGGGATGGCTGGAGAGTAACTGGGAGCCACAGGAGAGTCCCTGAGGCCTGGGGGTGAAGAGATGAAAGACACAGGGGTGGAGCACCGTGAGGCTCGTGAGTTTGTAGGTGATTCCTGGGTGTGGGGGGCTGACTCCAGCTGAAATCTGGGGTTGTTTGGAGAGTAGCTGGGAGACACAGGAGACCCCCCGAGAGCTGGGGGTGAGCTGCTGGGTGATGGCAGTAAGAACATGTGGTAGATTATTGATGAACGTGGGGACTCTGAGGAATCCTCAGAGGAGGACACGGGAGAGCCCAATGGCTTCATTGATTGCCCATCACGGTGAGGACAGGGAAATGGGAGCTTGTGGGATTCTGGTGATGACAGAGGTGAGTGTGGTGAAGCCCTAGGGGCTGGTGAATGGTAGCTCCGGATCCCTGGTGAGGAGCTTCCCCTTAAGCCTGAGTTTCTGATAGGGGAGAGGGAGAAGCTGGGTGAAGCTCGCATGGACCTTGGGGAGTCCGGGCTGGGGGACCGTTCATAAGAAGAGCCAGACAAGACCCTACTGTTCTTAGGTGCAGACATGATTAGGAAACCTGCAGCTCCCAGGGGCCCCTACTAATTTTCTAACTCGCAGAAAGAAGGAGTGTGTGTGCGTGTGTGTGTGTGTGTGTGCGTGTGTGTGCGGTGTGAGGTATGTGCCCCTTAAGAAAATGGAAATCAACCAACCAATGAGACAGAGAGACAGACAGACAGACAGACAGACAGAGATTCACTTGCCCAAGTGTTCTGTCCTGTCCTCTGAATCCGCTTCCGAGTCGCAAGACGCTGTGAGCTCCAAGTCCACGCAGAGTCCGCCAAACGCTCCGGCCGCTGATCCGCTCCGCGAAGATCTGAGTACAGGCCAGCCAGGATGGGTTTAAATAGCCTCGGGCGCAGCCTAGCAGCGGAAAGGGCGGAGCTTCACTCCTCCTTTCCATCAGTCACCCCCAACTTTCCCAGGCTACACCTCGTGGGAAACTGTTCTCCTGCTTTGATTTCATGCGCCACCTTTGGGACAATCTAAGAACTTACAAGTTTTCTTGGCCAGATATGTTAGGAATTGTATGCACTGAAACACTGAAAACCAACTAGTGGTTCTGTGGTTCCCACGTTGTGGTTTTGACACCAGCAGCATCCTTGCCACAATCAAAACCCGGAGATCCACAGATCTGCGTTGTAACAAGACCTCCCCCTGACCCTGATGCATGGCAGTTTAAGAAGTCTTTCCGTGTAAGCGAAAAGACTTTGAAGAAAAGGTGGAGATATGCGTTGTATAAACATTCTTTTGCTCTGGAACCACGTAGAGACTTGGGAGCCAGTTGGGTGGAGCATTCGTTGGATGAGGGTGCTCGGGTTAGGAATATCAAGGTGTGGCTCCAGATAATCCAATCATCTAATTAAGATTCCAGTTATGCTCATCTGTTTCAAAATTCCGTTTGGGTAAATTCTTTTAGTCAGACTGAGAATGGCAAAGCCTCAACCCCAATTTCCAGGGAGGGTTGAGAGCCTCAGGTGGAGTTGATCACCAATAGCCTATGGTTTAACCCATCATGCCTATAGAATGAGGTCTCCATAAAAACCCGAAAGGACTGGGATCAGAGAGCTTCTGGATAACACTTCCTGGAAGGTAGTGCGCCCCTCCCCACATGCCGGGCCCCACATTAATTTCTGAACTTTTTGCAATGTCCGCTAAAATACAACGGCAACTGTAAGTGCTTCCCTGCGTGCTGTGAGCTCTTCCAGCAAATGAATGCAACTAAATCTGGGAGTGGTGGCAACCTGATTTATAGCCAGTTGCTGAGAAGCACAGGTAAAACCACGTAGGGCTTCCCATTGTTATTAGTGTGGGAGGCCTGTGTGGCGGGACCCGGCCCTTTGGAATCTAATGCTATGTCCCGGTAGGTAGCGTCACCATTGAATTAGAAGACACACATATGTTGAGAATAATCTTTCTGGTCATTTGCTGCATGTCTTATTTACAATATGTAATCAAATTCTTTATCCTGACCTTATGGCACCTGGGTTGAGAACCATGATTTGAACCAAACATTGGTCTGTCACGTTCTGAGTTTGAAACTTTAGTTTGCCTTTAGCGTTTTGCTATTGCTTTTTCGTTTTCTTTTGTTTCGTTTCGTTTCTAAGTTCTGGGGTATATGTGCAGGATGTGCAGATTTGTTACTAAGGTAAACGTGTGCCATGGTGGTTTGCTGCACCTGTCAACCCATCACCTAGGCATTAAGCCCAGCATGCACTAGCTGTTCTTCTTAACGCTCTGCCCCCCGAAAGGCCCCAGTGTGTGTTGTTCCCCTTCCTGTGTCCATGTGATCTCCTTTTTCAGCTCCCATTATAAGTGAGAATGTGGCGTTTGGTTTTCTTTCCCTGGATTAGTTTGCTGAGGATAATGACCACACATCACCACTGTTTTTGTTTTTTTAGTATAAAGAGTAGTATTTTATTGAATAAGATTTGCTCCCAGAAAAATAAGCTTAAATCTACAATGAATGCCAGACTCTACAGCAGAAAGCAATTTTCTCACTTTTCCACACACAATGGTTTCTACTAAGTGAAAAAAAGCCAGAAAATTTCATTCACAAATGTACTACTCTGTCTCAAAACATCTCACATAATCATGCACTCGACTAAAGCCATTAGATCAGTTCTTCAGTCAGGTTAAAGAAGTATCCCTCTAATAACTGACTTTTATAATGGTATCAATATCCACTCCCAGTCAGTCTGCCGTGGTTAATGGTGTACAGCATGACTGAATACAATGGAATTGATGACGCCCATATCCACGGACAAACCGTGACTTATGATGGTTTGATTTATGATTTTTCAAAGTTATGATGGGTTTATTGGACTATTCGATGCATTTCTGAGTTACACTGGGTTTATGAGCATGCGACCCTAGACTCCAGAAACAGCTGTATAAGGAAAAACAGGTGTACCTAATAAACATATGCTTAGTGACTTGGGATAAACCAATAGATGTGCACAACTGATGGAGAGCCGTGAAAGAGAGATAGCGGTAAATAGTTACAATAACACAATTTTCCTGCACCTGTCGTGGATTTCCCCAAAAAAATGCAGAATGTGGGATGCACCTAAGGCATATGAAAGAGAGAGGGCAGAAGGAGTAAGAGAGAAGTAGGAGGAAGGAAGGAAGGAAGGAAGGAAGGAAGGAAAGAAGGAAGGTAGGAAAGAAGGAAGGAAGGAAGGAAGGAAGGAAGGAAGGAAGGAAGGAAAGAAGGACGAAAGGAAGGAGAAAACACCCGGTGTTACTAAAACCCCCCAAAAAAATGGTTTCCCCCTGTGGGTAAGACTACAATGTGGATGAATCTTGAAAATATTGTGCTACGTGTTATGTCAGTCATAACAGCTCACCTATTGTGCAATTCCGTTTATAGGAAATGTCCACAATATGGAAATCTATGCATATGGGATTGATCGCACTAGGTAGTTGCTACCTAGGGCTGAGGGTCAGGGAGAGGGTTTGAGACAGAATGAGGAGTGACTAATGTCTACAGGGTTTTTCTCTGGTCGGGGGTGATAAGACGTTCTACAATGGATTGCGAATTATAATTGAATGTGCACAACCACAGGTATACTAAAAGCCACTCAATTCATGACTTTTAATGGGGGAATCTTAAGTGGCGCACTCTCATGGAGACCACGGCAGACATAGTGAGAGAGAAAAAGGTGAGTAAATATCTGAAACGGAGGCAGAAACAGAGCGAACGAAAAGCCCTGTGAAAGGAAGGGAGAGCGAAAAGGGAAAATGGTCCTATTTAGAAATGACAGATGTGAAACTGGGGTTCACATCAACAGTGTCACTGCCAGGAAGGAGGGTCATGCTAGCCACGTCACCGGCAGTGTGGCCCTCAGGGACGCCGACCTGCTGGAGCGTCGTGCCAGCATGGGCTCTGGCAGCCACGTGGGCCAGCAGGAGGGACCCGCTGCACAGCTGTGGGGTGAGGATAGACTGGGTGGTGATATCGGCCATTACAGGGGCCTCTTCTGCTGGCAAGAGTGTGACAGTAGCAAGTAGATGGACAGGCCTGCGTGTGAGGATGGAATGCAGGAGGGGCTCTTGTGCGGCTGGGCGTGGGGCCCTCACGGGAACCGTGGAGAAATGGCCAGGTAACTGCGTCATGTGGGCTAGTAGATTGGCTAGGGCTTCGAACTGAAGGACAATAACGGGGAGTAGCTGTCAGGCCCTGGGAGTGTCTGAGTGTAAGTGGAGATGGGTTTGGGGTCACTGAGGGATGCGTGAGAGCCATCCCTGTGTAGGTACAGGTCATAGGGAGATAGTCTCGTGAGGCCTGTGAGTGTCTATGGTTGCCCTGGGTGCCTGGGGCTGACTGTGGCAGAAATCTGGGGAAGGCTGGAGAGAAGCTGGGAGGCCCAGGAGAGTCCCTTAAGGCAGGGGGTGAAGAGGTGAAAGAAATGGGGGAGGGTGGCAGTAAGGTCCGTGAGTTTGTAGATGATTCCTGGGTGCGGGAAGCTGACTCCAGGTGCAATCTGGAGATGGTTGGAGAGTAGCTGAGAGAGACAGAAGTGTCCCTGAGGGCTGGGGGTGAGAACATGAGGGAGACTGGGGAGTAAGTCAGTGAAATTCGTGAGTTCGGTGGTGTATCGTGGGTGCCTGGAACTGACTCCAGCTGGAATCTAGAGAAGTTTTGAGAGTAGCTGAAAGAGACACAAGAGTCCCTGTGGGCTGAGGGCAAAGACCTGAGAGAGACCAGGGAGGACCTCAGTGAAGTCTGTGAGTCTGTAGGTGATTCCGGAGTGTGGGAGGCTGACTCCCGCTGAAATCTGGGCGTGGTGGGAGAGTAGCTGGGACAGACAGGAGAGTCCCAGGGGGCTGGGGGTGAAGACATGAGAGAGACTGGGGAGTAACTCAGCGAAACTGCTGAGTTTGGTGGTGATACCTGGGTGCCTGGAACGGACTCCCGCTGAAATCTGGGCATGGATGGAGAGTAGCTGGGACACACAGGAGAGTCCCTGAGGGCTGGGGGTGAAGACATGAGAGAGACCGGGGAGTACCTCAGTGAAACTGGTGAGTTTGGTGGTGACTCCGGGGTGCCTGGAACTGACCCCAGCTGAAATGTGGGCGTGGTTGGAGAGTAGCTGGGACAGACGGGAGAGTCCCTGAGGGATGGTGAAGACATGAGAGAGACTGGGGAGTAACGCAGTGAAATTGGTGAGTTTGATGGTGATTCCTGGGTGCCTGGAGCTGACTCCCGCTGAAGTGTGGGCGTGGTTGGAGAGTAGCTGGGACAGACAGGAGAGTCCCTGAGGGTTGGAGATAAAGACGTGCTAGAGACTGAGGAGTAACTGAGTGAAATTGGTGAGTTTGGTGGTGAGTCCGGGGTGACTGGAACTGACTCCAGCTGAAATGTGGGCGTGGTTGGAGAGTAGCTGGGACAGACGGGAGAGTCCCTGAGGGATGGTGAAGACATGAGAGAGACTGGGGAGTAACGCAGTGAAATTGGTGAGTTTGGTGGTGATTTCTGTGTGCCTGCAACGAACTCCCGCTGAAGTGTGGGCGTGTTTGGAGAGTAGCTGGGACAGACAGGCGAGTCCCTGAGGGTTGGAGATAAAGACGTGCTGGAGACTGGGGAGTAACTCAGTGAAAGTGGTGGGCTTGGTGGTGATCCCTGGGTTCCTGGAACTGACCCGCGCTGAAATGTGGGCGTGGTTGGAGAGTAGCTGGGACAGACTGGAGGGTCCGTAAGGGCTGGGGGTGAAGACGTGAGAGAGACTGGCGAGGATCCCACTGAGGTCTGTGAGTTTGTAGGTGTTTCTGGGGTGTGGGGTAGAGACTGCCGCTGAAATCTGGGCGTAGTTGGAGAGTAGCTGGGACAGACAGGCGAGTCATGGGTGGCTGGGGGTGAGCTGCTGGATGATGGCAGTAAGAACATATGGTATATTATTGATGAATGAGGTGACTGTGGAGAATCTCCAGAGGAGGACACGGGAGAACACAATGACATGAGTGACTGTCCTGCTTGGTTAGGAAAGGGAAACGTAAAGTTGTGGAGTTCTGTTGATGATGGATGTGAGAGTGGTGAAGCCCTGCGGGGTGATGTAGAGTACTTCCACATCCCTGGTGAGGAGCTGCCCCTTGGGTCTGAGTTTCTGGGAGGGGAGAGGGAGAAGCTGGGTGAGGCAGGCATGAATCTTGAGGAGTCAGGGCTGGGGGACCGCTCATATTCTCCCGAGACGTGTGAGTCTCTGGGGGACTCCTGGGTGCATGGGGCTGACTCCCGCAGGAACCTGGGGATGGCTGGAGAGTAACTGGGAGCCACAGGAGAGTCCCTGAGGCCTGGGGGTGAAGAGATGAAAGACACAGGGGTGGAGCACCGTGAGGCTCATGAGTTTGTAGGTGATTCCTGGGTGTGGGGGGCTGACTCCAGCTGAAATCTGGGGTTGTTTGGAGAGTAGCTGGGAGACACAGGAGACCCCCCGAGAGCTGGGGGTGAGCTGCTGGGTGATGGCAGTAAGAACATGTGGTAGATTATTGATGAACGTGGGGACTCTGAGGAATCCTCAGAGGAGGACACGGGAGAGCCCAATGGCTTCATTGATTGCCCATCACGGTGAGGACAGGGAAATGGGAGCTTGTGGGATTCTGGTGATGACAGAGGTGAGTGTGGTGAAGCCCTAGGGGCTGGTGAATGGTAGCTCCGGATCCCTGGTGAGGAGCTTCCCCTTAAGCTTGAGTTTCTGATAGGGGAGAGGGAGAAGCTGGGTGAAGCTCGCATGGACCTTGGGGAGTCCGTGCTGGGGGACCGTTCATAAGAAGAGCCAGACAAGACCCTACTGTTCTTAGGTGCAGACATGATTAGGAAACCTGCAGCTCCCAGGGGCCCCTACTAATTTTCTAACTCGTAGAAAGAAGGAGTGTGTTTGCGTGTGTGTGCGTGTGTGTGTGTGTGTGTGCGTGTGTGTGCGGTGTGAGGTATGTGCCCCTTAAGAAAATGGAAATCAACCAACCAATGAGACAGAGAGACAGACAGACAGACAGACAGACAGAGATTCACTTGCCCAAGTGTTCTGTCCTGTCCTCTGAATCCGCTTCCAAGTCGCAAGACGCTGTGAGCTCCAAGTCCACGCAGAGTCCGCCAAACGCTCCGGCCGCTGATCCGCTCCGCGAAGATCTGAGTACAGGCCAGCCAGGGTGGGTTTAAATAGCCTCGGGCGCAGCCTAGCAGCGGAAAGGGCGGAGCTTCACTCCTCCTTTCCATCAGTCACCCCCAACTTTCCCAGGCTACACCTCGTGGGAAACTGTTCTCCTGCTTTGATTTCATGCGCCACCTTTGGGACAATCTAAGAACTTACAAGTTTTCTTGGCCAGATATGTTAGGAATTGTATGCACTGAAACACTGAAAACCAACTAGTGGTTCTGTGGTTCCCACGTTGTGGTTTTGACACCAGCAGCATCCTTGCCACAATCAAAACCCGGAGATCCACAGATCTGCGTTGTAACAAGACCTCCCCCTGACCCTGATGCATGGCAGTTTAAGAAGTCTTTCCGTGTAAGCGAAAAGACTTTGAAGAAAAGGTGGAGATATGCGTTGTATAAACATTCTTTTGCTCTGGAACCACGTAGAGACTTGGGAGCCAGTTGGGTGGAGCATTCGTTGGATGAGGGTGCTCGGGTTAGGAATATCAAGGTGTGGCTCCAGATAATCCAATCATCTAATTAAGATTCCAGTTATGCTCATCTGTTTCAAAATTCCGTTTGGGTAAATTCTTTTAGTCAGACTGAGAATGGCAAAGCCTCAACCCCAATTTCCAGGGAGGGTTGAGAGCCTCAGGTGGAGTTGATCACCAATAGCCTATGGTTTAACCCATCATGCCTATAGAATGAGGTCTCCATAAAAACCCAAAAGGACTGGGATCAGAGAGCTTCTGGATAACACTTCCCGGAAGGTAGTGCGCCCCTCCCCACATGCCGGGCCCCACATTAATTTCTGAACTTTTTGCAATGTCCGCTAAAATACAACGGCAACTGTAGGTGCTTCCCTGCGTGCTGTGAGCTCTTCCAGCAAATGAATGCAACTAAATCTGGGAGTGGTGGCAACCTGATTTATAACCAGTTGCTGAGAAGCACAGGTAAAACCACGTAGGGCTTCCCATTGTTATTAGTGTGGGAGGCCTGTGTGGCGGGACCCGGCCCTTTGGAATCTAATGCTATGTCCCGGTAGGTAGCGTCACCATTGAATTAGAAGACACACATATGTTGAGAATAATCTTTCTGATCATTTGCTGCATGTCTTATTTACAATATGTAATCAAATTCTTTATCCTGACCTTATGGCACCTGGGTTGAGAACCATGATTTGAACCAAACATTGGTCTGTCACGTTCTGAGTTTGAAACTTTAGTTTGCCTTTAGCGTTTTGCTATTGCTTTTTCGTTTTCTTTTGTTTCGTTTCGTTTCCAAGTTCTGGGGTATATGTGCAGGATGTGCAGATTTGTTACTAAGGTAAACGTGTGCCATGGTGGTTTGCTGCACCTGTCAACCCATCACCTAGGCATTAAGCCCAGCATGCAGTAGCTGTTCTTCTTAACGCTCTGCCCCCCGAAAGGCCCCAGTGTGTGTTGTTCCCCTTCCTGTGTCCATGTGATCTCCTTTTTCAGCTCCCATTATAAGTGAGAATGTGGCGTTTGGTTTTCTTTCCCTGGATTAGTTTGCTGAGGATAATGACCACACATCACCACTGTTTTTGTTTTTTTAGTATAAAGAGTAGTATTTTATTGAATAAGATTTGCTCCCAGAAAAATAAGCTTAAATCTACAATGAATGCCAGACTCTACAGCAGAAAGCAATTTTCTCACTTTTCCACACACAATGGTTCCTACTAAGTGAAAAAAAGGCAGAAAATTTCATTCACAAATGTACTACTCTGTCTCAAAACATCTCACATAATCATGCACTCGACTAAAGCCATTAGATCAGTTCTTCAGTCAGGTTAAAGAAGTATCCCTCTAATAACTGACTTTTATAATGGTATCAATATCCACTCCCAGTCAGTCTGCCGTGGTTAATGGTGTACAGCATGACTGAATACAATGGAATTGATGACGCCCATATCCACGGACAAACCGTGACTTATGATGGTTTGATTTATGATTTTTCAACGTTATGATGGGTTTATTGGACTATTAGATGCGTTTCTGAGTTACACTGGGTTTATGAGCATGCGACCCTAGACTCCAGAAACAGCTGTATAAGGAAAAACAGGTGTACCTAATAAACATATGCTTAGTGACTTGGGATAAACCAATAGATGTGCACAACTGATGGAGAGCCGTGAAAGAGAGATAGCGGTAAATAGTTACAATAACACAATTTTCCTGCACCTGTCGTGGATTTCCCCAAAAAAATGCAGAATGTGGGAATCACCTAAGACATATGAAAGAGAGAGGGCAGAAGGAGTAAGAGAGAAGTAGGAGGAAGGAAGGAAGGAAGGAAGGAAGGAAGGAAGGAAGGAAGGAAAGAAGGAAGGTAGGAAAGAAGGAAGGAAGGAAGGAAGGAAGGAAGGAAGGAAAGAAGGACGAAAGGAAGGAGAAAACACCCGGTGTTACTAAAACCCCCCAAAAAAATGGTTTCCCCCTGTGGGTAAGCCTACAATGTGGATGAATCTTGAAAATATTGTGCTACGTGTTATGTCAGTCATAACAGCTCACCTACTGTGCAATTCCGTTTATAGGAAATGTCTACAATATGGAAATCTATGCATATGGGATTGATGGCACTAGGTAGTTGCTACCTAGGGCTGAGGGTCAGGGAGAGGGTTTGAGACAGAATGAGGAGTGACTAATGTCTACAGGGTTTTTCTCTGGTCGGGGGTGATAAGACGTTCTACAATGGATTGCGAATTATAATTGAATGTGCACAACCACAGGTATACTAAAAGCCACTCAATTCATGACTTTTAATGGGGAATCTTAAGTGGCGCACTCTCATGGAGACCACGGCAGACATAGTGAGAGAGAAAAAGGTGAGTAAATATCTGAAACGGAGGCAGAAACAGAGCGAACGAAAAGCCCTGTGAAAGGAAGGGAGAGCGAAAAGGGAAAATGGTCCTATTTAGAAATGACAGATGTGAAACTGGGGTTCACATCAACAGTGTCACTGCCAGGAAGGAGGGTCATGCTAGCCACGTCACCGGTAGTGTGGCCCGCAGGGACGCCGACCTGCTGGAGGGTCGTGCCAGCATGGGCTCTGGCAGCCACGTGGGCCAGCAGGAGGGACCCGCTGCACAGCTGTGGGGTGAGGATAGACTGGGTGGTGATATCGGCCATTACAGGGGCCTCTTCTGCTGGCAAGAGTGTGACAGTAGCAAGTAGATGGACAGGCCTGCGTGTGAGGACGGAATGCAGGAGGGGCTCTTGTGCGGCTGGGCGTGGGGCCCTCACGGGAACCGTGGAGAAATGGCCAGGTAACTGCGTCATGTGGGCTAGTAGATTGGCCAGGGCTTCGAACTGAAGGACAATAACGGGGAGTAGCTGTCAGGCCCTGGGAGTGTCTGAGTGTAAGTGGAGATGGGTTTGGGGTCACTGAGGGATGCGTGAGAGCCATCCCTGTGTAGGTACAGGTCATAGGGAGATAGTCTCGTGAGGCCTGTGAGTGTCTATGGTTGCCCTGGGTGCCTGGGGCTGACTGTGGCAGAAATCTGGGGAAGGCTGGAGAGAAGCTGGGAGGCCCAGGAGAGTCCCTTAAGGCAGGGGGTGAAGAGGTGAAAGAAATGGGGGAGGGTGGCAGTAAGGTCCGTGAGTTTGTAGATGATTCCTGGGTGCGGGAAGCTGACTCCAGGTGCAATCTGGAGATGGTTGGAGAGTAGCTGAGAGAGACAGAAGTGTCCCTGAGGGCTGGGGGTGAGAACATGAGGGAGACTGGGGAGTAAGTCAGTGAAATTCGTGAGTTCGGTGGTGTATCGTGGGTGCCTGGAACTGACTCCAGCTGGAATCTAGAGAAGTTTTGAGAGTAGCTGAAAGAGACACAAGAGTCCCTGTGGGCTGAGGGCAAAGACCTGAGAGAGACCAGGGAGGACCTCAGTGAAGTCTGTGAGTCTGTAGGTGATTCCGGAGTGTGGGAGGCTGACTCCCGCTGAAATCTGGGCGTGGTGGGAGAGTAGCTGGGACAGACAGGAGAGTCCCAGGGGGCTGGGGGTGAAGACATGAGAGAGACTGGGGAGTAACTCAGCGAAACTGCTGAGTTTGGTGGTGATACCTGGGTGCCTGGAACGGACTCCCGCTGAAATCTGGGCATGGATGGAGAGTAGCTGGGACACACAGGAGAGTCCCTGAGGGCTGGGGGTGAAGACATGAGAGAGACCGGGGAGTACCTCAGTGAAACTGGTGAGTTTGGTGGTGACTCCGGGGTGCCTGGAACTGACCCCAGCTGAAATGTGGGCGTGGTTGGAGAGTAGCTCGGACAGACGGGAGAGTCCCTGAGGGATGGTGAAGACATGAGAGAGACTGGGGAGTAACGCAGTGAAATTGGTGAGTTTGATGGTGATTCCTGGGTGCCTGGAACTGACTCCCGCTGAAGTGTGGGCGTGGTTGGAGAGTAGCTGGGACACACAGGAGAGTCCCTGAGGGTTGGAGATAAAGACGTGCTAGAGACTGAGGAGTAACTGAGTGAAATTGGTGAGTTTGGTGGTGAGTCCGGGGTGCCTGGAACTGACTCCAGCTGAAATGTGGGCGTGGTTGGAGAGTAGCTGGGACAGACGGGAGAGTCCCTGAGGGATGGTGAAGACATGAGAGAGACTGGGGAGTAACGCAGTGAAATTGGTGAGTTTGGTGGTGATTTCTGGGTGCCTGCAACGAACTCCCGCTGAAGTGTGGGCGTGTTTGGAGAGTAGCTGGGACAGACAGGCGAGTCCCTGAGGGTTGGAGATAAAGACGTGCTGGAGACTGGGGAGTAACTCAGTGAAAGTGGTGGGCTTGGTGGTGATCCCTGGGTTCCTGGAACTGACCCGCGCTGAAATGTGGGCGTGGTTGGAGAGTAGCTGGGACAGACTGGAGGGTCCGTAAGGGCTGGGGGTGAAGACGTGAGAGAGACTGGCGAGGATCCCACTGAGGTCTGTGAGTTTGTAGGTGTTTCTGGGGTGTGGGGTAGAGACTGCCGCTGAAATCTGGGCGTAGTTGGAGAGTAGCTGGGACAGACAGGCGAGTCATGGGTGGCTGGGGGTGAGCTGCTGGATGATGGCAGTAAGAACATATGGTATATTATTGATGAATGAGGTGACTGTGGAGAATCTCCAGAGGAGGACACGGGAGAACACAATGACATGAGTGACTGTCCTGCTTGGTTAGGAAAGGGAAACGTAAAGTTGTGGAGTTCTGTTGATGATGGATGTGAGAGTGGTGAAGCCCTGCGGGGTGATGTAGAGTACTTCCACATCCCTGGTGAGGAGCTGCCCCTTGGGTCTGAGTTTCTGGGAGGGGAGAGGGAGAAGCTGGGTGAGGCAGGCATGAATCTTGAGGAGTCAGGGCTGGGGGACCGCTCATATTCTCCCGAGACGTGTGAGTCTCTGGGGGACTCCTGGGTGCATGGGACTGACTCCCGCAGGAACCTGGGGATGGCTGGAGAGTAACTGGGAGCCACAGGAGAGTCCCTGAGGCCTGGGGGTGAAGAGATGAAAGACACAGGGGTGGAGCACCGTGAGGCTCGTGAGTTTGTAGGTGATTCCTGGGTGTGGGGGGCTGACTCCAGCTGAAATCTGGGGTTGTTTGGAGAGTAGCTGGGAGACACAGGAGACCCCCCGAGAGCTGGGGGTGAGCTGCTGGGTGATGGCAGTAAGAACATGTGGTAGATTATTGATGAACGTGGGGACTCTGAGGAATCCTCAGAGGAGGACACGGGAGAGCCCAATGGCTTCATTGATTGCCCATCACGGTGAGGACAGGGAAATGGGAGCTTGTGGGATTCTGGTGATGACAGAGGTGAGTGTGGTGAAGCCCTAGGGGCTGGTGAATGGTAGCTCCGGATCCCTGGTGAGGAGCTTCCCCTTAAGCCTGAGTTTCTGATAGGGGAGAGGGAGAAGCTGGGTGAAGCTCGCATGGACCTTGGGGAGTCCGGGCTGGGGGACCGTTCATAAGAAGAGCCAGACAAGACCCTACTGTTCTTAGGTGCAGACATGATTAGGAAACCTGCAGCTCCCAGGGGCCCCTACTAATTTTCTAACTCGCAGAAAGAAGGAGTGTGTGTGCGTGTGTGTGCGTGTGTGTGCGTGTGTGTGCGTGTGTGTGCGGTGTGAGGTATGTGCCCCTTAAGAAAATGGAAATCAACCAACCAATGAGACAGAGAGACAGACAGACAGACAGACAGACAGAGATTCACTTGCCCAAGTGTTCTGTCCTGTCCTCTGAATCCGCTTCCAAGTCGCAAGACGCTGTGAGCTCCAAGTCCACGCAGAGTCCGCCAAACGCTCCGGCCGCTGATCCGCTCCGCGAAGATCTGAGTACAGGCCAGCCAGGATGGGTTTAAATAGCCTCGGGCGCAGCCTAGCAGCGGAAAGGGCGGAGCTTCACTCCTCCTTTCCATCAGTCACCCCCAACTTTCCCAGGCTACACCTCGTGGGAAACTGTTCTCCTGCTTTGATTTCATGCGCCACCTTTGGGACAATCTAAGAACTTACAAGTTTTCTTGGCCAGATATGTTAGGAATTGTATGCACTGAAACACTGAAAACCAACTAGTGGTTCTGTGGTTCCCACGTTGTGGTTTTGACACCAGCAGCATCCTTGCCACAATCAAAACCCGGAGATCCACAGATCTGCGTTGTAACAAGACCTCCCCCTGACCCTGATGCATGGCAGTTTAAGAAGTCTTTCCGTGTAAGCGAAAAGACTTTGAAGAAAAGGTGGAGATATGCGTTGTATAAACATTCTTTTGCTCTGGAACCACGTAGAGACTTGGGAGCCAGTTGGGTGGAGCATTCGTTGGATGAGGGTGCTCGGGTTAGGAATATCAAGGTGTGGCTCCAGATAATCCAATCATCTAATTAAGATTCCAGTTATGCTCATCTGTTTCAAAATTCCGTTTGGGTAAATTCTTTTAGTCAGACTGAGAATGGCAAAGCCTCAACCCCAATTTCCAGGGAGGGTTGAGAGCCTCAGGTGGAGTTGATCACCAATAGCCTATGGTTTAACCCATCATGCCTATAGAATGAGGTCTCCATAAAAACCCGAAAGGACTAGGATCAGAGAGCTTCTGGATAACACTTCATGGAAGGTAGTGCGCCCCTCCCCACATGCCGGGCCCCACATTAATTTCTGAACTTTTTGCAATGTCCGCTAAAATACAACGGCAACTGTAAGTGCTTCCCTGCGTGCTGTGAGCTCTTCCAGCAAATGAATGCAACTAAATCTGGGAGTGGTGGCAACCTGATTTATAGCCAGTTGCTGAGAAGCACAGGTAAAACCACGTAGGGCTTCCCATTGTTATTAGTGTGGGAGGCCTGTGTGGCGGGACCCGGCCCTTTGGAATCTAATGCTATGTCCCGGTAGGTAGCGTCACCATTGAATTAGAAGACACACATATGTTGAGAATAATCTTTCTGGTCATTTGCTGCATGTCTTATTTACAATATGTAATCAAATTCTTTATCCTGACCTTATGGCACCTGGGTTGAGAACCATGATTTGAACCAAACATTGGTCTGTCACGTTCTGAGTTTGAAACTTTAGTTTGCCTTTAGCGTTTTGCTATTGCTTTTTCGTTTTCTTTTGTTTCGTTTCGTTTCTAAGTTCTGGGGTATATGTGCAGGATGTGCAGATTTGTTACTAAGGTAAACGTGTGCCATGGTGGTTTGCTGCACCTGTCAACCCATCACCTAGGCATTAAGCCCAGCATGCACTAGCTGTTCTTCTTAACGCTCTGCCCCCCGAAAGGCCCCAGTGTGTGTTGTTCCCCTTCCTGTGTCCATGTGATCTCCTTTTTCAGCTCCCATTATAAGTGAGAATGTGGCGTTTGGTTTTCTTTCCCTGGATTAGTTTGCTGAGGATAATGACCACACATCACCACTGTTTTTGTTTTTTTAGTATAAAGAGTAGTATTTTATTGAATAAGATTTGCTCCCAGAAAAATAAGCTTAAATCTACAATGAATGCCAGACTCTACAGCAGAAAGCAATTTTCTCACTTTTCCACACACAATGGTTCCTACTAAGTGAAAAAAAGCCATAAAATTTCATTCACAAATGTACTACTCTGTCTCAAAACATCTCACATAATCATGCACTCGACTAAAGCCATTAGATCAGTTCTTCAGTCAGGTTAAAGAAGTATCCCTCTAATAACTGACTTTTATAATGGTATCAATATCCACTCCCAGTCAGTCTGCCGTGGTTAATGGTGTACAGCATGACTGAATACAATGGAATTGATGACGCCCATATCCACGGACAAACCGTGACTTATGATGGTTTGATTTATGATTTTTCAACGTTATGATGGGTTTATTGGACTATTAGATGCGTTTCTGAGTTACACTGGGTTTATGAGCATGCGACCCTAGACTCCAGAAACAGCTGTATAAGGAAAAACAGGTGTACCTAATAAACATATGCTTAGTGACTTGGGATAAACCAATAGATGTGCACAACTGATGGAGAGCCGTGAAAGAGAGATAGCGGTAAATAGTTACAATAACACAATTTTCCTGCACCTGTCGTGGATTTCCCCAAAAAAATGCAGAATGTGGGATGCACCTAAGGCATATGAAAGAGAGAGGGCAGAAGGAGTAAGAGAGAAGTAGGAGGAAGGAAGGAAGGAAGGAAGGAAGGAAGGAAGGAAGGAAGGAAAGAAGGAAGGTAGGAAAGAAGGAAGGAAGGAAGGAAGGAAGGAAAGAAGGACGAAAGGAAGGAGAAAACACCCGGTGTTACTAAAACCCCCCCAAAAAATGGTTTCCCCCTGTGGGTAAGCCTACAATGTGGATGAATCTTGAAAATACTGTGCTACGTGTTATGTCAGTCATAACAGCTCACCTATTGTGCAATTCCGTTTATAGGAAATGTCTACAATATGGAAATCTATGCATATGGGATTGATGGCACTAGGTAGTTGCTACCTAGGGCTGAGGGTCAGGGAGAGGGTTTGAGACAGAATGAGGAGTGACTAATGTCTCCAGGGTTTTTCTCTGGTCGGGGGTGATAAGACGTTCTACAATGGATTGCGAATTATAATTGAATGTGCACAACCACAGGTATACTAAAAGCCACTCAATTCATGACTTTTAATGGGGAATCTTAAGTGGCGCACTCTCATGGAGACCACGGCAGACATAGTGAGAGAGAAAAAGGTGAGTAAATATCTGAAACGGAGGCAGAAACAGAGCGAACGAAAAGCCCTGTGAAAGGAAGGGAGAGCGAAAAGGGAAAATGGTCCTATTTAGAAATGACAGATGTGAAACTGGGGTTCACATCAACAGTGTCACTGCCAGGAAGGAGGGTCATGCTAGCCACGTCACCGGTAGTGTGGCCCTCAGGGACGCCGACCTGCTGGAGCGTCGTGCCAGCATGGGCTCTGGCACCCACGTGGGCCAGCAGGAGGGACCCGCTGCACAGCTGTGGGGTGAGGATAGACTGGGTGGTGATATCGGCCATTACAGGGGCCTCTTCTGCTGGCAAGAGTGTGACAGTAGCAAGTAGATGGACAGGCCTGCGTGTGAGGACGGAATGCAGGAGAGGCTCTTGTGCGGCTGGGCGTGGGGCCCTCACGGGAACCGTGGAGAAATGGCCAGGTAACTGCGTCATGTGGGCTAGTAGATTGGCCAGGGCTTCGAACTGAAGGACAATAACGGGGAGTAGCTGTCAGGCCCTGGGAGTGTCTGAGTGTAAGTGGAGATGGGTTTGGGGTCACTGAGGGATGCGTGAGAGCCATCCCTGTGTAGGTACAGGTCATAGGGAGATAGTCTCGTGAGGCCTGTGAGTGTCTATGGTTGCCCTGGGTGCCTGGGGCTGACTGTGGCAGAAATCTGGGGAAGGCTGGAGAGAAGCTGAGAGGCCCAGGAGAGTCCCTTAAGGCAGGGGGTGAAGAGGTGAAAGAAATGGGGGAGGGTGGCAGTAAGGTCCGTGAGTTTGTAGATGATTCCTGGGTGCGGGAAGCTGACTCCAGGTGCAATCTGGAGATGGTTGGAGAGTAGCTGAGAGAGACAGAAGTGTCCCTGAGGGCTGGGGGTGAGAACATGAGGGAGACTGGGGAGTAAGTCAGTGAAATTCGTGAGTTCGGTGGTGTATCGTGGGTGCCTGGAACTGACTCCAGCTGGAATCTAGAGAAGTTTTGAGAGTAGCTGAAAGAGACACAAGAGTCCCTGTGGGCTGAGGGCAAAGACCTGAGAGAGACCAGGGAGGACCTCAGTGAAGTCTGTGAGTCTGTAGGTGATTCCGGAGTGTGGGAGGCTGACTCCCGCTGAAATCTGGGCGTGGTGGGAGAGTAGCTGGGACAGACAGGAGAGTCCCAGGGGGCTGGGGGTGAAGACATGAGAGAGACTGGGGAGTAACTCAGCGAAACTGCTGAGTTTGGTGGTGATACCTGGGTGCCTGGAACGGACTCCCGCTGAAATCTGGGCATGGATGGAGAGTAGCTGGGACACACAGGAGAGTCCCTGAGGGCTGGGGGTGAAGACATGAGAGAGACCGGGGAGTACCTCAGTGAAACTGGTGAGTTTGGTGGTGACTCCGGGGTGCCTGGAACTGACCCCAGCTGAAATGTGGGCGTGGTTGGAGAGTAGCTGGGACAGACGGGAGAGTCCCTGAGGGATGGTGAAGACATGAGAGAGACTGGGGAGTAACGCAGTGAAATTGGTGAGTTTGATGGTGATTCCTGGGTGCCTGGAACTGACTCCCGCTGAAGTGTGGGCGTGGTTGGAGAGTAGCTGGGACACACAGGAGAGTCCCTGAGGGTTGGAGATAAAGACGTGCTAGAGACTGAGGAGTAACTGAGTGAAATTGGTGAGTTTGGTGGTGAGTCCGGGGTGCCTGGAACTGACTCCAGCTGAAATGTGGGCGTGGTTGGAGAGTAGCTGGGACAGACGGGAGAGTCCCTGAGGGATGGTGAAGACATGAGAGAGACTGGGGAGTAACGCAGTGAAATTGGTGAGTTTGGTGGTGATTTCTGGGTGCCTGCAACGAACTCCCGCTGAAGTGTGGGCGTGTTTGGAGAGTAGCTGGGACAGACAGGCGAGTCCCTGAGGGTTGGAGATAAAGACGTGCTGGAGACTGGGGAGTAACTCAGTGAAAGTGGTGGGCTTGGTGGTGATCCCTGGGTTCCTGGAACTGACCCGCGCTGAAATGTGGGCGTGGTTGGAGAGTAGCTGGGACAGACTGGAGGGTCCGTAAGGGCTGGGGGTGAAGACGTGAGAGAGACTGGCGAGGATCCCACTGAGGTCTGTGAGTTTGTAGGTGTTTCTGGGGTGTGGGGTAGAGACTGCCGCTGAAATCTGGGCGTAGTTGGAGAGTAGCTGGGACAGACAGGCGAGTCATGGGTGGCTGGGGGTGAGCTGCTGGATGATGGCAGTAAGAACATATGGTATATTATTGATGAATGAGGTGACTGTGGAGAATCTCCAGAGGAGGACACGGGAGAA
The DNA here is from genome assembly GCF_028858775.2 of Pan troglodytes. NCBI lineage: Eukaryota > Metazoa > Chordata > Mammalia > Primates > Hominidae > Pan > Pan troglodytes. The sequence continues at coordinate 8,967,227 of NC_072412.2, forward strand.
CACAATGACATGAGTGACTGTCCTGCTTGGTTAGGAAAGGGAAACGTAAAGTTGTGGAGTTCTGTTGATGATGGATGTGAGAGTGGTGAAGCCCTGCGGGGTGATGTAGAGTACTTCCACATCCCTGGTGAGGAGCTGCCCCTTGGGTCTGAGTTTCTGGGAGGGGAGAGGGAGAAGCTGGGTGAGGCAGGCATGAATCTTGAGGAGTCAGGGCTGGGGGACCGCTCATATTCTCCCGAGACGTGTGAGTCTCTGGGGGACTCCTGGGTGCATGGGGCTGACTCCCGCAGGAACCTGGGGATGGCTGGAGAGTAACTGGGAGCCACAGGAGAGTCCCTGAGGCCTGGGGGTGAAGAGATGAAAGACACAGGGGTGGAGCACCGTGAGGCTCATGAGTTTGTAGGTGATTCCTGGGTGTGGGGGGCTGACTCCAGCTGAAATCTGGGGTTGTTTGGAGAGTAGCTGGGAGACACAGGAGACCCCCCGAGAGCTGGGGGTGAGCTGCTGGGTGATGGCAGTAAGAACATGTGGTAGATTATTGATGAACGTGGGGACTCTGAGGAATCCTCAGAGGAGGACACGGGAGAGCCCAATGGCTTCATTGATTGCCCATCACGGTGAGGACAGGGAAATGGGAGCTTGTGGGATTCTGGTGATGACAGAGGTGAGTGTGGTGAAGCCCTAGGGGCTGGTGAATGGTAGCTCCGGATCCCTGGTGAGGAGCTTCCCCTTAAGCTTGAGTTTCTGATAGGGGAGAGGGAGAAGCTGGGTGAAGCTCGCATGGACCTTGGGGAGTCCGTGCTGGGGGACCGTTCATAAGAAGAGCCAGACAAGACCCTACTGTTCTTAGGTGCAGACATGATTAGGAAACCTGCAGCTCCCAGGGGCCCCTACTAATTTTCTAACTCGTAGAAAGAAGGAGTGTGTTTGCGTGTGTGTGCGTGTGTGTGTGTGTGTGTGCGTGTGTGTGCGGTGTGAGGTATGTGCCCCTTAAGAAAATGGAAATCAACCAACCAATGAGACAGAGAGACAGACAGACAGACAGACAGACAGAGATTCACTTGCCCAAGTGTTCTGTCCTGTCCTCTGAATCCGCTTCCAAGTCGCAAGACGCTGTGAGCTCCAAGTCCACGCAGAGTCCGCCAAACGCTCCGGCCGCTGATCCGCTCCGCGAAGATCTGAGTACAGGCCAGCCAGGGTGGGTTTAAATAGCCTCGGGCGCAGCCTAGCAGCGGAAAGGGCGGAGCTTCACTCCTCCTTTCCATCAGTCACCCCCAACTTTCCCAGGCTACACCTCGTGGGAAACTGTTCTCCTGCTTTGATTTCATGCGCCACCTTTGGGACAATCTAAGAACTTACAAGTTTTCTTGGCCAGATATGTTAGGAATTGTATGCACTGAAACACTGAAAACCAACTAGTGGTTCTGTGGTTCCCACGTTGTGGTTTTGACACCAGCAGCATCCTTGCCACAATCAAAACCCGGAGATCCACAGATCTGCGTTGTAACAAGACCTCCCCCTGACCCTGATGCATGGCAGTTTAAGAAGTCTTTCCGTGTAAGCGAAAAGACTTTGAAGAAAAGGTGGAGATATGCGTTGTATAAACATTCTTTTGCTCTGGAACCACGTAGAGACTTGGGAGCCAGTTGGGTGGAGCATTCGTTGGATGAGGGTGCTCGGGTTAGGAATATCAAGGTGTGGCTCCAGATAATCCAATCATCTAATTAAGATTCCAGTTATGCTCATCTGTTTCAAAATTCCGTTTGGGTAAATTCTTTTAGTCAGACTGAGAATGGCAAAGCCTCAACCCCAATTTCCAGGGAGGGTTGAGAGCCTCAGGTGGAGTTGATCACCAATAGCCTATGGTTTAACCCATCATGCCTATAGAATGAGGTCTCCATAAAAACCCGAAAGGACTGGGATCAGAGAGCTTCTGGATAACACTTCCTGGAAGGTAGTGCGCCCCTCCCCACATGCCGGGCCCCACATTAATTTCTGAACTTTTTGCAATGTCCGCTAAAATACAACGGCAACTGTAAGTGCTTCCCTGCGTGCTGTGAGCTCTTCCAGCAAATGAATGCAACTAAATCTGGGAGTGGTGGCAACCTGATTTATAGCCAGTTGCTGAGAAGCACAGGTAAAACCACGTAGGGCTTCCCATTGTTATTAGTGTGGGAGGCCTGTGTGGCGGGACCCGGCCCTTTGGAATCTAATGCTATGTCCCGGTAGGTAGCGTCACCATTGAATTAGAAGACACACATATGTTGAGAATAATCTTTCTGGTCATTTGCTGCATGTCTTATTTACAATATGTAATCAAATTCTTTATCCTGACCTTATGGCACCTGGGTTGAGAACCATGATTTGAACCAAACATTGGTCTGTCACGTTCTGAGTTTGAAACTTTAGTTTGCCTTTAGCGTTTTGCTATTGCTTTTTCGTTTTCTTTTGTTTCGTTTCGTTTCTAAGTTCTGGGGTATATGTGCAGGATGTGCAGATTTGTTACTAAGGTAAACGTGTGCCATGGTGGTTTGCTGCACCTGTCAACCCATCACCTAGGCATTAAGCCCAGCATGCACTAGCTGTTCTTCTTAACGCTCTGCCCCCCGAAAGGCCCCAGTGTGTGTTGTTCCCCTTCCTGTGTCCATGTGATCTCCTTTTTCAGCTCCCATTATAAGTGAGAATGTGGCGTTTGGTTTTCTTTCCCTGGATTAGTTTGCTGAGGATAATGACCACACATCACCACTGTTTTTGTTTTTTTAGTATAAAGAGTAGTATTTTATTGAATAAGATTTGCTCCCAGAAAAATAAGCTTAAATCTACAATGAATGCCAGACTCTACAGCAGAAAGCAATTTTCTCACTTTTCCACACACAATGGTTTCTACTAAGTGAAAAAAAGCCAGAAAATTTCATTCACAAATGTACTACTCTGTCTCAAAACATCTCACATAATCATGCACTCGACTAAAGCCATTAGATCAGTTCTTCAGTCAGGTTAAAGAAGTATCCCTCTAATAACTGACTTTTATAATGGTATCAATATCCACTCCCAGTCAGTCTGCCGTGGTTAATGGTGTACAGCATGACTGAATACAATGGAATTGATGACGCCCATATCCACGGACAAACCGTGACTTATGATGGTTTGATTTATGATTTTTCAAAGTTATGATGGGTTTATTGGACTATTAGATGCATTTCTGAGTTACACTGGGTTTATGAGCATGCGACCCTAGACTCCAGAAACAGCTGTATAAGGAAAAACAGGTGTACCTAATAAACATATGCTTAGTGACTTGGGATAAACCAATAGATGTGCACAACTGATGGAGAGCCGTGAAAGAGAGATAGCGGTAAATAGTTACAATAACACAATTTTCCTGCACCTGTCGTGGATTTCCCCAAAAAAATGCAGAATGTGGGATGCACCTAAGGCATATGAAAGAGAGAGGGCAGAAGGAGTAAGAGAGAAGTAGGAGGAAGGAAGGAAGGAAGGAAGGAAGGAAAGAAGGAAGGTAGGAAAGAAGGAAGGAAGGAAGGAAGGAAGGAAGGAAGGAAGGAAGGAAGGAAGGAAGGAAAGAAGGACGAAAGGAAGGAGAAAACACCCGGTGTTACTAAAACCCCCCAAAAAAATGGTTTCCCCCTGTGGGTAAGACTACAATGTGGATGAATCTTGAAAATATTGTGCTACGTGTTATGTCAGTCATAACAGCTCACCTATTGTGCAATTCCGTTTATAGGAAATGTCTACAATATGGAAATCTATGCGTATGGGATTGATGGCACTAGGTAGTTGCTACCTAGGGCTGAGGGTCAGGGAGAGGGTTTGAGACAGAATGAGGAGTGACTAATGTCTACAGGGTTTTTCTCTGGTCGGGGGTGATAAGACGTTCTACAATGGATTGCGAATTATAATTGAATGTGCACAACCACAGGTATACTAAAAGCCACTCAATTCATGACTTTTAATGGGGGAATCTTAAGTGGCGCACTCTCATGGAGACCACGGCAGACCTAGTGAGAGAGAAAAAGGTGAGTAAATATCTGAAACGGAGGCAGAAACAGAGAGAACGAAAAGCCCTGTGAAAGGAAGGGAGAGCGAAAAGGGAAAATGGTCCTATTTAGAAATGACAGATGTGAAACGGGTTCACATCAACAGTGTCACTGCCAGGAAGGAGGGTCATGCTAGCCATGTCACCGGTAGTGTGGCCCGCAGGGACGCCGACCTGCTGGAGCGTCGTGCCAGCATGGGCTCTGGCAGCCACGTGGGCCAGCAGGAGGGACCCGCTGCACAGCTGTGGGGTGAGGATAGACTGGGTGGTGATATCGGCCATTACAGGGGCCTCTTCTGCTGGCAAGAGTGTGACAGTAGCAAGTAGATGGACAGGCCTGCGTGTGAGGACGGAATGCAGGAGGGGCTCTTGTGCGGCTGGGCGTGGGGCCCTCACGGGAACCGTGGAGAAATGGCCAGGTAACTGCGTCATGTGGGCTAGTAGATTGGCCAGGGCTTCGAACTGAAGGACAATAACGGGGAGTAGCTGTCAGGCCCTGGGAGTGTCTGAGTGTAAGTGGAGATGGGTTTGGGGTCACTGAGGGATGCGTGAGAGCCATCCCTGTGTAGGTACAGGTCATAGGGAGATAGTCTCGTGAGGCCTGTGAGTGTCTATGGTTGCCCTGGGTGCCTGGGGCTGACTGTGGCAGAAATCTGGGGAAGGCTGGAGAGAAGCTGGGAGGCCCAGGAGAGTCCCTTAAGGCAGGGGGTGAAGAGGTGAAAGAAATGGGGGAGGGTGGCAGTAAGGTCCGTGAGTTTGTAGATGATTCCTGGGTGCGGGAAGCTGACTCCAGGTGCAATCTGGAGATGGTTGGAGAGTAGCAGAGAGAGACAGAAGAGTCCCTGAGGGCTGGGGGTGAGAACATGAGGGAGACTGGGGAGTAAGTCAGTGAAATTCGTGAGTTCGGTGGTGTATCGTGGGTGCCTGGAACTGACTCCAGCTGGAATCTAGAGAAGTTTTGAGAGTAGCTGAAAGAGACACAAGAGTCCCTGTGGGCTGAGGGCAAAGACCTGAGAGAGACCAGGGAGGACCTCAGTGAAGTCTGTGAGTCTGTAGGTGATTCCGGAGTGTGGGAGGCTGACTCCCGCTGAAATCTGGGCGTGGTGGGAGAGTAGCTGGGACAGACAGGAGAGTCCCAGGGGGCTGGGGGTGAAGACATGAGAGAGACTGGGGAGTAACTCAGCGAAAGTGCTGAGTTTGGTGGTGATACCTGGGTGCCTGGAACGGACTCCCGCTGAAATCTGGGCATGGATGGAGAGTAGCTGGGACACACAGGAGAGTCCCTGAGGGCTGGGGGTGAAGACATGAGAGAGACCGGGGAGTACCTCAGTGAAACTGGTGAGTTTGGTGGTGACTCCGGGGTGCCTGGAACTGACCCCAGCTGAAATGTGGGCGTGGTTGGAGAGTAGCTGGGACAGACGGGAGAGTCCCTGAGGGATGGTGAAGACATGAGAGAGACTGGGGAGTAACGCAGTGAAATTGGTGAGTTTGATGGTGATTCCTGGGTGCCTGGAGCTGACTCCCGCTGAAGTGTGGGCGTGGTTGGAGAGTAGCTGGGACACACAGGAGAGTCCCTGAGGGTTGGAGATAAAGACGTGCTAGAGACTGAGGAGTAACTGAGTGAAATTAGTGAGTTTGGTGGTGAGTCCGGGGTGCCTGGAACTGACTCCAGCTGAAATGTGGGCGTGGTTGGAGAGTAGCTGGGACAGACGGGAGAGTCCCTGAGGGATGGTGAAGACATGAGAGAGACTGGGGAGTAACGCAGTGAAATTGGTGAGTTTGGTGGTGATTTCTGGGTGCCTGCAACGAACTCCCGCTGAAGTGTGGGCGTGTTTGGAGAGTAGCTGGGACAGACAGGCGAGTCCCTGAGGGTTGGAGATAAAGACGTGCTGGAGACTGGGGAGTAACTCAGTGAAAGTGGTGGGCTTGGTGGTGATCCCTGGGTTCCTGGAACTGACCCGCGCTGAAATGTGGGCGTGGTTGGAGAGTAGCTGGGACAGACTGGAGGGTCCGTAAGGGCTGGGGGTGAAGACGTGAGAGAGACTGGCGAGGATCCCACTGAGGTCTGTGAGTTTGTAGGTGTTTCTGGGGTGTGGGGTAGAGACTGCCGCTGAAATCTGGGCGTAGTTGGAGAGTAGCTGGGACAGACAGGCGAGTCATGGGTGGCTGGGGGTGAGCTGCTGGATGATGGCAGTAAGAACATATGGTATATTATTGATGAATGAGGTGACTGTGGAGAATCTCCAGAGGAGGACACGGGAGAACACAATGACATGAGTGACTGTCCTGCTTGGTTAGGAAAGGGAAACGTAAAGTTGTGGAGTTCTGTTGATGATGGATGTGAGAGTGGTGAAGCCCTGCGGGGTGATGTAGAGTACTTCCACATCCCTGGTGAGGAGCTGCCCCTTGGGTCTGAGTTTCTGGGAGGGGAGAGGGAGAAGCTGGGTGAGGCAGGCATGAATCTTGAGGAGTCAGGGCTGGGGGACCGCTCATATTCTCCCGAGACGTGTGAGTCTCTGGGGGACTCCTGGGTGCATGGGGCTGACTCCCGCAGGAACCTGGGGATGGCTGGAGAGTAACTGGGAGCCACAGGAGAGTCCCTGAGGCCTGGGGGTGAAGAGATGAAAGACACAGGGGTGGAGCACCGTGAGGCTCATGAGTTTGTAGGTGATTCCTGGGTGTGGGGGGCTGACTCCAGCTGAAATCTGGGGTTGTTTGGAGAGTAGCTGGGAGACACAGGAGACCCCCCGAGAGCTGGGGGTGAGCTGCTGGGTGATGGCAGTAAGAACATGTGGTAGATTATTGATGAACGTGGGGACTCTGAGGAATCCTCAGAGGAGGACACGGGAGAGCCCAATGGCTTCATTGATTGCCCATCACGGTGAGGACAGGGAAATGGGAGCTTGTGGGATTCTGGTGATGACAGAGGTGAGTGTGGTGAAGCCCTAGGGGCTGGTGAATGGTAGCTCCGGATCCCTGGTGAGGAGCTTCCCCTTAAGCTTGAGTTTCTGATAGGGGAGAGGGAGAAGCTGGGTGAAGCTCGCATGGACCTTGGGGAGTCCGTGCTGGGGGACCGTTCATAAGAAGAGCCAGACAAGACCCTACTGTTCTTAGGTGCAGACATGATTAGGAAACCTGCAGCTCCCAGGGGCCCCTACTAATTTTCTAACTCGTAGAAAGAAGGAGTGTGTTTGCGTGTGTGTGCGTGTGTGTGTGTGTGTGTGCGTGTGTGTGCGGTGTGAGGTATGTGCCCCTTAAGAAAATGGAAATCAACCAACCAATGAGACAGAGAGACAGACAGACAGACAGACAGACAGAGATTCACTTGCCCAAGTGTTCTGTCCTGTCCTCTGAATCCGCTTCCAAGTCGCAAGACGCTGTGAGCTCCAAGTCCACGCAGAGTCCGCCAAACGCTCCGGCCGCTGATCCGCTCCGCGAAGATCTGAGTACAGGCCAGCCAGGGTGGGTTTAAATAGCCTCGGGCGCAGCCTAGCAGCGGAAAGGGCGGAGCTTCACTCCTCCTTTCCATCAGTCACCCCCAACTTTCCCAGGCTACACCTCGTGGGAAACTGTTCTCCTGCTTTGATTTCATGCGCCACCTTTGGGACAATCTAAGAACTTACAAGTTTTCTTGGCCAGATATGTTAGGAATTGTATGCACTGAAACACTGAAAACCAACTAGTGGTTCTGTGGTTCCCACGTTGTGGTTTTGACACCAGCAGCATCCTTGCCACAATCAAAACCCGGAGATCCACAGATCTGCGTTGTAACAAGACCTCCCCCTGACCCTGATGCATGGCAGTTTAAGAAGTCTTTCCGTGTAAGCGAAAAGACTTTGAAGAAAAGGTGGAGATATGCGTTGTATAAACATTCTTTTGCTCTGGAACCACGTAGAGACTTGGGAGCCAGTTGGGTGGAGCATTCGTTGGATGAGGGTGCTCGGGTTAGGAATATCAAGGTGTGGCTCCAGATAATCCAATCATCTAATTAAGATTCCAGTTATGCTCATCTGTTTCAAAATTCCGTTTGGGTAAATTCTTTTAGTCAGACTGAGAATGGCAAAGCCTCAACCCCAATTTCCAGGGAGGGTTGAGAGCCTCAGGTGGAGTTGATCACCAATAGCCTATGGTTTAACCCATCATGCCTATAGAATGAGGTCTCCATAAAAACCCGAAAGGACTGGGATCAGAGAGCTTCTGGATAACACTTCCTGGAAGGTAGTGCGCCCCTCCCCACATGCCGGGCCCCACATTAATTTCTGAACTTTTTGCAATGTCCGCTAAAATACAACGGCAACTGTAAGTGCTTCCCTGCGTGCTGTGAGCTCTTCCAGCAAATGAATGCAACTAAATCTGGGAGTGGTGGCAACCTGATTTATAGCCAGTTGCTGAGAAGCACAGGTAAAACCACGTAGGGCTTCCCATTGTTATTAGTGTGGGAGGCCTGTGTGGCGGGACCCGGCCCTTTGGAATCTAATGCTATGTCCCGGTAGGTAGCGTCACCATTGAATTAGAAGACACACATATGTTGAGAATAATCTTTCTGGTCATTTGCTGCATGTCTTATTTACAATATGTAATCAAATTCTTTATCCTGACCTTATGGCACCTGGGTTGAGAACCATGATTTGAACCAAACATTGGTCTGTCACGTTCTGAGTTTGAAACTTTAGTTTGCCTTTAGCGTTTTGCTATTGCTTTTTCGTTTTCTTTTGTTTCGTTTCGTTTCTAAGTTCTGGGGTATATGTGCAGGATGTGCAGATTTGTTACTAAGGTAAACGTGTGCCATGGTGGTTTGCTGCACCTGTCAACCCATCACCTAGGCATTAAGCCCAGCATGCACTAGCTGTTCTTCTTAACGCTCTGCCCCCCGAAAGGCCCCAGTGTGTGTTGTTCCCCTTCCTGTGTCCATGTGATCTCCTTTTTCAGCTCCCATTATAAGTGAGAATGTGGCGTTTGGTTTTCTTTCCCTGGATTAGTTTGCTGAGGATAATGACCACACATCACCACTGTTTTTGTTTTTTTAGTATAAAGAGTAGTATTTTATTGAATAAGATTTGCTCCCAGAAAAATAAGCTTAAATCTACAATGAATGCCAGACTCTACAGCAGAAAGCAATTTTCTCACTTTTCCACACACAATGGTTTCTACTAAGTGAAAAAAAGCCAGAAAATTTCATTCACAAATGTACTACTCTGTCTCAAAACATCTCACATAATCATGCACTCGACTAAAGCCATTAGATCAGTTCTTCAGTCAGGTTAAAGAAGTATCCCTCTAATAACTGACTTTTATAATGGTATCAATATCCACTCCCAGTCAGTCTGCCGTGGTTAATGGTGTACAGCATGACTGAATACAATGGAATTGATGACGCCCATATCCACGGACAAACCGTGACTTATGATGGTTTGATTTATGATTTTTCAAAGTTATGATGGGTTTATTGGACTATTAGATGCATTTCTGAGTTACACTGGGTTTATGAGCATGCGACCCTAGACTCCAGAAACAGCTGTATAAGGAAAAACAGGTGTACCTAATAAACATATGCTTAGTGACTTGGGATAAACCAATAGATGTGCACAACTGATGGAGAGCCGTGAAAGAGAGATAGCGGTAAATAGTTACAATAACACAATTTTCCTGCACCTGTCGTGGATTTCCCCAAAAAAATGCAGAATGTGGGATGCACCTAAGGCATATGAAAGAGAGAGGGCAGAAGGAGTAAGAGAGAAGTAGGAGGAAGGAAGGAAGGAAGGAAGGAAGGAAAGAAGGAAGGTAGGAAAGAAGGAAGGAAGGAAGGAAGGAAGGAAGGAAGGAAGGAAGGAAGGAAGGAAAGAAGGACGAAAGGAAGGAGAAAACACCCGGTGTTACTAAAACCCCCCAAAAAAATGGTTTCCCCCTGTGGGTAAGACTACAATGTGGATGAATCTTGAAAATATTGTGCTACGTGTTATGTCAGTCATAACAGCTCACCTATTGTGCAATTCCGTTTATAGGAAATGTCTACAATATGGAAATCTATGCGTATGGGATTGATGGCACTAGGTAGTTGCTACCTAGGGCTGAGGGTCAGGGAGAGGGTTTGAGACAGAATGAGGAGTGACTAATGTCTACAGGGTTTTTCTCTGGTCGGGGGTGATAAGACGTTCTACAATGGATTGCGAATTATAATTGAATGTGCACAACCACAGGTATACTAAAAGCCACTCAATTCATGACTTTTAATGGGGGAATCTTAAGTGGCGCACTCTCATGGAGACCACGGCAGACCTAGTGAGAGAGAAAAAGGTGAGTAAATATCTGAAACGGAGGCAGAAACAGAGAGAACGAAAAGCCCTGTGAAAGGAAGGGAGAGCGAAAAGGGAAAATGGTCCTATTTAGAAATGACAGATGTGAAACGGGTTCACATCAACAGTGTCACTGCCAGGAAGGAGGGTCATGCTAGCCATGTCACCGGTAGTGTGGCCCGCAGGGACGCCGACCTGCTGGAGCGTCGTGCCAGCATGGGCTCTGGCAGCCACGTGGGCCAGCAGGAGGGACCCGCTGCACAGCTGTGGGGTGAGGATAGACTGGGTGGTGATATCGGCCATTACAGGGGCCTCTTCTGCTGGCAAGAGTGTGACAGTAGCAAGTAGATGGACAGGCCTGCGTGTGAGGACGGAATGCAGGAGGGGCTCTTGTGCGGCTGGGCGTGGGGCCCTCACGGGAACCGTGGAGAAATGGCCAGGTAACTGCGTCATGTGGGCTAGTAGATTGGCCAGGGCTTCGAACTGAAGGACAATAACGGGGAGTAGCTGTCAGGCCCTGGGAGTGTCTGAGTGTAAGTGGAGATGGGTTTGGGGTCACTGAGGGATGCGTGAGAGCCATCCCTGTGTAGGTACAGGTCATAGGGAGATAGTCTCGTGAGGCCTGTGAGTGTCTATGGTTGCCCTGGGTGCCTGGGGCTGACTGTGGCAGAAATCTGGGGAAGGCTGGAGAGAAGCTGGGAGGCCCAGGAGAGTCCCTTAAGGCAGGGGGTGAAGAGGTGAAAGAAATGGGGGAGGGTGGCAGTAAGGTCCGTGAGTTTGTAGATGATTCCTGGGTGCGGGAAGCTGACTCCAGGTGCAATCTGGAGATGGTTGGAGAGTAGCAGAGAGAGACAGAAGAGTCCCTGAGGGCTGGGGGTGAGAACATGAGGGAGACTGGGGAGTAAGTCAGTGAAATTCGTGAGTTCGGTGGTGTATCGTGGGTGCCTGGAACTGACTCCAGCTGGAATCTAGAGAAGTTTTGAGAGTAGCTGAAAGAGACACAAGAGTCCCTGTGGGCTGAGGGCAAAGACCTGAGAGAGACCAGGGAGGACCTCAGTGAAGTCTGTGAGTCTGTAGGTGATTCCGGAGTGTGGGAGGCTGACTCCCGCTGAAATCTGGGCGTGGTGGGAGAGTAGCTGGGACAGACAGGAGAGTCCCAGGGGGCTGGGGGTGAAGACATGAGAGAGACTGGGGAGTAACTCAGCGAAAGTGCTGAGTTTGGTGGTGATACCTGGGTGCCTGGAACGGACTCCCGCTGAAATCTGGGCATGGATGGAGAGTAGCTGGGACACACAGGAGAGTCCCTGAGGGCTGGGGGTGAAGACATGAGAGAGACCGGGGAGTACCTCAGTGAAACTGGTGAGTTTGGTGGTGACTCCGGGGTGCCTGGAACTGACCCCAGCTGAAATGTGGGCGTGGTTGGAGAGTAGCTGGGACAGACGGGAGAGTCCCTGAGGGATGGTGAAGACATGAGAGAGACTGGGGAGTAACGCAGTGAAATTGGTGAGTTTGATGGTGATTCCTGGGTGCCTGGAGCTGACTCCCGCTGAAGTGTGGGCGTGGTTGGAGAGTAGCTGGGACACACAGGAGAGTCCCTGAGGGTTGGAGATAAAGACGTGCTAGAGACTGAGGAGTAACTGAGTGAAATTAGTGAGTTTGGTGGTGAGTCCGGGGTGCCTGGAACTGACTCCAGCTGAAATGTGGGCGTGGTTGGAGAGTAGCTGGGACAGACGGGAGAGTCCCTGAGGGATGGTGAAGACATGAGAGAGACTGGGGAGTAACGCAGTGAAATTGGTGAGTTTGGTGGTGATTTCTGGGTGCCTGCAACGAACTCCCGCTGAAGTGTGGGCGTGTTTGGAGAGTAGCTGGGACAGACAGGCGAGTCCCTGAGGGTTGGAGATAAAGACGTGCTGGAGACTGGGGAGTAACTCAGTGAAAGTGGTGGGCTTGGTGGTGATCCCTGGGTTCCTGGAACTGACCCGCGCTGAAATGTGGGCGTGGTTGGAGAGTAGCTGGGACAGACTGGAGGGTCCGTAAGGGCTGGGGGTGAAGACGTGAGAGAGACTGGCGAGGATCCCACTGAGGTCTGTGAGTTTGTAGGTGTTTCTGGGGTGTGGGGTAGAGACTGCCGCTGAAATCTGGGCGTAGTTGGAGAGTAGCTGGGACAAACAGGCGAGTCATGGGTGGCTGGGGGTGAGCTGCTGGATGATGGCAGTAAGAACATATGGTATATTATTGATGAATGAGGTGACTGTGGAGAATCTCCAGAGGAGGACACGGGAGAACACAATGACATGAGTGACTGTCCTGCTTGGTTAGGAAAGGGAAACGTAAAGTTGTGGAGTTCTGTTGATGATGGATGTGAGAGTGGTGAAGCCCTGCGGGGTGATGTAGAGTACTTCCACATCCCTGGTGAGGAGCTGCCCCTTGGGTCTGAGTTTCTGGGAGGGGAGAGGGAGAAGCTGGGTGAGGCAGGCATGAATCTTGAGGAGTCAGGGCTGGGGGACCGCTCATATTCTCCCGAGACGTGTGAGTCTCTGGGGGACTCCTGGGTGCATGGGGCTGACTCCCGCAGGAACCTGGGGATGGCTGGAGAGTAACTGGGAGCCACAGGAGAGTCCCTGAGGCCTGGGGGTGAAGAGATGAAAGACACAGGGGTGGAGCACCGTGAGGCTCGTGAGTTTGTAGGTGATTCCTGGGTGTGGGGGGCTGACTCCAGCTGAAATCTGGGGTTGTTTGGAGAGTAGCTGGGAGACACAGGAGACCCCCCGAGAGCTGGGGGTGAGCTGCTGGGTGATGGCAGTAAGAACATGTGGTAGATTATTGATGAACGTGGGGACTCTGAGGAATCCTCAGAGGAGGACACGGGAGAGCCCAATGGCTTCATTGATTGCCCATCACGGTGAGGACAGGGAAATGGGAGCTTGTGGGATTCTGGTGATGACAGAGGTGAGTGTGGTGAAGCCCTAGGGGCTGGTGAATGGTAGCTCCGGATCCCTGGTGAGGAGCTTCCCCTTAAGCCTGAGTTTCTGATAGGGGAGAGGGAGAAGCTGGGTGAAGCTCGCATGGACCTTGGGGAGTCCGGGCTGGGGGACCGTTCATAAGAAGAGCCAGACAAGACCCTACTGTTCTTAGGTGCAGACATGATTAGGAAACCTGCAGCTCCCAGGGGCCCCTACTAATTTTCTAACTCGCAGAAAGAAGAAGTGTGTGTGCGTGTGTGTGTGTGGGTGTGTGTGCGGTGTGAGGTATGTGCCCCTTAAGAAAATGGAAATCAACCAACCAATGAGACAGACAGACAGACAGACAGACAGACAGAGATTCACTTGCCCAAGTGTTCTGTCCTGTCCTCTGAATCCGCTTCCGAGTCGCAAGACGCTGTGAGCTCCAAGTCCACGCAGACCGCCAAACGCTCCGGCCGCTGATCCGCTCCGCGAAGATCTGAGTACAGGCCAGCCAGGGTGGGTTTAAATAGCCTCGGGCGCAGCCTAGCAGCGGAAAGGGCGGAGCTTCACTCCTCCTTTCCATCAGTCACCCCCAACTTTCCCAGGCTACACCTCGTGGGAAACTGTTCTCCTGCTTTGATTTCATGCGCCACCTTTGGGACAATCTAAGAACTTACAAGTTTTCTTGGCCAGATATGTTAGGAATTGTATGCACTGAAACACTGAAAACCAACTAGTGGTTCTGTGGTTCCCACGTTGTGGTTTTGACACCAGCAGCATCCTTGCCACAATCAAAACCCGGAGATCCACAGATCTGCGTTGTAACAAGACCTCCCCCTGACCCTGATGCATGGCAGTTTAAGAAGTCTTTCCGTGTAAGCGAAAAGACTTTGAAGAAAAGGTGGAGATATGCGTTGTATAAACATTCTTTTGCTCTGGAACCACGTAGAGACTTGGGAGCCAGTTGGGTGGCGCATTCGTTGGATGAGGGTGCTCGGGTTAGGAATATCAAGGTGTGGCTCCAGATAATCCAATCATCTAATTAAGATTCCAGTTATGCTCATCTGTTTCAAAATTCCGTTTGGGTAAATTCTTTTAGTCAGACTGAGAATGGCAAAGCCTCAACCCCAATTTCCAGGGAGGGTTGAGAGCCTCAGGTGGAGTTGATCACCAATAGCCTATGGTTTAACCCATCATGCCTATAGAATGAGGTCTCCATAAAAACCCGAAAGGACTGGGATCAGAGAGCTTCTGGATAACACTTCCTGGAAGGTAGTGCGCCCCTCCCCACATGCCGGGCCCCACATTAATTTCTGAACTTTTTGCAATGTCCGCTAAAATACAACGGCAACTGTAAGTGCTTCCCTGCGTGCTGTGAGCTCTTCCAGCAAATGAATGCAACTAAATCTGGGAGTGGTGGCAACCTGATTTATAGCCAGTTGCTGAGAAGCACAGGTAAAACCACGTAGGGCTTCCCATTGTTATTAGTGTGGGAGGCCTGTGTGGCGGGACCCGGCCCTTTGGAATCTAATGCTATGTCCCGGTAGGTAGCGTCACCATTGAATTAGAAGACACACATATGTTGAGAATAATCTTTCTGGTCATTTGCTGCATGTCTTATTTACAATATGTAATCAAATTCTTTATCCTGACCTTATGGCACCTGGGTTGAGAACCATGATTTGAACCAAACATTGGTCTGTCACGTTCTGAGTTTGAAACTTTAGTTTGCCTTTAGCGTTTTGCTATTGCTTTTTCGTTTTCTTTTGTTTCGTTTCGTTTCTAAGTTCTGGGGTATATGTGCAGGATGTGCAGATTTGTTACTAAGGTAAACGTGTGCCATGGTGGTTTGCTGCACCTGTCAACCCATCACCTAGGCATTAAGCCCAGCATGCACTAGCTGTTCTTCTTAACGCTCTGCCCCCCGAAAGGCCCCAGTGTGTGTTGTTCCCCTTCCTGTGTCCATGTGATCTCCTTTTTCAGCTCCCATTATAAGTGAGAATGTGGCGTTTGGTTTTCTTTCCCTGGATTAGTTTGCTGAGGATAATGACCACACATCACCACTGTTTTTGTTTTTTTAGTATAAAGAGTAGTATTTTATTGAATAAGATTTGCTCCCAGAAAAATAAGCTTAAATCTACAATGAATGCCAGACTCTACAGCAGAAAGCAATTTTCTCACTTTTCCACACACAATGGTTTCTACTAAGTGAAAAAAAGCCAGAAAATTTCATTCACAAATGTACTACTCTGTCTCAAAACATCTCACATAATCATGCACTCGACTAAAGCCATTAGATCAGTTCTTCAGTCAGGTTAAAGAAGTATCCCTCTAATAACTGACTTTTATAATGGTATCAATATCCACTCCCAGTCAGTCTGCCGTGGTTAATGGTGTACAGCATGACTGAATACAATGGAATTGATGACGCCCATATCCACGGACAAACCGTGACTTATGATGGTTTGATTTATGATTTTTCAAAGTTATGATGGGTTTATTGGACTATTAGATGCATTTCTGAGTTACACTGGGTTTATGAGCATGCGACCCTAGACTCCAGAAACAGCTGTATAAGGAAAAACAGGTGTACCTAATAAACATATGCTTAGTGACTTGGGATAAACCAATAGATGTGCACAACTGATGGAGAGCCGTGAAAGAGAGATAGCGGTAAATAGTTACAATAACACAATTTTCCTGCACCTGTCGTGGATTTCCCCAAAAAAATGCAGAATGTGGGATGCACCTAAGGCATATGAAAGAGAGAGGGCAGAAGGAGTAAGAGAGAAGTAGGAGGAAGGAAGGAAGGAAGGAAGGAAGGAAAGAAGGAAGGTAGGAAAGAAGGAAGGAAGGAAGGAAGGAAGGAAGGAAGGAAGGAAGGAAAGAAGGACGAAAGGAAGGAGAAAACACCCGGTGTTACTAAAACCCCCCAAAAAAATGGTTTCCCCCTGTGGGTAAGACTACAATGTGGATGAATCTTGAAAATATTGTGCTACGTGTTATGTCAGTCATAACAGCTCACCTATTGTGCAATTCCGTTTATAGGAAATGTCTACAATATGGAAATCTATGCGTATGGGATTGATGGCACTAGGTAGTTGCTACCTAGGGCTGAGGGTCAGGGAGAGGGTTTGAGACAGAATGAGCAGTGACTAATGTCTACAGGGTTTTTCTCTGGTCGGGGGTGATAAGACGTTCTACAATGGATTGCGAATTATAATTGAATGTGCACAACCACAGGTATACTAAAAGCCACTCAATTCATGACTTTTAATGGGGGAATCTTAAGTGGCGCACTCTCATGGAGACCACGGCAGACCTAGTGAGAGAGAAAAAGGTGAGTAAATATCTGAAACGGAGGCAGAAACAGAGAGAACGAAAAGCCCTGTGAAAGGAAGGGAGAGCGAAAAGGGAAAATGGTCCTATTTAGAAATGACAGATGTGAAACGGGTTCACATCAACAGTGTCACTGCCAGGAAGGAGGGTCATGCTAGCCATGTCACCGGTAGTGTGGCCCGCAGGGACGCCGACCTGCTGGAGCGTCGTGCCAGCATGGGCTCTGGCAGCCACGTGGGCCAGCAGGAGGGACCCGCTGCACAGCTGTGGGGTGAGGATAGACTGGGTGGTGATATCGGCCATTACAGGGGCCTCTTCTGCTGGCAAGAGTGTGACAGTAGCAAGTAGATGGACAGGCCTGCGTGTGAGGACGGAATGCAGGAGGGGCTCTTGTGCGGCTGGGCGTGGGGCCCTCACGGGAACCGTGGAGAAATGGCCAGGTAACTGCGTCATGTGGGCTAGTAGATTGGCCAGGGCTTCGAACTGAAGGACAATAACGGGGAGTAGCTGTCAGGCCCTGGGAGTGTCTGAGTGTAAGTGGAGATGGGTTTGGGGTCACTGAGGGATGCGTGAGAGCCATCCCTGTGTAGGTACAGGTCATAGGGAGATAGTCTCGTGAGGCCTGTGAGTGTCTATGGTTGCCCTGGGTGCCTGGGGCTGACTGTGGCAGAAATCTGGGGAAGGCTGGAGAGAAGCTGGGAGGCCCAGGAGAGTCCCTTAAGGCAGGGGGTGAAGAGGTGAAAGAAATGGGGGAGGGTGGCAGTAAGGTCCGTGAGTTTGTAGATGATTCCTGGGTGCGGGAAGCTGACTCCAGGTGCAATCTGGAGATGGTTGGAGAGTAGCAGAGAGAGACAGAAGAGTCCCTGAGGGCTGGGGGTGAGAACATGAGGGAGACTGGGGAGTAAGTCAGTGAAATTCGTGAGTTCGGTGGTGTATCGTGGGTGCCTGGAACTGACTCCAGCTGGAATCTAGAGAAGTTTTGAGAGTAGCTGAAAGAGACACAAGAGTCCCTGTGGGCTGAGGGCAAAGACCTGAGAGAGACCAGGGAGGACCTCAGTGAAGTCTGTGAGTCTGTAGGTGATTCCGGAGTGTGGGAGGCTGACTCCCGCTGAAATCTGGGCGTGGTGGGAGAGTAGCTGGGACAGACAGGAGAGTCCCAGGGGGCTGGGGGTGAAGACATGAGAGAGACTGGGGAGTAACTCAGCGAAACTGCTGAGTTTGGTGGTGATACCTGGGTGCCTGGAACGGACTCCCGCTGAAATCTGGGCATGGATGGAGAGTAGCTGGGACACACAGGAGAGTCCCTGAGGGCTGGGGGTGAAGACATGAGAGAGACCGGGGAGTACCTCAGTGAAACTGGTGAGTTTGGTGGTGACTCCGGGGTGCCTGGAACTGACCCCAGCTGAAATGTGGGCGTGGTTGGAGAGTAGCTGGGACAGACGGGAGAGTCCCTGAGGGATGGTGAAGACATGAGAGAGACTGGGGAGTAACGCAGTGAAATTGGTGAGTTTGATGGTGATTCCTGGGTGCCTGGAGCTGACTCCCGCTGAAGTGTGGGCGTGGTTGGAGAGTAGCTGGGACACACAGGAGAGTCCCTGAGGGTTGGAGATAAAGACGTGCTAGAGACTGAGGAGTAACTGAGTGAAATTAGTGAGTTTGGTGGTGAGTCCGGGGTGCCTGGAACTGACTCCAGCTGAAATGTGGGCGTGGTTGGAGAGTAGCTGGGACAGACGGGAGAGTCCCTGAGGGATGGTGAAGACATGAGAGAGACTGGGGAGTAACGCAGTGAAATTGGTGAGTTTGGTGGTGATTTCTGGGTGCCTGCAACGAACTCCCGCTGAAGTGTGGGCGTGTTTGGAGAGTAGCTGGGACAGACAGGCGAGTCCCTGAGGGTTGGAGATAAAGACGTGCTGGAGACTGGGGAGTAACTCAGTGAAAGTGGTGGGCTTGGTGGTGATCCCTGGGTTCCTGGAACTGACCCGCGCTGAAATGTGGGCGTGGTTGGAGAGTAGCTGGGACAGACTGGAGGGTCCGTAAGGGCTGGGGGTGAAGACGTGAGAGAGACTGGCGAGGATCCCACTGAGGTCTGTGAGTTTGTAGGTGTTTCTGGGGTGTGGGGTAGAGACTGCCGCTGAAATCTGGGCGTAGTTGGAGAGTAGCTGGGACAAACAGGCGAGTCATGGGTGGCTGGGGGTGAGCTGCTGGATGATGGCAGTAAGAACATATGGTATATTATTGATGAATGAGGTGACTGTGGAGAATCTCCAGAGGAGGACACGGGAGAACACAATGACATGAGTGACTGTCCTGCTTGGTTAGGAAAGGGAAACGTAAAGTTGTGGAGTTCTGTTGATGATGGATATGAGAGTGGTGAAGCCCTGCGGGGTGATGTAGAGTACTTCCACATCCCTGGTGAGGAGCTGCCCCTTGGGTCTGAGTTTCTGGGAGGGGAGAGGGAGAAGCTGGGTGAGGCAGGCATGAATCTTGAGGAGTCAGGGCTGGGGGACCGCTCATATTCTCCCGAGACGTGTGAGTCTCTGGGGGACTCCTGGGTGCATGGGGCTGACTCCCGCAGGAACCTGGGGATGGCTGGAGAGTAACTGGGAGCCACAGGAGAGTCCCTGAGGCCTGGGGGTGAAGAGATGAAAGACACAGGGGTGGAGCACCGTGAGGCTCGTGAGTTTGTAGGTGATTCCTGGGTGTGGGGGGCTGACTCCAGCTGAAATCTGGGGTTGTTTGGAGAGTAGCTGGGAGACACAGGAGACCCCCCGAGAGCTGGGGGTGAGCTGCTGGGTGATGGCAGTAAGAACATGTGGTAGATTATTGATGAACGTGGGGACTCTGAGGAATCCTCAGAGGAGGACACGGGAGAGCCCAATGGCTTCATTGATTGCCCATCACGGTGAGGACAGGGAAATGGGAGCTTGTGGGATTCTGGTGATGACAGAGGTGAGTGTGGTGAAGCCCTAGGGGATGGTGAATGGTAGCTCCGGATCCCTGGTGAGGAGCTTCCCCTTAAGCCTGAGTTTCTGATAGGGGAGAGGGAGAAGCTGGGTGAAGCTCGCATGGACCTTGGGGAGTCCGGGCTGGGGGACCGTTCATAAGAAGAGCCAGACAAGACCCTACTGTTCTTAGGTGCAGACATGATTAGGAAACCTGCAGCTCCCAGGGGCCCCTACTAATTTTCTAACTCGCAGAAAGAAGAAGTGTGTGTGCGTGTGTGTGTGTGGGTGTGTGTGCGGTGTGAGGTATGTGCCCCTTAAGAAAATGGAAATCAACCAACCAATGAGACAGACAGACAGACAGACGGACAGACAGAGATTCACTTGCCCAAGTGTTCTGTCCTGTCCTCTGAATCCGCTTCCGAGTCGCAAGACGCTGTGAGCTCCAAGTCCACGCAGACCGCCAAACGCTCCGGCCGCTGATCCGCTCCGCGAAGATCTGAGTACAGGCCAGCCAGGGTGGGTTTAAATAGCCTCGGGCGCAGCCTAGCAGCGGAAAGGGCGGAGCTTCACTCCTCCTTTCCATCAGTCACCCCCAACTTTCCCAGGCTACACCTCGTGGGAAACTGTTCTCCTGCTTTGATTTCATGCGCCACCTTTGGGACAATCTAAGAACTTACAAGTTTTCTTGGCCAGATATGTTAGGAATTGTATGCACTGAAACACTGAAAACCAACTAGTGGTTCTGTGGTTCCCACGTTGTGGTTTTGACACCAGCAGCATCCTTGCCACAATCAAAACCCGGAGATCCACAGATCTGCGTTGTAACAAGACCTCCCCCTGACCCTGATGCATGGCAGTTTAAGAAGTCTTTCCGTGTAAGCGAAAAGACTTTGAAGAAAAGGTGGAGATATGCGTTGTATAAACATTCTTTTGCTCTGGAACCACGTAGAGACTTGGGAGCCAGTTGGGTGGCGCATTCGTTGGATGAGGGTGCTCGGGTTAGGAATATCAAGGTGTGGCTCCAGATAATCCAATCATCTAATTAAGATTCCAGTTATGCTCATCTGTTTCAAAATTCCGTTTGGGTAAATTCTTTTAGTCAGACTGAGAATGGCAAAGCCTCAACCCCAATTTCCAGGGAGGGTTGAGAGCCTCAGGTGGAGTTGATCACCAATAGCCTATGGTTTAACCCATCATGCCTATAGAATGAGGTCTCCATAAAAACCCGAAAGGACTGGGATCAGAGAGCTTCTGGATAACACTTCCTGGAAGGTAGTGCGCCCCTCCCCACATGCCGGGCCCCACATTAATTTCTGAACTTTTTGCAATGTCCGCTAAAATACAACGGCAACTGTAAGTGCTTCCCTGCGTGCTGTGAGCTCTTCCAGCAAATGAATGCAACTAAATCTGGGAGTGGTGGCAACCTGATTTATAGCCAGTTGCTGAGAAGCACAGGTAAAACCACGTAGGGCTTCCCATTGTTATTAGTGTGGGAGGCCTGTGTGGCGGGACCCGGGCCTTTGGAATCTAATGCTATGTCCCGGTAGGTAGCGTCACCATTGAATTAGAAGACACACATATGTTGAGAATAATCTTTCTGGTCATTTGCTGCATGTCTTATTTACAATATGTAATCAAATTCTTTATCCTGACCTTATGGCACCTGGGTTGAGAACCATGATTTGAACCAAACATTGGTCTGTCACGTTCTGAGTTTGAAACTTTAGTTTGCCTTTAGCGTTTTGCTATTGCTTTTTCGTTTTCTTTTGTTTCGTTTCGTTTCTAAGTTCTGGGGTATATGTGCAGGATGTGCAGATTTGTTACTAAGGTAAACGTGTGCCATGGTGGTTTGCTGCACCTGTCAACCCATCACCTAGGCATTAAGCCCAGCATGCACTAGCTGTTCTTCTTAACGCTCTGCCCCCCGAAAGGCCCCAGTGTGTGTTGTTCCCCTTCCTGTGTCCATGTGATCTCCTTTTTCAGCTCCCATTATAAGTGAGAATGTGGCGTTTGGTTTTCTTTCCCTGGATTAGTTTGCTGAGGATAATGACCACACATCACCACTGTTTTTGTTTTTTTAGTATAAAGAGTAGTATTTTATTGAATAAGATTTGCTCCCAGAAAAATAAGCTTAAATCTACAATGAATGCCAGACTCTACAGCAGAAAGCAATTTTCTCACTTTTCCACACACAATGGTTTCTACTAAGTGAAAAAAAGCCAGAAAATTTCATTCACAAATGTACTACTCTGTCTCAAAACATCTCACATAATCATGCACTCGACTAAAGCCATTAGATCAGTTCTTCAGTCAGGTTAAAGAAGTATCCCTCTAATAACTGACTTTTATAATGGTATCAATATCCACTCCCAGTCAGTCTGCCGTGGTTAATGGTGTACAGCATGACTGAATACAATGGAATTGATGACGCCCATATCCACGGACAAACCGTGACTTATGATGGTTTGATTTATGATTTTTCAAAGTTATGATGGGTTTATTGGACTATTAGATGCATTTCTGAGTTACACTGGGTTTATGAGCATGCGACCCTAGACTCCAGAAACAGCTGTATAAGGAAAAACAGGTGTACCTAATAAACATATGCTTAGTGACTTGGGATAAACCAATAGATGTGCACAACTGATGGAGAGCCGTGAAAGAGAGATAGCGGTAAATAGTTACAATAACACAATTTTCCTGCACCTGTCGTGGATTTCCCCAAAAAAATGCAGAATGTGGGATGCACCTAAGGCATATGAAAGAGAGAGGGCAGAAGGAGTAAGAGAGAAGTAGGAGGAAGGAAGGAAGGAAGGAAGGAAGGAAAGAAGGAAGGTAGGAAAGAAGGAAGGAAGGAAGGAAGGAAGGAAGGAAGGAAGGAAGGAAAGAAGGACGAAAGGAAGGAGAAAACACCCGGTGTTACTAAAACCCCCCAAAAAAATGGTTTCCCCCTGTGGGTAAGACTACAATGTGGATGAATCTTGAAAATATTGTGCTACGTGTTATGTCAGTCATAACAGCTCACCTATTGTGCAATTCCGTTTATAGGAAATGTCTACAATATGGAAATCTATGCGTATGGGATTGATGGCACTAGGTAGTTGCTACCTAGGGCTGAGGGTCAGGGAGAGGGTTTGAGACAGAATGAGCAGTGACTAATGTCTACAGGGTTTTTCTCTGGTCGGGGGTGATAAGACGTTCTACAATGGATTGCGAATTATAATTGAATGTGCACAACCACAGGTATACTAAAAGCCACTCAATTCATGACTTTTAATGGGGGAATCTTAAGTGGCGCACTCTCATGGAGACCACGGCAGACCTAGTGAGAGAGAAAAAGGTGAGTAAATATCTGAAACGGAGGCAGAAACAGAGAGAACGAAAAGCCCTGTGAAAGGAAGGGAGAGCGAAAAGGGAAAATGGTCCTATTTAGAAATGACAGATGTGAAACGGGTTCACATCAACAGTGTCACTGCCAGGAAGGAGGGTCATGCTAGCCATGTCACCGGTAGTGTGGCCCGCAGGGACGCCGACCTGCTGGAGCGTCGTGCCAGCATGGGCTCTGGCAGCCACGTGGGCCAGCAGGAGGGACCCGCTGCACAGCTGTGGGGTGAGGATAGACTGGGTGGTGATATCGGCCATTACAGGGGCCTCTTCTGCTGGCAAGAGTGTGACAGTAGCAAGTAGATGGACAGGCCTGCGTGTGAGGACGGAATGCAGGAGGGGCTCTTGTGCGGCTGGGCGTGGGGCCCTCACGGGAACCGTGGAGAAATGGCCAGGTAACTGCGTCATGTGGGCTAGTAGATTGGCCAGGGCTTCGAACTGAAGGACAATAACGGGGAGTAGCTGTCAGGCCCTGGGAGTGTCTGAGTGTAAGTGGAGATGGGTTTGGGGTCACTGAGGGATGCGTGAGAGCCATCCCTGTGTAGGTACAGGTCATAGGGAGATAGTCTCGTGAGGCCTGTGAGTGTCTATGGTTGCCCTGGGTGCCTGGGGCTGACTGTGGCAGAAATCTGGGGAAGGCTGGAGAGAAGCTGGGAGGCCCAGGAGAGTCCCTTAAGGCAGGGGGTGAAGAGGTGAAAGAAATGGGGGAGGGTGGCAGTAAGGTCCGTGAGTTTGTAGATGATTCCTGGGTGCGGGAAGCTGACTCCAGGTGCAATCTGGAGATGGTTGGAGAGTAGCAGAGAGAGACAGAAGAGTCCCTGAGGGCTGGGGGTGAGAACATGAGGGAGACTGGGGAGTAAGTCAGTGAAATTCGTGAGTTCGGTGGTGTATCGTGGGTGCCTGGAACTGACTCCAGCTGGAATCTAGAGAAGTTTTGAGAGTAGCTGAAAGAGACACAAGAGTCCCTGTGGGCTGAGGGCAAAGACCTGAGAGAGACCAGGGAGGACCTCAGTGAAGTCTGTGAGTCTGTAGGTGATTCCGGAGTGTGGGAGGCTGACTCCCGCTGAAATCTGGGCGTGGTGGGAGAGTAGCTGGGACAGACAGGAGAGTCCCAGGGGGCTGGGGGTGAAGACATGAGAGAGACTGGGGAGTAACTCAGCGAAACTGCTGAGTTTGGTGGTGATACCTGGGTGCCTGGAACGGACTCCCGCTGAAATCTGGGCATGGATGGAGAGTAGCTGGGACACACAGGAGAGTCCCTGAGGGCTGGGGGTGAAGACATGAGAGAGACCGGGGAGTACCTCAGTGAAACTGGTGAGTTTGGTGGTGACTCCGGGGTGCCTGGAACTGACCCCAGCTGAAATGTGGGCGTGGTTGGAGAGTAGCTGGGACAGACGGGAGAGTCCCTGAGGGATGGTGAAGACATGAGAGAGACTGGGGAGTAACGCAGTGAAATTGGTGAGTTTGATGGTGATTCCTGGGTGCCTGGAGCTGACTCCCGCTGAAGTGTGGGCGTGGTTGGAGAGTAGCTGGGACAGACAGGAGAGTCCCTGAGGGTTGGAGATAAAGACGTGCTAGAGACTGAGGAGTAACTGAGTGAAATTAGTGAGTTTGGTGGTGAGTCCGGGGTGCCTGGAACTGACTCCAGCTGAAATGTGGGCGTGGTTGGAGAGTAGCTGGGACAGACGGGAGAGTCCCTGAGGGATGGTGAAGACATGAGAGAGACTGGGGAGTAACGCAGTGAAATTGGTGAGTTTGGTGGTGATTTCTGGGTGCCTGCAACGAACTCCCGCTGAAGTGTGGGCGTGTTTGGAGAGTAGCTGGGACAGACAGGTGAGTCCCTGAGGGTTGGAGATAAAGACGTGCTGGAGACTGGGGAGTAACTCAGTGAAAGTGGTGGGCTTGGTGGTGATCCCTGGGTTCCTGGAACTGACCCGCGCTGAAATGTGGGCGTGGTTGGAGAGTAGCTGGGACAGACTGGAGGGTCCGTAAGGGCTGGGGGTGAAGATGTGAGAGAGACTGGCGAGGATCCCACTGAGGTCTGTGAGTTTGTAGGTGTTTCTGGGGTGTGGGGTAGAGACTGCCGCTGAAATCTGGGCGTAGTTGGAGAGTAGCTGGGACAAACAGGCGAGTCATGGGTGGCTGGGGGTGAGCTGCTGGATGATGGCAGTAAGAACATATGGTATATTATTGATGAATGAGGTGACTGTGGAGAATCTCCAGAGGAGGACACGGGAGAACACAATGACATGAGTGACTGTCCTGCTTGGTTAGGAAAGGGAAACGTAAAGTTGTGGAGTTCTGTTGATGATGGATGTGAGAGTGGTGAAGCCCTGCGGGGTGATGTAGAGTACTTCCACATCCCTGGTGAGGAGCTGCCCCTTGGGTCTGAGTTTCTGGGAGGGGAGAGGGAGAAGCTGGGTGAGGCAGGCATGAATCTTGAGGAGTCAGGGCTGGGGGACCGCTCATATTCTCCCGAGACGTGTGAGTCTCTGGGGGACTCCTGGGTGCATGGGGCTGACTCCCGCAGGAACCTGGGGATGGCTGGAGAGTAACTGGGAGCCACAGGAGAGTCCCTGAGGCCTGGGGGTGAAGAGATGAAAGACACAGGGGTGGAGCACCGTGAGGCTCGTGAGTTTGTAGGTGATTCCTGGGTGTGGGGGGCTGACTCCAGCTGAAATCTGGGGTTGTTTGGAGAGTAGCTGGGAGACACAGGAGACCCCCCGAGAGCTGGGGGTGAGCTGCTGGGTGATGGCAGTAAGAACATGTGGTAGATTATTGATGAACGTGGGGACTCTGAGGAATCCTCAGAGGAGGACACGGGAGAGCCCAATGGCTTCATTGATTGCCCATCACGGTGAGGACAGGGAAATGGGAGCTTGTGGGATTCTGGTGATGACAGAGGTGAGTGTGGTGAAGCCCTAGGGGCTGGTGAATGGTAGCTCCGGATCCCTGGTGAGGAGCTTCCCCTTAAGCCTGAGTTTCTGATAGGGGAGAGGGAGAAGCTGGGTGAAGCTCGCATGGACCTTGGGGAGTCCGGGCTGGGGGACCGTTCATAAGAAGAGCCAGACAAGACCCTACTGTTCTTAGGTGCAGACATGATTAGGAAACCTGCAGCTCCCAGGGGCCCCTACTAATTTTCTAACTCGCAGAAAGAAGGAGTGTGTGTGCGTGTATGTGTGTGTGTGTGGGTGTGTGTGCGGTGTGAGGTATGTGCCCCTTAAGAAAATGGAAATCAACCAACCAATGAGACAGAGAGACAGACAGACAGACAGACAGACAGAGATTCACTTGCCCAAGTGTTCTGTCCTGTCCTCTGAATCCGCTTCCAAGTCGCAAGACGCTGTGAGCTCCAAGTCCACGCAGAGTCCGCCAAACGCTCCGGCCGCTGATCCGCTCCGCGAAGATCTGAGTACAGGCCAGCCAGGATGGGTTTAAATAGCCTCGGGCGCAGCCTAGCAGCGGAAAGGGCGGAGCTTCACTCCTCCTTTCCATCAGTCACCCCCAACTTTCCCAGGCTACACCTCGTGGGAAACTGTTCTCCTGCTTTGATTTCATGCGCCACCTTTGGGACAATCTAAGAACTTACAAGTTTTCTTGGCCAGATATGTTAGGAATTGTATGCACTGAAACACTGAAAACCAACTAGTGGTTCTGTGGTTCCCACGTTGTGGTTTTGACACCAGCAGCATCCTTGCCACAATCAAAACCCGGAGATCCACAGATCTGCGTTGTAACAAGACCTCCCCCTGACCCTGATGCATGGCAGTTTAAGAAGTCTTTCCGTGTAAGCGAAAAGACTTTGAAGAAAAGGTGGAGATATGCGTTGTATAAACATTCTTTTGCTCTGGAACCACGTAGAGACTTGGGAGCCAGTTGGGTGGAGCATTCGTTGGATGAGGGTGCTCGGGTTAGGAATATCAAGGTGTGGCTCCAGATAATCCAATCATCTAATTAAGATTCCAGTTATGCTCATCTGTTTCAAAATTCCGTTTGGGTAAATTCTTTTAGTCAGACTGAGAATGGCAAAGCCTCAACCCCAATTTCCAGGGAGGGTTGAGAGCCTCAGGTGGAGTTGATCACCAATAGCCTATGGTTTAACCCATCATGCCTATAGAATGAGGTCTCCATAAAAACCCGAAAGGACTGGGATCAGAGAGCTTCTGGATAACACTTCCTGGAAGGTAGTGCGCCCCTCCCCACATGCCGGGCCCCACATTAATTTCTGAACTTTTTGCAATGTCCGCTAAAATACAACGGCAACTGTAAGTGCTTCCCTGCGTGCTGTGAGCTCTTCCAGCAAATGAATGCAACTAAATCTGGGAGTGGTGGCAACCTGATTTATAGCCAGTTGCTGAGAAGCACAGGTAAAACCACGTAGGGCTTCCCATTGTTATTAGTGTGGGAGGCCTGTGTGGCGGGACCCGGCCCTTTGGAATCTAATGCTATGTCCCGGTAGGTAGCGTCACCATTGAATTAGAAGACACACATATGTTGAGAATAATCTTTCTGGTCATTTGCTGCATGTCTTATTTACAATATGTAATCAAATTCTTTATCCTGACCTTATGGCACCTGGGTTGAGAACCATGATTTGAACCAAACATTGGTCTGTCACGTTCTGAGTTTGAAACTTTAGTTTGCCTTTAGCGTTTTGCTATTGCTTTTTCGTTTTCTTTTGTTTCGTTTCGTTTCTAAGTTCTGGGGTATATGTGCAGGATGTGCAGATTTGTTACTAAGGTAAACGTGTGCCATGGTGGTTTGCTGCACCTGTCAACCCATCACCTAGGCATTAAGCCCAGCATGCACTAGCTGTTCTTCTTAACGCTCTGCCCCCCGAAAGGCCCCAGTGTGTGTTGTTCCCCTTCCTGTGTCCATGTGATCTCCTTTTTCAGCTCCCATTATAAGTGAGAATGTGGCGTTTGGTTTTCTTTCCCTGGATTAGTTTGCTGAGGATAATGACCACACATCACCACTGTTTTTGTTTTTTTAGTATAAAGAGTAGTATTTTATTGAATAAGATTTGCTCCCAGAAAAATAAGCTTAAATCTACAATGAATGCCAGACTCTACAGCAGAAAGCAATTTTCTCACTTTTCCACACACAATGGTTTCTACTAAGTGAAAAAAAGCCAGAAAATTTCATTCACAAATGTACTACTCTGTCTCAAAACATCTCACATAATCATGCACTCGACTAAAGCCATTAGATCAGTTCTTCAGTCAGGTTAAAGAAGTATCCCTCTAATAACTGACTTTTATAATGGTATCAATATCCACTCCCAGTCAGTCTGCCGTGGTTAATGGTGTACAGCATGACTGAATACAATGGAATTGATGACGCCCATATCCACGGACAAACCGTGACTTATGATGGTTTGATTTATGATTTTTCAAAGTTATGATGGGTTTATTGGACTATTAGATGCATTTCTGAGTTACACTGGGTTTATGAGCATGCGACCCTAGACTCCAGAAACAGCTGTATAAGGAAAAACAGGTGTACCTAATAAACATATGCTTAGTGACTTGGGATAAACCAATAGATGTGCACAACTGATGGAGAGCCGTGAAAGAGAGATAGCGGTAAATAGTTACAATAACACAATTTTCCTGCACCTGTCGTGGATTTCCCCAAAAAAATGCAGAATGTGGGATGCACCTAAGGCATATGAAAGAGAGAGGGCAGAAGGAGTAAGAGAGAAGTAGGAGGAAGGAAGGAAGGAAGGAAGGAAGGAAAGAAGGAAGGTAGGAAAGAAGGAAGGAAGGAAGGAAGGAAGGAAGGAAGGAAGGAAGGAAAGAAGGACGAAAGGAAGGAGAAAACACCCGGTGTTACTAAAACCCCCCAAAAAAATGGTTTCCCCCTGTGGGTAAGACTACAATGTGGATGAATCTTGAAAATATTGTGCTACGTGTTATGTCAGTCATAACAGCTCACCTATTGTGCAATTCCGTTTATAGGAAATGTCTACAATATGGAAATCTATGCGTATGGGATTGATGGCACTAGGTAGTTGCTACCTAGGGCTGAGGGTCAGGGAGAGGGTTTGAGACAGAATGAGGAGTGACTAATGTCTACAGGGTTTTTCTCTGGTCGGGGGTGATAAGACGTTCTACAATGGATTGCGAATTATAATTGAATGTGCACAACCACAGGTATACTAAAAGCCACTCAATTCATGACTTTTAATGGGGGAATCTTAAGTGGCGCACTCTCATGGAGACCACGGCAGACCTAGTGAGAGAGAAAAAGGTGAGTAAATATCTGAAACGGAGGCAGAAACAGAGAGAACGAAAAGCCCTGTGAAAGGAAGGGAGAGCGAAAAGGGAAAATGGTCCTATTTAGAAATGACAGATGTGAAACGGGTTCACATCAACAGTGTCACTGCCAGGAAGGAGGGTCATGCTAGCCATGTCACCGGTAGTGTGGCCCGCAGGGACGCCGACCTGCTGGAGCGTCGTGCCAGCATGGGCTCTGGCAGCCACGTGGGCCAGCAGGAGGGACCCGCTGCACAGCTGTGGGGTGAGGATAGACTGGGTGGTGATATCGGCCATTACAGGGGCCTCTTCTGCTGGCAAGAGTGTGACAGTAGCAAGTAGATGGACAGGCCTGCGTGTGAGGACGGAATGCAGGAGGGGCTCTTGTGCGGCTGGGCGTGGGGCCCTCACGGGAACCGTGGAGAAATGGCCAGGTAACTGCGTCATGTGGGCTAGTAGATTGGCCAGGGCTTCGAACTGAAGGACAATAACGGGGAGTAGCTGTCAGGCCCTGGGAGTGTCTGAGTGTAAGTGGAGATGGGTTTGGGGTCACTGAGGGATGCGTGAGAGCCATCCCTGTGTAGGTACAGGTCATAGGGAGATAGTCTCGTGAGGCCTGTGAGTGTCTATGGTTGCCCTGGGTGCCTGGGGCTGACTGTGGCAGAAATCTGGGGAAGGCTGGAGAGAAGCTGGGAGGCCCAGGAGAGTCCCTTAAGGCAGGGGGTGAAGAGGTGAAAGAAATGGGGGAGGGTGGCAGTAAGGTCCGTGAGTTTGTAGATGATTCCTGGGTGCGGGAAGCTGACTCCAGGTGCAATCTGGAGATGGTTGGAGAGTAGCAGAGAGAGACAGAAGAGTCCCTGAGGGCTGGGGGTGAGAACATGAGGGAGACTGGGGAGTAAGTCAGTGAAATTCGTGAGTTCGGTGGTGTATCGTGGGTGCCTGGAACTGACTCCAGCTGGAATCTAGAGAAGTTTTGAGAGTAGCTGAAAGAGACACAAGAGTCCCTGTGGGCTGAGGGCAAAGACCTGAGAGAGACCAGGGAGGACCTCAGTGAAGTCTGTGAGTCTGTAGGTGATTCCAGAGTGTGGGAGGCTGACTCCCGCTGAAATCTGGGCGTGGTGGGAGAGTAGCTGGGACAGACAGGAGAGTCCCAGGGGGCTGGGGGTGAAGACATGAGAGAGACTGGGGAGTAACTCAGCGAAACTGCTGAGTTTGGTGGTGATACCTGGGTGCCTGGAACGGACTCCCGCTGAAATCTGGGCATGGATGGAGAGTAGCTGGGACACACAGGAGAGTCCCTGAGGGCTGGGGGTGAAGACATGAGAGAGACCGGGGAGTACCTCAGTGAAACTGGTGAGTTTGGTGGTGACTCCGGGGTGCCTGGAACTGACCCCAGCTGAAATGTGGGCGTGGTTGGAGAGTAGCTGGGACAGACGGGAGAGTCCCTGAGGGATGGTGAAGACATGAGAGAGACTGGGGAGTAACGCAGTGAAATTGGTGAGTTTGATGGTGATTCCTGGGTGCCTGGAGCTGACTCCCGCTGAAGTGTGGGCGTGGTTGGAGAGTAGCTGGGACACACAGGAGAGTCCCTGAGGGTTGGAGATAAAGACGTGCTAGAGACTGAGGAGTAACTGAGTGAAATTAGTGAGTTTGGTGGTGAGTCCGGGGTGCCTGGAACTGACTCCAGCTGAAATGTGGGCGTGGTTGGAGAGTAGCTGGGACAGACGGGAGAGTCCCTGAGGGATGGTGAAGACATGAGAGAGACTGGGGAGTAACGCAGTGAAATTGGTGAGTTTGGTGGTGATTTCTGGGTGCCTGCAACGAACTCCCGCTGAAGTGTGGGCGTGTTTGGAGAGTAGCTGGGACAGACAGGCGAGTCCCTGAGGGTTGGAGATAAAGACGTGCTGGAGACTGGGGAGTAACTCAGTGAAAGTGGTGGGCTTGGTGGTGATCCCTGGGTTCCTGGAACTGACCCGCGCTGAAATGTGGGCGTGGTTGGAGAGTAGCTGGGACAGACTGGAGGGTCCGTAAGGGCTGGGGGTGAAGACGTGAGAGAGACTGGCGAGGATCCCACTGAGGTCTGTGAGTTTGTAGGTGTTTCTGGGGTGTGGGGTAGAGACTGCCGCTGAAATCTGGGCGTAGTTGGAGAGTAGCTGGGACAAACAGGCGAGTCATGGGTGGCTGGGGGTGAGCTGCTGGATGATGGCAGTAAGAACATATGGTATATTATTGATGAATGAGGTGACTGTGGAGAATCTCCAGAGGAGGACACGGGAGAACACAATGACATGAGTGACTGTCCTGCTTGGTTAGGAAAGGGAAACGTAAAGTTGTGGAGTTCTGTTGATGATGGATGTGAGAGTGGTGAAGCCCTGCGGGGTGATGTAGAGTACTTCCACATCCCTGGTGAGGAGCTGCCCCTTGGGTCTGAGTTTCTGGGAGGGGAGAGGGAGAAGCTGGGTGAGGCAGGCATGAATCTTGAGGAGTCAGGGCTGGGGGACCGCTCATATTCTCCCGAGACGTGTGAGTCTCTGGGGGACTCCTGGGTGCATGGGACTGACTCCCGCAGGAACCTGGGGATGGCTGGAGAGTAACTGGGAGCCACAGGAGAGTCCCTGAGGCCTGGGGGTGAAGAGATGAAAGACACAGGGGTGGAGCACCGTGAGGCTCGTGAGTTTGTAGGTGATTCCTGGGTGTGGGGGGCTGACTCCAGCTGAAATCTGGGGTTGTTTGGAGAGTAGCTGGGAGACACAGGAGACCCCCCGAGAGCTGGGGGTGAGCTGCTGGGTGATGGCAGTAAGAACATGTGGTAGATTATTGATGAACGTGGGGACTCTGAGGAATCCTCAGAGGAGGACACGGGAGAGCCCAATGGCTTCATTGATTGCCCATCACGGTGAGGACAGGGAAATGGGAGCTTGTGGGATTCTGGTGATGACAGAGGTGAGTGTTTTGAAGACCTAGGGGCTGGTGAATGGTAGCTCCAGATCCCTGGTGAGGAGCTTCCCCTTAAGCCTGAGTTTCTGATAGGGGAGATGGAGAAGCTGGGTGAAGCTCGCATGGACCTTGGGGAGTCCGGGCTGGGGGAACGTTCATAAGAAGAGCCAGACAAGACCCTACTGTTCTTAGGTGCAGACATGATTAGGAAACCTGCAGCCCCCAGGGGCCCCTACTAATTTTCTAACTCGCAGAAAGAAGGAGTGTGTTTGCGTGTGTGTGCGTGTGTGTGTGTGTGTGTGCGTGTGTGTGCGGTGTGAGGTATGTGCCCCTTAAGAAAATGGAAATCAACCAACCAATGAGACAGAGAGACAGACAGACAGACAGACAGACAGAGATTCACTTGCCCAAGTGTTCTGTCCTGTCCTCTGAATCCGCTTCCAAGTCGCAAGACGCTGTGAGCTCCAAGTCCACGCAGAGTCCGCCAAACGCTCCGGCCGCTGATCCGCTCCGCGAAGATCTGAGTACAGGCCAGCCAGGATGGGTTTAAATAGCCTCGGGCGCAGCCTAGCAGCGGAAAGGGCGGAGCTTCACTCCTCCTTTCCATCAGTCACCCCCAACTTTCCCAGGCTACACCTCGTGGGAAACTGTTCTCCTGCTTTGATTTCATGCGCCACCTTTGGGACAATCTAAGAACTTACAAGTTTTCTTGGCCAGATATGTTAGGAATTGTATGCACTGAAACACTGAAAACCAACTAGTGGTTCTGTGGTTCCCACGTTGTGGTTTTGACACCAGCAGCATCCTTGCCACAATCAAAACCCGGAGATCCACAGATCTGCGTTGTAACAAGACCTCCCCCTGACCCTGATGCATGGCAGTTTAAGAAGTCTTTCCGTGTAAGCGAAAAGACTTTGAAGAAAAGGTGGAGATATGCGTTGTATAAACATTCTTTTGCTCTGGAACCACGTAGAGACTTGGGAGCCAGTTGGGTGGAGCATTCGTTGGATGAGGGTGCTCGGGTTAGGAATATCAAGGTGTGGCTCCAGATAATCCAATCATCTAATTAAGATTCCAGTTATGCTCATCTGTTTCAAAATTCCGTTTGGGTAAATTCTTTTAGTCAGACTGAGAATGGCAAAGCCTCAACCCCAATTTCCAGGGAGGGTTGAGAGCCTCAGGTGGAGTTGATCACCAATAGCCTATGGTTTAACCCATCATGCCTATAGAATGAGGTCTCCATAAAAACCCGAAAGGACTGGGATCAGAGAGCTTCTGGATAACACTTCCTGGAAGGTAGTGCGCCCCTCCCCACATGCCGGGCCCCACATTAATTTCTGAACTTTTTGCAATGTCCGCTAAAATACAACGGCAACTGTAAGTGCTTCCCTGCGTGCTGTGAGCTCTTCCAGCAAATGAATGCAACTAAATCTGGGAGTGGTGGCAACCTGATTTATAGCCAGTTGCTGAGAAGCACAGGTAAAACCACGTAGGGCTTCCCATTGTTATTAGTGTGGGAGGCCTGTGTGGCGGGACCCGGCCCTTTGGAATCTAATGCTATGTCCCGGTAGGTAGCGTCACCATTGAATTAGAAGACACACATATGTTGAGAATAATCTTTCTGGTCATTTGCTGCATGTCTTATTTACAATATGTAATCAAATTCTTTATCCTGACCTTATGGCACCTGGGTTGAGAACCATGATTTGAACCAAACATTGGTCTGTCACGTTCTGAGTTTGAAACTTTAGTTTGCCTTTAGCGTTTTGCTATTGCTTTTTCGTTTTCTTTTGTTTCGTTTCGTTTCTAAGTTCTGGGGTATATGTGCAGGATGTGCAGATTTGTTACTAAGGTAAACGTGTGCCATGGTGGTTTGCTGCACCTGTCAACCCATCACCTAGGCATTAAGCCCAGCATGCAGTAGCTGTTCTTCTTAACGCTCTGCCCCCCGAAAGGCCCCAGTGTGTGTTGTTCCCCTTCCTGTGTCCATGTGATCTCCTTTTTCAGCTCCCATTATAAGTGAGAATGTGGCGTTTGGTTTTCTTTCCCTGGATTAGTTTGCTGAGGATAATGACCACACATCACCACTGTTTTTGTTTTTTTAGTATAAAGAGTAGTATTTTATTGAATAAGATTTGCTCCCAGAAAAATAAGCTTAAATCTACAATGAATGCCAGACTCTACAGCAGAAAGCAATTTTCTCACTTTTCCACACACAATGGTTTCTACTAAGTGAAAAAAAGCCAGAAAATTTCATTCACAAATGTACTACTCTGTCTCAAAACATCTCACATAATCATGCACTCGACTAAAGCCATTAGATCAGTTCTTCAGTCAGGTTAAAGAAGTATCCCTCTAATAACTGACTTTTATAATGGTATCAATATCCACTCCCAGTCAGTCTGCCGTGGTTAATGGTGTACAGCATGACTGAATACAATGGAATTGATGACGCCCATATCCACGGACAAACCGTGACTTATGATGGTTTGATTTATGATTTTTCAAAGTTATGATGGGTTTATTGGACTATTAGATGCATTTCTGAGTTACACTGGGTTTATGAGCATGCGACCCTAGACTCCAGAAACAGCTGTATAAGGAAAAACAGGTGTACCTAATAAACATATGCTTAGTGACTTGGGATAAACCAATAGATGTGCACAACTGATGGAGAGCCGTGAAAGAGAGATAGCGGTAAATAGTTACAATAACACAATTTTCCTGCACCTGTCGTGGATTTCCCCAAAAAAATGCAGAATGTGGGATGCACCTAAGGCATATGAAAGAGAGAGGGCAGAAGGAGTAAGAGAGAAGTAGGAGGAAGGAAGGAAGGAAGGAAGGAAGGAAAGAAGGAAGGTAGGAAAGAAGGAAGGAAGGAAGGAAGGAAGGAAGGAAGGAAAGAAGGACGAAAGGAAGGAGAAAACACCCGGTGTTACTAAAACCCCCCAAAAAAATGGTTTCCCCCTGTGGGTAAGACTGCAATGTGGATGAATCTTGAAAATATTGTGCTACGTGTTATGTCAGTCATAACAGCTCACCTATTGTGCAATTCCGTTTATAGGAAATGTCTACAATATGGAAATCTATGCATATGGGATTGATGGCACTAGGTAGTTGCTACCTAGGGCTGAGGGTCAGGGAGAGGGTTTGAGACAGAATGAGGAGTGACTAATGTCTACAGGGTTTTTCTCTGGTCGGGGGTGATAAGACGTTCTACAATGGATTGCGAATTATAATTGAATGTGCACAACCACAGGTATACTAAAAGCCACTCAATTCATGACTTTTAATGGGGGAATCTTAAGTGGCGCACTCTCATGGAGACCACGGCAGACCTAGTGAGAGAGAAAAAGGTGAGTAAATATCTGAAACGGAGGCAGAAACAGAGAGAACGAAAAGCCCTGTGAAAGGAAGGGAGAGCGAAAAGGGAAAATGGTCCTATTTAGAAATGACAGATGTGAAACGGGTTCACATCAACAGTGTCACTGCCAGGAAGGAGGGTCATGCTAGCCATGTCACCGGTAGTGTGGCCCGCAGGGACGCCGACCTGCTGGAGCGTCGTGCCAGCATGGGCTCTGGCAGCCACGTGGGCCAGCAGGAGGGACCCGCTGCACAGCTGTGGGGTGAGGATAGACTGGGTGGTGATATCGGCCATTACAGGGGCCTCTTCTGCTGGCAAGAGTGTGACAGTAGCAAGTAGATGGACAGGCCTGCGTGTGAGGACGGAATGCAGGAGGGGCTCTTGTGCGGCTGGGCGTGGGGCCCTCACGGGAACCGTGGAGAAATGGCCAGGTAACTGCGTCATGTGGGCTAGTAGATTGGCCAGGGCTTCGAACTGAAGGACAATAACGGGGAGTAGCTGTCAGGCCCTGGGAGTGTCTGAGTGTAAGTGGAGATGGGTTTGGGGTCACTGAAGGATGCGTGAGAGCCATCCCTGTGTAGGTACAGGTCATAGGGAGATAGTCTCGTGAGGCCTGTGAGTGTCTATGGTTGCCCTGGGTGCCTGGGGCTGACTGTGGCAGAAATCTGGGGAAGGCTGGAGAGAAGCTGGGAGGCCCAGGAGAGTCCCTTAAGGCAGGGGGTGAAGAGGTGAAAGAAATGGGGGAGGGTGGCAGTAAGGTCCGTGAGTTTGTAGATGATTCCTGGGTGCGGGAAGCTGACTCCAGGTGCAATCTGGAGATGGTTGGAGAGTAGCAGAGAGAGACAGAAGAGTCCCTGAGGGCTGGGGGTGAGAACATGAGGGAGACTGGGGAGTAAGTCAGTGAAATTCGTGAGTTCGGTGGTGTATCGTGGGTGCCTGGAACTGACTCCAGCTGGAATCTAGAGAAGTTTTGAGAGTAGCTGAAAGAGACACAAGAGTCCCTGTGGGCTGAGGGCAAAGACCTGAGAGAGACCAGGGAGGACCTCAGTGAAGTCTGTGAGTCTGTAGGTGATTCCGGAGTGTGGGAGGCTGACTCCCGCTGAAATCTGGGCGTGGTGGGAGAGTAGCTGGGACAGACAGGAGAGTCCCAGGGGGCTGGGGGTGAAGACATGAGAGAGACTGGGGAGTAACTCAGCGAAACTGCTGAGTTTGGTGGTGATACCTGGGTGCCTGGAACGGACTCCCGCTGAAATCTGGGCATGGATGGAGAGTAGCTGGGACACACAGGAGAGTCCCTGAGGGCTGGGGGTGAAGACATGAGAGAGACCGGGGAGTACCTCAGTGAAACTGGTGAGTTTGGTGGTGACTCCGGGGTGCCTGGAACTGACCCCAGCTGAAATGTGGGCGTGGTTGGAGAGTAGCTGGGACAGACGGGAGAGTCCCTGAGGGATGGTGAAGACATGAGAGAGACTGGGGAGTAACGCAGTGAAATTGGTGAGTTTGATGGTGATTCCTGGGTGCCTGGAGCTGACTCCCGCTGAAGTGTGGGCGTGGTTGGAGAGTAGCTGGGACAGACAGGAGAGTCCCTGAGGGTTGGAGATAAAGACGTGCTAGAGACTGAGGAGTAACTGAGTGAAATTAGTGAGTTTGGTGGTGAGTCCGGGGTGCCTGGAACTGACTCCAGCTGAAATGTGGGCGTGGTTGGAGAGTAGCTGGGACAGACGGGAGAGTCCCTGAGGGATGGTGAAGACATGAGAGAGACTGGGGAGTAACGCAGTGAAATTGGTGAGTTTGGTGGTGATTTCTGGGTGCCTGCAACGAACTCCCGCTGAAGTGTGGGCGTGTTTGGAGAGTAGCTGGGACAGACAGGCGAGTCCCTGAGGGTTGGAGATAAAGACGTGCTGGAGACTGGGGAGTAACTCAGTGAAAGTGGTGGGCTTGGTGGTGATCCCTGGGTTCCTGGAACTGACCCGCGCTGAAATGTGGGCGTGGTTGGAGAGTAGCTGGGACAGACTGGAGGGTCCGTAAGGGCTGGGGGTGAAGACGTGAGAGAGACTGGCGAGGATCCCACTGAGGTCTGTGAGTTTGTAGGTGTTTCTGGGGTGTGGGGTAGAGACTGCCGCTGAAATCTGGGCGTAGTTGGAGAGTAGCTGGGACAGACAGGCGAGTCATGGGTGGCTGGGGGTGAGCTGCTGGATGATGGCAGTAAGAACATATGGTATATTATTGATGAATGAGGTGACTGTGGAGAATCTCCAGAGGAGGACACGGGAGAACACAATGACATGAGTGACTGTCCTGCTTGGTTAGGAAAGGGAAACGTAAAGTTGTGGAGTTCTGTTGATGATGGATGTGAGAGTGGTGAAGCCCTGCGGGGTGATGTAGAGTACTTCCACATCCCTGGTGAGGAGCTGCCCCTTGGGTCTGAGTTTCTGGGAGGGGAGAGGGAGAAGCTGGGTGAGGCAGGCATGAATCTTGAGGAGTCAGGGCTGGGGGACCGCTCATATTCTCCCGAGACGTGTGAGTCTCTGGGGGACTCCTGGGTGCATGGGACTGACTCCCGCAGGAACCTGGGGATGGCTGGAGAGTAACTGGGAGCCACAGGAGAGTCCCTGAGGCCTGGGGGTGAAGAGATGAAAGACACAGGGGTGGAGCACCGTGAGGCTCGTGAGTTTGTAGGTGATTCCTGGGTGTGGGGGGCTGACTCCAGCTGAAATCTGGGGTTGTTTGGAGAGTAGCTGGGAGACACAGGAGACCCCCCGAGAGCTGGGGGTGAGCTGCTGGGTGATGGCAGTAAGAACATGTGGTAGATTATTGATGAACGTGGGGACTCTGAGGAATCCTCAGAGGAGGACACGGGAGAGCCCAATGGCTTCATTGATTGCCCATCACGGTGAGGACAGGGAAATGGGAGCTTGTGGGATTCTGGTGATGACAGAGGTGAGTGTTTTGAAGACCTAGGGGCTGGTGAATGGTAGCTCCAGATCCCTGGTGAGGAGCTTCCCCTTAAGCCTGAGTTTCTGATAGGGGAGATGGAGAAGCTGGGTGAAGCTCGCATGGACCTTGGGGAGTCCGGGCTGGGGGAACGTTCATAAGAAGAGCCAGACAAGACCCTACTGTTCTTAGGTGCAGACATGATTAGGAAACCTGCAGCCCCCAGGGGCCCCTACTAATTTTCTAACTCGCAGAAAGAAGGAGTGTGTTTGCGTGTGTGTGCGTGTGTGTGTGTGTGTGTGCGTGTGTGTGCGGTGTGAGGTATGTGCCCCTTAAGAAAATGGAAATCAACCAACCAATGAGACAGAGA
Source organism: Pan troglodytes (assembly GCF_028858775.2). NCBI lineage: Eukaryota > Metazoa > Chordata > Mammalia > Primates > Hominidae > Pan > Pan troglodytes. Next base: position 9,006,049 of record NC_072412.2, read on the forward strand.
GACAGACAGACAGACAGACAGACAGACAGAGATTCACTTGCCCAAGTGTTCTGTCCTGTCCTCTGAATCCGCTTCCAAGTCGCAAGACGCTGTGAGCTCCAAGTCCACGCAGAGTCCGCCAAACGCTCCGGCCGCTGATCCGCTCCGCGAAGATCTGAGTACAGGCCAGCCAGGGTGGGTTTAAATAGCCTCGGGCGCAGCCTAGCAGCGGAAAGGGCGGAGCTTCACTCCTCCTTTCCATCAGTCACCCCCAACTTTCCCAGGCTACACCTCGTGGGAAACTGTTCTCCTGCTTTGATTTCATGCGCCACCTTTGGGACAATCTAAGAACTTACAAGTTTTCTTGGCCAGATATGTTAGGAATTGTATGCACTGAAACACTGAAAACCAACTAGTGGTTCTGTGGTTCCCACGTTGTGGTTTTGACACCAGCAGCATCCTTGCCACAATCAAAACCCGGAGATCCACAGATCTGCGTTGTAACAAGACCTCCCCCTGACCCTGATGCATGGCAGTTTAAGAAGTCTTTCCGTGTAAGCGAAAAGACTTTGAAGAAAAGGTGGAGATATGCGTTGTATAAACATTCTTTTGCTCTGGAACCACGTAGAGACTTGGGAGCCAGTTGGGTGGAGCATTCGTTGGATGAGGGTGCTCGGGTTAGGAATATCAAGGTGTGGCTCCAGATAATCCAATCATCTAATTAAGATTCCAGTTATGCTCATCTGTTTCAAAATTCCGTTTGGGTAAATTCTTTTAGTCAGACTGAGAATGGCAAAGCCTCAACCCCAATTTCCAGGGAGGGTTGAGAGCCTCAGGTGGAGTTGATCACCAATAGCCTATGGTTTAACCCATCATGCCTATAGAATGAGGTCTCCATAAAAACCCGAAAGGACTGGGATCAGAGAGCTTCTGGATAACACTTCCTGGAAGGTAGTGCGCCCCTCCCCACATGCCGGGCCCCACATTAATTTCTGAACTTTTTGCAATGTCCGCTAAAATACAACGGCAACTGTAAGTGCTTCCCTGCGTGCTGTGAGCTCTTCCAGCAAATGAATGCAACTAAATCTGGGAGTGGTGGCAACCTGATTTATAGCCAGTTGCTGAGAAGCACAGGTAAAACCACGTAGGGCTTCCCATTGTTATTAGTGTGGGAGGCCTGTGTGGCGGGACCCGGGCCTTTGGAATCTAATGCTATGTCCCGGTAGGTAGCGTCACCATTGAATTAGAAGACACACATATGTTGAGAATAATCTTTCTGGTCATTTGCTGCATGTCTTATTTACAATATGTAATCAAATTCTTTATCCTGACCTTATGGCACCTGGGTTGAGAACCATGATTTGAACCAAACATTGGTCTGTCACGTTCTGAGTTTGAAACTTTAGTTTGCCTTTAGCGTTTTGCTATTGCTTTTTCGTTTTCTTTTGTTTCGTTTCGTTTCTAAGTTCTGGGGTATATGTGCAGGATGTGCAGATTTGTTACTAAGGTAAACGTGTGCCATGGTGGTTTGCTGCACCTGTCAACCCATCACCTAGGCATTAAGCCCAGCATGCAGTAGCTGTTCTTCTTAACGCTCTGCCCCCCGAAAGGCCCCAGTGTGTGTTGTTCCCCTTCCTGTGTCCATGTGATCTCCTTTTTCAGCTCCCATTATAAGTGAGAATGTGGCGTTTGGTTTTCTTTCCCTGGATTAGTTTGCTGAGGATAATGACCACACATCACCACTGTTTTTGTTTTTTTAGTATAAAGAGTAGTATTTTATTGAATAAGATTTGCTCCCAGAAAAATAAGCTTAAATCTACAATGAATGCCAGACTCTACAGCAGAAAGCAATTTTCTCACTTTTCCACACACAATGGTTCCTACTAAGTGAAAAAAAGCCATAAAATTTCATTCACAAATGTACTACTCTGTCTCAAAACATCTCACATAATCATGCACTCGACTAAAGCCATTAGATCAGTTCTTCAGTCAGGTTAAAGAAGTATCCCTCTAATAACTGACTTTTATAATGGTATCAATATCCACTCCCAGTCAGTCTGCCGTGGTTAATGGTGTACAGCATGACTGAATACAATGGAATTGATGACGCCCATATCCACGGACAAACCGTGACTTATGATGGTTTGATTTATGATTTTTCAACGTTATGATGGGTTTATTGGACTATTAGATGCGTTTCTGAGTTACACTGGGTTTATGAGCATGCGACCCTAGACTCCAGAAACAGCTGTATAAGGAAAAACAGGTGTACCTAATAAACATATGCTTAGTGACTTGGGATAAACCAATAGATGTGCACAACTGATGGAGAGCCGTGAAAGAGAGATAGCGGTAAATAGTTACAATAACACAATTTTCCTGCACCTGTCGTGGATTTCCCCAAAAAAATGCAGAATGTGGGATGCACCTAAGGCATATGAAAGAGAGAGGGCAGAAGGAGTAAGAGAGAAGTAGGAGGAAGGAAGGAAGGAAGGAAGGAAGGAAGGAAGGAAAGAAGGAAGGTAGGAAAGAAGGAAGGAAGGAAGGAAGGAAGGAAGGAAGGAAGGAAAGAAGGACGAAAGGAAGGAGAAAACACCCGGTGTTACTAAAACCCCCCCAAAAAATGGTTTCCCCCTGTGGGTAAGCCTACAATGTGGATGAATCTTGAAAATACTGTGCTACGTGTTATGTCAGTCATAACAGCTCACCTATTGTGCAATTCCGTTTATAGGAAATGTCTACAATATGGAAATCTATGCATATGGGATTGATGGCACTAGGTAGTTGCTACCTAGGGCTGAGGGTCAGGGAGAGGGTTTGAGACAGAATGAGGAGTGACTAATGTCTACAGGGTTTTTCTCTGGTCGGGGGTGATAAGACGTTCTACAATGGATTGCGAATTATAATTGAATGTGCACAACCACAGGTATACTAAAAGCCACTCAATTCATGACTTTTAATGGGGAATCTTAAGTGGCGCACTCTCATGGAGACCACGGCAGACATAGTGAGAGAGAAAAAGGTGAGTAAATATCTGAAACGGAGGCAGAAACAGAGCGAACGAAAAGCCCTGTGAAAGGAAGGGAGAGCGAAAAGGGAAAATGGTCCTATTTAGAAATGACAGATGTGAAACTGGGGTTCACATCAACAGTGTCACTGCCAGGAAGGAGGGTCATGCTAGCCACGTCACCGGTAGTGTGGCCCTCAGGGACGCCGACCTGCTGGAGCGTCGTGCCAGCATGGGCTCTGGCAGCCACGTGGGCCAGCAGGAGGGACCCGCTGCACAGCTGTGGGGTGAGGATAGACTGGGTGGTGATATCGGCCATTACAGGGGCCTCTTCTGCTGGCAAGAGTGTGACAGTAGCAAGTAGATGGACAGGCCTGCGTGTGAGGACGGAATGCAGGAGAGGCTCTTGTGCGGCTGGGCGTGGGGCCCTCACGGGAACCGTGGAGAAATGGCCAGGTAACTGCGTCATGTGGGCTAGTAGATTGGCCAGGGCTTCGAACTGAAGGACAATAACGGGGAGTAGCTGTCAGGCCCTGGGAGTGTCTGAGTGTAAGTGGAGATGGGTTTGGGGTCACTGAGGGATGCGTGAGAGCCATCCCTGTGTAGGTACAGGTCATAGGGAGATAGTCTCGTGAGGCCTGTGAGTGTCTATGGTTGCCCTGGGTGCCTGGGGCTGACTGTGGCAGAAATCTGGGGAAGGCTGGAGAGAAGCTGAGAGGCCCAGGAGAGTCCCTTAAGGCAGGGGGTGAAGAGGTGAAAGAAATGGGGGAGGGTGGCAGTAAGGTCCGTGAGTTTGTAGATGATTCCTGGGTGCGGGAAGCTGACTCCAGGTGCAATCTGGAGATGGTTGGAGAGTAGCTGAGAGAGACAGAAGTGTCCCTGAGGGCTGGGGGTGAGAACATGAGGGAGACTGGGGAGTAAGTCAGTGAAATTCGTGAGTTCGGTGGTGTATCGTGGGTGCCTGGAACTGACTCCAGCTGGAATCTAGAGAAGTTTTGAGAGTAGCTGAAAGAGACACAAGAGTCCCTGTGGGCTGAGGGCAAAGACCTGAGAGAGACCAGGGAGGACCTCAGTGAAGTCTGTGAGTCTGTAGGTGATTCCGGAGTGTGGGAGGCTGACTCCCGCTGAAATCTGCGCGTGGTGGGAGAGTAGCTGGGACAGACAGGAGAGTCCCAGGGGGCTGGGGGTGAAGACATGAGAGAGACTGGGGAGTAACTCAGCGAAACTGCTGAGTTTGGTGGTGATACCTGGGTGCCTGGAACGGACTCCCGCTGAAATCTGGGCATGGATGGAGAGTAGCTGGGACACACAGGAGAGTCCCTGAGGGCTGGGGGTGAAGACATGAGAGAGACCGGGGAGTACCTCAGTGAAACTGGTGAGTTTGATGGTGACTCCGGGGTGCCTGGAACTGACCCCAGCTGAAATGTGGGCGTGGTTGGAGAGTAGCTGGGACAGACGGGAGAGTCCCTGAGGGATGGTGAAGACATGAGAGAGACTGGGGAGTAACGCAGTGAAATTGGTGAGTTTGATGGTGATTCCTGGGTGCCTGGAACTGACTCCCGCTGAAGTGTGGGCGTGGTTGGAGAGTAGCTGGGACACACAGGAGAGTCCCTGAGGGTTGGAGATAAAGACGTGCTAGAGACTGAGGAGTAACTGAGTGAAATTGGTGAGTTTGGTGGTGAGTCCGGGGTGCCTGGAACTGACTCCAGCTGAAATGTGGGCGTGGTTGGAGAGTAGCTGGGACAGACGGGAGAGTCCCTGAGGGATGGTGAAGACATGAGAGAGACTGGGGAGTAACGCAGTGAAATTGGTGAGTTTGGTGGTGATTTCTGGGTGCCTGCAACGAACTCCCGCTGAAGTGTGGGCGTGTTTGGAGAGTAGCTGGGACAGACAGGCGAGTCCCTGAGGGTTGGAGATAAAGACGTGCTGGAGACTGGGGAGTAACTCAGTGAAAGTGGTGGGCTTGGTGGTGATCCCTGGGTTCCTGGAACTGACCCGCGCTGAAATGTGGGCGTGGTTGGAGAGTAGCTGGGACAGACTGGAGGGTCCGTAAGGGCTGGGGGTGAAGACGTGAGAGAGACTGGCGAGGATCCCACTGAGGTCTGTGAGTTTGTAGGTGTTTCTGGGGTGTGGGGTAGAGACTGCCGCTGAAATCTGGGCGTAGTTGGAGAGTAGCTGGGACAAACAGGCGAGTCATGGGTGGCTGGGGGTGAGCTGCTGGATGATGGCAGTAAGAACATATGGTATATTATTGATGAATGAGGTGACTGTGGAGAATCTCCAGAGGAGGACACGGGAGAACACAATGACATGAGTGACTGTCCTGCTTGGTTAGGAAAGGGAAACGTAAAGTTGTGGAGTTCTGTTGATGATGGATGTGAGAGTGGTGAAGCCCTGCGGGGTGATGTAGAGTACTTCCACATCCCTGGTGAGGAGCTGCCCCTTGGGTCTGAGTTTCTGGGAGGGGAGAGGGAGAAGCTGGGTGAGGCAGGCATGAATCTTGAGGAGTCAGGGCTGGGGGACCGCTCATATTCTCCCGAGACGTGTGAGTCTCTGGGGGACTCCTGGGTGCATGGGACTGACTCCCGCAGGAACCTGGGGATGGCTGGAGAGTAACTGGGAGCCACAGGAGAGTCCCTGAGGCCTGGGGGTGAAGAGATGAAAGACACAGGGGTGGAGCACCGTGAGGCTCGTGAGTTTGTAGGTGATTCCTGGGTGTGGGGGGCTGACTCCAGCTGAAATCTGGGGTTGTTTGGAGAGTAGCTGGGAGACACAGGAGACCCCCCGAGAGCTGGGGGTGAGCTGCTGGGTGATGGCAGTAAGAACATGTGGTAGATTATTGATGAACGTGGGGACTCTGAGGAATCCTCAGAGGAGGACACGGGAGAGCCCAATGGCTTCATTGATTGCCCATCACGGTGAGGACAGGGAAATGGGAGCTTGTGGGATTCTGGTGATGACAGAGGTGAGTGTGGTGAAGCCCTAGGGGCTGGTGAATGGTAGCTCCGGATCCCTGGTGAGGAGCTTCCCCTTAAGCCTGAGTTTCTGATAGGGGAGAGGGAGAAGCTGGGTGAAGCTCGCATGGACCTTGGGGAGTCCGGGCTGGGGGACCGTTCATAAGAAGAGCCAGACAAGACCCTACTGTTCTTAGGTGCAGACATGATTAGGAAACCTGCAGCTCCCAGGGGCCCCTACTAATTTTCTAACTCGCAGAAAGAAGGAGTGTGTGTGCGTGTGTGTGTGTGTGTGTGGGTGTGTGTGCGGTGTGAGGTATGTGCCCCTTAAGAAAATGGAAATCAACCAACCAATGAGACAGAGAGACAGACAGACAGACAGACAGACAGAGATTCACTTGCCCAAGTGTTCTGTCCTGTCCTCTGAATCCGCTTCCAAGTCGCAAGACGCTGTGAGCTCCAAGTCCACGCAGAGTCCGCCAAACGCTCCGGCCGCTGATCCGCTCCGCGAAGATCTGAGTACAGGCCAGCCAGGATGGGTTTAAATAGCCTCGGGCGCAGCCTAGCAGCGGAAAGGGCGGAGCTTCACTCCTCCTTTCCATCAGTCACCCCCAACTTTCCCAGGCTACACCTCGTGGGAAACTGTTCTCCTGCTTTGATTTCATGCGCCACCTTTGGGACAATCTAAGAACTTACAAGTTTTCTTGGCCAGATATGTTAGGAATTGTATGCACTGAAACACTGAAAACCAACTAGTGGTTCTGTGGTTCCCACGTTGTGGTTTTGACACCAGCAGCATCCTTGCCACAATCAAAACCCGGAGATCCACAGATCTGCGTTGTAACAAGACCTCCCCCTGACCCTGATGCATGGCAGTTTAAGAAGTCTTTCCGTGTAAGCGAAAAGACTTTGAAGAAAAGGTGGAGATATGCGTTGTATAAACATTCTTTTGCTCTGGAACCACGTAGAGACTTGGGAGCCAGTTGGGTGGAGCATTCGTTGGATGAGGGTGCTCGGGTTAGGAATATCAAGGTGTGGCTCCAGATAATCCAATCATCTAATTAAGATTCCAGTTATGCTCATCTGTTTCAAAATTCCGTTTGGGTAAATTCTTTTAGTCAGACTGAGAATGGCAAAGCCTCAACCCCAATTTCCAGGGAGGGTTGAGAGCCTCAGGTGGAGTTGATCACCAATAGCCTATGGTTTAACCCATCATGCCTATAGAATGAGGTCTCCATAAAAACCCGAAAGGACTGGGATCAGAGAGCTTCTGGATAACACTTCCTGGAAGGTAGTGCGCCCCTCCCCACATGCCGGGCCCCACATTAATTTCTGAACTTTTTGCAATGTCCGCTAAAATACAACGGCAACTGTAAGTGCTTCCCTGCGTGCTGTGAGCTCTTCCAGCAAATGAATGCAACTAAATCTGGGAGTGGTGGCAACCTGATTTATAGCCAGTTGCTGAGAAGCACAGGTAAAACCACGTAGGGCTTCCCATTGTTATTAGTGTGGGAGGCCTGTGTGGCGGGACCCGGCCCTTTGGAATCTAATGCTATGTCCCGGTAGGTAGCGTCACCATTGAATTAGAAGACACACATATGTTGAGAATAATCTTTCTGGTCATTTGCTGCATGTCTTATTTACAATATGTAATCAAATTCTTTATCCTGACCTTATGGCACCTGGGTTGAGAACCATGATTTGAACCAAACATTGGTCTGTCACGTTCTGAGTTTGAAACTTTAGTTTGCCTTTAGCGTTTTGCTATTGCTTTTTCGTTTTCTTTTGTTTCGTTTCGTTTCTAAGTTCTGGGGTATATGTGCAGGATGTGCAGATTTGTTACTAAGGTAAACGTGTGCCATGGTGGTTTGCTGCACCTGTCAACCCATCACCTAGGCATTAAGCCCAGCATGCAGTAGCTGTTCTTCTTAACGCTCTGCCCCCCGAAAGGCCCCAGTGTGTGTTGTTCCCCTTCCTGTGTCCATGTGATCTCCTTTTTCAGCTCCCATTATAAGTGAGAATGTGGCGTTTGGTTTTCTTTCCCTGGATTAGTTTGCTGAGGATAATGACCACACATCACCACTGTTTTTGTTTTTTTAGTATAAAGAGTAGTATTTTATTGAATAAGATTTGCTCCCAGAAAAATAAGCTTAAATCTACAATGAATGCCAGACTCTACAGCAGAAAGCAATTTTCTCACTTTTCCACACACAATGGTTTCTACTAAGTGAAAAAAAGCCAGAAAATTTCATTCACAAATGTACTACTCTGTCTCAAAACATCTCACATAATCATGCACTCGACTAAAGCCATTAGATCAGTTCTTCAGTCAGGTTAAAGAAGTATCCCTCTAATAACTGACTTTTATAATGGTATCAATATCCACTCCCAGTCAGTCTGCCGTGGTTAATGGTGTACAGCATGACTGAATACAATGGAATTGATGACGCCCATATCCACGGACAAACCGTGACTTATGATGGTTTGATTTATGATTTTTCAAAGTTATGATGGGTTTATTGGACTATTAGATGCATTTCTGAGTTACACTGGGTTTATGAGCATGCGACCCTAGACTCCAGAAACAGCTGTATAAGGAAAAACAGGTGTACCTAATAAACATATGCTTAGTGACTTGGGATAAACCAATAGATGTGCACAACTGATGGAGAGCCGTGAAAGAGAGATAGCGGTAAATAGTTACAATAACACAATTTTCCTGCACCTGTCGTGGATTTCCCCAAAAAAATGCAGAATGTGGGATGCACCTAAGGCATATGAAAGAGAGAGGGCAGAAGGAGTAAGAGAGAAGTAGGAGGAAGGAAGGAAGGAAGGAAGGAAGGAAAGAAGGAAGGTAGGAAAGAAGGAAGGAAGGAAGGAAGGAAGGAAGGAAGGAAAGAAGGACGAAAGGAAGGAGAAAACACCCGGTGTTACTAAAACCCCCCAAAAAAATGGTTTCCCCCTGTGGGTAAGACTGCAATGTGGATGAATCTTGAAAATATTGTGCTACGTGTTATGTCAGTCATAACAGCTCACCTATTGTGCAATTCCGTTTATAGGAAATGTCTACAATATGGAAATCTATGCATATGGGATTGATGGCACTAGGTAGTTGCTACCTAGGGCTGAGGGTCAGGGAGAGGGTTTGAGACAGAATGAGGAGTGACTAATGTCTACAGGGTTTTTCTCTGGTCGGGGGTGATAAGACGTTCTACAATGGATTGCGAATTATAATTGAATGTGCACAACCACAGGTATACTAAAAGCCACTCAATTCATGACTTTTAATGGGGGAATCTTAAGTGGCGCACTCTCATGGAGACCACGGCAGACCTAGTGAGAGAGAAAAAGGTGAGTAAATATCTGAAACGGAGGCAGAAACAGAGAGAACGAAAAGCCCTGTGAAAGGAAGGGAGAGCGAAAAGGGAAAATGGTCCTATTTAGAAATGACAGATGTGAAACGGGTTCACATCAACAGTGTCACTGCCAGGAAGGAGGGTCATGCTAGCCATGTCACCGGTAGTGTGGCCCGCAGGGACGCCGACCTGCTGGAGCGTCGTGCCAGCATGGGCTCTGGCAGCCACGTGGGCCAGCAGGAGGGACCCGCTGCACAGCTGTGGGGTGAGGATAGACTGGGTGGTGATATCGGCCATTACAGGGGCCTCTTCTGCTGGCAAGAGTGTGACAGTAGCAAGTAGATGGACAGGCCTGCGTGTGAGGACGGAATGCAGGAGGGGCTCTTGTGCGGCTGGGCGTGGGGCCCTCACGGGAACCGTGGAGAAATGGCCAGGTAACTGCGTCATGTGGGCTAGTAGATTGGCCAGGGCTTCGAACTGAAGGACAATAACGGGGAGTAGCTGTCAGGCCCTGGGAGTGTCTGAGTGTAAGTGGAGATGGGTTTGGGGTCACTGAAGGATGCGTGAGAGCCATCCCTGTGTAGGTACAGGTCATAGGGAGATAGTCTCGTGAGGCCTGTGAGTGTCTATGGTTGCCCTGGGTGCCTGGGGCTGACTGTGGCAGAAATCTGGGGAAGGCTGGAGAGAAGCTGGGAGGCCCAGGAGAGTCCCTTAAGGCAGGGGGTGAAGAGGTGAAAGAAATGGGGGAGGGTGGCAGTAAGGTCCGTGAGTTTGTAGATGATTCCTGGGTGCGGGAAGCTGACTCCAGGTGCAATCTGGAGATGGTTGGAGAGTAGCAGAGAGAGACAGAAGAGTCCCTGAGGGCTGGGGGTGAGAACATGAGGGAGACTGGGGAGTAAGTCAGTGAAATTCGTGAGTTCGGTGGTGTATCGTGGGTGCCTGGAACTGACTCCAGCTGGAATCTAGAGAAGTTTTGAGAGTAGCTGAAAGAGACACAAGAGTCCCTGTGGGCTGAGGGCAAAGACCTGAGAGAGACCAGGGAGGACCTCAGTGAAGTCTGTGAGTCTGTAGGTGATTCCGGAGTGTGGGAGGCTGACTCCCGCTGAAATCTGGGCGTGGTGGGAGAGTAGCTGGGACAGACAGGAGAGTCCCAGGGGGCTGGGGGTGAAGACATGAGAGAGACTGGGGAGTAACTCAGCGAAACTGCTGAGTTTGGTGGTGATACCTGGGTGCCTGGAACGGACTCCCGCTGAAATCTGGGCATGGATGGAGAGTAGCTGGGACACACAGGAGAGTCCCTGAGGGCTGGGGGTGAAGACATGAGAGAGACCGGGGAGTACCTCAGTGAAACTGGTGAGTTTGGTGGTGACTCCGGGGTGCCTGGAACTGACCCCAGCTGAAATGTGGGCGTGGTTGGAGAGTAGCTGGGACAGACGGGAGAGTCCCTGAGGGATGGTGAAGACATGAGAGAGACTGGGGAGTAACGCAGTGAAATTGGTGAGTTTGATGGTGATTCCTGGGTGCCTGGAGCTGACTCCCGCTGAAGTGTGGGCGTGGTTGGAGAGTAGCTGGGACAGACAGGAGAGTCCCTGAGGGTTGGAGATAAAGACGTGCTAGAGACTGAGGAGTAACTGAGTGAAATTAGTGAGTTTGGTGGTGAGTCCGGGGTGCCTGGAACTGACTCCAGCTGAAATGTGGGCGTGGTTGGAGAGTAGCTGGGACAGACGGGAGAGTCCCTGAGGGATGGTGAAGACATGAGAGAGACTGGGGAGTAACGCAGTGAAATTGGTGAGTTTGGTGGTGATTTCTGGGTGCCTGCAACGAACTCCCGCTGAAGTGTGGGCGTGTTTGGAGAGTAGCTGGGACAGACAGGCGAGTCCCTGAGGGTTGGAGATAAAGACGTGCTGGAGACTGGGGAGTAACTCAGTGAAAGTGGTGGGCTTGGTGGTGATCCCTGGGTTCCTGGAACTGACCCGCGCTGAAATGTGGGCGTGGTTGGAGAGTAGCTGGGACAGACTGGAGGGTCCGTAAGGGCTGGGGGTGAAGACGTGAGAGAGACTGGCGAGGATCCCACTGAGGTCTGTGAGTTTGTAGGTGTTTCTGGGGTGTGGGGTAGAGACTGCCGCTGAAATCTGGGCGTAGTTGGAGAGTAGCTGGGACAAACAGGCGAGTCATGGGTGGCTGGGGGTGAGCTGCTGGATGATGGCAGTAAGAACATATGGTATATTATTGATGAATGAGGTGACTGTGGAGAATCTCCAGAGGAGGACACGGGAGAACACAATGACATGAGTGACTGTCCTGCTTGGTTAGGAAAGGGAAACGTAAAGTTGTGGAGTTCTGTTGATGATGGATGTGAGAGTGGTGAAGCCCTGCGGGGTGATGTAGAGTACTTCCACATCCCTGGTGAGGAGCTGCCCCTTGGGTCTGAGTTTCTGGGAGGGGAGAGGGAGAAGCTGGGTGAGGCAGGCATGAATCTTGAGGAGTCAGGGCTGGGGGACCGCTCATATTCTCCCGAGACGTGTGAGTCTCTGGGGGACTCCTGGGTGCATGGGGCTGACTCCCGCAGGAACCTGGGGATGGCTGGAGAGTAACTGGGAGCCACAGGAGAGTCCCTGAGGCCTGGGGGTGAAGAGATGAAAGACACAGGGGTGGAGCACCGTGAGGCTCATGAGTTTGTAGGTGATTCCTGGGTGTGGGGGGCTGACTCCAGCTGAAATCTGGGGTTGTTTGGAGAGTAGCTGGGAGACACAGGAGACCCCCCGAGAGCTGGGGGTGAGCTGCTGGGTGATGGCAGTAAGAACATGTGGTATATTATTGATGAACGTGGGGACTCTGAGGAATCCTCAGAGGAGGACACGGGAGAGCCCAATGGCTTCATTGATTGCCCATCACGGTGAGGACAGGGAAATGGGAGCTTGTGGGATTCTGGTGATGACAGAGGTGAGTGTGGTGAAGCCCTAGGGGCTGGTGAATGGTAGCTCCGGATCCCTGGTGAGGAGCTTCCCCTTAAGCTTGAGTTTCTGATAGGGGAGAGGGAGAAGCTGGGTGAAGCTCGCATGGACCTTGGGGAGTCCGTGCTGGGGGACCGTTCATAAGAAGAGCCAGACAAGACCCTACTGTTCTTAGGTGCAGACATGATTAGGAAACCTGCAGCTCCCAGGGGCCCCTACTAATTTTCTAACTCGCAGAAAGAAGGAGTGTGTTTGCGTGTGTGTGCGTGTGTGTGTGTGTGTGTGCGTGTGTGTGCGGTGTGAGGTATGTGCCCCTTAAGAAAATGGAAATCAACCAACCAATGAGACAGAGAGACAGACAGACAGACAGACAGACAGAGATTCACTTGCCCAAGTGTTCTGTCCTGTCCTCTGAATCCGCTTCCGAGTCGCAAGACGCTGTGAGCTCCAAGTCCACGCAGAGTCCGCCAAACGCTCCGGCCGCTGATCCGCTCCGCGAAGATCTGAGTACAGGCCAGCCAGGGTGGGTTTAAATAGCCTCGGGCGCAGCCTAGCAGCGGAAAGGGCGGAGCTTCACTCCTCCTTTCCATCAGTCACCCCCAACTTTCCCAGGCTACACCTCGTGGGAAACTGTTCTCCTGCTTTGATTTCATGCGCCACCTTTGGGACAATCTAAGAACTTACAAGTTTTCTTGGCCAGATATGTTAGGAATTGTATGCACTGAAACACTGAAAACCAACTAGTGGTTCTGTGGTTCCCACGTTGTGGTTTTGACACCAGCAGCATCCTTGCCACAATCAAAACCCGGAGATCCACAGATCTGCGTTGTAACAAGACCTCCCCCTGACCCTGATGCATGGCAGTTTAAGAAGTCTTTCCGTGTAAGCGAAAAGACTTTGAAGAAAAGGTGGAGATATGCGTTGTATAAACATTCTTTTGCTCTGGAACCACGTAGAGACTTGGGAGCCAGTTGGGTGGAGCATTCGTTGGATGAGGGTGCTCGGGTTAGGAATATCAAGGTGTGGCTCCAGATAATCCAATCATCTAATTAAGATTCCAGTTATGCTCATCTGTTTCAAAATTACGTTTGGGTAAATTCTTTTAGTCAGACTGAGAATGGCAAAGCCTCAACCCCAATTTCCAGGGAGGGTTGAGAGCCTCAGGTGGAGTTGATCACCAATAGCCTATGGTTTAACCCATCATGCCTATAGAATGAGGTCTCCATAAAAACCCAAAAGGACTGGGATCAGAGAGCTTCTGGATAACACTTCCTGGAAGGTAGTGCGCCCCTCCCCACATGCCGGGCCCCACATTAATTTCTGAACTTTTTGCAATGTCCGCTAAAATACAACGGCAACTGTAGGTGCTTCCCTGCGTGCTGTGAGCTCTTCCAGCAAATGAATGCAACTAAATCTGGGAGTGGTGGCAACCTGATTTATAGCCAGTTGCTGAGAAGCACAGGTAAAACCACGTAGGGCTTCCCATTGTTATTAGTGTGGGAGGCCTGTGTGGCGGGACCCGGCCCTTTGGAATCTAATGCTATGTCCCGGTAGGTAGCGTCACCATTGAATTAGAAGACACACATATGTTGAGAATAATCTTTCTGATCATTTGCTGCATGTCTTATTTACAATATGTAATCAAATTCTTTATCCTGACCTTATGGCACCTGGGTTGAGAACCATGATTTGAACCAAACATTGGTCTGTCACGTTCTGAGTTTGAAACTTTAGTTTGCCTTTAGCGTTTTGCTATTGCTTTTTCGTTTTCTTTTGTTTCGTTTCGTTTCCAAGTTCTGGGGTATATGTGCAGGATGTGCAGATTTGTTACTAAGGTAAACGTGTGCCATGGTGGTTTGCTGCACCTGTCAACCCATCACCTAGGCATTAAGCCCAGCATGCAGTAGCTGTTCTTCTTAACGCTCTGCCCCCCGTAAGGCCCCAGTGTGTGTTGTTCCCCTTCCTGTGTCCATGTGATCTCCTTTTTCAGCTCCCATTATAAGTGAGAATGTGGCGTTTGGTTTTCTTTCCCTGGATTAGTTTGCTGAGGATAATGACCACACATCACCACTGTTTTTGTTTTTTTAGTATAAAGAGTAGTATTTTATTGAATAAGATTTGCTCCCAGAAAAATAAGCTTAAATCTACAATGAATGCCAGACTCTACAGCAGAAAGCAATTTTCTCACTTTTCCACACACAATGGTTCCTACTAAGTGAAAAAAAGGCAGAAAATTTCATTCACAAATGTACTACTCTGTCTCAAAACATCTCACATAATCATGCACTCGACTAAAGCCATTAGATCAGTTCTTCAGTCAGGTTAAAGAAGTATCCCTCTAATAACTGACTTTTATAATGGTATCAATATCCACTCCCAGTCAGTCTGCCGTGGTTAATGGTGTACAGCATGACTGAATACAATGGAATTGATGACGCCCATATCCACGGACAAACCGTGACTTATGATGGTTTGATTTATGATTTTTCAACGTTATGATGGGTTTATTGGACTATTAGATGCGTTTCTGAGTTACACTGGGTTTATGAGCATGCGACCCTAGACTCCAGAAACAGCTGTATAAGGAAAAACAGGTGTACCTAATAAACATATGCTTAGTGACTTGGGATAAACCAATAGATGTGCACAACTGATGGAGAGCCGTGAAAGAGAGATAGCGGTAAATAGTTACAATAACACAATTTTCCTGCACCTGTCGTGGATTTCCCCAAAAAAATGCAGAATGTGGGAATCACCTAAGACATATGAAAGAGAGAGGGCAGAAGGAGTAAGAGAGAAGTAGGAGGAAGGAAGGAAGGAAGGAAGGAAGGAAGGAAGGAAGGAAGGAAAGAAGGAAGGTAGGAAAGAAGGAAGGAAGGAAGGAAGGAAGGAAGGAAGGAAGGAAAGAAGGACGAAAGGAAGGAGAAAACACCCGGTGTTACTAAAACCCCCCAAAAAAATGGTTTCCCCCTGTGGGTAAGCCTACAATGTGGATGAATCTTGAAAATATTGTGCTACGTGTTATGTCAGTCATAACAGCTCACCTACTGTGCAATTCCGTTTATAGGAAATGTCTACAATATGGAAATCTATGCATATGGGATTGATCGCACTAGGTAGTTGCTACCTAGGGCTGAGGGTCAGGGAGAGGGTTTGAGACAGAATGAGGAGTGACTAATGTCTACAGGGTTTTTCTCTGGTCGGGGGTGATAAGACGTTCTACAATGGATTGCGAATTATAATTGAATGTGCACAACCACAGGTATACTAAAAGCCACTCAATTCATGACTTTTAATGGGGAATCTTAAGTGGCGCACTCTCATGGAGACCACGGCAGACATAGTGAGAGAGAAAAAGGTGAGTAAATATCTGAAACGGAGGCAGAAACAGAGCGAACGAAAAGCCCTGTGAAAGGAAGGGAGAGCGAAAAGGGAAAATGGTCCTATTTAGAAATGACAGATGTGAAACTGGGGTTCACATCAACAGTGTCACTGCCAGGAAGGAGGGTCATGCTAGCCACGTCACCGGTAGTGTGGCCCGCAGGGACGCCGACCTGCTGGAGCGTCGTGCCAGCATGGGCTCTGGCAGCCACGTGGGCCAGCAGGAGGGACCCGCTGCACAGCTGTGGGGTGAGGATAGACTGGGTGGTGATATCGGCCATTACAGGGGCCTCTTCTGCTGGCAAGAGTGTGACAGTAGCAAGTAGATGGACAGGCCTGCGTGTGAGGACGGAATGCAGGAGGGGCTCTTGTGCGGCTGGGCGTGGGGCCCTCACGGGAACCGTGGAGAAATGGCCAGGTAACTGCGTCATGTGGGCTAGTAGATTGGCCAGGGCTTCGAACTGAAGGACAATAACGGGGAGTAGCTGTCAGGCCCTGGGAGTGTCTGAGTGTAAGTGGAGATGGGTTTGGGGTCACTGAGGGATGCGTGAGAGCCATCCCTGTGTAGGTACAGGTCATAGGGAGATAGTCTCGTGAGGCCTGTGAGTGTCTATGGTTGCCCTGGGTGCCTGGGGCTGACTGTGGCAGAAATCTGGGGAAGGCTGGAGAGAAGCTGGGAGGCCCAGGAGAGTCCCTTAAGGCAGGGGGTGAAGAGGTGAAAGAAATGGGGGAGGGTGGCAGTAAGGTCCGTGAGTTTGTAGATGATTCCTGGGTGCGGGAAGCTGACTCCAGGTGCAATCTGGAGATGGTTGGAGAGTAGCTGAGAGAGACAGAAGTGTCCCTGAGGGCTGGGGGTGAGAACATGAGGGAGACTGGGGAGTAAGTCAGTGAAATTCGTGAGTTCGGTGGTGTATCGTGGGTGCCTGGAACTGACTCCAGCTGGAATCTAGAGAAGTTTTGAGAGTAGCTGAAAGAGACACAAGAGTCCCTGTGGGCTGAGGGCAAAGACCTGAGAGAGACCAGGGAGGACCTCAGTGAAGTCTGTGAGTCTGTAGGTGATTCCGGAGTGTGGGAGGCTGACTCCCGCTGAAATCTGGGCGTGGTGGGAGAGTAGCTGGGACAGACAGGAGAGTCCCAGGGGGCTGGGGGTGAAGACATGAGAGAGACTGGGGAGTAACTCAGCGAAAGTGCTGAGTTTGGTGGTGATACCTGGGTGCCTGGAACGGACTCCCGCTGAAATCTGGGCATGGATGGAGAGTAGCTGGGACACACAGGAGAGTCCCTGAGGGCTGGGGGTGAAGACATGAGAGAGACCGGGGAGTACCTCAGTGAAACTGGTGAGTTTGGTGGTGACTCCGGGGTGCCTGGAACTGACCCCAGCTGAAATGTGGGCGTGGTTGGAGAGTAGCTCGGACAGACGGGAGAGTCCCTGAGGGATGGTGAAGACATGAGAGAGACTGGGGAGTAACGCAGTGAAATTGGTGAGTTTGATGGTGATTCCTGGGTGCCTGGAACTGACTCCCGCTGAAGTGTGGGCGTGGTTGGAGAGTAGCTGGGACACACAGGAGAGTCCCTGAGGGTTGGAGATAAAGACGTGCTAGAGACTGAGGAGTAACTGAGTGAAATTGGTGAGTTTGGTGGTGAGTCCGGGGTGCCTGGAACTGACTCCAGCTGAAATGTGGGCGTGGTTGGAGAGTAGCTGGGACAGACGGGAGAGTCCCTGAGGGATGGTGAAGACATGAGAGAGACTGGGGAGTAACGCAGTGAAATTGGTGAGTTTGGTGGTGATTTCTGGGTGCCTGCAACGAACTCCCGCTGAAGTGTGGGCGTGTTTGGAGAGTAGCTGGGACAGACAGGCGAGTCCCTGAGGGTTGGAGATAAAGACGTGCTGGAGACTGGGGAGTAACTCAGTGAAAGTGGTGGGCTTGGTGGTGATCCCTGGGTTCCTGGAACTGACCCGCGCTGAAATGTGGGCGTGGTTGGAGAGTAGCTGGGACAGACTGGAGGGTCCGTAAGGGCTGGGGGTGAAGACGTGAGAGAGACTGGCGAGGATCCCACTGAGGTCTGTGAGTTTGTAGGTGTTTCTGGGGTGTGGGGTAGAGACTGCCGCTGAAATCTGGGCGTAGTTGGAGAGTAGCTGGGACAGACAGGCGAGTCATGGGTGGCTGGGGGTGAGCTGCTGGATGATGGCAGTAAGAACATATGGTATATTATTGATGAATGAGGTGACTGTGGAGAATCTCCAGAGGAGGACACGGGAGAACACAATGACATGAGTGACTGTCCTGCTTGGTTAGGAAAGGGAAACGTAAAGTTGTGGAGTTCTGTTGATGATGGATGTGAGAGTGGTGAAGCCCTGCGGGGTGATGTAGAGTACTTCCACATCCCTGGTGAGGAGCTGCCCCTTGGGTCTGAGTTTCTGGGAGGGGAGAGGGAGAAGCTGGGTGAGGCAGGCATGAATCTTGAGGAGTCAGGGCTGGGGGACCGCTCATATTCTCCCGAGACGTGTGAGTCTCTGGGGGACTCCTGGGTGCATGGGACTGACTCCCGCAGGAACCTGGGGATGGCTGGAGAGTAACTGGGAGCCACAGGAGAGTCCCTGAGGCCTGGGGGTGAAGAGATGAAAGACACAGGGGTGGAGCACCGTGAGGCTCGTGAGTTTGTAGGTGATTCCTGGGTGTGGGGGGCTGACTCCAGCTGAAATCTGGGGTTGTTTGGAGAGTAGCTGGGAGACACAGGAGACCCCCCGAGAGCTGGGGGTGAGCTGCTGGGTGATGGCAGTAAGAACATGTGGTAGATTATTGATGAACGTGGGGACTCTGAGGAATCCTCAGAGGAGGACACGGGAGAGCCCAATGGCTTCATTGATTGCCCATCACGGTGAGGACAGGGAAATGGGAGCTTGTGGGATTCTGGTGATGACAGAGGTGAGTGTTTTGAAGACCTAGGGGCTGGTGAATGGTAGCTCCAGATCCCTGGTGAGGAGCTTCCCCTTAAGCCTGAGTTTCTGATAGGGGAGATGGAGAAGCTGGGTGAAGCTCGCATGGACCTTGGGGAGTCCGGGCTGGGGGAACGTTCATAAGAAGAGCCAGACAAGACCCTACTGTTCTTAGGTGCAGACATGATTAGGAAACCTGCAGCCCCCAGGGGCCCCTACTAATTTTCTAACTCGCAGAAAGAAGGAGTGTGTTTGCGTGTGTGTGCGTGTGTGTGTGTGTGTGTGCGTGTGTGTGCGGTGTGAGGTATGTGCCCCTTAAGAAAATGGAAATCAACCAACCAATGAGACAGAGAGACAGACAGACAGACAGACAGACAGACAGAGATTCACTTGCCCAAGTGTTCTGTCCTGTCCTCTGAATCCGCTTCCGAGTCGCAAGACGCTGTGAGCTCCAAGTCCACGCAGAGTCCGCCAAACGCTCCGGCCGCTGATCCGCTCCGCGAAGATCTGAGTACAGGCCAGCCAGGGTGGGTTTAAATAGCCTCGGGCGCAGCCTAGCAGCGGAAAGGGCGGAGCTTCACTCCTCCTTTCCATCAGTCACCCCCAACTTTCCCAGGCTACACCTCGTGGGAAACTGTTCTCCTGCTTTGATTTCATGCGCCACCTTTGGGACAATCTAAGAACTTACAAGTTTTCTTGGCCAGATATGTTAGGAATTGTATGCACTGAAACACTGAAAACCAACTAGTGGTTCTGTGGTTCCCACGTTGTGGTTTTGACACCAGCAGCATCCTTGCCACAATCAAAACCCGGAGATCCACAGATCTGCGTTGTAACAAGACCTCCCCCTGACCCTGATGCATGGCAGTTTAAGAAGTCTTTCCGTGTAAGCGAAAAGACTTTGAAGAAAAGGTGGAGATATGCGTTGTATAAACATTCTTTTGCTCTGGAACCACGTAGAGACTTGGGAGCCAGTTGGGTGGAGCATTCGTTGGATGAGGGTGCTCGGGTTAGGAATATCAAGGTGTGGCTCCAGATAATCCAATCATCTAATTAAGATTCCAGTTATGCTCATCTGTTTCAAAATTCCGTTTGGGTAAATTCTTTTAGTCAGACTGAGAATGGCAAAGCCTCAACCCCAATTTCCAGGGAGGGTTGAGAGCCTCAGGTGGAGTTGATCACCAATAGCCTATGGTTTAACCCATCATGCCTATAGAATGAGGTCTCCATAAAAACCCGAAAGGACTGGGATCAGAGAGCTTCTGGATAACACTTCCTGGAAGGTAGTGCGCCCCTCCCCACATGCCGGGCCCCACATTAATTTCTGAACTTTTTGCAATGTCCGCTAAAATACAACGGCAACTGTAAGTGCTTCCCTGCGTGCTGTGAGCTCTTCCAGCAAATGAATGCAACTAAATCTGGGAGTGGTGGCAACCTGATTTATAGCCAGTTGCTGAGAAGCACAGGTAAAACCACGTAGGGCTTCCCATTGTTATTAGTGTGGGAGGCCTGTGTGGCGGGACCCGGGCCTTTGGAATCTAATGCTATGTCCCGGTAGGTAGCGTCACCATTGAATTAGAAGACACACATATGTTGAGAATAATCTTTCTGGTCATTTGCTGCATGTCTTATTTACAATATGTAATCAAATTCTTTATCCTGACCTTATGGCACCTGGGTTGAGAACCATGATTTGAACCAAACATTGGTCTGTCACGTTCTGAGTTTGAAACTTTAGTTTGCCTTTAGCGTTTTGCTATTGCTTTTTCGTTTTCTTTTGTTTCGTTTCGTTTCTAAGTTCTGGGGTATATGTGCAGGATGTGCAGATTTGTTACTAAGGTAAACGTGTGCCATGGTGGTTTGCTGCACCTGTCAACCCATCACCTAGGCATTAAGCCCAGCATGCAGTAGCTGTTCTTCTTAACGCTCTGCCCCCCGAAAGGCCCCAGTGTGTGTTGTTCCCCTTCCTGTGTCCATGTGATCTCCTTTTTCAGCTCCCATTATAAGTGAGAATGTGGCGTTTGGTTTTCTTTCCCTGGATTAGTTTGCTGAGGATAATGACCACACATCACCACTGTTTTTGTTTTTTTAGTATAAAGAGTAGTATTTTATTGAATAAGATTTGCTCCCAGAAAAATAAGCTTAAATCTACAATGAATGCCAGACTCTACAGCAGAAAGCAATTTTCTCACTTTTCCACACACAATGGTTCCTACTAAGTGAAAAAAAGGCAGAAAATTTCATTCACAAATGTACTACTCTGTCTCAAAACATCTCACATAATCATGCACTCGACTAAAGCCATTAGATCAGTTCTTCAGTCAGGTTAAAGAAGTATCCCTCTAATAACTGACTTTTATAATGGTATCAATATCCACTCCCAGTCAGTCTGCCGTGGTTAATGGTGTACAGCATGACTGAATACAATGGAATTGATGACGCCCATATCCACGGACAAACCGTGACTTATGATGGTTTGATTTATGATTTTTCAACGTTATGATGGGTTTATTGGACTATTAGATGCGTTTCTGAGTTACACTGGGTTTATGAGCATGCGACCCTAGACTCCAGAAACAGCTGTATAAGGAAAAACAGGTGTACCTAATAAACATATGCTTAGTGACTTGGGATAAACCAATAGATGTGCACAACTGATGGAGAGCCGTGAAAGAGAGATAGCGGTAAATAGTTACAATAACACAATTTTCCTGCACCTGTCGTGGATTTCCCCAAAAAAATGCAGAATGTGGGAATCACCTAAGACATATGAAAGAGAGAGGGCAGAAGGAGTAAGAGAGAAGTAGGAGGAAGGAAGGAAGGAAGGAAGGAAGGAAGGAAGGAAGGAAGGAAAGAAGGAAGGTAGGAAAGAAGGAAGGAAGGAAGGAAGGAAGGAAGGAAGGAAGGAAAGAAGGACGAAAGGAAGGAGAAAACACCCGGTGTTACTAAAACCCCCCAAAAAAATGGTTTCCCCCTGTGGGTAAGCCTACAATGTGGATGAATCTTGAAAATATTGTGCTACGTGTTATGTCAGTCATAACAGCTCACCTACTGTGCAATTCCGTTTATAGGAAATGTCTACAATATGGAAATCTATGCATATGGGATTGATCGCACTAGGTAGTTGCTACCTAGGGCTGAGGGTCAGGGAGAGGGTTTGAGACAGAATGAGGAGTGACTAATGTCTACAGGGTTTTTCTCTGGTCGGGGGTGATAAGACGTTCTACAATGGATTGCGAATTATAATTGAATGTGCACAACCACAGGTATACTAAAAGCCACTCAATTCATGACTTTTAATGGGGAATCTTAAGTGGCGCACTCTCATGGAGACCACGGCAGACATAGTGAGAGAGAAAAAGGTGAGTAAATATCTGAAACGGAGGCAGAAACAGAGCGAACGAAAAGCCCTGTGAAAGGAAGGGAGAGCGAAAAGGGAAAATGGTCCTATTTAGAAATGACAGATGTGAAACTGGGGTTCACATCAACAGTGTCACTGCCAGGAAGGAGGGTCATGCTAGCCACGTCACCGGTAGTGTGGCCCGCAGGGACGCCGACCTGCTGGAGCGTCGTGCCAGCATGGGCTCTGGCAGCCACGTGGGCCAGCAGGAGGGACCCGCTGCACAGCTGTGGGGTGAGGATAGACTGGGTGGTGATATCGGCCATTACAGGGGCCTCTTCTGCTGGCAAGAGTGTGACAGTAGCAAGTAGATGGACAGGCCTGCGTGTGAGGACGGAATGCAGGAGGGGCTCTTGTGCGGCTGGGCGTGGGGCCCTCACGGGAACCGTGGAGAAATGGCCAGGTAACTGCGTCATGTGGGCTAGTAGATTGGCCAGGGCTTCGAACTGAAGGACAATAACGGGGAGTAGCTGTCAGGCCCTGGGAGTGTCTGAGTGTAAGTGGAGATGGGTTTGGGGTCACTGAGGGATGCGTGAGAGCCATCCCTGTGTAGGTACAGGTCATAGGGAGATAGTCTCGTGAGGCCTGTGAGTGTCTATGGTTGCCCTGGGTGCCTGGGGCTGACTGTGGCAGAAATCTGGGGAAGGCTGGAGAGAAGCTGGGAGGCCCAGGAGAGTCCCTTAAGGCAGGGGGTGAAGAGGTGAAAGAAATGGGGGAGGGTGGCAGTAAGGTCCGTGAGTTTGTAGATGATTCCTGGGTGCGGGAAGCTGACTCCAGGTGCAATCTGGAGATGGTTGGAGAGTAGCTGAGAGAGACAGAAGTGTCCCTGAGGGCTGGGGGTGAGAACATGAGGGAGACTGGGGAGTAAGTCAGTGAAATTCGTGAGTTCGGTGGTGTATCGTGGGTGCCTGGAACTGACTCCAGCTGGAATCTAGAGAAGTTTTGAGAGTAGCTGAAAGAGACACAAGAGTCCCTGTGGGCTGAGGGCAAAGACCTGAGAGAGACCAGGGAGGACCTCAGTGAAGTCTGTGAGTCTGTAGGTGATTCCGGAGTGTGGGAGGCTGACTCCCGCTGAAATCTGGGCGTGGTGGGAGAGTAGCTGGGACAGACAGGAGAGTCCCAGGGGGCTGGGGGTGAAGACATGAGAGAGACTGGGGAGTAACTCAGCGAAACTGCTGAGTTTGGTGGTGATACCTGGGTGCCTGGAACGGACTCCCGCTGAAATCTGGGCATGGATGGAGAGTAGCTGGGACACACAGGAGAGTCCCTGAGGGCTGGGGGTGAAGACATGAGAGAGACCGGGGAGTACCTCAGTGAAACTGGTGAGTTTGGTGGTGACTCCGGGGTGCCTGGAACTGACCCCAGCTGAAATGTGGGCGTGGTTGGAGAGTAGCTCGGACAGACGGGAGAGTCCCTGAGGGATGGTGAAGACATGAGAGAGACTGGGGAGTAACGCAGTGAAATTGGTGAGTTTGATGGTGATTCCTGGGTGCCTGGAACTGACTCCCGCTGAAGTGTGGGCGTGGTTGGAGAGTAGCTGGGACACACAGGAGAGTCCCTGAGGGTTGGAGATAAAGACGTGCTAGAGACTGAGGAGTAACTGAGTGAAATTGGTGAGTTTGGTGGTGAGTCCGGGGTGCCTGGAACTGACTCCAGCTGAAATGTGGGCGTGGTTGGAGAGTAGCTGGGACAGACGGGAGAGTCCCTGAGGGATGGTGAAGACATGAGAGAGACTGGGGAGTAACGCAGTGAAATTGGTGAGTTTGGTGGTGATTTCTGGGTGCCTGCAACGAACTCCCGCTGAAGTGTGGGCGTGTTTGGAGAGTAGCTGGGACAGACAGGCGAGTCCCTGAGGGTTGGAGATAAAGACGTGCTGGAGACTGGGGAGTAACTCAGTGAAAGTGGTGGGCTTGGTGGTGATCCCTGGGTTCCTGGAACTGACCCGCGCTGAAATGTGGGCGTGGTTGGAGAGTAGCTGGGACAGACTGGAGGGTCCGTAAGGGCTGGGGGTGAAGACGTGAGAGAGACTGGCGAGGATCCCACTGAGGTCTGTGAGTTTGTAGGTGTTTCTGGGGTGTGGGGTAGAGACTGCCGCTGAAATCTGGGCGTAGTTGGAGAGTAGCTGGGACAGACAGGCGAGTCATGGGTGGCTGGGGGTGAGCTGCTGGATGATGGCAGTAAGAACATATGGTATATTATTGATGAATGAGGTGACTGTGGAGAATCTCCAGAGGAGGACACGGGAGAACACAATGACATGAGTGACTGTCCTGCTTGGTTAGGAAAGGGAAACGTAAAGTTGTGGAGTTCTGTTGATGATGGATGTGAGAGTGGTGAAGCCCTGCGGGGTGATGTAGAGTACTTCCACATCCCTGGTGAGGAGCTGCCCCTTGGGTCTGAGTTTCTGGGAGGGGAGAGGGAGAAGCTGGGTGAGGCAGGCATGAATCTTGAGGAGTCAGGGCTGGGGGACCGCTCATATTCTCCCGAGACGTGTGAGTCTCTGGGGGACTCCTGGGTGCATGGGACTGACTCCCGCAGGAACCTGGGGATGGCTGGAGAGTAACTGGGAGCCACAGGAGAGTCCCTGAGGCCTGGGGGTGAAGAGATGAAAGACACAGGGGTGGAGCACCGTGAGGCTCGTGAGTTTGTAGGTGATTCCTGGGTGTGGGGGGCTGACTCCAGCTGAAATCTGGGGTTGTTTGGAGAGTAGCTGGGAGACACAGGAGACCCCCCGAGAGCTGGGGGTGAGCTGCTGGGTGATGGCAGTAAGAACATGTGGTAGATTATTGATGAACGTGGGGACTCTGAGGAATCCTCAGAGGAGGACACGGGAGAGCCCAATGGCTTCATTGATTGCCCATCACGGTGAGGACAGGGAAATGGGAGCTTGTGGGATTCTGGTGATGACAGAGGTGAGTGTTTTGAAGACCTAGGGGCTGGTGAATGGTAGCTCCAGATCCGTGGTGAGGAGCTTCCCCTTAAGCCTGAGTTTCTGATAGGGGAGATGGAGAAGCTGGGTGAAGCTCGCATGGACCTTGGGGAGTCCGGGCTGGGGGAACGTTCATAAGAAGAGCCAGACAAGACCCTACTGTTCTTAGGTGCAGACATGATTAGGAAACCTGCAGCCCCCAGGGGCCCCTACTAATTTTCTAACTCGCAGAAAGAAGGAGTGTGTTTGCGTGTGTGTGCGTGTGTGTGTGTGTGTGTGCGTGTGTGTGCGGTGTGAGGTATGTGCCCCTTAAGAAAATGGAAATCAACCAACCAATGAGACAGAGAGACAGACAGACAGACAGACAGACAGACAGAGATTCACTTGCCCAAGTGTTCTGTCCTGTCCTCTGAATCCGCTTCCAAGTCGCAAGACGCTGTGAGCTCCAAGTCCACGCAGAGTCCGCCAAACACTCCGGCCGCTGATCCGCTCCGCGAAGATCTGAGTACAGGCCAGCCAGGGTGGGTTTAAATAGCCTCGGGCGCAGCCTAGCAGCGGAAAGGGCGGAGCTTCACTCCTCCTTTCCATCAGTCACCCCCAACTTTCCCAGGCTACACCTCGTGGGAAACTGTTCTCCTGCTTTGATTTCATGCGCCACCTTTGGGACAATCTAAGAACTTACAAGTTTTCTTGGCCAGATATGTTAGGAATTGTATGCACTGAAACACTGAAAACCAACTAGTGGTTCTGTGGTTCCCACGTTGTGGTTTTGACACCAGCAGCATCCTTGCCACAATCAAAACCCGGAGATCCACAGATCTGCGTTGTAACAAGACCTCCCCCTGACCCTGATGCATGGCAGTTTAAGAAGTCTTTCCGTGTAAGCGAAAAGACTTTGAAGAAAAGGTGGAGATATGCGTTGTATAAACATTCTTTTGCTCTGGAACCACGTAGAGACTTGGGAGCCAGTTGGGTGGAGCATTCGTTGGATGAGGGTGCTCGGGTTAGGAATATCAAGGTGTGGCTCCAGATAATCCAATCATCTAATTAAGATTCCAGTTATGCTCATCTGTTTCAAAATTCCGTTTGGGTAAATTCTTTTAGTCAGACTGAGAATGGCAAAGCCTCAACCCCAATTTCCAGGGAGGGTTGAGAGCCTCAGGTGGAGTTGATCACCAATAGCCTATGGTTTAACCCATCATGCCTATAGAATGAGGTCTCCATAAAAACCCGAAAGGACTGGGATCAGAGAGCTTCTGGATAACACTTCCTGGAAGGTAGTGCGCCCCTCCCCACATGCCGGGCCCCACATTAATTTCTGAACTTTTTGCAATGTCCGCTAAAATACAACGGCAACTGTAAGTGCTTCCCTGCGTGCTGTGAGCTCTTCCAGCAAATGAATGCAACTAAATCTGGGAGTGGTGGCAACCTGATTTATAGCCAGTTGCTGAGAAGCACAGGTAAAACCACGTAGGGCTTCCCATTGTTATTAGTGTGGGAGGCCTGTGTGGCGGGACCCGGGCCTTTGGAATCTAATGCTATGTCCCGGTAGGTAGCGTCACCATTGAATTAGAAGACACACATATGTTGAGAATAATCTTTCTGGTCATTTGCTGCATGTCTTATTTACAATATGTAATCAAATTCTTTATCCTGACCTTATGGCACCTGGGTTGAGAACCATGATTTGAACCAAACATTGGTCTGTCACGTTCTGAGTTTGAAACTTTAGTTTGCCTTTAGCGTTTTGCTATTGCTTTTTCGTTTTCTTTTGTTTCGTTTCGTTTCTAAGTTCTGGGGTATATGTGCAGGATGTGCAGATTTGTTACTAAGGTAAACGTGTGCCATGGTGGTTTGCTGCACCTGTCAACCCATCACCTAGGCATTAAGCCCAGCATGCAGTAGCTGTTCTTCTTAACGCTCTGCCCCCCGAAAGGCCCCAGTGTGTGTTGTTCCCCTTCCTGTGTCCATGTGATCTCCTTTTTCAGCTCCCATTATAAGTGAGAATGTGGCGTTTGGTTTTCTTTCCCTGGATTAGTTTGCTGAGGATAATGACCACACATCACCACTGTTTTTGTTTTTTTAGTATAAAGAGTAGTATTTTATTGAATAAGATTTGCTCCCAGAAAAATAAGCTTAAATCTACAATGAATGCCAGACTCTACAGCAGAAAGCAATTTTCTCACTTTTCCACACACAATGGTTCCTACTAAGTGAAAAAAAGCCATAAAATTTCATTCACAAATGTACTACTCTGTCTCAAAACATCTCACATAATCATGCACTCGACTAAAGCCATTAGATCAGTTCTTCAGTCAGGTTAAAGAAGTATCCCTCTAATAACTGACTTTTATAATGGTATCAATATCCACTCCCAGTCAGTCTGCCGTGGTTAATGGTGTACAGCATGACTGAATACAATGGAATTGATGACGCCCATATCCACGGACAAACCGTGACTTATGATGGTTTGATTTATGATTTTTCAACGTTATGATGGGTTTATTGGACTATTAGATGCGTTTCTGAGTTACACTGGGTTTATGAGCATGCGACCCTAGACTCCAGAAACAGCTGTATAAGGAAAAACAGGTGTACCTAATAAACATATGCTTAGTGACTTGGGATAAACCAATAGATGTGCACAACTGATGGAGAGCCGTGAAAGAGAGATAGCGGTAAATAGTTACAATAACACAATTTTCCTGCACCTGTCGTGGATTTCCCCAAAAAAATGCAGAATGTGGGATGCACCTAAGGCATATGAAAGAGAGAGGGCAGAAGGAGTAAGAGAGAAGTAGGAGGAAGGAAGGAAGGAAGGAAGGAAGGAAGGAAGGAAGGAAAGAAGGAAGGTAGGAAAGAAGGAAGGAAGGAAGGAAGGAAGGAAGGAAGGAAGGAAAGAAGGACGAAAGGAAGGAGAAAACACCCGGTGTTACTAAAACCCCCCCAAAAAATGGTTTCCCCCTGTGGGTAAGCCTACAATGTGGATGAATCTTGAAAATACTGTGCTACGTGTTATGTCAGTCATAACAGCTCACCTATTGTGCAATTCCGTTTATAGGAAATGTCTACAATATGGAAATCTATGCATATGGGATTGATGGCACTAGGTAGTTGCTACCTAGGGCTGAGGGTCAGGGAGAGGGTTTGAGACAGAATGAGGAGTGACTAATGTCTACAGGGTTTTTCTCTGGTCGGGGGTGATAAGACGTTCTACAATGGATTGCGAATTATAATTGAATGTGCACAACCACAGGTATACTAAAAGCCACTCAATTCATGACTTTTAATGGGGAATCTTAAGTGGCGCACTCTCATGGAGACCACGGCAGACATAGTGAGAGAGAAAAAGGTGAGTAAATATCTGAAACGGAGGCAGAAACAGAGCGAACGAAAAGCCCTGTGAAAGGAAGGGAGAGCGAAAAGGGAAAATGGTCCTATTTAGAAATGACAGATGTGAAACTGGGGTTCACATCAACAGTGTCACTGCCAGGAAGGAGGGTCATGCTAGCCACGTCACCGGTAGTGTGGCCCTCAGGGACGCCGACCTGCTGGAGCGTCGTGCCAGCATGGGCTCTGGCAGCCACGTGGGCCAGCAGGAGGGACCCGCTGCACAGCTGTGGGGTGAGGATAGACTGGGTGGTGATATCGGCCATTACAGGGGCCTCTTCTGCTGGCAAGAGTGTGACAGTAGCAAGTAGATGGACAGGCCTGCGTGTGAGGACGGAATGCAGGAGAGGCTCTTGTGCGGCTGGGCGTGGGGCCCTCACGGGAACCGTGGAGAAATGGCCAGGTAACTGCGTCATGTGGGCTAGTAGATTGGCCAGGGCTTCGAACTGAAGGACAATAACGGGGAGTAGCTGTCAGGCCCTGGGAGTGTCTGAGTGTAAGTGGAGATGGGTTTGGGGTCACTGAGGGATGCGTGAGAGCCATCCCTGTGTAGGTACAGGTCATAGGGAGATAGTCTCGTGAGGCCTGTGAGTGTCTATGGTTGCCCTGGGTGCCTGGGGCTGACTGTGGCAGAAATCTGGGGAAGGCTGGAGAGAAGCTGAGAGGCCCAGGAGAGTCCCTTAAGGCAGGGGGTGAAGAGGTGAAAGAAATGGGGGAGGGTGGCAGTAAGGTCCGTGAGTTTGTAGATGATTCCTGGGTGCGGGAAGCTGACTCCAGGTGCAATCTGGAGATGGTTGGAGAGTAGCTGAGAGAGACAGAAGTGTCCCTGAGGGCTGGGGGTGAGAACATGAGGGAGACTGGGGAGTAAGTCAGTGAAATTCGTGAGTTCGGTGGTGTATCATGGGTGCCTGGAACTGACTCCAGCTGGAATCTAGAGAAGTTTTGAGAGTAGCTGAAAGAGACACAAGAGTCCCTGTGGGCTGAGGGCAAAGACCTGAGAGAGACCAGGGAGGACCTCAGTGAAGTCTGTGAGTCTGTAGGTGATTCCGGAGTGTGGGAGGCTGACTCCCGCTGAAATCTGCGCGTGGTGGGAGAGTAGCTGGGACAGACAGGAGAGTCCCAGGGGGCTGGGGGTGAAGACATGAGAGAGACTGGGGAGTAACTCAGCGAAACTGCTGAGTTTGGTGGTGATACCTGGGTGCCTGGAACGGACTCCCGCTGAAATCTGGGCATGGATGGAGAGTAGCTGGGACACACAGGAGAGTCCCTGAGGGCTGGGGGTGAAGACATGAGAGAGACCGGGGAGTACCTCAGTGAAACTGGTGAGTTTGATGGTGACTCCGGGGTGCCTGGAACTGACCCCAGCTGAAATGTGGGCGTGGTTGGAGAGTAGCTGGGACAGACGGGAGAGTCCCTGAGGGATGGTGAAGACATGAGAGAGACTGGGGAGTAACGCAGTGAAATTGGTGAGTTTGATGGTGATTCCTGGGTGCCTGGAACTGACTCCCGCTGAAGTGTGGGCGTGGTTGGAGAGTAGCTGGGACACACAGGAGAGTCCCTGAGGGTTGGAGATAAAGACGTGCTAGAGACTGAGGAGTAACTGAGTGAAATTGGTGAGTTTGGTGGTGAGTCCGGGGTGCCTGGAACTGACTCCAGCTGAAATGTGGGCGTGGTTGGAGAGTAGCTGGGACAGACGGGAGAGTCCCTGAGGGATGGTGAAGACATGAGAGAGACTGGGGAGTAACGCAGTGAAATTGGTGAGTTTGGTGGTGATTTCTGGGTGCCTGCAACGAACTCCCGCTGAAGTGTGGGCGTGTTTGGAGAGTAGCTGGGACAGACAGGCGAGTCCCTGAGGGTTGGAGATAAAGACGTGCTGGAGACTGGGGAGTAACTCAGTGAAAGTGGTGGGCTTGGTGGTGATCCCTGGGTTCCTGGAACTGACCCGCGCTGAAATGTGGGCGTGGTTGGAGAGTAGCTGGGACAGACTGGAGGGTCCGTAAGGGCTGGGGGTGAAGACGTGAGAGAGACTGGCGAGGATCCCACTGAGGTCTGTGAGTTTGTAGGTGTTTCTGGGGTGTGGGGTAGAGACTGCCGCTGAAATCTGGGCGTAGTTGGAGAGTAGCTGGGACAGACAGGCGAGTCATGGGTGGCTGGGGGTGAGCTGCTGGATGATGGCAGTAAGAACATATGGTATATTATTGATGAATGAGGTGACTGTGGAGAATCTCCAGAGGAGGACACGGGAGAACACAATGACATGAGTGACTGTCCTGCTTGGTTAGGAAAGGGAAACGTAAAGTTGTGGAGTTCTGTTGATGATGGATGTGAGAGTGGTGAAGCCCTGCGGGGTGATGTAGAGTACTTCCACATCCCTGGTGAGGAGCTGCCCCTTGGGTCTGAGTTTCTGGGAGGGGAGAGGGAGAAGCTGGGTGAGGCAGGCATGAATCTTGAGGAGTCAGGGCTGGGGGACCGCTCATATTCTCCCGAGACGTGTGAGTCTCTGGGGGACTCCTGGGTGCATGGGACTGACTCCCGCAGGAACCTGGGGATGGCTGGAGAGTAACTGGGAGCCACAGGAGAGTCCCTGAGGCCTGGGGGTGAAGAGATGAAAGACACAGGGGTGGAGCACCGTGAGGCTCGTGAGTTTGTAGGTGATTCCTGGGTGTGGGGGGCTGACTCCAGCTGAAATCTGGGGTTGTTTGGAGAGTAGCTGGGAGACACAGGAGACCCCCCGAGAGCTGGGGGTGAGCTGCTGGGTGATGGCAGTAAGAACATGTGGTAGATTATTGATGAACGTGGGGACTCTGAGGAATCCTCAGAGGAGGACACGGGAGAGCCCAATGGCTTCATTGATTGCCCATCACGGTGAGGACAGGGAAATGGGAGCTTGTGGGATTCTGGTGATGACAGAGGTGAGTGTGGTGAAGCCCTAGGGGCTGGTGAATGGTAGCTCCGGATCCCTGGTGAGGAGCTTCCCCTTAAGCCTGAGTTTCTGATAGGGGAGATGGAGAAGCTGGGTGAAGCTCGCATGGACCTTGGGGAGTCCGGGCTGGGGGACCGTTCATAAGAAGAGCCAGACAAGACCCTACTGTTCTTAGGTGCAGACATGATTAGGAAACCTGCAGCTCCCAGGGGCCCCTACTAATTTTCTAACTCGCAGAAAGAAGGAGTGTGTGTGCGTGTGTGTGCGTGTGTGTGCGTGTGTGTGCGTGTGTGTGCGGTGTGAGGTATGTGCCCCTTAAGAAAATGGAAATCAACCAACCAATGAGACAGAGAGACAGACAGACAGACAGACAGACAGAGATTCACTTGCCCAAGTGTTCTGTCCTGTCCTCTGAATCCGCTTCCAAGTCGCAAGACGCTGTGAGCTCCAAGTCCACGCAGAGTCCGCCAAACGCTCCGGCCGCTGATCCGCTCCGCGAAGATCTGAGTACAGGCCAGCCAGGATGGGTTTAAATAGCCTCGGGCGCAGCCTAGCAGCGGAAAGGGCGGAGCTTCACTCCTCCTTTCCATCAGTCACCCCCAACTTTCCCAGGCTACACCTCGTGGGAAACTGTTCTCCTGCTTTGATTTCATGCGCCACCTTTGGGACAATCTAAGAACTTACAAGTTTTCTTGGCCAGATATGTTAGGAATTGTATGCACTGAAACACTGAAAACCAACTAGTGGTTCTGTGGTTCCCACGTTGTGGTTTTGACACCAGCAGCATCCTTGCCACAATCAAAACCCGGAGATCCACAGATCTGCGTTGTAACAAGACCTCCCCCTGACCCTGATGCATGGCAGTTTAAGAAGTCTTTCCGTGTAAGCGAAAAGACTTTGAAGAAAAGGTGGAGATATGCGTTGTATAAACATTCTTTTGCTCTGGAACCACGTAGAGACTTGGGAGCCAGTTGGGTGGAGCATTCGTTGGATGAGGGTGCTCGGGTTAGGAATATCAAGGTGTGGCTCCAGATAATCCAATCATCTAATTAAGATTCCAGTTATGCTCATCTGTTTCAAAATTCCGTTTGGGTAAATTCTTTTAGTCAGACTGAGAATGGCAAAGCCTCAACCCCAATTTCCAGGGAGGGTTGAGAGCCTCAGGTGGAGTTGATCACCAATAGCCTATGGTTTAACCCATCATGCCTATAGAATGAGGTCTCCATAAAAACCCGAAAGGACTGGGATCAGAGAGCTTCTGGATAACACTTCCTGGAAGGTAGTGCGCCCCTCCCCACATGCCGGGCCCCACATTAATTTCTGAACTTTTTGCAATGTCCGCTAAAATACAACGGCAACTGTAAGTGCTTCCCTGCGTGCTGTGAGCTCTTCCAGCAAATGAATGCAACTAAATCTGGGAGTGGTGGCAACCTGATTTATAGCCAGTTGCTGAGAAGCACAGGTAAAACCACGTAGGGCTTCCCATTGTTATTAGTGTGGGAGGCCTGTGTGGCGGGACCCGGGCCTTTGGAATCTAATGCTATGTCCCGGTAGGTAGCGTCACCATTGAATTAGAAGACACACATATGTTGAGAATAATCTTTCTGGTCATTTGCTGCATGTCTTATTTACAATATGTAATCAAATTCTTTATCCTGACCTTATGGCACCTGGGTTGAGAACCATGATTTGAACCAAACATTGGTCTGTCACGTTCTGAGTTTGAAACTTTAGTTTGCCTTTAGCGTTTTGCTATTGCTTTTTCGTTTTCTTTTGTTTCGTTTCGTTTCTAAGTTCTGGGGTATATGTGCAGGATGTGCAGATTTGTTACTAAGGTAAACGTGTGCCATGGTGGTTTGCTGCACCTGTCAACCCATCACCTAGGCATTAAGCCCAGCATGCAGTAGCTGTTCTTCTTAACGCTCTGCCCCCCGAAAGGCCCCAGTGTGTGTTGTTCCCCTTCCTGTGTCCATGTGATCTCCTTTTTCAGCTCCCATTATAAGTGAGAATGTGGCGTTTGGTTTTCTTTCCCTGGATTAGTTTGCTGAGGATAATGACCACACATCACCACTGTTTTTGTTTTTTTAGTATAAAGAGTAGTATTTTATTGAATAAGATTTGCTCCCAGAAAAATAAGCTTAAATCTACAATGAATGCCAGACTCTACAGCAGAAAGCAATTTTCTCACTTTTCCACACACAATGGTTCCTACTAAGTGAAAAAAAGCCATAAAATTTCATTCACAAATGTACTACTCTGTCTCAAAACATCTCACATAATCATGCACTCGACTAAAGCCATTAGATCAGTTCTTCAGTCAGGTTAAAGAAGTATCCCTCTAATAACTGACTTTTATAATGGTATCAATATCCACTCCCAGTCAGTCTGCCGTGGTTAATGGTGTACAGCATGACTGAATACAATGGAATTGATGACGCCCATATCCACGGACAAACCGTGACTTATGATGGTTTGATTTATGATTTTTCAACGTTATGATGGGTTTATTGGACTATTAGATGCGTTTCTGAGTTACACTGGGTTTATGAGCATGCGACCCTAGACTCCAGAAACAGCTGTATAAGGAAAAACAGGTGTACCTAATAAACATATGCTTAGTGACTTGGGATAAACCAATAGATGTGCACAACTGATGGAGAGCCGTGAAAGAGAGATAGCGGTAAATAGTTACAATAACACAATTTTCCTGCACCTGTCGTGGATTTCCCCAAAAAAATGCAGAATGTGGGATGCACCTAAGGCATATGAAAGAGAGAGGGCAGAAGGAGTAAGAGAGAAGTAGGAGGAAGGAAGGAAGGAAGGAAGGAAGGAAGGAAGGAAAGAAGGAAGGTAGGAAAGAAGGAAGGAAGGAAGGAAGGAAGGAAGGAAGGAAGGAAGGAAGGAAAGAAGGACGAAAGGAAGGAGAAAACACCCGGTGTTACTAAAACCCCCCCAAAAAATGGTTTCCCCCTGTGGGTAAGCCTACAATGTGGATGAATCTTGAAAATACTGTGCTACGTGTTATGTCAGTCATAACAGCTCACCTATTGTGCAATTCCGTTTATAGGAAATGTCTACAATATGGAAATCTATGCATATGGGATTGATGGCACTAGGTAGTTGCTACCTAGGGCTGAGGGTCAGGGAGAGGGTTTGAGACAGAATGAGGAGTGACTAATGTCTACAGGGTTTTTCTCTGGTCGGGGGTGATAAGACGTTCTACAATGGATTGCGAATTATAATTGAATGTGCACAACCACAGGTATACTAAAAGCCACTCAATTCATGACTTTTAATGGGGAATCTTAAGTGGCGCACTCTCATGGAGACCACGGCAGACATAGTGAGAGAGAAAAAGGTGAGTAAATATCTGAAACGGAGGCAGAAACAGAGCGAACGAAAAGCCCTGTGAAAGGAAGGGAGAGCGAAAAGGGAAAATGGTCCTATTTAGAAATGACAGATGTGAAACTGGGGTTCACATCAACAGTGTCACTGCCAGGAAGGAGGGTCATGCTAGCCACGTCACCGGTAGTGTGGCCCTCAGGGACGCCGACCTGCTGGAGCGTCGTGCCAGCATGGGCTCTGGCAGCCACGTGGGCCAGCAGGAGGGACCCGCTGCACAGCTGTGGGGTGAGGATAGACTGGGTGGTGATATCGGCCATTACAGGGGCCTCTTCTGCTGGCAAGAGTGTGACAGTAGCAAGTAGATGGACAGGCCTGCGTGTGAGGACGGAATGCAGGAGAGGCTCTTGTGCGGCTAGGCGTGGGGCCCTCACGGGAACCGTGGAGAAATGGCCAGGTAACTGCGTCATGTGGGCTAGTAGATTGGCCAGGGCTTCGAACTGAAGGACAATAACGGGGAGTAGCTGTCAGGCCCTGGGAGTGTCTGAGTGTAAGTGGAGATGGGTTTGGGGTCACTGAGGGATGCGTGAGAGCCATCCCTGTGTAGGTACAGGTCATAGGGAGATAGTCTCGTGAGGCCTGTGAGTGTCTATGGTTGCCCTGGGTGCCTGGGGCTGACTGTGGCAGAAATCTGGGGAAGGCTGGAGAGAAGCTGAGAGGCCCAGGAGAGTCCCTTAAGGCAGGGGGTGAAGAGGTGAAAGAAATGGGGGAGGGTGGCAGTAAGGTCCGTGAGTTTGTAGATGATTCCTGGGTGCGGGAAGCTGACTCCAGGTGCAATCTGGAGATGGTTGGAGAGTAGCTGAGAGAGACAGAAGTGTCCCTGAGGGCTGGGGGTGAGAACATGAGGGAGACTGGGGAGTAAGTCAGTGAAATTCGTGAGTTCGGTGGTGTATCGTGGGTGCCTGGAACTGACTCCAGCTGGAATCTAGAGAAGTTTTGAGAGTAGCTGAAAGAGACACAAGAGTCCCTGTGGGCTGAGGGCAAAGACCTGAGAGAGACCAGGGAGGACCTCAGTGAAGTCTGTGAGTCTGTAGGTGATTCCGGAGTGTGGGAGGCTGACTCCCGCTGAAATCTGGGCGTGGTGGGAGAGTAGCTGGGACAGACAGGAGAGTCCCAGGGGGCTGGGGGTGAAGACATGAGAGAGACTGGGGAGTAACTCAGCGAAACTGCTGAGTTTGGTGGTGATACCTGGGTGCCTGGAACGGACTCCCGCTGAAATCTGGGCATGGATGGAGAGTAGCTGGGACACACAGGAGAGTCCCTGAGGGCTGGGGGTGAAGACATGAGAGAGACCGGGGAGTACCTCAGTGAAACTGGTGAGTTTGATGGTGACTCCGGGGTGCCTGGAA
Source organism: Pan troglodytes (assembly GCF_028858775.2). Taxonomy (NCBI): domain Eukaryota; kingdom Metazoa; phylum Chordata; class Mammalia; order Primates; family Hominidae; genus Pan; species Pan troglodytes. Next base: position 9,042,011 of record NC_072412.2, read on the forward strand.
CTGACCCCAGCTGAAATGTGGGCGTGGTTGGAGAGTAGCTGGGACAGACGGGAGAGTCCCTGAGGGATGGTGAAGACATGAGAGAGACTGGGGAGTAACGCAGTGAAATTGGTGAGTTTGATGGTGATTCCTGGGTGCCTGGAACTGACTCCCGCTGAAGTGTGGGCGTGGTTGGAGAGTAGCTGGGACACACAGGAGAGTCCCTGAGGGTTGGAGATAAAGACGTGCTAGAGACTGAGGAGTAACTGAGTGAAATTGGTGAGTTTGGTGGTGAGTCCGGGGTGCCTGGAACTGACTCCAGCTGAAATGTGGGCGTGGTTGGAGAGTAGCTGGGACAGACGGGAGAGTCCCTGAGGGATGGTGAAGACATGAGAGAGACTGGGGAGTAACGCAGTGAAATTGGTGAGTTTGGTGGTGATTTCTGGGTGCCTGCAACGAACTCCCGCTGAAGTGTGGGCGTGTTTGGAGAGTAGCTGGGACAGACAGGCGAGTCCCTGAGGGTTGGAGATAAAGACGTGCTGGAGACTGGGGAGTAACTCAGTGAAAGTGGTGGGCTTGGTGGTGATCCCTGGGTTCCTGGAACTGACCCGCGCTGAAATGTGGGCGTGGTTGGAGAGTAGCTGGGACAGACTGGAGGGTCCGTAAGGGCTGGGGGTGAAGACGTGAGAGAGACTGGCGAGGATCCCACTGAGGTCTGTGAGTTTGTAGGTGTTTCTGGGGTGTGGGGTAGAGACTGCCGCTGAAATCTGGGCGTAGTTGGAGAGTAGCTGGGACAGACAGGCGAGTCATGGGTGGCTGGGGGTGAGCTGCTGGATGATGGCAGTAAGAACATATGGTATATTATTGATGAATGAGGTGACTGTGGAGAATCTCCAGAGGAGGACACGGGAGAACACAATGACATGAGTGACTGTCCTGCTTGGTTAGGAAAGGGAAACGTAAAGTTGTGGAGTTCTGTTGATGATGGATGTGAGAGTGGTGAAGCCCTGCGGGGTGATGTAGAGTACTTCCACATCCCTGGTGAGGAGCTGCCCCTTGGGTCTGAGTTTCTGGGAGGGGAGAGGGAGAAGCTGGGTGAGGCAGGCATGAATCTTGAGGAGTCAGGGCTGGGGGACCGCTCATATTCTCCCGAGACGTGTGAGTCTCTGGGGGACTCCTGGGTGCATGGGACTGACTCCCGCAGGAACCTGGGGATGGCTGGAGAGTAACTGGGAGCCACAGGAGAGTCCCTGAGGCCTGGGGGTGAAGAGATGAAAGACACAGGGGTGGAGCACCGTGAGGCTCGTGAGTTTGTAGGTGATTCCTGGGTGTGGGGGGCTGACTCCAGCTGAAATCTGGGGTTGTTTGGAGAGTAGCTGGGAGACACAGGAGACCCCCCGAGAGCTGGGGGTGAGCTGCTGGGTGATGGCAGTAAGAACATGTGGTAGATTATTGATGAACGTGGGGACTCTGAGGAATCCTCAGAGGAGGACACGGGAGAGCCCAATGGCTTCATTGATTGCCCATCACGGTGAGGACAGGGAAATGGGAGCTTGTGGGATTCTGGTGATGACAGAGGTGAGTGTGGTGAAGCCCTAGGGGCTGGTGAATGGTAGCTCCGGATCCCTGGTGAGGAGCTTCCCCTTAAGCCTGAGTTTCTGATAGGGGAGAGGGAGAAGCTGGGTGAAGCTCGCATGGACCTTGGGGAGTCCGGGCTGGGGGACCGTTCATAAGAAGAGCCAGACAAGACCCTACTGTTCTTAGGTGCAGACATGATTAGGAAACCTGCAGCTCCCAGGGGCCCCTACTAATTTTCTAACTCGCAGAAAGAAGGAGTGTGTGTGCGTGTGTGTGCGTGTGTGTGCGTGTGTGTGCGTGTGTGTGCGGTGTGAGGTATGTGCCCCTTAAGAAAATGGAAATCAACCAACCAATGAGACAGAGAGACAGACAGACAGACAGACAGACAGAGATTCACTTGCCCAAGTGTTCTGTCCTGTCCTCTGAATCCGCTTCCAAGTCGCAAGACGCTGTGAGCTCCAAGTCCACGCAGAGTCCGCCAAACGCTCCGGCCGCTGATCCGCTCCGCGAAGATCTGAGTACAGGCCAGCCAGGATGGGTTTAAATAGCCTCGGGCGCAGCCTAGCAGCGGAAAGGGCGGAGCTTCACTCCTCCTTTCCATCAGTCACCCCCAACTTTCCCAGGCTACACCTCGTGGGAAACTGTTCTCCTGCTTTGATTTCATGCGCCACCTTTGGGACAATCTAAGAACTTACAAGTTTTCTTGGCCAGATATGTTAGGAATTGTATGCACTGAAACACTGAAAACCAACTAGTGGTTCTGTGGTTCCCACGTTGTGGTTTTGACACCAGCAGCATCCTTGCCACAATCAAAACCCGGAGATCCACAGATCTGCGTTGTAACAAGACCTCCCCCTGACCCTGATGCATGGCAGTTTAAGAAGTCTTTCCGTGTAAGCGAAAAGACTTTGAAGAAAAGGTGGAGATATGCGTTGTATAAACATTCTTTTGCTCTGGAACCACGTAGAGACTTGGGAGCCAGTTGGGTGGAGCATTCGTTGGATGAGGGTGCTCGGGTTAGGAATATCAAGGTGTGGCTCCAGATAATCCAATCATCTAATTAAGATTCCAGTTATGCTCATCTGTTTCAAAATTCCGTTTGGGTAAATTCTTTTAGTCAGACTGAGAATGGCAAAGCCTCAACCCCAATTTCCAGGGAGGGTTGAGAGCCTCAGGTGGAGTTGATCACCAATAGCCTATGGTTTAACCCATCATGCCTATAGAATGAGGTCTCCATAAAAACCCGAAAGGACTGGGATCAGAGAGCTTCTGGATAACACTTCCTGGAAGGTAGTGCGCCCCTCCCCACATGCCGGGCCCCACATTAATTTCTGAACTTTTTGCAATGTCCGCTAAAATACAACGGCAACTGTAAGTGCTTCCCTGCGTGCTGTGAGCTCTTCCAGCAAATGAATGCAACTAAATCTGGGAGTGGTGGCAACCTGATTTATAGCCAGTTGCTGAGAAGCACAGGTAAAACCACGTAGGGCTTCCCATTGTTATTAGTGTGGGAGGCCTGTGTGGCGGGACCCGGGCCTTTGGAATCTAATGCTATGTCCCGGTAGGTAGCGTCACCATTGAATTAGAAGACACACATATGTTGAGAATAATCTTTCTGGTCATTTGCTGCATGTCTTATTTACAATATGTAATCAAATTCTTTATCCTGACCTTATGGCACCTGGGTTGAGAACCATGATTTGAACCAAACATTGGTCTGTCACGTTCTGAGTTTGAAACTTTAGTTTGCCTTTAGCGTTTTGCTATTGCTTTTTCGTTTTCTTTTGTTTCGTTTCGTTTCTAAGTTCTGGGGTATATGTGCAGGATGTGCAGATTTGTTACTAAGGTAAACGTGTGCCATGGTGGTTTGCTGCACCTGTCAACCCATCACCTAGGCATTAAGCCCAGCATGCAGTAGCTGTTCTTCTTAACGCTCTGCCCCCCGAAAGGCCCCAGTGTGTGTTGTTCCCCTTCCTGTGTCCATGTGATCTCCTTTTTCAGCTCCCATTATAAGTGAGAATGTGGCGTTTGGTTTTCTTTCCCTGGATTAGTTTGCTGAGGATAATGACCACACATCACCACTGTTTTTGTTTTTTTAGTATAAAGAGTAGTATTTTATTGAATAAGATTTGCTCCCAGAAAAATAAGCTTAAATCTACAATGAATGCCAGACTCTACAGCAGAAAGCAATTTTCTCACTTTTCCACACACAATGGTTCCTACTAAGTGAAAAAAAGCCATAAAATTTCATTCACAAATGTACTACTCTGTCTCAAAACATCTCACATAATCATGCACTCGACTAAAGCCATTAGATCAGTTCTTCAGTCAGGTTAAAGAAGTATCCCTCTAATAACTGACTTTTATAATGGTATCAATATCCACTCCCAGTCAGTCTGCTGTGGTTAATGGTGTACAGCATGACTGAATACAATGGAATTGATGACGCCCATATCCACGGACAAACCGTGACTTATGATGGTTTGATTTATGATTTTTCAACGTTATGATGGGTTTATTGGACTATTAGATGCGTTTCTGAGTTACACTGGGTTTATGAGCATGCGACCCTAGACTCCAGAAACAGCTGTATAAGGAAAAACAGGTGTACCTAATAAACATATGCTTAGTGACTTGGGATAAACCAATAGATGTGCACAACTGATGGAGAGCCGTGAAAGAGAGATAGCGGTAAATAGTTACAATAACACAATTTTCCTGCACCTGTCGTGGATTTCCCCAAAAAAATGCAGAATGTGGGATGCACCTAAGGCATATGAAAGAGAGAGGGCAGAAGGAGTAAGAGAGAAGTAGGAGGAAGGAAGGAAGGAAGGAAGGAAGGAAGGAAGGAAGGAAGGAAAGAAGGAAGGTAGGAAAGAAGGAAGGAAGGAAGGAAGGAAGGAAGGAAGGAAGGAAGGAAGGAAAGAAGGACGAAAGGAAGGAGAAAACACCCGGTGTTACTAAAACCCCCCCAAAAAATGGTTTCCCCCTGTGGGTAAGCCTACAATGTGGATGAATCTTGAAAATACTGTGCTACGTGTTATGTCAGTCATAACAGCTCACCTATTGTGCAATTCCGTTTATAGGAAATGTCTACAATATGGAAATCTATGCATATGGGATTGATGGCACTAGGTAGTTGCTACCTAGGGCTGAGGGTCAGGGAGAGGGTTTGAGACAGAATGAGGAGTGACTAATGTCTACAGGGTTTTTCTCTGGTCGGGGGTGATAAGACGTTCTACAATGGATTGCGAATTATAATTGAATGTGCACAACCACAGGTATACTAAAAGCCACTCAATTCATGACTTTTAATGGGGAATCTTAAGTGGCGCACTCTCATGGAGACCACGGCAGACATAGTGAGAGAGAAAAAGGTGAGTAAATATCTGAAACGGAGGCAGAAACAGAGCGAACGAAAAGCCCTGTGAAAGGAAGGGAGAGCGAAAAGGGAAAATGGTCCTATTTAGAAATGACAGATGTGAAACTGGGGTTCACATCAACAGTGTCACTGCCAGGAAGGAGGGTCATGCTAGCCACGTCACCGGTAGTGTGGCCCTCAGGGACGCCGACCTGCTGGAGCGTCGTGCCAGCATGGGCTCTGGCAGCCACGTGGGCCAGCAGGAGGGACCCGCTGCACAGCTGTGGGGTGAGGATAGACTGGGTGGTGATATCGGCCATTACAGGGGCCTCTTCTGCTGGCAAGAGTGTGACAGTAGCAAGTAGATGGACAGGCCTGCGTGTGAGGACGGAATGCAGGAGAGGCTCTTGTGCGGCTGGGCGTGGGGCCCTCACGGGAACCGTGGAGAAATGGCCAGGTAACTGCGTCATGTGGGCTAGTAGATTGGCCAGGGCTTCGAACTGAAGGACAATAACGGGGAGTAGCTGTCAGGCCCTGGGAGTGTCTGAGTGTAAGTGGAGATGGGTTTGGGGTCACTGAGGGATGCGTGAGAGCCATCCCTGTGTAGGTACAGGTCATAGGGAGATAGTCTCGTGAGGCCTGTGAGTGTCTATGGTTGCCCTGGGTGCCTGGGGCTGACTGTGGCAGAAATCTGGGGAAGGCTGGAGAGAAGCTGAGAGGCCCAGGAGAGTCCCTTAAGGCAGGGGGTGAAGAGGTGAAAGAAATGGGGGAGGGTGGCAGTAAGGTCCGTGAGTTTGTAGATGATTCCTGGGTGCGGGAAGCTGACTCCAGGTGCAATCTGGAGATGGTTGGAGAGTAGCTGAGAGAGACAGAAGTGTCCCTGAGGGCTGGGGGTGAGAACATGAGGGAGACTGGGGAGTAAGTCAGTGAAATTCGTGAGTTCGGTGGTGTATCGTGGGTGCCTGGAACTGACTCCAGCTGGAATCTAGAGAAGTTTTGAGAGTAGCTGAAAGAGACACAAGAGTCCCTGTGGGCTGAGGGCAAAGACCTGAGAGAGACCAGGGAGGACCTCAGTGAAGTCTGTGAGTCTGTAGGTGATTCCGGAGTGTGGGAGGCTGACTCCCGCTGAAATCTGGGCGTGGTGGGAGAGTAGCTGGGACAGACAGGAGAGTCCCAGGGGGCTGGGGGTGAAGACATGAGAGAGACTGGGGAGTAACTCAGCGAAACTGCTGAGTTTGGTGGTGATACCTGGGTGCCTGGAACGGACTCCCGCTGAAATCTGGGCATGGATGGAGAGTAGCTGGGACACACAGGAGAGTCCCTGAGGGCTGGGGGTGAAGACATGAGAGAGACCGGGGAGTACCTCAGTGAAACTGGTGAGTTTGATGGTGACTCCGGGGTGCCTGGAACTGACCCCAGCTGAAATGTGGGCGTGGTTGGAGAGTAGCTCGGACAGACGGGAGAGTCCCTGAGGGATGGTGAAGACATGAGAGAGACTGGGGAGTAACGCAGTGAAATTGGTGAGTTTGATGGTGATTCCTGGGTGCCTGGAACTGACTCCCGCTGAAGTGTGGGCGTGGTTGGAGAGTAGCTGGGACACACAGGAGAGTCCCTGAGGGTTGGAGATAAAGACGTGCTAGAGACTGAGGAGTAACTGAGTGAAATTGGTGAGTTTGGTGGTGAGTCCGGGGTGCCTGGAACTGACTCCAGCTGAAATGTGGGCGTGGTTGGAGAGTAGCTGGGACAGACGGGAGAGTCCCTGAGGGATGGTGAAGACATGAGAGAGACTGGGGAGTAACGCAGTGAAATTGGTGAGTTTGGTGGTGATTTCTGGGTGCCTGCAACGAACTCCCGCTGAAGTGTGGGCGTGTTTGGAGAGTAGCTGGGACAGACAGGCGAGTCCCTGAGGGTTGGAGATAAAGACGTGCTGGAGACTGGGGAGTAACTCAGTGAAAGTGGTGGGCTTGGTGGTGATCCCTGGGTTCCTGGAACTGACCCGCGCTGAAATGTGGGCGTGGTTGGAGAGTAGCTGGGACAGACTGGAGGGTCCGTAAGGGCTGGGGGTGAAGACGTGAGAGAGACTGGCGAGGATCCCACTGAGGTCTGTGAGTTTGTAGGTGTTTCTGGGGTGTGGGGTAGAGACTGCCGCTGAAATCTGGGCGTAGTTGGAGAGTAGCTGGGACAGACAGGCGAGTCATGGGTGGCTGGGGGTGAGCTGCTGGATGATGGCAGTAAGAACATATGGTATATTATTGATGAATGAGGTGACTGTGGAGAATCTCCAGAGGAGGACACGGGAGAACACAATGACATGAGTGACTGTCCTGCTTGGTTAGGAAAGGGAAACGTAAAGTTGTGGAGTTCTGTTGATGATGGATGTGAGAGTGGTGAAGCCCTGCGGGGTGATGTAGAGTACTTCCACATCCCTGGTGAGGAGCTGCCCCTTGGGTCTGAGTTTCTGGGAGGGGAGAGGGAGAAGCTGGGTGAGGCAGGCATGAATCTTGAGGAGTCAGGGCTGGGGGACCGCTCATATTCTCCCGAGACGTGTGAGTCTCTGGGGGACTCCTGGGTGCATGGGACTGACTCCCGCAGGAACCTGGGGATGGCTGGAGAGTAACTGGGAGCCACAGGAGAGTCCCTGAGGCCTGGGGGTGAAGAGATGAAAGACACAGGGGTGGAGCACCGTGAGGCTCGTGAGTTTGTAGGTGATTCCTGGGTGTGGGGGGCTGACTCCAGCTGAAATCTGGGGTTGTTTGGAGAGTAGCTGGGAGACACAGGAGACCCCCCGAGAGCTGGGGGTGAGCTGCTGGGTGATGGCAGTAAGAACATGTGGTAGATTATTGATGAACGTGGGGACTCTGAGGAATCCTCAGAGGAGGACACGGGAGAGCCCAATGGCTTCATTGATTGCCCATCACGGTGAGGACAGGGAAATGGGAGCTTGTGGGATTCTGGTGATGACAGAGGTGAGTGTGGTGAAGCCCTAGGGGCTGGTGAATGGTAGCTCCGGATCCCTGGTGAGGAGCTTCCCCTTAAGCCTGAGTTTCTGATAGGGGAGAGGGAGAAGCTGGGTGAAGCTCGCATGGACCTTGGGGAGTCCGGGCTGGGGGACCGTTCATAAGAAGAGCCAGACAAGACCCTACTGTTCTTAGGTGCAGACATGATTAGGAAACCTGCAGCTCCCAGGGGCCCCTACTAATTTTCTAACTCGCAGAAAGAAGGAGTGTGTGTGCGTGTGTGTGCGTGTGTGTGCGTGTGTGTGCGTGTGTGTGCGGTGTGAGGTATGTGCCCCTTAAGAAAATGGAAATCAACCAACCAATGAGACAGAGAGACAGACAGACAGACAGACAGACAGAGATTCACTTGCCCAAGTGTTCTGTCCTGTCCTCTGAATCCGCTTCCAAGTCGCAAGACGCTGTGAGCTCCAAGTCCACGCAGAGTCCGCCAAACGCTCCGGCCGCTGATCCGCTCCGCGAAGATCTGAGTACAGGCCAGCCAGGATGGGTTTAAATAGCCTCGGGCGCAGCCTAGCAGCGGAAAGGGCGGAGCTTCACTCCTCCTTTCCATCAGTCACCCCCAACTTTCCCAGGCTACACCTCGTGGGAAACTGTTCTCCTGCTTTGATTTCATGCGCCACCTTTGGGACAATCTAAGAACTTACAAGTTTTCTTGGCCAGATATGTTAGGAATTGTATGCACTGAAACACTGAAAACCAACTAGTGGTTCTGTGGTTCCCACGTTGTGGTTTTGACACCAGCAGCATCCTTGCCACAATCAAAACCCGGAGATCCACAGATCTGCGTTGTAACAAGACCTCCCCCTGACCCTGATGCATGGCAGTTTAAGAAGTCTTTCCGTGTAAGCGAAAAGACTTTGAAGAAAAGGTGGAGATATGCGTTGTATAAACATTCTTTTGCTCTGGAACCACGTAGAGACTTGGGAGCCAGTTGGGTGGAGCATTCGTTGGATGAGGGTGCTCGGGTTAGGAATATCAAGGTGTGGCTCCAGATAATCCAATCATCTAATTAAGATTCCAGTTATGCTCATCTGTTTCAAAATTCCGTTTGGGTAAATTCTTTTAGTCAGACTGAGAATGGCAAAGCCTCAACCCCAATTTCCAGGGAGGGTTGAGAGCCTCAGGTGGAGTTGATCACCAATAGCCTATGGTTTAACCCATCATGCCTATAGAATGAGGTCTCCATAAAAACCCGAAAGGACTGGGATCAGAGAGCTTCTGGATAACACTTCCTGGAAGGTAGTGCGCCCCTCCCCACATGCCGGGCCCCACATTAATTTCTGAACTTTTTGCAATGTCCGCTAAAATACAACGGCAACTGTAAGTGCTTCCCTGCGTGCTGTGAGCTCTTCCAGCAAATGAATGCAACTAAATCTGGGAGTGGTGGCAACCTGATTTATAGCCAGTTGCTGAGAAGCACAGGTAAAACCACGTAGGGCTTCCCATTGTTATTAGTGTGGGAGGCCTGTGTGGCGGGACCCGGGCCTTTGGAATCTAATGCTATGTCCCGGTAGGTAGCGTCACCATTGAATTAGAAGACACACATATGTTGAGAATAATCTTTCTGGTCATTTGCTGCATGTCTTATTTACAATATGTAATCAAATTCTTTATCCTGACCTTATGGCACCTGGGTTGAGAACCATGATTTGAACCAAACATTGGTCTGTCACGTTCTGAGTTTGAAACTTTAGTTTGCCTTTAGCGTTTTGCTATTGCTTTTTCGTTTTCTTTTGTTTCGTTTCGTTTCCAAGTTCTGGGGTATATGTGCAGGATGTGCAGATTTGTTATTAGGTAAACGTGTGTCATGGTGGTTTGCTGCACCTGTCAACCCATCACCTAGGCATTAAGCCCAGCATGCAGTAGCTGTTCTTCTTAACGCTCTGCCCCCCGAAAGGCCCCAGTGTGTGTTGTTCCCCTTCCTGTGTCCATGTGATCTCCTTTTTCAGCTCCCATTATAAGTGAGAATGTGGCGTTTGGTTTTCTTTCCCTGGATTAGTTTGCTGAGGATAATGACCACACATCACCACTGTTTTTGTTTTTTTAGTATAAAGAGTAGTATTTTATTGAATAAGATTTGCTCCCAGAAAAATAAGCTTAAATCTACAATGAATGCCAGACTCTACAGCAGAAAGCAATTTTCTCACTTTTCCACACACAATGGTTCCTACTATGTGAAAAAAAGCCAGAAAATTTCATTCACAAATGTACTACTCTGTCTCAAAACATCTCACATAATCATGCACTCGACTAAAGCCATTAGATCAGTTCTTCAGTCAGGTTAAAGAAGTATCCCTCTAATAACTGACTTTTATAATGGTATCAATATCCACTCCCAGTCAGTCTGCCGTGGTTAATGGTGTACAGCATGACTGAATACAATGGAATTGATGACGCCCATATCCACGGACAAACCGTGACTTATGATGGTTTGATTTATGATTTTTCAAAGTTATGATGGGTTTATTGGACTATTAGATGCGTTTCTGAGTTACACTGGGTTTATGAGCATGCGACCCTAGACTCCAGAAACAGCTGTATAAGGAAAAACAGGTGTACCTAATAAACATATGCTTAGTGACTTGGGATAAACCAATAGATGTGCACAACTGATGGAGAGCCGTGAAAGAGAGATAGCGGTAAATAGTTACAATAACACAATTTTCCTGCACCTGTCGTGGATTTCCCCAAAAAAATGCAGAATGTGGGATGCACCTAAGGCATATGAAAGAGAGAGGGCAGAAGGAGTAAGAGAGAAGTAGGAGGAAGGAAGGAAGGAAGGAAGGAAGGAAAGAAGGAAGGTAGGAAAGAAGGAAGGAAGGAAGGAAGGAAGGAAGGAAGGAAGGAAGGAAGGAAAGAAGGACGAAAGGAAGGAGAAAACACCCGGTGTTACTAAAACCCCCCAAAAAAATGGTTTCCCCCTGTGGGTAAGACTACAATGTGGATGAATCTTGAAAATATTGTGCTACGTGTTATGTCAGTCATAACAGCTCACCTATTGTGCAATTCCGTTTATAGGAAATGTCTACAATATGGAAATCTATGCGTATGGGATTGATGGCACTAGGTAGTTGCTACCTAGGGCTGAGGGTCAGGGAGAGGGTTTGAGACAGAATGAGGAGTGACTAATGTCTACAGGGTTTTTCTCTGGTCGGGGGTGATAAGACGTTCTACAATGGATTGCGAATTATAATTGAATGTGCACAACCACAGGTATACTAAAAGCCACTCAATTCATGACTTTTAATGGGGGAATCTTAAGTGGCGCACTCTCATGGAGACCACGGCAGACCTAGTGAGAGAGAAAAAGGTGAGTAAATATCTGAAACGGAGGCAGAAACAGAGAGAACGAAAAGCCCTGTGAAAGGAAGGGAGAGCGAAAAGGGAAAATGGTCCTATTTAGAAATGACAGATGTGAAACGGGTTCACATCAACAGTGTCACTGCCAGGAAGGAGGGTCATGCTAGCCATGTCACCGGTAGTGTGGCCCGCAGGGACGCCGACCTGCTGGAGCGTCGTGCCAGCATGGGCTCTGGCAGCCACGTGGGCCAGCAGGAGGGACCCGCTGCACAGCTGTGGGGTGAGGATAGACTGGGTGGTGATATCGGCCATTACAGGGGCCTCTTCTGCTGGCAAGAGTGTGACAGTAGCAAGTAGATGGACAGGCCTGCGTGTGAGGACGGAATGCAGGAGGGGCTCTTGTGCGGCTGGGCGTGGGGCCCTCACGGGAACCGTGGAGAAATGGCCAGGTAACTGCGTCATGTGGGCTAGTAGATTGGCCAGGGCTTCGAACTGAAGGACAATAACGGGGAGTAGCTGTCAGGCCCTGGGAGTGTCTGAGTGTAAGTGGAGATGGGTTTGGGGTCACTGAGGGATGCGTGAGAGCCATCCCTGTGTAGGTACAGGTCATAGGGAGATAGTCTCGTGAGGCCTGTGAGTGTCTATGGTTGCCCTGGGTGCCTGGGGCTGACTGTGGCAGAAATCTGGGGAAGGCTGGAGAGAAGCTGGGAGGCCCAGGAGAGTCCCTTAAGGCAGGGGGTGAAGAGGTGAAAGAAATGGGGGAGGGTGGCAGTAAGGTCCGTGAGTTTGTAGATGATTCCTGGGTGCGGGAAGCTGACTCCAGGTGCAATCTGGAGATGGTTGGAGAGTAGCAGAGAGAGACAGAAGAGTCCCTGAGGGCTGGGGGTGAGAACATGAGGGAGACTGGGGAGTAAGTCAGTGAAATTCGTGAGTTCGGTGGTGTATCGTGGGTGCCTGGAACTGACTCCAGCTGGAATCTAGAGAAGTTTTGAGAGTAGCTGAAAGAGACACAAGAGTCCCTGTGGGCTGAGGGCAAAGACCTGAGAGAGACCAGGGAGGACCTCAGTGAAGTCTGTGAGTCTGTAGGTGATTCCGGAGTGTGGGAGGCTGACTCCCGCTGAAATCTGGGCGTGGTGGGAGAGTAGCTGGGACAGACAGGAGAGTCCCAGGGGGCTGGGGGTGAAGACATGAGAGAGACTGGGGAGTAACTCAGCGAAACTGCTGAGTTTGGTGGTGATACCTGGGTGCCTGGAACGGACTCCCGCTGAAATCTGGGCATGGATGGAGAGTAGCTGGGACACACAGGAGAGTCCCTGAGGGCTGGGGGTGAAGACATGAGAGAGACCGGGGAGTACCTCAGTGAAACTGGTGAGTTTGATGGTGACTCCGGGGTGCCTGGAACTGACCCCAGCTGAAATGTGGGCGTGGTTGGAGAGTAGCTGGGACAGACGGGAGAGTCCCTGAGGGATGGTGAAGACATGAGAGAGACTGGGGAGTAACGCAGTGAAATTGGTGAGTTTGATGGTGATTCCTGGGTGCCTGGAACTGACTCCCGCTGAAGTGTGGGCGTGGTTGGAGAGTAGCTGGGACACACAGGAGAGTCCCTGAGGGTTGGAGATAAAGACGTGCTAGAGACTGAGGAGTAACTGAGTGAAATTGGTGAGTTTGGTGGTGAGTCCGGGGTGCCTGGAACTGACTCCAGCTGAAATGTGGGCGTGGTTGGAGAGTAGCTGGGACAGACGGGAGAGTCCCTGAGGGATGGTGAAGACATGAGAGAGACTGGGGAGTAACGCAGTGAAATTGGTGAGTTTGGTGGTGATTTCTGGGTGCCTGCAACGAACTCCCGCTGAAGTGTGGGCGTGTTTGGAGAGTAGCTGGGACAGACAGGCGAGTCCCTGAGGGTTGGAGATAAAGACGTGCTGGAGACTGGGGAGTAACTCAGTGAAAGTGGTGGGCTTGGTGGTGATCCCTGGGTTCCTGGAACTGACCCGCGCTGAAATGTGGGCGTGGTTGGAGAGTAGCTGGGACAGACTGGAGGGTCCGTAAGGGCTGGGGGTGAAGACGTGAGAGAGACTGGCGAGGATCCCACTGAGGTCTGTGAGTTTGTAGGTGTTTCTGGGGTGTGGGGTAGAGACTGCCGCTGAAATCTGGGCGTAGTTGGAGAGTAGCTGGGACAGACAGGCGAGTCATGGGTGGCTGGGGGTGAGCTGCTGGATGATGGCAGTAAGAACATATGGTATATTATTGATGAATGAGGTGACTGTGGAGAATCTCCAGAGGAGGACACGGGAGAACACAATGACATGAGTGACTGTCCTGCTTGGTTAGGAAAGGGAAACGTAAAGTTGTGGAGTTCTGTTGATGATGGATGTGAGAGTGGTGAAGCCCTGCGGGGTGATGTAGAGTACTTCCACATCCCTGGTGAGGAGCTGCCCCTTGGGTCTGAGTTTCTGGGAGGGGAGAGGGAGAAGCTGGGTGAGGCAGGCATGAATCTTGAGGAGTCAGGGCTGGGGGACCGCTCATATTCTCCCGAGACGTGTGAGTCTCTGGGGGACTCCTGGGTGCATGGGACTGACTCCCGCAGGAACCTGGGGATGGCTGGAGAGTAACTGGGAGCCACAGGAGAGTCCCTGAGGCCTGGGGGTGAAGAGATGAAAGACACAGGGGTGGAGCACCGTGAGGCTCGTGAGTTTGTAGGTGATTCCTGGGTGTGGGGGGCTGACTCCAGCTGAAATCTGGGGTTGTTTGGAGAGTAGCTGGGAGACACAGGAGACCCCCCGAGAGCTGGGGGTGAGCTGCTGGGTGATGGCAGTAAGAACATGTGGTAGATTATTGATGAACGTGGGGACTCTGAGGAATCCTCAGAGGAGGACACGGGAGAGCCCAATGGCTTCATTGATTGCCCATCACGGTGAGGACAGGGAAATGGGAGCTTGTGGGATTCTGGTGATGACAGAGGTGAGTGTGGTGAAGCCCTAGGGGCTGGTGAATGGTAGCTCCGGATCCCTGGTGAGGAGCTTCCCCTTAAGCCTGAGTTTCTGATAGGGGAGAGGGAGAAGCTGGGTGAAGCTCGCATGGACCTTGGGGAGTCCGGGCTGGGGGACCGTTCATAAGAAGAGCCAGACAAGACCCTACTGTTCTTAGGTGCAGACATGATTAGGAAACCTGCAGCTCCCAGGGGCCCCTACTAATTTTCTAACTCGCAGAAAGAAGGAGTGTGTGTGCGTGTGTGTGCGTGTGTGTGCGTGTGTGTGCGTGTGTGTGCGGTGTGAGGTATGTGCCCCTTAAGAAAATGGAAATCAACCAACCAATGAGACAGAGAGACAGACAGACAGACAGACAGACAGAGATTCACTTGCCCAAGTGTTCTGTCCTGTCCTCTGAATCCGCTTCCAAGTCGCAAGACGCTGTGAGCTCCAAGTCCACGCAGAGTCCGCCAAACGCTCCGGCCGCTGATCCGCTCCGCGAAGATCTGAGTACAGGCCAGCCAGGATGGGTTTAAATAGCCTCGGGCGCAGCCTAGCAGCGGAAAGGGCGGAGCTTCACTCCTCCTTTCCATCAGTCACCCCCAACTTTCCCAGGCTACACCTCGTGGGAAACTGTTCTCCTGCTTTGATTTCATGCGCCACCTTTGGGACAATCTAAGAACTTACAAGTTTTCTTGGCCAGATATGTTAGGAATTGTATGCACTGAAACACTGAAAACCAACTAGTGGTTCTGTGGTTCCCACGTTGTGGTTTTGACACCAGCAGCATCCTTGCCACAATCAAAACCCGGAGATCCACAGATCTGCGTTGTAACAAGACCTCCCCCTGACCCTGATGCATGGCAGTTTAAGAAGTCTTTCCGTGTAAGCGAAAAGACTTTGAAGAAAAGGTGGAGATATGCGTTGTATAAACATTCTTTTGCTCTGGAACCACGTAGAGACTTGGGAGCCAGTTGGGTGGAGCATTCGTTGGATGAGGGTGCTCGGGTTAGGAATATCAAGGTGTGGCTCCAGATAATCCAATCATCTAATTAAGATTCCAGTTATGCTCATCTGTTTCAAAATTCCGTTTGGGTAAATTCTTTTAGTCAGACTGAGAATGGCAAAGCCTCAACCCCAATTTCCAGGGAGGGTTGAGAGCCTCAGGTGGAGTTGATCACCAATAGCCTATGGTTTAACCCATCATGCCTATAGAATGAGGTCTCCATAAAAACCCGAAAGGACTGGGATCAGAGAGCTTCTGGATAACACTTCCTGGAAGGTAGTGCGCCCCTCCCCACATGCCGGGCCCCACATTAATTTCTGAACTTTTTGCAATGTCCGCTAAAATACAACGGCAACTGTAAGTGCTTCCCTGCGTGCTGTGAGCTCTTCCAGCAAATGAATGCAACTAAATCTGGGAGTGGTGGCAACCTGATTTATAGCCAGTTGCTGAGAAGCACAGGTAAAACCACGTAGGGCTTCCCATTGTTATTAGTGTGGGAGGCCTGTGTGGCGGGACCCGGGCCTTTGGAATCTAATGCTATGTCCCGGTAGGTAGCGTCACCATTGAATTAGAAGACACACATATGTTGAGAATAATCTTTCTGGTCATTTGCTGCATGTCTTATTTACAATATGTAATCAAATTCTTTATCCTGACCTTATGGCACCTGGGTTGAGAACCATGATTTGAACCAAACATTGGTCTGTCACGTTCTGAGTTTGAAACTTTAGTTTGCCTTTAGCGTTTTGCTATTGCTTTTTCGTTTTCTTTTGTTTCGTTTCGTTTCTAAGTTCTGGGGTATATGTGCAGGATGTGCAGATTTGTTACTAAGGTAAACGTGTGCCATGGTGGTTTGCTGCACCTGTCAACCCATCACCTAGGCATTAAGCCCAGCATGCAGTAGCTGTTCTTCTTAACGCTCTGCCCCCCGAAAGGCCCCAGTGTGTGTTGTTCCCCTTCCTGTGTCCATGTGATCTCCTTTTTCAGCTCCCATTATAAGTGAGAATGTGGCGTTTGGTTTTCTTTCCCTGGATTAGTTTGCTGAGGATAATGACCACACATCACCACTGTTTTTGTTTTTTTAGTATAAAGAGTAGTATTTTATTGAATAAGATTTGCTCCCAGAAAAATAAGCTTAAATCTACAATGAATGCCAGACTCTACAGCAGAAAGCAATTTTCTCACTTTTCCACACACAATGGTTCCTACTAAGTGAAAAAAAGCCAGAAAATTTCATTCACAAATGTACTACTCTGTCTCAAAACATCTCACATAATCATGCACTCGACTAAAGCCATTAGATCAGTTCTTCAGTCAGGTTAAAGAAGTATCCCTCTAATAACTGACTTTTATAATGGTATCAATATCCACTCCCAGTCAGTCTGCCGTGGTTAATGGTGTACAGCATGACTGAATACAATGGAATTGATGACGCCCATATCCACGGACAAACCGTGACTTATGATGGTTTGATTTATGATTTTTCAACGTTATGATGGGTTTATTGGACTATTAGATGCGTTTCTGAGTTACACTGGGTTTATGAGCATGCGACCCTAGACTCCAGAAACAGCTGTATAAGGAAAAACAGGTGTACCTAATAAACATATGCTTAGTGACTTGGGATAAACCAATAGATGTGCACAACTGATGGAGAGCCGTGAAAGAGAGATAGCGGTAAATAGTTACAATAACACAATTTTCCTGCACCTGTCGTGGATTTCCCCAAAAAAATGCAGAATGTGGGATGCACCTAAGGCATATGAAAGAGAGAGGGCAGAAGGAGTAAGAGAGAAGTAGGAGGAAGGAAGGAAGGAAGGAAGGAAGGAAGGAAGGAAGGAAGGAAGGAAAGAAGGAAGGTAGGAAAGAAGGAAGGAAGGAAGGAAGGAAGGAAGGAAGGAAGGAAGGAAAGAAGGACGAAAGGAAGGAGAAAACACCCGGTGTTACTAAAACCCCCCCAAAAAATGGTTTCCCCCTGTGGGTAAGCCTACAATGTGGATGAATCTTGAAAATATTGTGCTACGTGTTATGTCAGTCATAACAGCTCACCTATTGTGCAATTCCGTTTATAGGAAATGTCTACAATATGGAAATCTATGCGTATGGGATTGATGGCACTAGGTAGTTGCTACCTAGGGCTGAGGGTCAGGGAGAGGGTTTGAGACAGAATGAGGAGTGACTAATGTCTCCAGGGTTTTTCTCTGGTCGGGGGTGATAAGACGTTCTACAATGGATTGCGAATTATAATTGAATGTGCACAACCACAGGTATACTAAAAGCCACTCAATTCATGACTTTTAATGGGGGAATCTTAAGTGGCGCACTCTCATGGAGACCACGGCAGACCTAGTGAGAGAGAAAAAGGTGAGTAAATATCTGAAACGGAGGCAGAAACAGAGAGAACGAAAAGCCCTGTGAAAGGAAGGGAGAGCGAAAAGGGAAAATGGTCCTATTTAGAAATGACAGATGTGAAACGGGTTCACATCAACAGTGTCACTGCCAGGAAGGAGGGTCATGCTAGCCACGTCACCGGTAGTGTGGCCCGCAGGGACGCCGACCTGCTGGAGCGTCGTGCCAGCATGGGCTCTGGCAGCCACGTGGGCCAGCAGGAGGGACCCGCTGCACAGCTGTGGGGTGAGGATAGACTGGGTGGTGATATCGGCCATTACAGGGGCCTCTTCTGCTGGCAAGAGTGTGACAGTAGCAAGTAGATGGACAGGCCTGCGTGTGAGGACGGAATGCAGGAGGGGCTCTTGTGCGGCTGGGCGTGGGGCCCTCACGGGAACCGTGGAGAAATGGCCAGGTAACTGCGTCATGTGGGCTAGTAGATTGGCCAGGGCTTCGAACTGAAGGACAATAACGGGGAGTAGCTGTCAGGCCCTGGGAGTGTCTGAGTGTAAGTGGAGATGGGTTTGGGGTCACTGAGGGATGCGTGAGAGCCATCCCTGTGTAGGTACAGGTCATAGGGAGATAGTCTCGTGAGGCCTGTGAGTGTCTATGGTTGCCCTGGGTGCCTGGGGCTGACTGTGGCAGAAATCTGGGGAAGGCTGGAGAGAAGCTGGGAGGCCCAGGAGAGTCCCTTAAGGCAGGGGGTGAAGAGGTGAAAGAAATGGGGGAGGGTGGCAGTAAGGTCCGTGAGTTTGTAGATGATTCCTGGGTGCGGGAAGCTGACTCCAGGTGCAATCTGGAGATGGTTGGAGAGTAGCTGAGAGAGACAGAAGAGTCCCTGAGGGCTGGGGGTGAGAACATGAGGGAGACTGGGGAGTAAGTCAGTGAAATTCGTGAGTTCGGTGGTGTATCGTGGGTGCCTGGAACTGACTCCAGCTGGAATCTAGAGAAGTTTTGAGAGTAGCTGAAAGAGACACAAGAGTCCCTGTGGGCTGAGGGCAAAGACCTGAGAGAGACCAGGGAGGACCTCAGTGAAGTCTGTGAGTCTGTAGGTGATTCCGGAGTGTGGGAGGCTGACTCCCGCTGAAATCTGGGCGTGGTGGGAGAGTAGCTGGGACAGACAGGAGAGTCCCAGGGGGCTGGGGGTGAAGACATGAGAGAGACTGGGGAGTAACTCAGCGAAACTGCTGAGTTTGGTGGTGATACCTGGGTGCCTGGAACGGACTCCCGCTGAAATCTGGGCATGGATGGAGAGTAGCTGGGACACACAGGAGAGTCCCTGAGGGCTGGGGGTGAAGACATGAGAGAGACCGGGGAGTACCTCAGTGAAACTGGTGAGTTTGGTGGTGACTCCGGGGTGCCTGGAACTGACCCCAGCTGAAATGTGGGCGTGGTTGGAGAGTAGCTGGGACAGACGGGAGAGTCCCTGAGGGATGGTGAAGACATGAGAGAGACTGGGGAGTAACGCAGTGAAATTGGTGAGTTTGATGGTGATTCCTGGGTGCCTGGAGCTGACTCCCGCTGAAGTGTGGGCGTGGTTGGAGAGTAGCTGGGACACACAGGAGAGTCCCTGAGGGTTGGAGATAAAGACGTGCTAGAGACTGAGGAGTAACTGAGTGAAATTGGTGAGTTTGGTGGTGAGTCCGGGGTGCCTGGAACTGACTCCAGCTGAAATGTGGGCGTGGTTGGAGAGTAGCTGGGACAGACGGGAGAGTCCCTGAGGGATGGTGAAGACATGAGAGAGACTGGGGAGTAACGCAGTGAAATTGGTGAGTTTGGTGGTGATTTCTGGGTGCCTGCAACGAACTCCCGCTGAAGTGTGGGCGTGTTTGGAGAGTAGCTGGGACAGACAGGCGAGTCCCTGAGGGTTGGAGATAAAGACGTGCTGGAGACTGGGGAGTAACTCAGTGAAAGTGGTGGGCTTGGTGGTGATCCCTGGGTTCCTGGAACTGACCCGCGCTGAAATGTGGGCGTGGTTGGAGAGTAGCTGGGACAGACTGGAGGGTCCGTAAGGGCTGGGGGTGAAGACGTGAGAGAGACTGGCGAGGATCCCACTGAGGTCTGTGAGTTTGTAGGTGTTTCTGGGGTGTGGGGTAGAGACTGCCGCTGAAATCTGGGCGTAGTTGGAGAGTAGCTGGGACAGACAGGCGAGTCATGGGTGGCTGGGGGTGAGCTGCTGGATGATGGCAGTAAGAACATATGGTATATTATTGATGAATGAGGTGACTGTGGAGAATCTCCAGAGGAGGACACGGGAGAACACAATGACATGAGTGACTGTCCTGCTTGGTTAGGAAAGGGAAACGTAAAGTTGTGGAGTTCTGTTGATGATGGATGTGAGAGTGGTGAAGCCCTGCGGGGTGATGTAGAGTACTTCCACATCCCTGGTGAGGAGCTGCCCCTTGGGTCTGAGTTTCTGGGAGGGGAGAGGGAGAAGCTGGGTGAGGCAGGCATGAATCTTGAGGAGTCAGGGCTGGGGGACCGCTCATATTCTCCCGAGACGTGTGAGTCTCTGGGGGACTCCTGGGTGCATGGGACTGACTCCCGCAGGAACCTGGGGATGGCTGGAGAGTAACTGGGAGCCACAGGAGAGTCCCTGAGGCCTGGGGGTGAAGAGATGAAAGACACAGGGGTGGAGCACCGTGAGGCTCGTGAGTTTGTAGGTGATTCCTGGGTGTGGGGGGCTGACTCCAGCTGAAATCTGGGGTTGTTTGGAGAGTAGCTGGGAGACACAGGAGACCCCCCGAGAGCTGGGGGTGAGCTGCTGGGTGATGGCAGTAAGAACATGTGGTAGATTATTGATGAACGTGGGGACTCTGAGGAATCCTCAGAGGAGGACACGGGAGAGCCCAATGGCTTCATTGATTGCCCATCACGGTGAGGACAGGGAAATGGGAGCTTGTGGGATTCTGGTGATGACAGAGGTGAGTGTGGTGAAGCCCTAGGGGCTGGTGAATGGTAGCTCCGGATCCCTGGTGAGGAGCTTCCCCTTAAGCCTGAGTTTCTGATAGGGGAGAGGGAGAAGCTGGGTGAAGCTCGCATGGACCTTGGGGAGTCCGGGCTGGGGGACCGTTCATAAGAAGAGCCAGACAAGACCCTACTGTTCTTAGGTGCAGACATGATTAGGAAACCTGCAGCTCCCAGGGGCCCCTACTAATTTTCTAACTCGCAGAAAGAAGGAGTGTGTGTGCGTGTGTGTGCGTGTGTGTGCGTGTGTGTGCGTGTGTGTGCGGTGTGAGGTATGTGCCCCTTAAGAAAATGGAAATCAACCAACCAATGAGACAGACAGACAGACAGACAGACAGACAGACAGAGATTCACTTGCCCAAGTGTTCTGTCCTGTCCTCTGAATCCGCTTCCAAGTCGCAAGACGCTGTGAGCTCCAAGTCCACGCAGAGTCCGCCAAACGCTCCGGCCGCTGATCCGCTCCGCGAAGATCTGAGTACAGGCCAGCCAGGATGGGTTTAAATAGCCTCGGGCGCAGCCTAGCAGCGGAAAGGGCGGAGCTTCACTCCTCCTTTCCATCAGTCACCCCCAACTTTCCCAGGCTACACCTCGTGGGAAACTGTTCTCCTGCTTTGATTTCATGCGCCACCTTTGGGACAATCTAAGAACTTACAAGTTTTCTTGGCCAGATATGTTAGGAATTGTATGCACTGAAACACTGAAAACCAACTAGTGGTTCTGTGGTTCCCACGTTGTGGTTTTGACACCAGCAGCATCCTTGCCACAATCAAAACCCGGAGATCCACAGATCTGCGTTGTAACAAGACCTCCCCCTGACCCTGATGCATGGCAGTTTAAGAAGTCTTTCCGTGTAAGCGAAAAGACTTTGAAGAAAAGGTGGAGATATGCGTTGTATAAACATTCTTTTGCTCTGGAACCACGTAGAGACTTGGGAGCCAGTTGGGTGGAGCATTCGTTGGATGAGGGTGCTCGGGTTAGGAATATCAAGGTGTGGCTCCAGATAATCCAATCATCTAATTAAGATTCCAGTTATGCTCATCTGTTTCAAAATTCCGTTTGGGTAAATTCTTTTAGTCAGACTGAGAATGGCAAAGCCTCAACCCCAATTTCCAGGGAGGGTTGAGAGCCTCAGGTGGAGTTGATCACCAATAGCCTATGGTTTAACCCATCATGCCTATAGAATGAGGTCTCCATAAAAACCCGAAAGGACTGGGATCAGAGAGCTTCTGGATAACACTTCCTGGAAGGTAGTGCGCCCCTCCCCACATGCCGGGCCCCACATTAATTTCTGAACTTTTTGCAATGTCCGCTAAAATACAACGGCAACTGTAAGTGCTTCCCTGCGTGCTGTGAGCTCTTCCAGCAAATGAATGCAACTAAATCTGGGAGTGGTGGCAACCTGATTTATAGCCAGTTGCTGAGAAGCACAGGTAAAACCACGTAGGGCTTCCCATTGTTATTAGTGTGGGAGGCCTGTGTGGCGGGACCCGGGCCTTTGGAATCTAATGCTATGTCCCGGTAGGTAGCGTCACCATTGAATTAGAAGACACACATATGTTGAGAATAATCTTTCTGGTCATTTGCTGCATGTCTTATTTACAATATGTAATCAAATTCTTTATCCTGACCTTATGGCACCTGGGTTGAGAACCATGATTTGAACCAAACATTGGTCTGTCACGTTCTGAGTTTGAAACTTTAGTTTGCCTTTAGCGTTTTGCTATTGCTTTTTCGTTTTCTTTTGTTTCGTTTCGTTTCTAAGTTCTGGGGTATATGTGCAGGATGTGCAGATTTGTTACTAAGGTAAACGTGTGCCATGGTGGTTTGCTGCACCTGTCAACCCATCACCTAGGCATTAAGCCCAGCATGCAGTAGCTGTTCTTCTTAACGCTCTGCCCCCCGAAAGGCCCCAGTGTGTGTTGTTCCCCTTCCTGTGTCCATGTGATCTCCTTTTTCAGCTCCCATTATAAGTGAGAATGTGGCGTTTGGTTTTCTTTCCCTGGATTAGTTTGCTGAGGATAATGACCACACATCACCACTGTTTTTGTTTTTTTAGTATAAAGAGTAGTATTTTATTGAATAAGATTTGCTCCCAGAAAAATAAGCTTAAATCTACAATGAATGCCAGACTCTACAGCAGAAAGCAATTTTCTCACTTTTCCACACACAATGGTTCCTACTAAGTGAAAAAAAGCCAGAAAATTTCATTCACAAATGTACTACTCTGTCTCAAAACATCTCACATAATCATGCACTCGACTAAAGCCATTAGATCAGTTCTTCAGTCAGGTTAAAGAAGTATCCCTCTAATAACTGACTTTTATAATGGTATCAATATCCACTCCCAGTCAGTCTGCCGTGGTTAATGGTGTACAGCATGACTGAATACAATGGAATTGATGACGCCCATATCCACGGACAAACCGTGACTTATGATGGTTTGATTTATGATTTTTCAACGTTATGATGGGTTTATTGGACTATTAGATGCGTTTCTGAGTTACACTGGGTTTATGAGCATGCGACCCTAGACTCCAGAAACAGCTGTATAAGGAAAAACAGGTGTACCTAATAAACATATGCTTAGTGACTTGGGATAAACCAATAGATGTGCACAACTGATGGAGAGCCGTGAAAGAGAGATAGCGGTAAATAGTTACAATAACACAATTTTCCTGCACCTGTCGTGGATTTCCCCAAAAAAATGCAGAATGTGGGATGCACCTAAGGCATATGAAAGAGAGAGGGCAGAAGGAGTAAGAGAGAAGTAGGAGGAAGGAAGGAAGGAAGGAAGGAAGGAAGGAAGGAAGGAAGGAAGGAAAGAAGGAAGGTAGGAAAGAAGGAAGGAAGGAAGGAAGGAAGGAAGGAAGGAAGGAAGGAAGGAAAGAAGGACGAAAGGAAGGAGAAAACACCCGGTGTTACTAAAACCCCCCCAAAAAATGGTTTCCCCCTGTGGGTAAGCCTACAATGTGGATGAATCTTGAAAATATTGTGCTACGTGTTATGTCAGTCATAACAGCTCACCTATTGTGCAATTCCGTTTATAGGAAATGTCTACAATATGGAAATCTATGCGTATGGGATTGATGGCACTAGGTAGTTGCTACCTAGGGCTGAGGGTCAGGGAGAGGGTTTGAGACAGAATGAGGAGTGACTAATGTCTCCAGGGTTTTTCTCTGGTCGGGGGTGATAAGACATTCTACAATGGATTGCGAATTATAATTGAATGTGCACAACCACAGGTATACTAAAAGCCACTCAATTCATGACTTTTAATGGGGGAATCTTAAGTGGCGCACTCTCATGGAGACCACGGCAGACCTAGTGAGAGAGAAAAAGGTGAGTAAATATCTGAAACGGAGGCAGAAACAGAGAGAACGAAAAGCCCTGTGAAAGGAAGGGAGAGCGAAAAGGGAAAATGGTCCTATTTAGAAATGACAGATGTGAAACGGGTTCACATCAACAGTGTCACTGCCAGGAAGGAGGGTCATGCTAGCCACGTCACCGGTAGTGTGGCCCGCAGGGACGCCGACCTGCTGGAGCGTCGTGCCAGCATGGGCTCTGGCAGCCACGTGGGCCAGCAGGAGGGACCCGCTGCACAGCTGTGGGGTGAGGATAGACTGGGTGGTGATATCGGCCATTACAGGGGCCTCTTCTGCTGGCAAGAGTGTGACAGTAGCAAGTAGATGGACAGGCCTGCGTGTGAGGACGGAATGCAGGAGGGGCTCTTGTGCGGCTGGGCGTGGGGCCCTCACGGGAACCGTGGAGAAATGGCCAGGTAACTGCGTCATGTGGGCTAGTAGATTGGCCAGGGCTTCGAACTGAAGGACAATAACGGGGAGTAGCTGTCAGGCCCTGGGAGTGTCTGAGTGTAAGTGGAGATGGGTTTGGGGTCACTGAGGGATGCGTGAGAGCCATCCCTGTGTAGGTACAGGTCATAGGGAGATAGTCTCGTGAGGCCTGTGAGTGTCTATGGTTGCCCTGGGTGCCTGGGGCTGACTGTGGCAGAAATCTGGGGAAGGCTGGAGAGAAGCTGGGAGGCCCAGGAGAGTCCCTTAAGGCAGGGGGTGAAGAGGTGAAAGAAATGGGGGAGGGTGGCAGTAAGGTCCGTGAGTTTGTAGATGATTCCTGGGTGCGGGAAGCTGACTCCAGGTGCAATCTGGAGATGGTTGGAGAGTAGCTGAGAGAGACAGAAGAGTCCCTGAGGGCTGGGGGTGAGAACATGAGGGAGACTGGGGAGTAAGTCAGTGAAATTCGTGAGTTCGGTGGTGTATCGTGGGTGCCTGGAACTGACTCCAGCTGGAATCTAGAGAAGTTTTGAGAGTAGCTGAAAGAGACACAAGAGTCCCTGTGGGCTGAGGGCAAAGACCTGAGAGAGACCAGGGAGGACCTCAGTGAAGTCTGTGAGTCTGTAGGTGATTCCGGAGTGTGGGAGGCTGACTCCCGCTGAAATCTGGGCGTGGTGGGAGAGTAGCTGGGACAGACAGGAGAGTCCCAGGGGGCTGGGGGTGAAGACATGAGAGAGACTGGGGAGTAACTCAGCGAAACTGCTGAGTTTGGTGGTGATACCTGGGTGCCTGGAACGGACTCCCGCTGAAATCTGGGCATGGATGGAGAGTAGCTGGGACACACAGGAGAGTCCCTGAGGGCTGGGGGTGAAGACATGAGAGAGACCGGGGAGTACCTCAGTGAAACTGGTGAGTTTGGTGGTGACTCCGGGGTGCCTGGAACTGACCCCAGCTGAAATGTGGGCGTGGTTGGAGAGTAGCTGGGACAGACGGGAGAGTCCCTGAGGGATGGTGAAGACATGAGAGAGACTGGGGAGTAACGCAGTGAAATTGGTGAGTTTGATGGTGATTCCTGGGTGCCTGGAGCTGACTCCCGCTGAAGTGTGGGCGTGGTTGGAGAGTAGCTGGGACACACAGGAGAGTCCCTGAGGGTTGGAGATAAAGACGTGCTAGAGACTGAGGAGTAACTGAGTGAAATTGGTGAGTTTGGTGGTGAGTCCGGGGTGCCTGGAACTGACTCCAGCTGAAATGTGGGCGTGGTTGGAGAGTAGCTGGGACAGACGGGAGAGTCCCTGAGGGATGGTGAAGACATGAGAGAGACTGGGGAGTAACGCAGTGAAATTGGTGAGTTTGGTGGTGATTTCTGGGTGCCTGCAACGAACTCCCGCTGAAGTGTGGGCGTGTTTGGAGAGTAGCTGGGACAGACAGGCGAGTCCCTGAGGGTTGGAGATAAAGACGTGCTGGAGACTGGGGAGTAACTCAGTGAAAGTGGTGGGCTTGGTGGTGATCCCTGGGTTCCTGGAACTGACCCGCGCTGAAATGTGGGCGTGGTTGGAGAGTAGCTGGGACAGACTGGAGGGTCCGTAAGGGCTGGGGGTGAAGACGTGAGAGAGACTGGCGAGGATCCCACTGAGGTCTGTGAGTTTGTAGGTGTTTCTGGGGTGTGGGGTAGAGACTGCCGCTGAAATCTGGGCGTAGTTGGAGAGTAGCTGGGACAGACAGGCGAGTCATGGGTGGCTGGGGGTGAGCTGCTGGATGATGGCAGTAAGAACATATGGTATATTATTGATGAATGAGGTGACTGTGGAGAATCTCCAGAGGAGGACACGGGAGAACACAATGACATGAGTGACTGTCCTGCTTGGTTAGGAAAGGGAAACGTAAAGTTGTGGAGTTCTGTTGATGATGGATGTGAGAGTGGTGAAGCCCTGCGGGGTGATGTAGAGTACTTCCACATCCCTGGTGAGGAGCTGCCCCTTGGGTCTGAGTTTCTGGGAGGGGAGAGGGAGAAGCTGGGTGAGGCAGGCATGAATCTTGAGGAGTCAGGGCTGGGGGACCGCTCATATTCTCCCGAGACGTGTGAGTCTCTGGGGGACTCCTGGGTGCATGGGACTGACTCCCGCAGGAACCTGGGGATGGCTGGAGAGTAACTGGGAGCCACAGGAGAGTCCCTGAGGCCTGGGGGTGAAGAGATGAAAGACACAGGGGTGGAGCACCGTGAGGCTCGTGAGTTTGTAGGTGATTCCTGGGTGTGGGGGGCTGACTCCAGCTGAAATCTGGGGTTGTTTGGAGAGTAGCTGGGAGACACAGGAGACCCCCCGAGAGCTGGGGGTGAGCTGCTGGGTGATGGCAGTAAGAACATGTGGTAGATTATTGATGAACGTGGGGACTCTGAGGAATCCTCAGAGGAGGACACGGGAGAGCCCAATGGCTTCATTGATTGCCCATCACGGTGAGGACAGGGAAATGGGAGCTTGTGGGATTCTGGTGATGACAGAGGTGAGTGTGGTGAAGCCCTAGGGGCTGGTGAATGGTAGCTCCGGATCCCTGGTGAGGAGCTTCCCCTTAAGCCTGAGTTTCTGATAGGGGAGAGGGAGAAGCTGGGTGAAGCTCGCATGGACCTTGGGGAGTCCGGGCTGGGGGACCGTTCATAAGAAGAGCCAGACAAGACCCTACTGTTCTTAGGTGCAGACATGATTAGGAAACCTGCAGCTCCCAGGGGCCCCTACTAATTTTCTAACTCGCAGAAAGAAGGAGTGTGTGTGCGTGTGTGTGCGTGTGTGTGCGTGTGTGTGCGTGTGTGTGCGGTGTGAGGTATGTGCCCCTTAAGAAAATGGAAATCAACCAACCAATGAGACAGAGAGACAGACAGACAGACAGACAGACAGAGATTCACTTGCCCAAGTGTTCTGTCCTGTCCTCTGAATCCGCTTCCAAGTCGCAAGACGCTGTGAGCTCCAAGTCCACGCAGAGTCCGCCAAACGCTCCGGCCGCTGATCCGCTCCGCGAAGATCTGAGTACAGGCCAGCCAGGATGGGTTTAAATAGCCTCGGGCGCAGCCTAGCAGCGGAAAGGGCGGAGCTTCACTCCTCCTTTCCATCAGTCACCCCCAACTTTCCCAGGCTACACCTCGTGGGAAACTGTTCTCCTGCTTTGATTTCATGCGCCACCTTTGGGACAATCTAAGAACTTACAAGTTTTCTTGGCCAGATATGTTAGGAATTGTATGCACTGAAACACTGAAAACCAACTAGTGGTTCTGTGGTTCCCACGTTGTGGTTTTGACACCAGCAGCATCCTTGCCACAATCAAAACCCGGAGATCCACAGATCTGCGTTGTAACAAGACCTCCCCCTGACCCTGATGCATGGCAGTTTAAGAAGTCTTTCCGTGTAAGCGAAAAGACTTTGAAGAAAAGGTGGAGATATGCGTTGTATAAACATTCTTTTGCTCTGGAACCACGTAGAGACTTGGGAGCCAGTTGGGTGGAGCATTCGTTGGATGAGGGTGCTCGGGTTAGGAATATCAAGGTGTGGCTCCAGATAATCCAATCATCTAATTAAGATTCCAGTTATGCTCATCTGTTTCAAAATTCCGTTTGGGTAAATTCTTTTAGTCAGACTGAGAATGGCAAAGCCTCAACCCCAATTTCCAGGGAGGGTTGAGAGCCTCAGGTGGAGTTGATCACCAATAGCCTATGGTTTAACCCATCATGCCTATAGAATGAGGTCTCCATAAAAACCCGAAAGGACTGGGATCAGAGAGCTTCTGGATAACACTTCCTGGAAGGTAGTGCGCCCCTCCCCACATGCCGGGCCCCACATTAATTTCTGAACTTTTTGCAATGTCCGCTAAAATACAACGGCAACTGTAAGTGCTTCCCTGCGTGCTGTGAGCTCTTCCAGCAAATGAATGCAACTAAATCTGGGAGTGGTGGCAACCTGATTTATAGCCAGTTGCTGAGAAGCACAGGTAAAACCACGTAGGGCTTCCCATTGTTATTAGTGTGGGAGGCCTGTGTGGCGGGACCCGGCCCTTTGGAATCTAATGCTATGTCCCGGTAGGTAGCGTCACCATTGAATTAGAAGACACACATATGTTGAGAATAATCTTTCTGGTCATTTGCTGCATGTCTTATTTACAATATGTAATCAAATTCTTTATCCTGACCTTATGGCACCTGGGTTGAGAACCATGATTTGAACCAAACATTGGTCTGTCACGTTCTGAGTTTGAAACTTTAGTTTGCCTTTAGCGTTTTGCTATTGCTTTTTCGTTTTCTTTTGTTTCGTTTCGTTTCTAAGTTCTGGGGTATATGTGCAGGATGTGCAGATTTGTTACTAAGGTAAACGTGTGCCATGGTGGTTTGCTGCACCTGTCAACCCATCACCTAGGCATTAAGCCCAGCATGCAGTAGCTGTTCTTCTTAACGCTCTGCCCCCCGAAAGGCCCCAGTGTGTGTTGTTCCCCTTCCTGTGTCCATGTGATCTCCTTTTTCAGCTCCCATTATAAGTGAGAATGTGGCGTTTGGTTTTCTTTCCCTGGATTAGTTTGCTGAGGATAATGACCACACATCACCACTGTTTTTGTTTTTTTAGTATAAAGAGTAGTATTTTATTGAATAAGATTTGCTCCCAGAAAAATAAGCTTAAATCTACAATGAATGCCAGACTCTACAGCAGAAAGCAATTTTCTCACTTTTCCACACACAATGGTTCCTACTAAGTGAAAAAAAGCCATAAAATTTCATTCGCAAATGTACTACTCTGTCTCAAAACATCTCACATAATCATGCACTCGACTAAAGCCATTAGATCAGTTCTTCAGTCAGGTTAAAGAAGTATCCCTCTAATAACTGACTTTTATAATGGTATCAATATCCACTCCCAGTCAGTCTGCCGTGGTTAATGGTGTACAGCATGACTGAATACAATGGAATTGATGACGCCCATATCCACGGACAAACCGTGACTTATGATGGTTTGATTTATGATTTTTCAAAGTTATGATGGGTTTATTGGACTATTAGATGCATTTCTGAGTTACACTGGGTTTATGAGCATGCGACCCTAGACTCCAGAAACAGCTGTATAAGGAAAAACAGGTGTACCTAATAAACATATGCTTAGTGACTTGGGATAAACCAATAGATGTGCACAACTGATGGAGAGCCGTGAAAGAGAGATAGCGGTAAATAGTTACAATAACACAATTTTCCTGCACCTGTCGTGGATTTCCCCAAAAAAATGCAGAATGTGGGATGCACCTAAGGCATATGAAAGAGAGAGGGCAGAAGGAGTAAGAGAGAAGTAGGAGGAAGGAAGGAAGGAAGGAAGGAAGGAAAGAAGGAAGGTAGGAAAGAAGGAAGGAAGGAAGGAAGGAAGGAAGGAAGGAAGGAAGGAAAGAAGGACGAAAGGAAGGAGAAAACACCCGGTGTTACTAAAACCCCCCAAAAAAATGGTTTCCCCCTGTGGGTAAGACTACAATGTGGATGAATCTTGAAAATATTGTGCTACGTGTTATGTCAGTCATAACAGCTCACCTATTGTGCAATTCCGTTTATAGGAAATGTCTACAATATGGAAATCTATGCGTATGGGATTGATGGCACTAGGTAGTTGCTACCTAGGGCTGAGGGTCAGGGAGAGGGTTTGAGACAGAATGAGGAGTGACTAATGTCTACAGGGTTTTTCTCTGGTCGGGGGTGATAAGACGTTCTACAATGGATTGCGAATTATAATTGAATGTGCACAACCACAGGTATACTAAAAGCCACTCAATTCATGACTTTTAATGGGGGAATCTTAAGTGGCGCACTCTCATGGAGACCACGGCAGACCTAGTGAGAGAGAAAAAGGTGAGTAAATATCTGAAACGGAGGCAGAAACAGAGAGAACGAAAAGCCCTGTGAAAGGAAGGGAGAGCGAAAAGGGAAAATGGTCCTATTTAGAAATGACAGATGTGAAACGGGTTCACATCAACAGTGTCACTGCCAGGAAGGAGGGTCATGCTAGCCATGTCACCGGTAGTGTGGCCCGCAGGGACGCCGACCTGCTGGAGCGTCGTGCCAGCATGGGCTCTGGCAGCCACGTGGGCCAGCAGGAGGGACCCGCTGCACAGCTGTGGGGTGAGGATAGACTGGGTGGTGATATCGGCCATTACAGGGGCCTCTTCTGCTGGCAAGAGTGTGACAGTAGCAAGTAGATGGACAGGCCTGCGTGTGAGGACGGAATGCAGGAGGGGCTCTTGTGCGGCTGGGCGTGGGGCCCTCACGGGAACCGTGGAGAAATGGCCAGGTAACTGCGTCATGTGGGCTAGTAGATTGGCCAGGGCTTCGAACTGAAGGACAATAACGGGGAGTAGCTGTCAGGCCCTGGGAGTGTCTGAGTGTAAGTGGAGATGGGTTTGGGGTCACTGAGGGATGCGTGAGAGCCATCCCTGTGTAGGTACAGGTCATAGGGAGATAGTCTCGTGAGGCCTGTGAGTGTCTATGGTTGCCCTGGGTGCCTGGGGCTGACTGTGGCAGAAATCTGGGGAAGGCTGGAGAGAAGCTGGGAGGCCCAGGAGAGTCCCTTAAGGCAGGGGGTGAAGAGGTGAAAGAAATGGGGGAGGGTGGCAGTAAGGTCCGTGAGTTTGTAGATGATTCCTGGGTGCGGGAAGCTGACTCCAGGTGCAATCTGGAGATGGTTGGAGAGTAGCAGAGAGAGACAGAAGAGTCCCTGAGGGCTGGGGGTGAGAACATGAGGGAGACTGGGGAGTAAGTCAGTGAAATTCGTGAGTTCGGTGGTGTATCGTGGGTGCCTGGAACTGACTCCAGCTGGAATCTAGAGAAGTTTTGAGAGTAGCTGAAAGAGACACAAGAGTCCCTGTGGGCTGAGGGCAAAGACCTGAGAGAGACCAGGGAGGACCTCAGTGAAGTCTGTGAGTCTGTAGGTGATTCCGGAGTGTGGGAGGCTGACTCCCGCTGAAATCTGGGCGTGGTGGGAGAGTAGCTGGGACAGACAGGAGAGTCCCAGGGGGCTGGGGGTGAAGACATGAGAGAGACTGGGGAGTAACTCAGCGAAACTGCTGAGTTTGGTGGTGATACCTGGGTGCCTGGAACGGACTCCCGCTGAAATCTGGGCATGGATGGAGAGTAGCTGGGACACACAGGAGAGTCCCTGAGGGCTGGGGGTGAAGACATGAGAGAGACCGGGGAGTACCTCAGTGAAACTGGTGAGTTTGGTGGTGACTCCGGGGTGCCTGGAACTGACCCCAGCTGAAATGTGGGCGTGGTTGGAGAGTAGCTGGGACAGACGGGAGAGTCCCTGAGGGATGGTGAAGACATGAGAGAGACTGGGGAGTAACGCAGTGAAATTGGTGAGTTTGATGGTGATTCCTGGGTGCCTGGAGCTGACTCCCGCTGAAGTGTGGGCGTGGTTGGAGAGTAGCTGGGACACACAGGAGAGTCCCTGAGGGTTGGAGATAAAGACGTGCTAGAGACTGAGGAGTAACTGAGTGAAATTAGTGAGTTTGGTGGTGAGTCCGGGGTGCCTGGAACTGACTCCAGCTGAAATGTGGGCGTGGTTGGAGAGTAGCTGGGACAGACGGGAGAGTCCCTGAGGGATGGTGAAGACATGAGAGAGACTGGGGAGTAACGCAGTGAAATTGGTGAGTTTGGTGGTGATTTCTGGGTGCCTGCAACGAACTCCCGCTGAAGTGTGGGCGTGTTTGGAGAGTAGCTGGGACAGACAGGCGAGTCCCTGAGGGTTGGAGATAAAGACGTGCTGGAGACTGGGGAGTAACTCAGTGAAAGTGGTGGGCTTGGTGGTGATCCCTGGGTTCCTGGAACTGACCCGCGCTGAAATGTGGGCGTGGTTGGAGAGTAGCTGGGACAGACTGGAGGGTCCGTAAGGGCTGGGGGTGAAGACGTGAGAGAGACTGGCGAGGATCCCACTGAGGTCTGTGAGTTTGTAGGTGTTTCTGGGGTGTGGGGTAGAGACTGCCGCTGAAATCTGGGCGTAGTTGGAGAGTAGCTGGGACAAACAGGCGAGTCATGGGTGGCTGGGGGTGAGCTGCTGGATGATGGCAGTAAGAACATATGGTATATTATTGATGAATGAGGTGACTGTGGAGAATCTCCAGAGGAGGACACGGGAGAACACAATGACATGAGTGACTGTCCTGCTTGGTTAGGAAAGGGAAACGTAAAGTTGTGGAGTTCTGTTGATGATGGATGTGAGAGTGGTGAAGCCCTGCGGGGTGATGTAGAGTACTTCCACATCCCTGGTGAGGAGCTGCCCCTTGGGTCTGAGTTTCTGGGAGGGGAGAGGGAGAAGCTGGGTGAGGCAGGCATGAATCTTGAGGAGTCAGGGCTGGGGGACCGCTCATATTCTCCCGAGACGTGTGAGTCTCTGGGGGACTCCTGGGTGCATGGGGCTGACTCCCGCAGGAACCTGGGGATGGCTGGAGAGTAACTGGGAGCCACAGGAGAGTCCCTGAGGCCTGGGGGTGAAGAGATGAAAGACACAGGGGTGGAGCACCGTGAGGCTCGTGAGTTTGTAGGTGATTCCTGGGTGTGGGGGGCTGACTCCAGCTGAAATCTGGGGTTGTTTGGAGAGTAGCTGGGAGACACAGGAGACCCCCCGAGAGCTGGGGGTGAGCTGCTGGGTGATGGCAGTAAGAACATGTGGTAGATTATTGATGAACGTGGGGACTCTGAGGAATCCTCAGAGGAGGACACGGGAGAGCCCAATGGCTTCATTGATTGCAGATCACGGTGAGGACAGGGAAATGGGAGCTTGTGGGATTCTGGTGATGACAGAGGTGAGTGTGGTGAAGCCCTAGGGGATGGTGAATGGTAGCTCCGGATCCCTGGTGAGGAGCTTCCCCTTAAGCCTGAGTTTCTGATAGGGGAGAGGGAGAAGCTGGGTGAAGCTCGCATGGACCTTGGGGAGTCCGGGCTGGGGGACCGTTCATAAGAAGAGCCAGACAAGACCCTACTGTTCTTAGGTGCAGACATGATTAGGAAACCTGCAGCTCCCAGGGGCCCCTACTAATTTTCTAACTCGCAGAAAGAAGGAGTGTGTGTGCGTGTGTGTGTGTGTGTGTGGGTGTGTGTGCGGTGTGAGGTATGTGCCCCTTAAGAAAATGGAAATCAACCAACCAATGAGACAGAGAGACAGACAGACAGACAGACAGACAGAGATTCACTTGCCCAAGTGTTCTGTCCTGTCCTCTGAATCCGCTTCCAAGTCGCAAGACGCTGTGAGCTCCAAGTCCACGCAGAGTCCGCCAAACGCTCCGGCCGCTGATCCGCTCCGCGAAGATCTGAGTACAGGCCAGCCAGGGTGGGTTTAAATAGCCTCGGGCGCAGCCTAGCAGCGGAAAGGGCGGAGCTTCACTCCTCCTTTCCATCAGTCACCCCCAACTTTCCCAGGCTACACCTCGTGGGAAACTGTTCTCCTGCTTTGATTTCATGCGCCACCTTTGGGACAATCTAAGAACTTACAAGTTTTCTTGGCCAGATATGTTAGGAATTGTATGCACTGAAACACTGAAAACCAACTAGTGGTTCTGTGGTTCCCACGTTGTGGTTTTGACACCAGCAGCATCCTTGCCACAATCAAAACCCGGAGATCCACAGATCTGCGTTGTAACAAGACCTCCCCCTGACCCTGATGCATGGCAGTTTAAGAAGTCTTTCCGTGTAAGCGAAAAGACTTTGAAGAAAAGGTGGAGATATGCGTTGTATAAACATTCTTTTGCTCTGGAACCACGTAGAGACTTGGGAGCCAGTTGGGTGGAGCATTCGTTGGATGAGGGTGCTCGGGTTAGGAATATCAAGGTGTGGCTCCAGATAATCCAATCATCTAATTAAGATTCCAGTTATGCTCATCTGTTTCAAAATTACGTTTGGGTAAATTCTTTTAGTCAGACTGAGAATGGCAAAGCCTCAACCCCAATTTCCAGGGAGGGTTGAGAGCCTCAGGTGGAGTTGATCACCAATAGCCTATGGTTTAACCCATCATGCCTATAGAATGAGGTCTCCATAAAAACCCGAAAGGACTGGGATCAGAGAGCTTCTGGATAACACTTCCTGGAAGGTAGTGCGCCCCTCCCCACATGCCGGGCCCCACATTAATTTCTGAACTTTTTGCAATGTCCGCTAAAATACAACGGCAACTGTAAGTGCTTCCCTGCGTGCTGTGAGCTCTTCCAGCAAATGAATGCAACTAAGTCTGGGAGTGGTGGCAACCTGATTTATAGCCAGTTGCTGAGAAGCACAGGTAAAACCACGTAGGGCTTCCCATTGTTATTAGTGTGGGAGGCCTGTGTGGCGGGACCCGGCCCTTTGGAATCTAATGCTATGTCCCGGTAGGTAGCGTCACCATTGAATTAGAAGACACACATATGTTGAGAATAATCTTTCTGGTCATTTGCTGCATGTCTTATTTACAATATGTAATCAAATTCTTTATCCTGACCTTATGGCACCTGGGTTGAGAACCATGATTTGAACCAAACATTGGTCTGTCACGTTCTGAGTTTGAAACTTTAGTTTGCCTTTAGCGTTTTGCTATTGCTTTTTCGTTTTCTTTTGTTTCGTTTCGTTTCTAAGTTCTGGGGTATATGTGCAGGATGTGCAGATTTGTTACTAAGGTAAACGTGTGCCATGGTGGTTTGCTGCACCTGTCAACCCATCACCTAGGCATTAAGCCCAGCATGCACTAGCTGTTCTTCTTAACGCTCTGCCCCCCGAAAGGCCCCAGTGTGTGTTGTTCCCCTTCCTGTGTCCATGTGATCTCCTTTTTCAGCTCCCATTATAAGTGAGAATGTGGCGTTTGGTTTTCTTTCCCTGGATTAGTTTGCTGAGGATAACGACCACACATCACCACTGTTTTTGTTTTTTTAGTATAAAGAGTATTATTTTATTGAATAAGATTTGCTCCCAGAAAAATAAGCTTAAATCTACAATGAATGCCAGACTCTACAGCAGAAAGCAATTTTCTCACTTTTCCACACACAATGGTTTCTACTAAGTGAAAAAAAGCCAGAAAATTTCATTCACAAATGTACTACTCTGTCTCAAAACATCTCACATAATCATGCACTCGACTAAAGCCATTAGATCAGTTCTTCAGTCAGGTTAAAGAAGTATCCCTCTAATAACTGACTTTTATAATGGTATCAATATCCACTCCCAGTCAGTCTGCCGTGGTTAATGGTGTACAGCATGACTGAAAACAATGGAATTGATGACGCCCATATCCACGGACAAACCGTGACTTATGATGGTTTGATTTATGATTTTTCAACGTTATGATGGGTTTATTGGACTATTAGATGCGCTTCTGAGTTACACTGGGTTTATGAGCATGCGACCCTAGACTCCAGAAACAGCTGTATAAGGAAAAACAGGTGTACCTAATAAACATATGCTTAGTGACTTGGGATAAACCAATAGATGTGCACAACTGATGGAGAGCCGTGAAAGAGAGATAGCGGTAAATAGTTACAATAACACAATTTTCCTGCACCTGTCGTGGATTTCCCCAAAAAAATGCAGAATGTGGGATGCACCTAAGGTATATGAAAGAGAGAGGGCAGAAGGAGTAAGAGAGAAGTAGGAGGAAGGAAGGAAGGAAGGAAGGAAGGAAGGAAGGCAGGAAAATAGGAAGGAAGGAAGGGAGGAAGGAAGGAAGGAAGGAAAGAAGGACGAAAGGAAGGAGAAAACACCCGGTGTTACTAAAACCCCCCAATAAAATGGTTTCCCCCTGTGGGTAAGACTACAATGTGGATGAATCTTGAAAATATTGTGCTACGTGTTATGTCAGTCATAACAGCTCACCTATTGTGCAATTCCGTTTATAGGAAATGTCCACAATATGGAAATCTATGCATATGGGATTGATGGCACTAGGTAGTTGCTACCTAGGGCTGAGGGTCAGGGAGAGGGTTTGAGACAGAATGAGGAGTGACTAATGTCTACAGGGTTTTTCTCTGGTCGGGGGTGATAAGACGTTCTACAATGGATTGCGAATTATAATTGAATGTGCACAACCACAGGTATACTAAAAGCCACTCAATTCATGACTTTTAATGGGGGAATCTTAAGTGGCGCACTCTCATGGAGACCACGGCAGACATAGTGAGAGAGAAAAAGGTGAGTAAATATCTGAAACGGAGGCAGAAACAGAGAGAACGAAAAGCCCTGTGAAAGGAAGGGAGAGCGAAAAGGGAAAATGGTCCTATTTAGAAATGACAGATGTGAAACTGGGGTTCACATCAACAGTGTCACTGCCAGGAAGGAGGGTCATGCTAGCCACGTCACCGGTAGTGTGGCCCGCAGGGACGCCGACCTGCTGGAGCGTCGTGCCAGCATGGGCTCTGGCAGCCACGTGGGCCAGCAGGAGGGACCCGCTGCACAGCTGTGGGGTGAGGATAGACTGGGTGGTGATATCGGCCATTACAGGGGCCTCTTCTGCTGGCAAGAGTGTGACAGTAGCAAGTAGATGGACAGGCCTGCGTGTGAGGACGGAATGCAGGAGGGGCTCTTGTGCGGCTGGGCATGGGGCCCTCACGGGAACCGTGGAGAAATGGCCAGGTAACTGCGTCATGTGGGCTAGTAGATTGGCCAGGGCTTCGAACTGAAGGACAATAACGGGGAGTAGCTGTCAGGCCCTGGGAGTGTCTGAGTGTAAGTGGAGATGGGTTTGGGGTCACTGAGGGATGCGTGAGAGCCATCCCTGTGTAGGTACAGGTCATAGGGAGATAGTCTCGTGAGGCCTGTGAGTGTCTATGGTTGCCCTGGGTGCCTGGGGCTGACTGTGGCAGAAATCTGGGGAAGGCTGGAGAGAAGCTGGGAGGCCCAGGAGAGTCCCTTAAGGCAGGGGGTGAAGAGGTGAAAGAAATGGGGGAGGGTGGCAGTAAGGTCCGTGAGTTTGTAGATGATTCCTGGGTGCGGGAAGCTGACTCCAGGTGCAATCTGGAGATGGTTGGAGAGTAGCTGAGAGAGACAGAAGAGTCCCTGAGGGCTGGGGGTGAGAACATGAGGGAGACTGGGGAGTAAGTCAGTGAAATTCGTGAGTTCGGTGGTGTATCGTGGGTGCCTGGAACTGACTCCAGCTGGAATCTAGAGAAGTTTTGAGAGTAGCTGAAAGAGACACAAGAGTCCCTGTGGGCTG
The DNA here is from genome assembly GCF_028858775.2 of Pan troglodytes. Taxonomy (NCBI): domain Eukaryota; kingdom Metazoa; phylum Chordata; class Mammalia; order Primates; family Hominidae; genus Pan; species Pan troglodytes. Next base: position 9,079,527 of record NC_072412.2, read on the forward strand.
AGGGCAAAGACCTGAGAGAGACCAGGGAGGACCTCAGTGAAGTCTGTGAGTCTGTAGGTGATTCCGGAGTGTGGGAGGCTGACTCCCGCTGAAATCTGGGCGTGGTGGGAGAGTAGCTGGGACAGACAGGAGAGTCCCAGGGGGCTGGGGGTGAAGACATGAGAGAGACTGGGGAGTAACTCAGCGAAACTGCTGAGTTTGGTGGTGATACCTGGGTGCCTGGAACGGACTCCCGCTGAAATCTGGGCATGGATGGAGAGTAGCTGGGACACACAGGAGAGTCCCTGAGGGCTGGGGGTGAAGACATGAGAGAGACCGGGGAGTACCTCAGTGAAACTGGTGAGTTTGGTGGTGACTCCGGGGTGCCTGGAACTGACCCCAGCTGAAATGTGGGCGTGGTTGGAGAGTAGCTGGGACAGACGGGAGAGTCCCTGAGGGATGGTGAAGACATGAGAGAGACTGGGGAGTAACGCAGTGAAATTGGTGAGTTTGATGGTGATTCCTGGGTGCCTGGAGCTGACTCCCGCTGAAGTGTGGGCGTGGTTGGAGAGTAGCTGGGACACACAGGAGAGTCCCTGAGGGTTGGAGATAAAGACGTGCTAGAGACTGAGGAGTAACTGAGTGAAATTAGTGAGTTTGGTGGTGAGTCCGGGGTGTCTGGAACTGACTCCAGCTGAAATGTGGGCGTGGTTGGAGAGTAGCTGGGACAGACGGGAGAGTCCCTGAGGGATGGTGAAGACATGAGAGAGACTGGGGAGTAACGCAGTGAAATTGGTGAGTTTGGTGGTGATTTCTGGGTGCCTGCAACGAACTCCCGCTGAAGTGTGGGCGTGTTTGGAGAGTAGCTGGGACAGACAGGCGAGTCCCTGAGGGTTGGAGATAAAGACGTGCTGGAGACTGGGGAGTAACTCAGTGAAAGTGGTGGGCTTGGTGGTGATCCCTGGGTTCCTGGAACTGACCCGCGCTGAAATGTGGGCGTGGTTGGAGAGTAGCTGGGACAGACTGGAGGGTCCGTAAGGGCTGGGGGTGAAGACGTGAGAGAGACTGGCGAGGATCCCACTGAGGTCTGTGAGTTTGTAGGTGTTTCTGGGGTGTGGGGTAGAGACTGCCGCTGAAATCTGGGCGTAGTTGGAGAGTAGCTGGGACAAACAGGCGAGTCATGGGTGGCTGGGGGTGAGCTGCTGGATGATGGCAGTAAGAACATATGGTATATTATTGATGAATGAGGTGACTGTGGAGAATCTCCAGAGGAGGACACGGGAGAACACAATGACATGAGTGACTGTCCTGCTTGGTTAGGAAAGGGAAACGTAAAGTTGTGGAGTTCTGTTGATGATGGATGTGAGAGTGGTGAAGCCCTGCGGGGTGATGTAGAGTACTTCCACATCCCTGGTGAGGAGCTGCCCCTTGGGTCTGAGTTTCTGGGAGGGGAGAGGGAGAAGCTGGGTGAGGCAGGCATGAATCTTGAGGAGTCAGGGCTGGGGGACCGCTCATATTCTCCCGAGACGTGTGAGTCTCTGGGGGACTCCTGGGTGCATGGGGCTGACTCCCGCAGGAACCTGGGGATGGCTGGAGAGTAACTGGGAGCCACAGGAGAGTCCCTGAGGCCTGGGGGTGAAGAGATGAAAGACACAGGGGTGGAGCACCGTGAGGCTCGTGAGTTTGTAGGTGATTCCTGGGTGTGGGGGGCTGACTCCAGCTGAAATCTGGGGTTGTTTGGAGAGTAGCTGGGAGACACAGGAGACCCCCCGAGAGCTGGGGGTGAGCTGCTGGGTGATGGCAGTAAGAACATGTGGTAGATTATTGATGAACGTGGGGACTCTGAGGAATCCTCAGAGGAGGACACGGGAGAGCCCAATGGCTTCATTGATTGCCCATCACGGTGAGGACAGGGAAATGGGAGCTTGTGGGATTCTGGTGATGACAGAGGTGAGTGTGGTGAAGCCCTAGGGGATGGTGAATGGTAGCTCCGGATCCCTGGTGAGGAGCTTCCCCTTAAGCCTGAGTTTCTGATAGGGGAGAGGGAGAAGCTGGGTGAAGCTCGCATGGACCTTGGGGAGTCCGGGCTGGGGGACCGTTCATAAGAAGAGCCAGACAAGACCCTACTGTTCTTAGGTGCAGACATGATTAGGAAACCTCCAGCTCCCAGGGGCCCCTACTAATTCTCTAACTCGCAGAAAGAAGGAGTGTGTGTGCGTGTGTGTGCGTGTGTGTGTGTGTGTGTGTGTGTGCGTTGTGAGGTATGTGCCCCTTAAGAAAATGGAAATCAACCAACCAATGAGACAGACAGACAGACAGACAGACAGACAGAGATTCACTTGCCCAAGTGTTCTGTCCTGTCCTCTGAATCCGCTTCCAAGTCGCAAGACGCTGTGAGCTCCAAGTCCACGCAGACCGCCAAACGCTCCGGCCGCTGATCCGCTCCGCGAAGATCTGAGTACAGGCCAGCCAGGGTGGGTTTAAATAGCCTCGGGCGCAGCCTAGCAGCGGAAAGGGCGGAGCTTCACTCCTCCTTTCCATCAGTCACCCCCAACTTTCCCAGGCTACACCTCGTGGGAAACTGTTCTCCTGCTTTGATTTCATGCGCCACCTTTGGGACAATCTAAGAACTTACAAGTTTTCTTGGCCAGATATGTTAGGAATTGTATGCACTGAAACACTGAAAACCAACTAGTGGTTCTGTGGTTCCCACGTTGTGGTTTTGACACCAGCAGCATCCTTGCCACAATCAAAACCCGGAGATCCACAGATCTGCGTTGTAACAAGACCTCCCCCTGACCCTGATGCATGGCAGTTTAAGAAGTCTTTCCGTGTAAGCGAAAAGACTTTGAAGAAAAGGTGGAGATATGCGTTGTATAAACATTCTTTTGCTCTGGAACCACGTAGAGACTTGGGAGCCAGTTGGGTGGAGCATTCGTTGGATGAGGGTGCTCGGGTTAGGAATATCAAGGTGTGGCTCCAGATAATCCAATCATCTAATTAAGATTCCAGTTATGCTCATCTGTTTCAAAATTCCGTTTGGGTAAATTCTTTTAGTCAGACTGAGAATGGCAAAGCCTCAACCCCAATTTCCAGGGAGGGTTGAGAGCCTCAGGTGGAGTTGATCACCAATAACCTATGGTTTAACCCATCATGCCTATAGAATGAGGTCTCCATAAAAACCCGAAAGGACTGGGATCAGAGAGCTTCTGGATAACACTTCCTGGAAGGTAGTGCGCCCCTCCCCACATGCCCGGCCCCACATTAATTTCTGAACTTTTTGCAATGTCCGCTAAAATACAACGGCAACTGTAAGTGCTTCCCTGCGTGCTGTGAGCTCTTCCAGCAAATGAATGCAACTAAATCTGGGAGTGGTGGCAACCTGATTTATAGCCAGTTGCTGAGAAGCACAGGTAAAACCACGTAGGGCTTCCCATTGTTATTAGTGTGGGAGGCCTGTGTGGCGGGACCTGGCCCTTTGGAATCTAATGCTATGTCCCGGTAGGTAGCGTCACCATTGAATTAGAAGACACACATATGTTGAGAATAATCTTTCTGGTCATTTGCTGCATGTCTTATTTACAATATGTAATCAAATTCTTTATCCTGACCTTATGGCACCTGGGTTGAGAACCATGATTTGAACCAAACATTGGTCTGTCACGTTCTGAGTTTGAAACTTTAGTTTGCCTTTAGCGTTTTGCTATTGCTTTTTCGTTTTCTTTTGTTTCGTTTCGTTTCTAAGTTCTGGGGTATATGTGCAGGATGTGCAGATTTGTTACTAAGGTAAACGTGTGCCATGGTGGTTTGCTGCACCTGTCAACCCATCACCTAGGCATTAAGCCCAGCATGCAGTAGCTGTTCTTCTTAACGCTCTGCCCCCCGAAAGGCCCCAGTGTGTGTTGTTCCCCTTCCTGTGTCCATGTGATCTCCTTTTTCAGCTCCCATTATAAGTGAGAATGTGGCGTTTGGTTTTCTTTCCCTGGATTAGTTTGCTGAGGATAATGACCACACATCACCACTGTTTTTGTTTTTTTAGTATAAAGAGTAGTATTTTATTGAATAAGATTTGCTCCCAGAAAAATAAGCTTAAATCTACAATGAATGCCAGACTCTACAGCAGAAAGCAATTTTCTCACTTTTCCACACACAATGGTTTCTACTAAGTGAAAAAAAGCCAGAAAATTTCATTCACAAATGTACTACTCTGTCTCAAAACATCTCACATAATCATGCACTCGACTAAAGCCATTAGATCAGTTCTTCAGTCAGGTTAAAGAAGTATCCCTCTAATAACTGACTTTTATAATGGTATCAATATCCACTCCCAGTCAGTCTGCCGTGGTTAATGGTGTACAGCATGACTGAATACAATGGAATTGATGACGCCCATATCCACGGACAAACCGTGACTTATGATGGTTTGATTTATGATTTTTCAACGTTATGATGGGTTTATTGGACTATTAGATGCGTTTCTGAGTTACACTGGGTTTATGAGCATGCGACCCTAGACTCCAGAAACAGCTGTATAAGGAAAAACAGGTGTACCTAATAAACATATGCTTAGTGACTTGGGATAAACCAATAGATGTGCACAACTGATGGAGAGCCGTGAAAGAGAGATAGCGGTAAATAGTTACAATAACACAATTTTCCTGCACCTGTCGTGGATTTCCCCAAAAAAATGCAGAATGTGGGAATCACCTAAGACATATGAAAGAGAGAGGGCAGAAGGAGTAAGAGAGAAGTAGGAGGAAGGAAGGAAGGAAGGAAGGAAGGAAGGAAGGAAGGAAGGAAGGAAAGAAGGAAGGTAGGAAAGAAGGAAGGAAGGAAGGAAGGAAGGAAGGAAGGAAAGAAGGACGAAAGGAAGGAGAAAACACCCGGTGTTACTAAAACCCCCCAAAAAAATGGTTTCCCCCTGTGGGTAAGCCTACAATGTGGATGAATCTTGAAAATATTGTGCTACGTGTTATGTCAGTCATAACAGCTCACCTACTGTGCAATTCCGTTTATAGGAAATGTCTACAATATGGAAATCTATGCATATGGGATTGATCGCACTAGGTAGTTGCTACCTAGGGCTGAGGGTCAGGGCGAGGGTTTGCGACAGAATGAGGAGTTACTAATGTCTACAGGGTTTTTCTCTGGTCGGGGGTGATAAGACGTTCTACAATGGATTGCGAATTATAATTGAATGTGCACAACCACAGGTATACTAAAAGCCACTCAATTCATGACTTTTAATGGGGAATCTTAAGTGGCGCACTCTCATGGAGACCACGGCAGACATAGTGAGAGAGAAAAAGGTGAGTAAATATCTGAAACGGAGGCAGAAACAGAGAGAACGAAAAGCCCTGTGAAAGGAAGGGAGAGCGAAAAGGGAAAATGGTCCTATTTAGAAATGACAGATGTGAAACTGGGGTTCACATCAACAGTGTCACTGCCAGGAAGGAGGGTCATGCTAGCCACGTCACCGGCAGTGTGGCCCTCAGGGACGCCGACCTGCTGGAGCGTCGTGCCAGCATGGGCTCTGGCAGCCACGTGGGCCAGCAGGAGGGACCCGCTGCACAGCTGTGGGGTGAGGATAGACTGGGTGGTGATATCGGCCATTACAGGGGCCTCTTCTGCTGGCAAGAGTGTGACAGTAGCAAGTAGATGGACAGGCCTGCGTGTGAGGACGGAATGCAGGAGGGGCTCTTGTGCGGCTGGGCGTGGGGCCCTCACGGGAACCGTGGAGAAATGGCCAGGTAACTGCGTCATGTGGGCTAGTAGATTGGCCAGGGCTTCGAACTGAAGGACAATAACGGGGAGTAGCTGTCAGGCCCTGGGAGTGTCTGAGTGTAAGTGGAGATGGGTTTGGGGTCACTGAGGGATGCGTGAGAGCCATCCCTGTGTAGGTACAGGTCATAGGGAGATAGTCTCGTGAGGCCTGTGAGTGTCTATGGTTGCCCTGGGTGCCTGGGGCTGACTGTGGCAGAAATCTGGGGAAGGCTGGAGAGAAGCTGGGAGGCCCAGGAGAGTCCCTTAAGGCAGGGGGTGAAGAGGTGAAAGAAATGGGGGAGGGTGGCAGTAAGGTCCGTGAGTTTGTAGATGATTCCTGGGTGCGGGAAGCTGACTCCAGGTGCAATCTGGAGATGGTTGGAGAGTAGCTGAGAGAGACAGAAGTGTCCCTGAGGGCTGGGGGTGAGAACATGAGGGAGACTGGGGAGTAAGTCAGTGAAATTCGTGAGTTCGGTGGTGTATCGTGGGTGCCTGGAACTGACTCCAGCTGGAATCTAGAGAAGTTTTGAGAGTAGCTGAAAGAGACACAAGAGTCCCTGTGGGCTGAGGGCAAAGACCTGAGAGAGACCAGGGAGGACCTCAGTGAAGTCTGTGAGTCTGTAGGTGATTCCGGAGTGTGGGAGGCTGACTCCCGCTGAAATCTGGGCGTGGTGGGAGAGTAGCTGGGACAGACAGGAGAGTCCCAGGGGGCTGGGGGTGAAGACATGAGAGAGACTGGGGAGTAACTCAGCGAAACTGCTGAGTTTGGTGGTGATACCTGGGTGCCTGGAACGGACTCCCGCTGAAATCTGGGCATGGATGGAGCGTAGCTGGGACACACAGGAGAGTCCCTGAGGGCTGGGGGTGAAGACATGAGAGAGACCGGGGAGTACCTCAGTGAAACTGGTGAGTTTGGTGGTGACTCCGGGGTGCCTGGAACTGACCCCAGCTGAAATGTGGGCGTGGTTGGAGAGTAGCTGGGACAGACGGGAGAGTCCCTGAGGGATGGTGAAGACATGAGAGAGACTGGGGAGTAACGCAGTGAAATTGGTGAGTTTGATGGTGATTCCTGGGTGCCTGGAACTGACTCCCGCTGAAGTGTGGGCGTGGTTGGAGAGTAGCTGGGACACACAGGAGAGTCCCTGAGGGTTGGAGATAAAGACGTGCTAGAGACTGAGGAGTAACTGAGTGAAATTGGTGAGTTTGGTGGTGAGTCCGGGGTGCCTGGAACTGACTCCAGCTGAAATGTGGGCGTGGTTGGAGAGTAGCTGGGACAGACGGGAGAGTCCCTGAGGGATGGTGAAGACATGAGAGAGACTGGGGAGTAACGCAGTGAAATTGGTGAGTTTGGTGGTGATTTCTGGGTGCCTGCAACGAACTCCCGCTGAAGTGTGGGCGTGTTTGGAGAGTAGCTGGGACAGACAGGCGAGTCCCTGAGGGTTGGAGATAAAGACGTGCTGGAGACTGGGGAGTAACTCAGTGAAAGTGGTGGGCTTGGTGGTGATCCCTGGGTTCCTGGAACTGACCCGCGCTGAAATGTGGGCGTGGTTGGAGAGTAGCTGGGACAGACTGGAGGGTCCGTAAGGGCTGGGGGTGAAGACGTGAGAGAGACTGGCGAGGATCCCACTGAGGTCTGTGAGTTTGTAGGTGTTTCTGGGGTGTGGGGTAGAGACTGCCGCTGAAATCTGGGCGTAGTTGTAGAGTAGCTGGGACAGACAGGCGAGTCATGGGTGGCTGGGGGTGAGCTGCTGGATGATGGCAGTAAGAACATATGGTATATTATTGATGAATGAGGTGACTGTGGAGAATCTCCAGAGGAGGACACGGGAGAACACAATGACATGAGTGACTGTCCTGCTTGGTTAGGAAAGGGAAACGTAAAGTTGTGGAGTTCTGTTGATGATGGATGTGAGAGTGGTGAAGCCCTGCGGGGTGATGTAGAGTACTTCCACATCCCTGGTGAGGAGCTGCCCCTTGGGTCTGAGTTTCTGGGAGGGGAGAGGGAGAAGCTGGGTGAGGCAGGCATGAATCTTGAGGAGTCAGGGCTGGGGGACCGCTCATATTCTCCCGAGACGTGTGAGTCTCTGGGGGACTCCTGGGTGCATGGGGCTGACTCCCGCAGGAACCTGGGGATGGCTGGAGAGTAACTGGGAGCCACAGGAGAGTCCCTGAGGCCTGGGGGTGAAGAGATGAAAGACACAGGGGTGGAGCACCGTGAGGCTCGTGAGTTTGTAGGTGATTCCTGGGTGTGGGGGGCTGACTCCAGCTGAAATCTGGGGTTGTTTGGAGAGTAGCTGGGAGACACAGGAGACCCCCCGAGAGCTGGGGGTGAGCTGCTGGGTGATGGCAGTAAGAACATGTGGTATATTATTGATGAACGTGGGGACTCTGAGGAATCCTCAGAGGAGGACACGGGAGAGCCCAATGGCTTCATTGATTGCCCATCACGGTGAGGACAGGGAAATGGGAGCTTGTGGGATTCTGGTGATGACAGAGGTGAGTGTTTTGAAGCCCTAGGGGCTGGTGAATGGTAACTCCAGATCCCTGGTGAGGAGCTTCCCCTTAAGCCTGAGTTTCTGATAGGGGAGATGGAGAAGCTGGGTGAAGCTCGCATGGACCTTGATGAGTCCGGGCTGGGGGAACGTTCATAAGAAGAGCCAGACAAGACCCTACTGTTCTTAGGTGCAGACATGATTAGGAAACCTGCAGCTCCCAGGGGCCCCTACTAATTTTCTAACTCGCAGAAAGAAGGAGTGTGTTTGCGTGTGTGTGCGTGTGTGTGTGTGTGTGTGCGTGTGTGTGCGGTGTGAGGTATGTGCCCCTTAAGAAAATGGAAATCAACCAACCAATGAGACAGAGAGACAGACAGACAGACAGACAGACAGACAGACAGAGATTCACTTGCCCAAGTGTTCTGTCCTGTCCTCTGAATCCGCTTCCAAGTCGCAAGACGCTGTGAGCTCCAAGTCCACGCAGAGTCCGCCAAACGCTCCGGCCGCTGATCCGCTCCGCGAAGATCTGAGTACAGGCCAGCCAGGATGGGTTTAAATAGCCTCGGGCGCAGCCTAGCAGCGGAAAGGGCGGAGCTTCACTCCTCCTTTGCATCAGTCACCCCTAACTTTCCCAGGCTACACCTCGTGGGAAACTGTTCTCCTGCTTTGATTTCATGCGCCACCTTTGGGACAATCTAAGAACTTACAAGTTTTCTTGGCCAGATATGTTAGGAATTGTATGCACTGAAACACTGAAAACCAACTAGTGGTTCTGTGGTTCCCACGTTGTGGTTTTGACACCAGCAGCATCCTTGCCACAATCAAAACCCGGAGATCCACAGATCTGCGTTGTAACAAGACCTCCCCCTGACCCTGATGCATGGCAGTTTAAGAAGTCTTTCCGTGTAAGCGAAAAGACTTTGAAGAAAAGGTGGAGATATGCGTTGTATAAACATTCTTTTGCTCTGGAACCACGTAGAGACTTGGGAGCCAGTTGGGTGGAGCATTCGTTGGATGAGGGTGCTCGGGTTAGGAATATCAAGGTGTGGCTCCAGATAATCCAATCATCTAATTAAGATTCCAGTTATGCTCATCTGTTTCAAAATTACGTTTGGGTAAATTCTTTTAGTCAGACTGAGAATGGCAAAGCCTCAACCCCAATTTCCAGGGAGGGTTGAGAGCCTCAGGTGGAGTTGATCACCAATAGCCTATGGTTTAACCCATCATGCCTATAGAATGAGGTCTCCATAAAACCCAAAAGGACTGGGATCAGAGAGCTTCTGGATAACACTTCCTGGAAGGTAGTGCGCCCCTCCCCACATGCCGGGCCCCACATTAATTTCTGAACTTTTTGCAATGTCCGCTAAAATACAACGGCAACTGTAAGTGCTTCCCTGCGTGCTGTGAGCTCTTCCAGCAAATGAATGCAACTAAGTCTGGGAGTGGTGGCAACCTGATTTATAGCCAGTTGCTGAGAAGCACAGGTAAAACCACGTAGGGCTTCCCATTGTTATTAGTGTGGGAGGCCTGTGTGGCGGGACCCGGCCCTTTGGAATCTAATGCTATGTCCCGGTAGGTAGCGTCACCATTGAATTAGAAGACACACATATGTTGAGAATAATCTTTCTGGTCATTTGCTGCATGTCTTATTTACAATATGTAATCAAATTCTTTATCCTGACCTTATGGCACCTGGGTTGAGAACCATGATTTGAACCAAACATTGGTCTGTCACGTTCTGAGTTTGAAACTTTAGTTTGCCTTTAGCGTTTTGCTATTGCTTTTTCGTTTTCTTTTGTTTCGTTTCGTTTCTAAGTTCTGGGGTATATGTGCAGGATGTGCAGATTTGTTACTAAGGTAAACGTGTGCCATGGTGGTTTGCTGCACCTGTCAACCCATCACCTAGGCATTAAGCCCAGCATGCACTAGCTGTTCTTCTTAACGCTCTGCCCCCCGAAAGGCCCCAGTGTGTGTTGTTCCCCTTCCTGTGTCCATGTGATCTCCTTTTTCAGCTCCCATTATAAGTGAGAATTTGGCGTTTGGTTTTCTTTCCCTGGATTAGTTTGCTGAGGATAACGACCACACATCACCACTGTTTTTGTTTTTTTAGTATAAAGAGTATTATTTTATTGAATAAGATTTGCTCCCAGAAAAATAAGCTTAAATCTACAATGAATGCCAGACTCTACAGCAGAAAGCAATTTTCTCACTTTTCCACACACAATGGTTTCTACTAAGTGAAAAAAAGCCAGAAAATTTCATTCACAAATGTACTACTCTGTCTCAAAACATCTCACATAATCATGCACTCGACTAAAGCCATTAGATCAGTTCTTCAGTCAGGTTAAAGAAGTATCCCTCTAATAACTGACTTTTATAATGGTATCAATATCCACTCCCAGTCAGTCTGCCGTGGTTAATGGTGTACAGCATGACTGAAAACAATGGAATTGATGACGCCCATATCCACGGACAAACCGTGACTTATGATGGTTTGATTTATGATTTTTCAACGTTATGATGGGTTTATTGGACTATTAGATGCGCTTCTGAGTTACACTGGGTTTATGAGCATGCGACCCTAGACTCCAGAAACAGCTGTATAAGGAAAAACAGGTGTACCTAATAAACATATGCTTAGTGACTTGGGATAAACCAATAGATGTGCACAACTGATGGAGAGCCGTGAAAGAGAGATAGCGGTAAATAGTTACAATAACACAATTTTCCTGCACCTGTCGTGGATTTCCCCAAAAAAATGCAGAATGTGGGATGCACCTAAGGTATATGAAAGAGAGAGGGCAGAAGGAGTAAGAGAGAAGTAGGAGGAAGGAAGGAAGGAAGGAAGGAAGGAAGGAAGGAAGGAAGGCAGGAAAATAGGAAGGAAGGAAGGGAGGAAGGAAGGAAGGAAGGAAAGAAGGACGAAAGGAAGGAGAAAACACCCGGTGTTACTAAAACCCCCCAATAAAATGGTTTCCCCCTGTGGGTAAGACTACAATGTGGATGAATCTTGAAAATATTGTGCTACGTGTTATGTCAGTCATAACAGCTCACCTATTGTGCAATTCCGTTTATAGGAAATGTCCACAATATGGAAATCTATGCATATGGGATTGATGGCACTAGGTAGTTGCTACCTAGGGCTGAGGGTCAGGGAGAGGGTTTGAGACAGAATGAGGAGTGACTAATGTCTACAGGGTTTTTCTCTGGTCGGGGGTGATAAGACGTTCTACAATGGATTGCGAATTATAATTGAATGTGCACAACCACAGGTATACTAAAAGCCACTCAATTCATGACTTTTAATGGGGGAATCTTAAGTGGCGCACTCTCATGGAGACCACGGCAGACATAGTGAGAGAGAAAAAGGTGAGTAAATATCTGAAACGGAGGCAGAAACAGAGAGAACGAAAAGCCCTGTGAAAGGAAGGGAGAGCGAAAAGGGAAAATGGTCCTATTTAGAAATGACAGATGTGAAACTGGGGTTCACATCAACAGTGTCACTGCCAGGAAGGAGGGTCATGCTAGCCACGTCACCGGTAGTGTGGCCCGCAGGGACGCCGACCTGCTGGAGCGTCGTGCCAGCATGGGCTCTGGCAGCCACGTGGGCCAGCAGGAGGGACCCGCTGCACAGCTGTGGGGTGAGGATAGACTGGGTGGTGATATCGGCCATTACAGGGGCCTCTTCTGCTGGCAAGAGTGTGACAGTAGCAAGTAGATGGACAGGCCTGCGTGTGAGGACGGAATGCAGGAGGGGCTCTTGTGCGGCTGGGCATGGGGCCCTCACGGGAACCGTGGAGAAATGGCCAGGTAACTGCGTCATGTGGGCTAGTAGATTGGCCAGGGCTTCGAACTGAAGGACAATAACGGGGAGTAGCTGTCAGGCCCTGGGAGTGTCTGAGTGTAAGTGGAGATGGGTTTGGGGTCACTGAGGGATGCGTGAGAGCCATCCCTGTGTAGGTACAGGTCATAGGGAGATAGTCTCGTGAGGCCTGTGAGTGTCTATGGTTGCCCTGGGTTCCTGGGGCTGACTGTGGCAGAAATCTGGGGAAGGCTGGAGAGAAGCTGGGAGGCCCAGGAGAGTCCCTTAAGGCAGGGGGTGAAGAGGTGAAAGAAATGGGGGAGGGTGGCAGTAAGGTCCGTGAGTTTGTAGATGATTCCTGGGTGCGGGAAGCTGACTCCAGGTGCAATCTGGAGATGGTTGGAGAGTAGCTGAGAGAGACAGAAGAGTCCCTGAGGGCTGGGGGTGAGAACATGAGGGAGACTGGGGAGTAAGTCAGTGAAATTCGTGAGTTCGGTGGTGTATCGTGGGTGCCTGGAACTGACTCCAGCTGGAATCTAGAGAAGTTTTGAGAGTAGCTGAAAGAGACACAAGAGTCCCTGTGGGCTGAGGGCAAAGACCTGAGAGAGACCAGGGAGGACCTCAGTGAAGTCTGTGAGTCTGTAGGTGATTCCGGAGTGTGGGAGGCTGACTCCCGCTGAAATCTGGGCGTGGTGGGAGAGTAGCTGGGACAGACAGGAGAGTCCCAGGGGGCTGGGGGTGAAGACATGAGAGAGACTGGGGAGTAACTCAGCGAAACTGCTGAGTTTGGTGGTGATACCTGGGTGCCTGGAACGGACTCCCGCTGAAATCTGGGCATGGATGGAGAGTAGCTGGGACACACAGGAGAGTCCCTGAGGGCTGGGGGTGAAGACATGAGAGAGACCGGGGAGTACCTCAGTGAAACTGGTGAGTTTGGTGGTGACTCCGGGGTGCCTGGAACTGACCCCAGCTGAAATGTGGGCGTGGTTGGAGAGTAGCTGGGACAGACGGGAGAGTCCCTGAGGGATGGTGAAGACATGAGAGAGACTGGGGAGTAACGCAGTGAAATTGGTGAGTTTGATGGTGATTCCTGGGTGCCTGGAGCTGACTCCCGCTGAAGTGTGGGCGTGGTTGGAGAGTAGCTGGGACACACAGGAGAGTCCCTGAGGGTTGGAGATAAAGACGTGCTAGAGACTGAGGAGTAACTGAGTGAAATTGGTGAGTTTGGTGGTGAGTCCGGGGTGACTGGAACTGACTCCAGCTGAAATGTGGGCGTGGTTGGAGAGTAGCTGGGACAGACGGGAGAGTCCCTGAGGGATGGTGAAGACATGAGAGAGACTGGGGAGTAACGCAGTGAAATTGGTGAGTTTGGTGGTGATTTCTGGGTGCCTGCAACGAACTCCCGCTGAAGTGTGGGCGTGTTTGGAGAGTAGCTGGGACAGACAGGCGAGTCCCTGAGGGTTGGAGATAAAGACGTGCTGGAGACTGGGGAGTAACTCAGTGAAAGTGGTGGGCTTGGTGGTGATCCCTGGGTTCCTGGAACTGACCCGCGCTGAAATGTGGGCGTGGTTGGAGAGTAGCTGGGACAGACTGGAGGGTCCGTAAGGGCTGGGGGTGAAGACGTAAGAGAGACTGGCGAGGATCCCACTGAGGTCTGTGAGTTTGTAGGTGTTTCTGGGGTGTGGGGTAGAGACTGCCGCTGAAATCTGGGCGTAGTTGGAGAGTAGCTGGGACAGACAGGCGAGTCATGGGTGGCTGGGGGTGAGCTGCTGGATGATGGCAGTAAGAACATATGGTATATTATTGATGAATGAGGTGACTGTGGAGAATCTCCAGAGGAGGACACGGGAGAACACAATGACATGAGTGACTGTCCTGCTTGGTTAGGAAAGGGAAACGTAAAGTTGTGGAGTTCTGTTGATGATGGATGTGAGAGTGGTGAAGCCCTGCGGGGTGATGTAGAGTACTTCCACATCCCTGGTGAGGAGCTGCCCCTTGGGTCTGAGTTTCTGGGAGGGGAGAGGGAGAAGCTGGGTGAGGCAGGCATGAATCTTGAGGAGTCAGGGCTGGGGGACCGCTCATATTCTCCCGAGACGTGTGAGTCTCTGGGGGACTCCTGGGTGCATGGGGCTGACTCCCGCAGGAACCTGGGGATGGCTGGAGAGTAACTGGGAGCCACAGGAGAGTCCCTGAGGCCTGGGGGTGAAGAGATGAAAGACACAGGGGTGGAGCACCGTGAGGCTCGTGAGTTTGTAGGTGATTCCTGGGTGTGGGGGGCTGACTCCAGCTGAAATCTGGGGTTGTTTGGAGAGTAGCTGGGAGACACAGGAGACCCCCCGAGAGCTGGGGGTGAGCTGCTGGGTGATGGCAGTAAGAACATGTGGTAGATTATTGATGAACGTGGGGACTCTGAGGAATCCTCAGAGGAGGACACGGGAGAGCCCAATGGCTTCATTGATTGCCCATCACGGTGAGGACAGGGAAATGGGAGCTTGTGGGATTCTGGTGATGACAGAGGTGAGTGTGGTGAAGCCCTAGGGGATGGTGAATGGTAGCTCCGGATCCCTGGTGAGGAGCTTCCCCTTAAGCCTGAGTTTCTGATAGGGGAGAGGGAGAAGCTGGGTGAAGCTCGCATGGACCTTGGGGAGTCCGGGCTGGGGGACCGTTCATAAGAAGAGCCAGACAAGACCCTACTGTTCTTAGGTGCAGACATGATTAGGAAACCTGCAGCTCCCAGGGGCCCCTACTAATTTTCTAACTCGCAGAAAGAAGGAGTGTGTTTGCGTGTGTGTGCGTGTGTGTGTGTGTGTGTGTGTGTGCGGTGTGAGGTATGTGCCCCTTAAGAAAATGGAAATCAACCAACCAATGAGACAGACAGACAGACAGACAGACAGACAGAGATTCACTTGCCCAAGTGTTCTGTCCTGTCCTCTGAATCCGCTTCCAAGTCGCAAGACGCTGTGAGCTCCAAGTCCACGCAGAGTCCGCCAAACGCTCCGGCCGCTGATCCGCTCCGCGAAGATCTGAGTACAGGCCAGCCAGGGTGGGTTTAAATAGCCTCGGGCGCAGCCTAGCAGCGGAAAGGGCGGAGCTTCACTCCTCCTTTCCATCAGTCACCCCCAACTTTCCCAGGCTACACCTCGTGGGAAACTGTTCTCCTGCTTTGATTTCATGCGCCACCTTTGGGACAATCTAAGAACTTACAAGTTTTCTTGGCCAGATATGTTAGGAATTGTATGCACTGAAACACTGAAAACCAACTAGTGGTTCTGTGGTTCCCACGTTGTGGTTTTGACACCAGCAGCATCCTTGCCACAATCAAAACCCGGAGATCCACAGATCTGCGTTGTAACAAGACCTCCCCCTGACCCTGATGCATGGCAGTTTAAGAAGTCTTTCCGTGTAAGCGAAAAGACTTTGAAGAAAAGGTGGAGATATGCGTTGTATAAACATTCTTTTGCTCTGGAACCACGTAGAGACTTGGGAGCCAGTTGGGTGGAGCATTCGTTGGATGAGGGTGCTCGGGTTAGGAATATCAAGGTGTGGCTCCAGATAATCCAATCATCTAATTAAGATTCCAGTTATGCTCATCTGTTTCAAAATTCCGTTTGGGTAAATTCTTTTAGTCAGACTGAGAATGGCAAAGCCTCAACCCCAATTTCCAGGGAGGGTTGAGAGCCTCAGGTGGAGTTGATCACCAATAGCCTATGGTTTAACCCATCATGCCTATAGAATGAGGTCTCCATAAAAACCCGAAAGGACTGGGATCAGAGAGCTTCTGGATAACACTTCCTGGAAGGTAGTGCGCCCCTCCCCACATGCCGGGCCCCACATTAATTTCTGAACTTTTTGCAATGTCCGCTAAAATACAACGGCAACTGTAAGTGCTTCCCTGCGTGCTGTGAGCTCTTCCAGCAAATGAATGCAACTAAATCTGGGAGTGGTGGCAACCTGATTTATAGCCAGTTGCTGAGAAGCACAGGTAAAACCACGTAGGGCTTCCCATTGTTATTAGTGTGGGAGGCCTGTGTGGCGGGACCCGGGCCTTTGGAATCTAATGCTATGTCCCGGTAGGTAGCGTCACCATTGAATTAGAAGACACACATATGTTGAGAATAATCTTTCTGGTCATTTGCTGCATGTCTTATTTACAATATGTAATCAAATTCTTTATCCTGACCTTATGGCACCTGGGTTGAGAACCATGATTTGAACCAAACATTGGTCTGTCACGTTCTGAGTTTGAAACTTTAGTTTGCCTTTAGCGTTTTGCTATTGCTTTTTCGTTTTCTTTTGTTTCGTTTCGTTTCCAAGTTCTGGGGTATATGTGCAGGATGTGCAGATTTGTTATTAGGTAAACGTGTGTCATGGTGGTTTGCTGCACCTGTCAACCCATCACCTAGGCATTAAGCCCAGCATGCAGTAGCTGTTCTTCTTAACGCTCTGCCCCCCGAAAGGCCCCAGTGTGTGTTGTTCCCCTTCCTGTGTCCATGTGATCTCCTTTTTCAGCTCCCATTATAAGTGAGAATGTGGCGTTTGGTTTTCTTTCCCTGGATTAGTTTGCTGAGGATAATGACCACACATCACCACTGTTTTTGTTTTTTTAGTATAAAGAGTAGTATTTTATTGAATAAGATTTGCTCCCAGAAAAATAAGCTTAAATCTACAATGAATGCCAGACTCTACAGCAGAAAGCAATTTTCTCACTTTTCCACACACAATGGTTCCTACTATGTGAAAAAAAGCCAGAAAATTTCATTCACAAATGTACTACTCTGTCTCAAAACATCTCACATAATCATGCACTCGACTAAAGCCATTAGATCAGTTCTTCAGTCAGGTTAAAGAAGTATCCCTCTAATAACTGACTTTTATAATGGTATCAATATCCACTCCCAGTCAGTCTGCCGTGGTTAATGGTGTACAGCATGACTGAATACAATGGAATTGATGACGCCCATATCCACGGACAAACCGTGACTTATGATGGTTTGATTTATGATTTTTCAACGTTATGATGGGTTTATTGGACTATTAGATGCGTTTCTGAGTTACACTGGGTTTATGAGCATGCGACCCTAGACTCCAGAAACAGCTGTATAAGGAAAAACAGGTGTACCTAATAAACATATGCTTAGTGACTTGGGATAAACCAATAGATGTGCACAACTGATGGAGAGCCGTGAAAGAGAGATAGCGGTAAATAGTTACAATAACACAATTTTCCTGCACCTGTCGTGGATTTCCCCAAAAAAATGCAGAATGTGGGATGCACCTAAGGCATATGAAAGAGAGAGGGCAGAAGGAGTAAGAGAGAAGTAGGAGGAAGGAAGGAAGGAAGGAAGGAAGGAAAGAAGGAAGGTAGGAAAGAAGGAAGGAAGGAAGGAAGGAAGGAAGGAAGGAAGGAAGGAAGGAAAGAAGGACGAAAGGAAGGAGAAAACACCCGGTGTTACTAAAACCCCCCAAAAAAATGGTTTCCCCCTGTGGGTAAGACTACAATGTGGATGAATCTTGAAAATATTGTGCTACGTGTTATGTCAGTCATAACAGCTCACCTATTGTGCAATTCCGTTTATAGGAAATGTCTACAATATGGAAATCTATGCGTATGGGATTGATGGCACTAGGTAGTTGCTACCTAGGGCTGAGGGTCAGGGAGAGGGTTTGAGACAGAATGAGGAGTGACTAATGTCTACAGGGTTTTTCTCTGGTCGGGGGTGATAAGACGTTCTACAATGGATTGCGAATTATAATTGAATGTGCACAACCACAGGTATACTAAAAGCCACTCAATTCATGACTTTTAATGGGGGAATCTTAAGTGGCGCACTCTCATGGAGACCACGGCAGACCTAGTGAGAGAGAAAAAGGTGAGTAAATATCTGAAACGGAGGCAGAAACAGAGAGAACGAAAAGCCCTGTGAAAGGAAGGGAGAGCGAAAAGGGAAAATGGTCCTATTTAGAAATGACAGATGTGAAACGGGTTCACATCAACAGTGTCACTGCCAGGAAGGAGGGTCATGCTAGCCATGTCACCGGTAGTGTGGCCCGCAGGGACGCCGACCTGCTGGAGCGTCGTGCCAGCATGGGCTCTGGCAGCCACGTGGGCCAGCAGGAGGGACCCGCTGCACAGCTGTGGGGTGAGGATAGACTGGGTGGTGATATCGGCCATTACAGGGGCCTCTTCTGCTGGCAAGAGTGTGACAGTAGCAAGTAGATGGACAGGCCTGCGTGTGAGGACGGAATGCAGGAGGGGCTCTTGTGCGGCTGGGCGTGGGGCCCTCACGGGAACCGTGGAGAAATGGCCAGGTAACTGCGTCATGTGGGCTAGTAGATTGGCCAGGGCTTCGAACTGAAGGACAATAACGGGGAGTAGCTGTCAGGCCCTGGGAGTGTCTGAGTGTAAGTGGAGATGGGTTTGGGGTCACTGAGGGATGCGTGAGAGCCATCCCTGTGTAGGTACAGGTCATAGGGAGATAGTCTCGTGAGGCCTGTGAGTGTCTATGGTTGCCCTGGGTGCCTGGGGCTGACTGTGGCAGAAATCTGGGGAAGGCTGGAGAGAAGCTGGGAGGCCCAGGAGAGTCCCTTAAGGCAGGGGGTGAAGAGGTGAAAGAAATGGGGGAGGGTGGCAGTAAGGTCCGTGAGTTTGTAGATGATTCCTGGGTGCGGGAAGCTGACTCCAGGTGCAATCTGGAGATGGTTGGAGAGTAGCAGAGAGAGACAGAAGAGTCCCTGAGGGCTGGGGGTGAGAACATGAGGGAGACTGGGGAGTAAGTCAGTGAAATTCGTGAGTTCGGTGGTGTATCGTGGGTGCCTGGAACTGACTCCAGCTGGAATCTAGAGAAGTTTTGAGAGTAGCTGAAAGAGACACAAGAGTCCCTGTGGGCTGAGGGCAAAGACCTGAGAGAGACCAGGGAGGACCTCAGTGAAGTCTGTGAGTCTGTAGGTGATTCCGGAGTGTGGGAGGCTGACTCCCGCTGAAATCTGGGCGTGGTGGGAGAGTAGCTGGGACAGACAGGAGAGTCCCAGGGGGCTGGGGGTGAAGACATGAGAGAGACTGGGGAGTAACTCAGCGAAACTGCTGAGTTTGGTGGTGATACCTGGGTGCCTGGAACGGACTCCCGCTGAAATCTGGGCATGGATGGAGAGTAGCTGGGACACACAGGAGAGTCCCTGAGGGCTGGGGGTGAAGACATGAGAGAGACCGGGGAGTACCTCAGTGAAACTGGTGAGTTTGGTGGTGACTCCGGGGTGCCTGGAACTGACCCCAGCTGAAATGTGGGCGTGGTTGGAGAGTAGCTGGGACAGACGGGAGAGTCCCTGAGGGATGGTGAAGACATGAGAGAGACTGGGGAGTAACGCAGTGAAATTGGTGAGTTTGATGGTGATTCCTGGGTGCCTGGAGCTGACTCCCGCTGAAGTGTGGGCGTGGTTGGAGAGTAGCTGGGACAGACAGGAGAGTCCCTGAGGGTTGGAGATAAAGACGTGCTAGAGACTGAGGAGTAACTGAGTGAAATTAGTGAGTTTGGTGGTGAGTCCGGGGTGCCTGGAACTGACTCCAGCTGAAATGTGGGCGTGGTTGGAGAGTAGCTGGGACAGACGGGAGAGTCCCTGAGGGATGGTGAAGACATGAGAGAGACTGGGGAGTAACGCAGTGAAATTGGTGAGTTTGGTGGTGATTTCTGGGTGCCTGCAACGAACTCCCGCTGAAGTGTGGGCGTGTTTGGAGAGTAGCTGGGACAGACAGGCGAGTCCCTGAGGGTTGGAGATAAAGACGTGCTGGAGACTGGGGAGTAACTCAGTGAAAGTGGTGGGCTTGGTGGTGATCCCTGGGTTCCTGGAACTGACCCGCGCTGAAATGTGGGCGTGGTTGGAGAGTAGCTGGGACAGACTGGAGGGTCCGTAAGGGCTGGGGGTGAAGACGTGAGAGAGACTGGCGAGGATCCCACTGAGGTCTGTGAGTTTGTAGGTGTTTCTGGGGTGTGGGGTAGAGACTGCCGCTGAAATCTGGGCGTAGTTGGAGAGTAGCTGGGACAAACAGGCGAGTCATGGGTGGCTGGGGGTGAGCTGCTGGATGATGGCAGTAAGAACATATGGTATATTATTGATGAATGAGGTGACTGTGGAGAATCTCCAGAGGAGGACACGGGAGAACACAATGACATGAGTGACTGTCCTGCTTGGTTAGGAAAGGGAAACGTAAAGTTGTGGAGTTCTGTTGATGATGGATGTGAGAGTGGTGAAGCCCTGCGGGGTGATGTAGAGTACTTCCACATCCCTGGTGAGGAGCTGCCCCTTGGGTCTGAGTTTCTGGGAGGGGAGAGGGAGAAGCTGGGTGAGGCAGGCATGAATCTTGAGGAGTCAGGGCTGGGGGACCGCTCATATTCTCCCGAGACGTGTGAGTCTCTGGGGGACTCCTGGGTGCATGGGGCTGACTCCCGCAGGAACCTGGGGATGGCTGGAGAGTAACTGGGAGCCACAGGAGAGTCCCTGAGGCCTGGGGGTGAAGAGATGAAAGACACAGGGGTGGAGCACCGTGAGGCTCGTGAGTTTGTAGGTGATTCCTGGGTGTGGGGGGCTGACTCCAGCTGAAATCTGGGGTTGTTTGGAGAGTAGCTGGGAGACACAGGAGACCCCCCGAGAGCTGGGGGTGAGCTGCTGGGTGATGGCAGTAAGAACATGTGGTAGATTATTGATGAACGTGGGGACTCTGAGGAATCCTCAGAGGAGGACACGGGAGAGCCCAATGGCTTCATTGATTGCCCATCACGGTGAGGACAGGGAAATGGGAGCTTGTGGGATTCTGGTGATGACAGAGGTGAGTGTGGTGAAGCCCTAGGGGATGGTGAATGGTAGCTCCGGATCCCTGGTGAGGAGCTTCCCCTTAAGCCTGAGTTTCTGATAGGGGAGAGGGAGAAGCTGGGTGAAGCTCGCATGGACCTTGGGGAGTCCGGGCTGGGGGACCGTTCATAAGAAGAGCCAGACAAGACCCTACTGTTCTTAGGTGCAGACATGATTAGGAAACCTGCAGCTCCCAGGGGCCCCTACTAATTTTCTAACTCGCAGAAAGAAGAAGTGTGTGTGCGTGTGTGTGTGTGGGTGTGTGTGCGGTGTGAGGTATGTGCCCCTTAAGAAAATGGAAATCAACCAACCAATGAGACAGACAGACAGACAGACAGACAGACAGAGATTCACTTGCCCAAGTGTTCTGTCCTGTCCTCTGAATCCGCTTCCGAGTCGCAAGACGCTGTGAGCTCCAAGTCCACGCAGACCGCCAAACGCTCCGGCCGCTGATCCGCTCCGCGAAGATCTGAGTACAGGCCAGCCAGGGTGGGTTTAAATAGCCTCGGGCGCAGCCTAGCAGCGGAAAGGGCGGAGCTTCACTCCTCCTTTCCATCAGTCACCCCCAACTTTCCCAGGCTACACCTCGTGGGAAACTGTTCTCCTGCTTTGATTTCATGCGCCACCTTTGGGACAATCTAAGAACTTACAAGTTTTCTTGGCCAGATATGTTAGGAATTGTATGCACTGAAACACTGAAAACCAACTAGTGGTTCTGTGGTTCCCACGTTGTGGTTTTGACACCAGCAGCATCCTTGCCACAATCAAAACCCGGAGATCCACAGATCTGCGTTGTAACAAGACCTCCCCCTGACCCTGATGCATGGCAGTTTAAGAAGTCTTTCCGTGTAAGCGAAAAGACTTTGAAGAAAAGGTGGAGATATGCGTTGTATAAACATTCTTTTGCTCTGGAACCACGTAGAGACTTGGGAGCCAGTTGGGTGGAGCATTCGTTGGATGAGGGTGCTCGGGTTAGGAATATCAAGGTGTGGCTCCAGATAATCCAATCATCTAATTAAGATTCCAGTTATGCTCATCTGTTTCAAAATTCCGTTTGGGTAAATTCTTTTAGTCAGACTGAGAATGGCAAAGCCTCAACCCCAATTTCCAGGGAGGGTTGAGAGCCTCAGGTGGAGTTGATCACCAATAGCCTATGGTTTAACCCATCATGCCTATAGAATGAGGTCTCCATAAAAACCCGAAAGGACTGGGATCAGAGAGCTTCTGGATAACACTTCCTGGAAGGTAGTGCGCCCCTCCCCACATGCCGGGCCCCACATTAATTTCTGAACTTTTTGCAATGTCCGCTAAAATACAACGGCAACTGTAAGTGCTTCCCTGCGTGCTGTGAGCTCTTCCAGCAAATGAATGCAACTAAATCTGGGAGTGGTGGCAACCTGATTTATAGCCAGTTGCTGAGAAGCACAGGTAAAACCACGTAGGGCTTCCCATTGTTATTAGTGTGGGAGGCCTGTGTGGCGGGACCCGGGCCTTTGGAATCTAATGCTATGTCCCGGTAGGTAGCGTCACCATTGAATTAGAAGACACACATATGTTGAGAATAATCTTTCTGGTCATTTGCTGCATGTCTTATTTACAATATGTAATCAAATTCTTTATCCTGACCTTATGGCACCTGGGTTGAGAACCATGATTTGAACCAAACATTGGTCTGTCACGTTCTGAGTTTGAAACTTTAGTTTGCCTTTAGCGTTTTGCTATTGCTTTTTCGTTTTCTTTTGTTTCGTTTCGTTTCCAAGTTCTGGGGTATATGTGCAGGATGTGCAGATTTGTTATTAGGTAAACGTGTGTCATGGTGGTTTGCTGCACCTGTCAACCCATCACCTAGGCATTAAGCCCAGCATGCAGTAGCTGTTCTTCTTAACGCTCTGCCCCCCGAAAGGCCCCAGTGTGTGTTGTTCCCCTTCCTGTGTCCATGTGATCTCCTTTTTCAGCTCCCATTATAAGTGAGAATGTGGCGTTTGGTTTTCTTTCCCTGGATTAGTTTGCTGAGGATAATGACCACACATCACCACTGTTTTTGTTTTTTTAGTATAAAGAGTAGTATTTTATTGAATAAGATTTGCTCCCAGAAAAATAAGCTTAAATCTACAATGAATGCCAGACTCTACAGCAGAAAGCAATTTTCTCACTTTTCCACACACAATGGTTCCTACTATGTGAAAAAAAGCCAGAAAATTTCATTCACAAATGTACTACTCTGTCTCAAAACATCTCACATAATCATGCACTCGACTAAAGCCATTAGATCAGTTCTTCAGTCAGGTTAAAGAAGTATCCCTCTAATAACTGACTTTTATAATGGTATCAATATCCACTCCCAGTCAGTCTGCCGTGGTTAATGGTGTACAGCATGACTGAATACAATGGAATTGATGACGCCCATATCCACGGACAAACCGTGACTTATGATGGTTTGATTTATGATTTTTCAAAGTTATGATGGGTTTATTGGACTATTAGATGCGTTTCTGAGTTACACTGGGTTTATGAGCATGCGACCCTAGACTCCAGAAACAGCTGTATAAGGAAAAACAGGTGTACCTAATAAACATATGCTTAGTGACTTGGGATAAACCAATAGATGTGCACAACTGATGGAGAGCCGTGAAAGAGAGATAGCGGTAAATAGTTACAATA
Source organism: Pan troglodytes (assembly GCF_028858775.2). NCBI lineage: Eukaryota > Metazoa > Chordata > Mammalia > Primates > Hominidae > Pan > Pan troglodytes. The sequence goes on from NC_072412.2 coordinate 9,103,065, forward strand.
ACACAATTTTCCTGCACCTGTCGTGGATTTCCCCAAAAAAATGCAGAATGTGGGATGCACCTAAGGCATATGAAAGAGAGAGGGCAGAAGGAGTAAGAGAGAAGTAGGAGGAAGGAAGGAAGGAAGGAAGGAAGGAAAGAAGGAAGGTAGGAAGGAAGGAAGGAAGGAAGGAAGGAAGGAAGGAAGGAAGGAAAGAAGGACGAAAGGAAGGAGAAAACACCCGGTGTTACTAAAACCCCCCAAAAAAATGGTTTCCCCCTGTGGGTAAGACTACAATGTGGATGAATCTTGAAAATATTGTGCTACGTGTTATGTCAGTCATAACAGCTCACCTATTGTGCAATTCCGTTTATAGGAAATGTCTACAATATGGAAATCTATGCGTATGGGATTGATGGCACTAGGTAGTTGCTACCTAGGGCTGAGGGTCAGGGAGAGGGTTTGAGACAGAATGAGGAGTGACTAATGTCTACAGGGTTTTTCTCTGGTCGGGGGTGATAAGACGTTCTACAATGGATTGCGAATTATAATTGAATGTGCACAACCACAGGTATACTAAAAGCCACTCAATTCATGACTTTTAATGGGGGAATCTTAAGTGGCGCACTCTCATGGAGACCACGGCAGACCTAGTGAGAGAGAAAAAGGTGAGTAAATATCTGAAACGGAGGCAGAAACAGAGAGAACGAAAAGCCCTGTGAAAGGAAGGGAGAGCGAAAAGGGAAAATGGTCCTATTTAGAAATGACAGATGTGAAACGGGTTCACATCAACAGTGTCACTGCCAGGAAGGAGGGTCATGCTAGCCATGTCACCGGTAGTGTGGCCCGCAGGGACGCCGACCTGCTGGAGCGTCGTGCCAGCATGGGCTCTGGCAGCCACGTGGGCCAGCAGGAGGGACCCGCTGCACAGCTGTGGGGTGAGGATAGACTGGGTGGTGATATCGGCCATTACAGGGGCCTCTTCTGCTGGCAAGAGTGTGACAGTAGCAAGTAGATGGACAGGCCTGCGTGTGAGGACGGAATGCAGGAGGGGCTCTTGTGCGGCTGGGCGTGGGGCCCTCACGGGAACCGTGGAGAAATGGCCAGGTAACTGCGTCATGTGGGCTAGTAGATTGGCCAGGGCTTCGAACTGAAGGACAATAACGGGGAGTAGCTGTCAGGCCCTGGGAGTGTCTGAGTGTAAGTGGAGATGGGTTTGGGGTCACTGAGGGATGCGTGAGAGCCATCCCTGTGTAGGTACAGGTCATAGGGAGATAGTCTCGTGAGGCCTGTGAGTGTCTATGGTTGCCCTGGGTGCCTGGGGCTGACTGTGGCAGAAATCTGGGGAAGGCTGGAGAGAAGCTGGGAGGCCCAGGAGAGTCCCTTAAGGCAGGGGGTGAAGAGGTGAAAGAAATGGGGGAGGGTGGCAGTAAGGTCCGTGAGTTTGTAGATGATTCCTGGGTGCGGGAAGCTGACTCCAGGTGCAATCTGGAGATGGTTGGAGAGTAGCAGAGAGAGACAGAAGAGTCCCTGAGGGCTGGGGGTGAGAACATGAGGGAGACTGGGGAGTAAGTCAGTGAAATTCGTGAGTTCGGTGGTGTATCGTGGGTGCCTGGAACTGACTCCAGCTGGAATCTAGAGAAGTTTTGAGAGTAGCTGAAAGAGACACAAGAGTCCCTGTGGGCTGAGGGCAAAGACCTGAGAGAGATCAGGGAGGACCTCAGTGAAGTCTGTGAGTCTGTAGGTGATTCCGGAGTGTGGGAGGCTGACTCCCGCTGAAATCTGGGCGTGGTGGGAGAGTAGCTGGGACAGACAGGAGAGTCCCAGGGGGCTGGGGGTGAAGACATGAGAGAGACTGGGGAGTAACTCAGCGAAACTGCTGAGTTTGGTGGTGATACCTGGGTGCCTGGAACGGACTCCCGCTGAAATCTGGGCATGGATGGAGAGTAGCTGGGACACACAGGAGAGTCCCTGAGGGCTGGGGGTGAAGACATGAGAGAGACCGGGGAGTACCTCAGTGAAACTGGTGAGTTTGGTGGTGACTCCGGGGTGCCTGGAACTGACCCCAGCTGAAATGTGGGCGTGGTTGGAGAGTAGCTGGGACAGACGGGAGAGTCCCTGAGGGATGGTGAAGACATGAGAGAGACTGGGGAGTAACGCAGTGAAATTGGTGAGTTTGATGGTGATTCCTGGGTGCCTGGAACTGACTCCCGCTGAAGTGTGGGCGTGGTTGGAGAGTAGCTGGGACACACAGGAGAGTCCCTGAGGGTTGGAGATAAAGACGTGCTAGAGACTGAGGAGTAACTGAGTGAAATTGGTGAGCATGGTGGTGAGTCCGGGGTGCCTGGAACTGACTCCAGCTGAAATGTGGGCGTGGTTGGAGAGTAGCTGGGACAGACGGGAGAGTCCCTGAGGGATGGTGAAGACATGAGAGAGACTGGGGAGTAACGCAGTGAAATTGGTGAGTTTGGTGGTGATTTCTGGGTGCCTGCAACGACTCCCGCTGAAGTGTGGGCGTGTTTGGAGAGTAGCTGGGACAGACAGGCGAGTCCCTGAGGGTTGGAGATAAAGACGTGCTGGAGACTGGGGAGTAACTCAGTGAAAGTGGTGGGCTTGGTGGTGATCCCTGGGTTCCTGGAACTGACCCGCGCTGAAATGTGGGCGTGGTTGGAGAGTAGCTGGGACAGACTGGAGGGTCCGTAAGGGCTGGGGGTGAAGACGTGAGAGAGACTGGCGAGGATCCCACTGAGGTCTGTGAGTTTGTAGGTGTTTCTGGGGTGTGGGGTAGAGACTGCCGCTGAAATCTGGGCGTAGTTGGAGAGTAGCTGGGACAGACAGGCGAGTCATGGGTGGCTGGGGGTGAGCTGCTGGATGATGGCAGTAAGAACATATGGTATATTATTGATGAATGAGGTGACTGTGGAGAATCTCCAGAGGAGGACACGGGAGAACACAATGACATGAGTGACTGTCCTGCTTGGTTAGGAAAGGGAAACGTAAAGTTGTGGAGTTCTGTTGATGATGGATGTGAGAGTGGTGAAGCCCTGCGGGGTGATGTAGAGTACTTCCACATCCCTGGTGAGGAGCTGCCCCTTGGGTCTGAGTTTCTGGGAGGGGAGAGGGAGAAGCTGGGTGAGGCAGGCATGAATCTTGAGGAGTCAGGGCTGGGGGACCGCTCATATTCTCCCGAGACGTGTGAGTCTCTGGGGGACTCCTGGGTGCATGGGACTGACTCCCGCAGGAACCTGGGGATGGCTGGAGAGTAACTGGGAGCCACAGGAGAGTCCCTGAGGCCTGGGGGTGAAGAGATGAAAGACACAGGGGTGGAGCACCGTGAGGCTCCTGAGTTTGTAGGTGATTCCTGGGTGTGGGGGGCTGACTCCAGCTGAAATCTGGGGTTGTTTGGAGAGTAGCTGGGAGGCACAGGAGACCCCCCGAGAGCTGGGGGTGAGCTGCTGGGTGATGGCAGTAAGAACATGTGGTATATTATTGATGAACGTGGGGACTCTGAGGAATCCTCAGAGGAGGACACGGGAGAGCCCAATGGCTTCATTGATTGCCCATCACGGTGAGGACAGGGAAATGGGAGCTTGTGGGATTCTGGTGATGACAGAGGTGAGTGTGGTGAAGCCCTAGGGGCTGGTGAATGGTAGCTCCGGATCCCTGGTGAGGAGCTTCCCCTTAAGCCTGAGTTTCTGATAGGGGAGAGGGAGAAGCTGGGTGAAGCTCGCATGGACCTTGGGGAGTCCGGGCTGGGGGACCGTTCATAAGAAGAGCCAGACAAGACCCTACTGTTCTTAGGTGCAGACATGATTAGGAAACCTGCAGCTCCCAGGGGCCCCTACTAATTTTCTAACTCGCAGAAAGAAGGAGTGTGTGTGCGTGTGTGTGTGTGTGTGTGCGTGTGTGTGCGGTGTGAGGTATGTGCCCCTTAAGAAAATGGAAATCAACCAACCAATGAGACAGAGAGACAGACAGACAGACAGACAGACAGAGATTCACTTGCCCAAGTGTTCTGTCCTGTCCTCTGAATCCGCTTCCAAGTCGCAAGACGCTGTGAGCTCCAAGTCCACGCAGAGTCCGCCAAACGCTCCGGCCGCTGATCCGCTCCGCGAAGATCTGAGTACAGGCCAGCCAGGGTGGGTTTAAATAGCCTCGGGCGCAGCCTAGCAGCGGAAAGGGCGGAGCTTCACTCCTCCTTTCCATCAGTCACCCCCAACTTTCCCAGGCTACACCTCGTGGGAAACTGTTCTCCTGCTTTGATTTCATGCGCCACCTTTGGGACAATCTAAGAACTTACAAGTTTTCTTGGCCAGATATGTTAGGAATTGTATGCACTGAAACACTGAAAACCAACTAGTGGTTCTGTGGTTCCCACGTTGTGGTTTTGACACCAGCAGCATCCTTGCCACAATCAAAACCCGGAGATCCACAGATCTGCGTTGTAACAAGACCTCCCCCTGACCCTGATGCATGGCAGTTTAAGAAGTCTTTCCGTGTAAGCGAAAAGACTTTGAAGAAAAGGTGGAGATATGCGTTGTATAAACATTCTTTTGCTCTGGAACCACGTAGAGACTTGGGAGCCAGTTGGGTGGAGCATTCGTTGGATGAGGGTGCTCGGGTTAGGAATATCAAGGTGTGGCTCCAGATAATCCAATCATCTAATTAAGATTCCAGTTATGCTCATCTGTTTCAAAATTCCGTTTGGGTAAATTCTTTTAGTCAGACTGAGAATGGCAAAGCCTCAACCCCAATTTCCAGGGAGGGTTGAGAGCCTCAGGTGGAGTTGATCACCAATAGCCTATGGTTTAACCCATCATGCCTATAGAATGAGGTCTCCATAAAAACCCGAAAGGACTGGGATCAGAGAGCTTCTGGATAACACTTCCTGGAAGGTAGTGCGCCCCTCCCCACATGCCGGGCCCCACATTAATTTCTGAACTTTTTGCAATGTCCGCTAAAATACAACGGCAACTGTAAGTGCTTCCCTGCGTGCTGTGAGCTCTTCCAGCAAATGAATGCAACTAAATCTGGGAGTGGTGGCAACCTGATTTATAGCCAGTTGCTGAGAAGCACAGGTAAAACCACGTAGGGCTTCCCATTGTTATTAGTGTGGGAGGCCTGTGTGGCGGGACCCGGCCCTTTGGAATCTAATGCTATGTCCCGGTAGGTAGCGTCACCATTGAATTAGAAGACACACATATGTTGAGAATAATCTTTCTGGTCATTTGCTGCATGTCTTATTTACAATATGTAATCAAATTCTTTATCCTGACCTTATGGCACCTGGGTTGAGAACCATGATTTGAACCAAACATTGGTCTGTCACGTTCTGAGTTTGAAACTTTAGTTTGCCTTTAGCGTTTTGCTATTGCTTTTTCGTTTTCTTTTGTTTCGTTTCGTTTCTAAGTTCTGGGGTATATGTGCAGGATGTGCAGATTTGTTACTAAGGTAAACGTGTGCCATGGTGGTTTGCTGCACCTGTCAACCCATCACCTAGGTATTAAGCCCAGCATGCAGTAGCTGTTTTTCTTAACGCTTTGCCTCCCGAAAGGCCTCATTGTGTGCTGTTCCCCTTCCTGTGTCCATGTGATCTCCTTTTTCAGCTCCCATTATAAGTGAGAATGTGGCGTTTGGTTTTCTTTCCCTGGATTCGTTTGCTGAGGTTAATGACCACACATCACCACTCTTTTTGTTTTTTAGTATAAAGAGTAGTATTTTATTGAATAAGATTTGTTCACTGAAAAATAAGCTTAAATCTACAATGAATGCCAGACTCTACAGCAGAAAGCAATTTTCTCACTTTTCCACACACAATGGTTCCTACTAATTGAAAAAAAAGCCATAAAATTTCATGCACAAATGTACTACTCTGTCTCAAACATCTCACATAATCATGCACTCGACTAAAGCCATTAGATCAGTTTTTCAGTCAGGTTAAAGAAGTATCCCTCTAATAACTGACTTTTATAATGCTATCAATATCCACTCCCAATCAGTCTGCCATTGTTAATGGTGTACAGCATTACTGAATACAATGGAATTGATGACGCCCATATCCACGAACAAACCGTGACTTATGATGGTTTGATTTATGATTTTTCAACGTTATGATGGGTTTATTGGACTATTAGATGCGTTTCTGAGTTACAGTGGGTTTATGAGTATGCAACCCTAGACTCCAGAAACAGCTGTATAAGGAAAAACAGGTGTACCTAATAAACATATGCTTAGTGACTTGGGATAAACCAATAGATGTTCACAACTGATGGAGAGCCGTGAAAGAGAGATAGCGGTAAATAGTTACAATAACACAATTTTCCTGCACCTGTCGAGGATTTCCCCCAAAAAATGCAGAATGTGGGATGCACCTAAGGCATATGAAAGAGAGAGGGCAGAAGGAGTAAGAGAGAAATAGGGGGAAGGAAGGAAGGAAGGAAAGAGAGAAGGTAGGAAGGAAGGAAGGAAGGAGAGAAGGAGGAAAGGAAGGAGAAAACACCCGGTGTTACTAAAATCCCCCCAAAAAACTTGTTTCCCCCTGTGGGTAAGCCTACAATGTGGATGAATCTTGAAAATATTATGCTACGTGTTATGTCAGTCATAACAGCTCACCTATTGTGCAATTCCGTTTATAGGAAATGTCCACAATATGGAAATCTATGCATATGGGATTGATCGCACTAGGTAGTTGCTACCTAGGGCTGAGGGTCAGGGAGAGAGTTTGAGGCAGAAGGAGGAGTGACTAATGTCTACAGGGTTTTTCTCTGGTCGGGGGTGATAAGACGTTCTACAATGGATTGCGAATTATAATTGAATGTTCACAACCACAGGTATTCTAAAAGCCACTCAATTCATGACTTTTAATGGGGGAATCTTATGTGGCACACTCTCTTGGAGACCACGGCAGACGTAGTGAGAGAGAAAAATGTGAGTAAATATCTGAAACGGAGGCAGAAACAGAGAGAAGGAAAAGCCCTGTGAATGGAAGGGAGAGCGAAAAGGGAAAATGGTCCTATTTGGAAATGACAGATGTGAAACTGGGGTTCACATCAACAGTGTCACTGCCAGGAAGGAGGGTCATGCTAGCCGTGTCACCGGTAGTGTGGCCCGCTGGGACACCGACCTGCTGGAGCGTCGTGCCAGCATGGGCTGTGGCAGCCACGTGGGCCAGCAGGAGGGTCCAGCTGCACAGCTGTGGGGTGAGGATAGACTGGGTGGTGATATCGGCCATTACAGGGGCCTCTTCTGCTGGCAAGAGTGTGACAGTAGCAAGTAGATGGACAGGCCTGCGTGTGAGGACGGAATGCAGGAGGGGCTCTTGTGCGGCTTGGTGTGGGGCCCTCACGGGAACCGTGGAGAAATGGCCAGGTAACTGCGTCATGTGGGCTAGTAGATTGGCCAGGGCTTCGAACTGAAGGACAATAACGGGGAGTAGCTGTCCGGCCCTGGGAGTGTCTGAGTGTAAGTGAAGATGGGTTTGGGGTCACTGAGGGATGCGTGGGAGCCATCCCTGTGTAGGTACAGGTCATTGGGGGATAGTCTCGTGAGGCCTGTGACTGTCCAGGGTTGTCCTGGGTGCCTGGGCCTGACTGTGGCAGAAATCTGGGGAAGGCTGGAGAGAAGCTGGGAGACCCTGGAGAGTCCCTGAAGGCAGGGGGTGAAGAGGTGAAAGAAATGGGGGAGGGGGTTGCAGTAAGTTCCGTGAGTTTGTAGGTGATTCCTGGGTGCGGGAAGCTGACTCCAGGTGAAATCTGGAGATGGTTGGAGAGTAGCTGAGAGAGACAGAAGAGTCCCTGAGGGCTGGGGGTGAGAACATGAGGGAGACTGGGGAGTAAGTCAGTGAAACTCGTGAGTTCGGTGGTGTATCGTGGGTGCCTGGAACTGACTCCAGCTGGAATCTAGAGAAGTTTTGAGAGTAGCTGAAAGAGACACAAGAGTCCCTGTGGGCTGAGGGCAAAGACCTGAGAGAGACCAGGGAGGACCTCAGTGAAGTCTGTGACTCTGTAGGTGATTCCGGAGTGTGGGAGGCTGACTCCTGCTGAAATCTGGGCGTGGTGGGAGAGTAGCTGGGACAGACAGGAGAGTCCCAGGGGGCTGGGGGTGAAGACATGAGAGAGACAGGGGAGTAACTCAGCGAAACTGATGAGTTTGGTGGTGATACCTGGTTGCCTGGAACTGACTCCCGCTGAAATCTGGGCATTCCTGGAGAGTAGCTGGGACACACAGGAGAGTCCCTGAGGGCTGGGGGTGAAGACATGAGAGAGTCGGGGGCCCCCAGTGCGCTCTGGAGAGTCATGCTGCCTGTTTTGTCTGAGCTCTGATCCAAGAACCCCCATCCTTGGTGGTCACCAGTACCCAAATCCTGCTCAAGGACTTGGGACTCAATGGTGGTAAAGGCCACGCTGAGGCCCTAGATTCAGAGCCCTGCCTGCCAGGCCAGGGCTCTTGGGGACCTCCCGGGCGGTCAATGCTCCCCAGACCACCTCCTGCCTCCATCATCCCCACAGCTCCTCCTGCTTAGTCATGGGTGTTCCAACACCCTGCGATCATACCCAGTGTCACCTGGTTTTACATAGGTTTACGGAGAGGTGACACTTGCTTCTGGGGTCCTTTGGGATAAGTGGGACAGAGGAGAAAGGTGTTGAGGGCCCAGGTCAGGTGATGAGAGGGGGCACAGTGGTTTGCAGGAGCGGGAGCCATCTTCGGGGTTGAGGGTGCCCCATTTTGTGCAGGTGGTGCTGCAGCTTGTGCCGCGCGTCCTCCAGCTCCTCACAGCGGCGCCCGAAGGCCAGGTTCACGGCCTCACACTGGAGTCCCAGGTCCTCGGAGGTTTTGCGAAGGCTGCAGTCCACCAGCACCCACAGGTTGGCCGAGTCCAGGCGCTCGCGCTGGGCGCGGCGCAGATTGTCCTGCGTGAACTTGGTCCAGGTCTCCGGGGTGGAGGCGCTGCGGGGTGGGAGACAGCCAGGGGAGGGTCGGGAGGCTCTGCCAAATGCTGGGGGCCCTGCCACGCCCCCATTCCCTGTCTGTGCCCCATGCTCCTGGAGGAACTGCATGGACTCCAATGCACCCCGTGCAGACCCACGAAGCCCAGTCCCCCAAGCTGCCTGCCTCCGAGTGCCCCCCGCCCACAACTCCCCTGAGTCCTCCCACACCCTACCCACCCCGGGCACTTAGTCCCCTCCTGCCCCCGCAACCCCGTTCCCAGCACCGCTGCCCCCGAGGCCCCCTCTGCAGCACCTCCGTCCCCCGCAGCCTCCCTTCCCTAGTACCCAGCGCCCGCGTCCGCTTCTCGCACCCAGGAGTTTGCCGCGCTCAAGTGGGCGGTGGTCGCGCTCCCTCTGCTGGCCTTGGGTGGAAATGCAATCCTGCCGGCGCCTGGGGCTGACCCCACCCCACCCTGTCCTGTCTATGGGCAACCAGGCTGTGCACGCGCTGGGCACTTGAGGAGGTCTTGCTCGCTTACTCATGCCAGGGGCAGACAGTTGCCCAAGTGCCCTCGGGGGCGAGGGCCTCTGGGCCAGGCTGGGGGAAGGAGCCCCGCTGGGGCCCCCAGGCAGAGGGAGGCGAGACCACAGCCAGGGCAAGCGCGGGGGCAGAGCTGGCCCCCCCTCTCTTGGAAGGTGGTGGAGTGCCAGATGAGTCTACACCTCGGTGCTCTGGCTGTGGTGGCGCCCGCAGGTCTTGTCGAGGTTGTAGGCCTCCACCTTGTCCGACCAGTGCATCTTGCAGATCTCCGTGTGCTCCCGGTTCAGTCTGGGGCGGGGTGGGGCAGGGCATTGGTGTGTGGCCAGGGAGGGCCCCGCCGGGGACCCTCCATGCTGCAGGCTAGGCCTTCATGCCCGCTTCAGGAGGGAGCTCTGGGCCGGCTGTCCTCGTGCTCAGCAGTGACCAAGAGCTGCCGCCCATGCTGGGGGGCTGCAGATCAGTTGTGGCACTGGGCTTTGGCCACTCAAACTCAGGCTGGGCCGGAACCTCCCCCACCCAGCCCTGTGCTCCCACTGTGACCTGGGACAGCCCCTGCCGGCTCTGAGCTTCAGGGTCCTGTCGTTCAATGCCTTGCCCCAGGACCAGCCGTGGGTGGGGTCAGGAGTCATCCCTTGGGCAGCCCTCGACCCACCAGATCTGGCTCACTGCTTGCACGATGGCTCTCTTCAGCACCTCCTGAATGTTCCGGATGAGCTCAGCTTCCTGAGGGAGGAGACGCCCTGAGCACCAGAGCCGGTCCTTGGTGAGGATCCCAGGAGGCCCAGCTGCTGCAGGCCTTGGTCTACACCTGAGCAACCAGAAGGAGTTGAATGCCGGGCCTGAGCTCTGACTGTGCAAGTTCTGCTCTCTCTCTGGGTTTATCCTGGGCTTTTGGGCATTCTCCTTGGTGCATTGTAAGTGGGGTGTTTTCCTCCAGGGCCTTCTATGGGCTGCTGGGAAGGTCCCTCAGCGGCAGTTCCCACGCCCCAGGCCTCAAGAGTCATCACTGCGGCTCACTCACTGCACCCAGGAACGTTGGCCTGCCCCTGGCCTCTGGACAGCCCCTGAGGACCCTAACTCTGGGGGCCCAGATGCCCGCCCAGGCTGCCCCTCAGGGTTCTGTGTTGGGAAAGACCATCCTCACACCAAGAACAGGAGGAAGACCCTGTGTTTCTTCTTACTGCCTGGCCAGTTTAATTTTCTGTGTGTAGGAACAAGCCTTTTTTCCCTGTGATTGGGGTCTTTGCCTGGACCACCAGCTACCTCCTTGTGTGCCAGGGCCCGAGTCCTGCACCCCTCTGTCCCTGGGTTTTCCTCTTCCTGCACTGTCAGTGTCTCCGTCACTTCGCAGGCACCCTTGTTGCAGGCAGAGGGTTTGTGGGAGCTGCAGCAGTTCTTGAGGCACTGAGAGGGTGCAGGGGCATAGGCCTGCAGAAGGGGAAGGGAGGGAGGAGGGAAGGCATGAGGGGAGGGAGGGACTCAAGGGTTCTTGCCTGAGTTTGGGGGTATGGCAGGAGACCAGCTTCCTCCACCCCACATCTTTCACAAATGTCTACAGGCCTTTAGTGGTTCTCATGGAGGCCCCAGGCTCTGAGAGCTCAGGGAATTCTCCAGAGCCAGCATCAGGGCCAGGACTGAGTTACTCTCTCACCCTATGGGGTTGCCCCATAGACAAGCTGGGCTGGATTGGGAAGTTACAGGTGACATGGAGAAGGGGACCTGTGGGTGCAGATCTTCGTGTCCCCGGCTCTGTATAGGATGAATGGGAGCAGTAGATCCCAGCCTATCCCACCCTACCTGTCCACACCCGCAGTGCTGGCCCAGACCTGGGTTTCCACCTCGGGAGCAACTGTCCCAACCAGGGAGCATCTCTGGGGAGCCCAGGGTCAGGATGACTATGCCAGGACTCAAAGGGATTGGAGGACGACAGGAGAAACAGCTGCTTGGAAGTCAGGGGCCTTCTGGGGCAAAACTGCCTCCTGTCACTAAGGGGCCAGATTTCGGGACTCAGGGGTCTCACGCACAGAGGGCTGGTCTCCCGTGTGCTTGCAGCAGCACGTGGCTTGTCCACATGAACTGCCGGGGGCTCCTCCTCTCTGTGCCCACAAGTCCTGGCCACCCAAGGCTGCTGGCACCTTCAGCAGCTCCGTCTCCACATGGTCACGCACGAGGTTGGCGTGCTGGTGGCGCTGGCTGCACTGCATGTTGTCAGTGGCGATGGAGAAGGGCACCTCCATGGCATCCAGGGCGCGCTCCAGCCGTTTCTTCTGGGCCAGCAGCAGGTCGGTCTCCGCAGCCAGCGCCTCCACCTCGCGCTGCAGCTCCGACTTCCAGCTGTGCGTGTCCTGCAGTCGCTCGCCCACTCTGCACGTGGAGTCTTGCTGTGTCGGCTGCGTCAGCGCATGGGTCTCTGCGGCCAGCTGATGGCTCTCATGCCCCTGCAGCTCCCGCTCTGCTGGTTGCAGTCGGCGAAGGCCTGGTGGTAGCGAGCATAGCAGTTCTGGAACCACACCTCCAGCCGGCGGTGGCCAGGCCGGAGGACGTGTAGGCGCCCGTGTTGCGGGCCACGTCATACTCTTTGCAGGGCAGCTCGCAGGGCGGCACTTTCTGCGGGGCCGGCTCTGGTAGGAGCACATCCGTCTGCACCATGGTGTCTGCCGCCCACCAGGACCAGGGGAGTGAGGAGTGTGTGTGGTCAGCTTGCTGCGGTCAGCCCAGTGCAGTCATCGGTCGGCTCCAACGGCTCAGTCCCAGAGCAGGACGCGGCTCCCAGTCGCTTGGGTGACGCAGTAAACCAAGAGCTTCCTGTTGCCAAGAAACGGGATCTCTTCTCCAGTGGCTAGGGGAGGGGTCATTCAGGGCGGTGGGCAGAATTGCCCTCTTAAAGGGCCAGGCAGCCCCAGCCCCACCTCGGGGCAATCAACAGTGGCCAAGGGTTCCTGTCACTTAGAGGATCCCAGGGCCAGCCCGTCTCCAGCCTCTGTGTCCCACCCTTAGGGTTCAGGGTGTGGGTGGGGACCTACTGCCCTGGCCCCTTCGTTGATTCATCCATTTGTTCCTGGTTTGCTCTCTGATCCTGTCCTGTGCGGAGCTCCGCGCTCAGGGTGAACAAGACAGAGGAGGCTCTGCCCACCTGCCCCCTCAGGGCAGAGGGCTGTGGTTGTTGTGTGGGTGTTGGGTGTGCTGAGTGATAGTGTTACTTGATGCCGTACAGGTGGCTGCTCTCCCTGCCCTCCTGGCCCCAACAGCAGCCTGGTAGCACAGGGAGGGTCCCAGGCCAGGCCCCCTCAGGGGCAGTCTGAGGCAGTTCCTGCAGGGACTCCGCTCCATTTTCTCCTGGACCTAGTGCCTGAGAGCCAGGCCCTGGCCTCTGGCCTTCTCCTCCCAAGTCCCAGCCAGGGTCCCCTCAGGCTGGGCACAGTGGGGAGGGAGGGAGTCTGAGTGTGCTTTTCCCTGGGGAGTTGAATTCAGCCTCTGGGTAAGTGTCCAGAGTCAGATGCCCAAATCTGCCCCACAGGGCGGAGGCAGGCTCTGTGCTGCGGAGGCTGCCCTGAAAGCCACCCAGGGCCATGCTGCCTGGCGGAGACTGGATGGGCAGTAAGCGCCCCAGGACACATCGGCCTCCCCCAAACCTGGGGCGAGGGGAGCCCCAGCCTAGGCGCGATTCCCCACGCAGCCAGCGGAGGGCGGCTTTGGTCTGGCGGTGAGAAGCCTGTGGCTCCTGGCTCGGCCTCCCCTCCGCCTGCCTGGTGCATGCACTCCTGGGGACCCCAGCCCCTCCAGCCTCCTCTTCCCTGAGAACCCCGCACCAGAAAGTCCTCGCTAGGAAGTCCATGCCTTTCCTACAGCACAGGCCACTGGGCCCCTGTTCCTTCCACCTTCACCTCCTCTCCCACCACAGCCCGCACCCTCACTCCAGCCACAGGAGCCGGGGCTCCTCCTGGGCCATTCCCACCACCCCGCCCAGGTCTCTCCAGCACCACCATGTGCCGGCCAGTGCCCTCCTCCTGGACCTGACCTCCCCCGGTCCTGACCTCTCCCGCGGCCAGAACCCTCAGTCCATGCTGCTGTCACCACGGTGTGCCTGGCCTGACACAGCCTCCTGATGGGGCTTTGAGGACAGCAGCCGGGAGACTTACCCCAACCCAGGCCGAGCCAGAACCTATTGCAGGTGGCCTGGGAACCTCTTCTCACTGTCCGTCAAGATTGGGAGGTCAGGGGACCTTCAGGGACTGGTGTGGTCTGAGAAACATCCTTGAGCCTCGCCATGACTCAGTTTCCCCAGATGGCAGCAGGCTGGAGCCCACGCAGGGCAGGATGCCAGGCTCCACCTTTTGTCTGGAACCTGCATTCACTGGGCACCTCTCTGTAGGCATAGCAGAGCAGAGCTGCCTGTTTCTGTCCCTGATCTGCAGCCCCAGGAGCCCGAGAGACCACTTAAGCCAAGGAGAAGGCCTCTGGGCCAGAGCCCAGCTCTGCGAAGTGGCAGACCTCTCAGCCTCCACTTCCAGGTGCCCTGAAGTCATTGGCAGGGGGTGCTGCCTACTTGGGGCTCCCAGACTAAGGGAACACATTCACCTGGTGACCACAATAGGCCCTGCAGGCTGAGGCACAGGATCTGACCAAGGACGCATCAGAGTTAGGGGACTGGGCCCTGACTCCTGCCAGCTGCAAACTCCCAAAGCCCCCAGCCCTCTCATGGGGTGAAGACACCCTGAAGGACACTCCAGTGTGCTCCCACCTCTGGGTTCTGCCAGCCAGAGAGTGGGACTCTCAGGCCACGTGTGTCTTGCTGGATCTCAGCTTCAGGGACCCAGGGTGCTGTCAGCTCTCTGAGACCTGGGTTGGGGGTGTCCATTAGAGCACCTTGGTCAGGACCCAGAGATGGGGAGGGCACGGCTAAGAGCACCCCAGGCAGTTGGCATCTCCAGAAAGCAGGAGATAGCGCATGGCTCTGTGACAGATGTCCCGTGACAGGGAGGATTGGAGGGACAGATGGACGTGCTCAGGGCTGAGGGGCAGACGAGACCACCAAAGGGCAACTTGGACAGTGGATGGCCCCAGGAAGGCCCCTGAACCCCATCCTGATTGATCCAGGGCCAGTGACCTTGGCCCAGACTGCAGGCCTGGGGACTCAGGTTCCTTTAGTTTCTTAAGAAACTACTATACTCCTTTTTGGCATAGCTGTACGATTTTACATTCCAACCAGTCATGTGTGAAAGCTCCAGTTTTTACTCATGCTCCCCAGCATTTGATGTTTTATTTTTATTTTAGCTATTCTGGTATATATGTGTTAGTCATTGTGGTCTTAATTTGCAAATTTCTAATGACTAATGACATTTAACATCTTTTCATGTTCATAATTAAATACCATCTGTATTCCTTTTCACATATGATTAGCACAAATGTGAAAAATCAGAACAAAATTTTTCACACAACTTCAAAATTTTTAGAACAATAGTCAAGGGAAAAGGTGTTTATTTAGAACAATGAAAACAATGAGACATTAACTTCCAGCTTAAATAAAGTTGATTGTGTGCATAAAAATGGTGAAAATATTGGACTTTCTTGGCAAAAGAAGAAAGGGGAAGACTTTATATTTTCTGACATAATATTTATCATTTGTCTTTGGTTTGTGTATTATGTGTATGATTTTGAAAAAATGCATCAAAGATATAACTTTCTGGTGTTTTCTTTGATATTATCCTTGCAAACAGAAAAGTTGGCACATGTTTCTGTATAAAACTGGTCAAAGTTGGCCTAGGAATGATCTTACATTGTACTTTCACTTTACATCATACTGTAAGAGTTTAATAATAGCTAAGGCATCAGCATTGATGTGGACTTATTATCCCTATTCAAGAGGTGGTGTGAGGTTTAGGAGAGTTATGTGCCCTTTATCATAAAACGAATCTATGAAGCATTTATATAAAAACCCAGTATTTCTGGTTTCAAATTCAGTACTCTGCCGTCTGCTTGATAGATTTGTTCGCAGGTTAGAGACATTTTATTGCATAACTTCCATGAAATATCACAGTTGTACTCTTGACTATGTTTGAATCACAAAAATACTTTAATCTGCACTCAGTTCTTGTAACTAAAATCTTCAGTTTGAATATGAATTTCACTTAAAGAACATCGCTAGAAATTTCAGAGAGAAAAAGATTTTACTTGCAGAATACAATCTGCATTTGCTTTGACAACTAGTTAGTTCACATATGTAAAATAAGTCTACTTGTCTGTATGCATAATTAAGATGTAACAGTAGTGTGGTAATGACTTGTTAAAGCAATTAGAATGGCAGTGGATCATGGCACAATTTACCTTAAAAGCCATGAGCAGAATACATCACAAGCTATGATACAATAAATAGTCATTAGGTTTAAAGTAGTATCCACATATAAAAACACAAAGCATATTTTAGCCCTTTAAATGAAAGCTTCATTCAGTCAATATTGGTCTTCCTGTAGATGCATTTATGAAACAAAACCACAAAACATACAGCTTACCCGCTTCTCAAAACTCATTGCATAATAGGTTGAGGGACTTCTCTACACCAGGACCTATTATTAAAACCAGTAAGTCCTCAGTGAAAATCATTTATTTGCCTGCAGTGTCATCTGATGTGTCTGTTGTAGGCAGCTGTGGCAGTGGTGGGTGGTTTAGTGACACGGACCCTGCCCACGTCTGTCCGTCCATCAGTGGGCTAGTGTCTCTCTGGCTGCCCCTGAGAAGGGTCTATAGGAGTTAACGGCATTAGCATGGGATTGAAAAGAAATCATCTTGAATTCAAACTTCCATTTCAGTATTCATTTCCAGCTAAGTTTGTGTAGCATGCTTAATGTTTCTGAAGCTCAATTTTAGTAATGGTAAAGTATATCTGCCTAAAAGACAGGGATACATCCCAGTTTTGTGTTTTTTTATTTTTATTTTATTGTATTTTTCTTGAGACGGATTTTTGCTCTTGCTGCCCAGGCTGGAGTGCAATGGTGCAATCTCGGCTCACCACAACCTCCGCCTCCTGGGTTCAAGGGACTCTCCTGCTTCAGCATTCTGAGTAAATGGAATTACAGGTGCCTGCCACCACACTCAGCTAATTTTTTGTATTTTTAATAGAGACGGGTTTCACCATGTTGGCCAGGCTGGTCTTGAACCCCTGACCTCAGATGATCCACCCACCTCAGATGATAATCCCGCCAAGTGCTGAGATTACAGGTGTGAGCCACCATGCCCGGCATTATCCTCAAAAAAGAATTTATCAAAAATGTGTGTGTGTGTGTGTGTGTGTGTGTTTTAAGTAGAGTAACACTATATTAAAATGCCACTATAGATGTTCTAACAAAAAACCTCAATTTAACAAATGTATGTGGGGAGAGGGAGAGAGAGAGGGAGAGAGAGAGGGAGAGAGGGAGGGAGAGAGAAGGAGGGAGGGAGAGAGAGAGGGAGAGAGAGAGGGAGAGACGGAGGGAGAGAGAAGGAGGGGGGCAGAGAGAGAGAGAGAAGAGAGAGAGAGATATCTCTTGTGTCTCTACCTTTTTGGATGATGACCCCAGTCCTAACAGATTAGGGCCTTACCCTTTTGCCCGTATTTAACCTTTACCTTCTTAAAAGCTCCTTCTCCAAATACAGTCACACTGGGAGATAGGGCTTCAGGTTAGGAATTCTGGGGGGACATAATTCTCTCCAGAACAGACACTAATATCATGAGTGCTCAGATTGCTAGTGAATGTGTTCTTGTTACAATTATTTTTGCTTTGCAGTTTTAGATAATGAATACTTGGATAATAAATACCCACTGTAATCTAATTTTTTCAACACTTCTTACTTGCATGGATTCTAAACAGGAGTCCAATGTAATTCTTATGTCTGTTTCTCTGTAGACACTGTGTTTCTTCCTCTGCCTTATTTTAATCTTTTATCTTTGTTACAGGTTTTCTACAGTTTGAATATGATATTCCTAGGTATATTTTTAAAATATTCATCCTGCTTGGTGTTCTCTGAGCTTTTTGGATTTGTAATTTGGTGTCTGTCATTAATTTGTGTTTTTTTCCTAGTTAAAAAAATGAACTTTATAGATTTTACATTCTCAACTTTCACTTATTTTCAAAATGAGAGACAAGACACCTAAACTCCAAGATTTCAGTCCTGAATGCAATAGTACCAGATTTTCAAGTTACATAAGTGAACTGCATAAACACCACTAGTATCAAGTGTACCCTATAAGAAACACATGGACATACTTGCGTTGTTTAACCACACGGTGTCATATCAATAAACATCAAAGTATCTGACACATATTTGTCCATTAAAGGTAAACACAACTCTGAGTATCAAATTAAATTAACCATTTGCCTTTTATAATCTAAATCAGAAATTGAAAAACAGGAAGAATGTAGAGGTAAGTGGCTGAAAATGCTCTGCTTACTGCACACAAGCACATCATGACAAAGAATGCTAGAAGTAGCTTTCCTCAGAAGTAATAATTGAACATTTAAAATATTATTTTCTCAGAAAAGTTAAAGCTTTTAGTGTAAAAAGCATGGTAAATGACATTTTAACTTAATAGTTAACTATATAGCAAATTATAGATTTCAAGCAATTAGTTACCCACATTTCACCAGAACCTTCAGTGAAAGTGTCTACTCTCAACATTGACCAGACCCTTCCTGTTCTGAAGTGTCTACTCTTTAGAGTTGCTTCAGCTTTACATATCTGTAAAACCTAAGATTACTCAATGAGAAGTTACAGCTTATTCTGTACTAGATACAGAAAATACATATAGATTTAGAACAAATGGATGTTTTTCAACTTAAAAAAAGTATTTTTATTTACACAATGTTAGATTGTTTTTCACCTATGTGTATACATAACAGTGTTTCCCAAATTCACAGGGTCCACTTCCATAATTCTAAAGCAAAAATAGAGGCACGCAAATGGATAATAATTCATAGCTTTATGCCTTTTTTTTAAAACATATCTTTAAAGAAATTCAGTTGCCATTTAGACAAAGATGTGATGAACCTGTAACAAATTTCTATGACTTGGAAAATTAAAGGTCTAAAAATCCTGAATGTTGTAACACTGGGCAGTTTGCAATCTGTGCATGGGTTCACTCACCCTATGGTCCGTGAACTCCCTTATCCTGCAAGCTGTAGGTAGTTTCAGCAAATATGAGACTCAATAAGACTAAGGAAGGGCTTGTTTAAATTAGTTCCCCTCACAGTTGATTCTAATCTTGCAATGAACAGATTTAATGTACTAGTGAGTTAAATTTTAAAGTAATTATAAAGCCATTTACTCTATCATAAATGAATGAAATGTAAGAATCACACTTGAAACAAGTCTTTCATTTTAATGAATGGTATCTTTCATTTATATACAAAGGAATTCACTTGCCAGCAGCATTTAAATATAGAAATAGTCTCGTCTTTTCTCTAGTGCCTTTTATAAAGCAGTGCCATTTCTAACTAGGTGTATTTGTTTCCCAGCTATTCAGTAACTACACTATAGGTATCTAATAGACTCAAGAAAAGATTGGAAAATTGAGAAGATTTAGCATTTTAAACATTTGAAAAATGTTGCTACAAAGCATCGATTATGAATGCATTAGTAAAATAAATTGACACCTTATGTGAGAATCATTAAGTTGGTTTAATTATATCCCACAAGTATGGGCTCACTAATATTTATAACAATTTATGCTAATTAAACCAGAAAGTTTCTGTAGGTAATTCAGCTCTGAGCACCATTTAATAAGGTTATGCCAAATAGAACCAATGGTTATGTAATACCCAGAATATAAACCTCAGCAAATTCAAACTTTTGGAATGGCAACACAAGTGAGAATGAGAGGCAATATTTCATTTCAAAGTACCATAGGCTGCTTAGAGTGTTCTTTTCTTTTAAAAATTTGTGTGGTTGTTAGTAATGTGCCTTAACACTGGTCCTCCTTGACAGCGGTGTTAGAGATGGTTAGGTAGAACCTATATTACGGAAGTCAGCGTTGCCCATTTCTTTAGTTCAGTGATTAAAATTGAAATTGCTTTTACAAAACAATTGAACTGCTGCTTACAATATAAATAGAATACCAACAGGTTTCCTGTTGTATTCACATTCTTCTCTAATTAGTATTTTTGCATTTCCACTCTGACCTGACCTTCAGTAGTTCCTTTATTTTTATTTTCAAGCATTTTTATGAGTATATAATAGGCATATATATTTATGGGGTTCATGAGATATTTTGATACAGGCAATGCAACATGAACTAATCACATCATGGAGAGTGGGTATCCATCCCTTTAAGCATGTATCTTTTGTGTTACAATCCAATTAGATTCTTTTAGTTATTTTAAAATGTACAATTATTGACTAGAGTCCCCCTCTTGTGCTATCAAACAGTATGTCTTATTCATTCCTTCTGCCTGTTTTTGTACCCATTACCCGTGCCCTGTGTCCCCCACCAGCCCCCTAGTACTTAGTATGTCCATGAACTTAATTGTTTTGATTTTTAGATCCCACAAATAAGTGAGAACATGCAATGTCTGCCTTTCCATGCTTGGCTTATTTCCCTTAACATAATGATATCCAGTTCCTTCCATCTTGTTGCAAATGATTGAATCTCATTCTTTTTTAGGGCTGAATAATACTCCACTCTGTGTATCTACCACATTTTCTTTAATACATTAATCTGTTGATGGACACTTAGGTTGCTTCCAAATCTTAGCTATTGTCAACAGTGGTGCAACCAACATGGGAGTGCAGATAATTTCTTCGATATACTCATTTCTTATTTTGGGGGTATATATCCAACAGTGGGATTGCTGGATCATGTGGCACCTCTATTTTCAGTGTTTAGAGGAACCTCCAAACTGTTCTCCACCGTGGCTGTACCAGTAGTACCTTAAAATGCAAATGCAATTGGTAAAAGAACAAGACAGCATGTAGTACTTGCACTTACAAATACTACCAGTTTTGTACAAATTTGCATTTTTTTTGTCCTTGAAAGAGTAACCACTTAATAAAGCAGATAATTAAAAGCGCAATGTTCCTTCCTTTGCATGGCATGCAGGAATGGTGAAAGCAAAGAAACAGTCATCCCTTCTCTTCCCCCCACTTCTGGTCTCCGGAAATAGGAACGCCAGGTCAGACAGGTGGAGGAGGGAAATGGGGCACAGGTCAAAGTATGATGAATCTCTTAAAAAGAAATCCGGCCAGGCGCAGTGGCTCATGCCTCTAATCCCAGCACTTTGGCAGGCCGAGGCGGGCGGATCACGAGGTCAGGAATAGAGACCATCCTGGAGAACACGGTGACACCCTGTCTCTACTAAAAATACAAAAAAATTAGCCGTGTGTGGTGTCGGACGCCTGTAGTCCCAGCTACTGGGAGGCTGGGGCTGGAGAATGGCATAAACCCGAGGGGAGGAGCTTGCAGTGAGCGGAGATGGCGCCACTGCATTCCAGCCTGGGTGACAGAGCGAGACTCCTTCCCCCCACCGCCAAAAAAAAAAAAAAAAAAAAAAAAAAACAACAAAAACAAAGAAACAAACAAACAAAAAAAACACTTTCCCCGGAATGCTAGCCTGATGGGAACTCCACCCCATCCATTCCAACCTAGTAAGGATAGTTTAGTTTGTCTTTTCTGGTCTCACTTCCTGACGTCTAATGTTCTTTTTTTGTTTCTGTTATTAAATTTCAGAAGACAAACCTTAGCATTTTCTAAAAGAAATTATTTTTTACCTAAATACATTGGACTTTGGTCTTAATTTGAAGGAATAGGATAAGTGGCCTTTAAGAGAGTGTTCCTACTCCTTCTCTTCCAGTGGTTGCTCTGGGTCCCTGAAAGAGGGTGTGATGTGAACCATCTGGGTTGTGAAGTGGATTTTGTTGAGCCTGTGTTTTTTAAGTCCATTAGTCCTGCCCGAGGCTGTGCGCCCTGGAATCCTTGGCTTCACGTCTGGACCACCTTCAGCCAAGTGGTGATGGTGGAGAGGGTCCACCCATCTTCCAGGACGTGTCAGAGTTTGTAGGTGGTGAGATGGAGGGGGCAGCTTTTAAATCTTCCAGTACCCACCCCCGCTGCTGGCGGTGCTCTCCCCATCGTCCTTGTCCAGGACTCCCATCAGGGTCTCAATCTCTTCTGTGATGCTCTGACTCACATGCTGGGAGGCCCTTTTCCCAATGTAGTCCCTGATATCCACATCGGCGTCCTATGTCCCCACTAGCAGCTTCACCATCTCCAAGGTACATGGCTGCCAAGTGCAGGGTGGTGTAGCTCTGGCCTTGCTGTTCCCAGGCAGCAGAGGCTCGTTGGGGAAGTTGACCAGCATGGCCAGAAGCTCCAGCCTGCAGTGCTAGGTGCCTGCGCAGGCAGGTGAGGCTGTGATGAAGCCCAGAGTGGCCAGCAGGCCGGCTGGCACGGCGGCAACCCCCTAAGCTGTCCACTCCCCATCGGAGGCCGAGAGCAGCCAGCCGTGCTTCCTGGTCCAGCTCACCCAGCCCCACAGCTCTCCTCCGTGGACGGGAAAGCCAGCCCTGCGCCGCCAGAGTCACTCGCCTCTGCCGTGTCCTCGGAGGAGGAGCTCCCAGGCTGCTGCCTCCAGGACACAGGTTCCTCTTCAAGGGCAGGGCACTGCGCCTTCCCAGGTCGCTCAAGTTCTGGCGGAATGGCCTCGGGGCGGTAGCCCCCCAGGAGCTGCCCCTGTCCGCCTCCTGGCAACCGTGGGGCGGGGGCTCCAGGTCCTCGCTGGTCTGAGGTCCCGCATCTGGGGTAGGGGCTGGTGGAGCCGGCGAGCTCTTCCTGCGTCTCCGCCGCTCAGGGCGGCCCGTGCAGGGGCTGGGCTCCCCCTTGCCCAGCTCGGCCCTGCCTGTGGAGCACTTCGGGGACCTCTGTTTCAGGGAGGGGATGGTGAATGCTGCGCTCCGCGTTCACGTGGACGCGGGACAGGTACCAGGGGCGCGGCCTCAGGCGGAGGACCCGCCAGAACCTCTTCCTGAGACGCAGGTACTGGGCGCCATCGGCGGGGTCCGTGCAGTGGCCACAGCGTTCACCCGGAGATACATTTAAACAGTTTTATTCTCCTGTTTTTTATTTTTTCATTCCAGAAACCATTACTACTATGCAACGAAGTAAAAATATCTAGTTTAAATAATAATTTGATACGGTCAGGTGGGGATGAGTGCACACGTGTGTGTACACACACACACAGGCCCTAAATGGGATATTTTGGCGGAGCAGAGGGATAAGGCTTTTATTTCGTTGGTGTGTTGAGTTAGAATCGCCCTTCTCACAATTAAATAATTTAAATCAGGAGTTTTATTAAAGCTAATTTGTACAACTAGGCAACATCTTTTCTCCTTATATTTATACACATATACACATCTCTAATATTTGCATTTATTACTTCATCTAAAAGAGCCTGGAAAAAGGGTCCTAGGTCTTGGCTAGTTAAGGTAAAAATCTATATTTTAAGGTAATAAAAACGTTTGCTATGGACAGAGACCTGCAGACACTGTGGGTGAAGCTGATTCATGTTCCATTGAAGGAAATGACATGGGGTTTTCTAAGGGAAAGCCCAGCATTCTGCAAGGAGAGGGGAGGTCCCAGGGGGGAATTGGAGTCAGCATTAGGATCTAAGTGTCACAGGGGAGTGTGTTCCCAAAAAAGACTGTGACTGTTTCTGTGTGCATCCTGAACTGGTTACCATGAGTGTGTGTGTGTGTGTGTGTGTGTGTGTGTGTGTGTGTGTGAATTAAAAGAGGAGTTACATGCTGGGGTATTCCTGGTATCTCAACTGGCATCTCAGCTGCTGGTGATGATGGCTATACATTTTCCTCAGTATTCAATGTGCGCATTTTGAGTTAACACTCCACCCATTGGCTGAGGCAGGTGGATCATCTGAGGTGAAGAGTTCGAGACCAGCCTGGCCAATATGTGAAACTCTGTCTCTACTAAAAATACAAAAATTAGCCAGGCATGGTTGCAGCACCTGTAATCCCAGCTACTCGGGAGGCTAAGACAGGAGAATTGCTTGAATCCAGGAGACAGAATTTGCAGTGAGCTGAGATGGACCACTGCACTCCAGCTTGGGCAGCAGAGTGAGACTTGGTCTCAAAAAAAAAAAGTTATTGTGACATGCTGTACACATGCTGTGCACATTCACAAATTCAGTGTCTCCCAGAAGTCTGAGATTCTTTCTTTCTTTCTTTTTTTGTTTTTTTGAGAACGAATTTCACTCTTGTTGCCCAGGCTGGAGTGCAATGGTGTGATCTCGGCTAACTACAACCCTTCCTGGGTTCAAGCGATTCTCCTGCCTCAGCCCAAGTAGCTCCTGCCTCCCAAGTAGCTGGGATTACAGGCATGTGCCACCATGCGCAGCTAATTTTTTATTTTTAGTAGAGTTGGGGTTTCTCCACGTTGATCAGGCTCGTCTCGAACTCCTGACATCAGGTGATCCACCCGCCTTGGCCTCTCGAAGTGCTGGTATTACAGCCATGAGCCACCATGCCCAGCCAGAAAGTTTTAAGGCTATGATTATTAGACCATCATACACACAAAAAGTACTTAAAAAGTCTCAGGAATGTAGTCCCTCATTGGCCTGGTATGACAAAGATAAAAAGAAGTTGGTCGTGAAAATTTCTGAATGTGGTTTAGGAGAAGGAACCCCAGTAAGATTCAGAGACAACCTAGAAAATTGAAAGACAATTTTACTACCCAAATCACCCTTCTATAAAAAATAATAGAAGATGTCAAATATGAAAATAAAACTGTCCTCTGGGCCCTCAATTTTCCGTGTTATTGGGAAGGCAGACAGCTACTCAGCAGTTATATCCCATAAGAATGGATAACACTAAAACAACTGACAGCATCAAGTATTGGTTAGAAAGTGGAACTGATTCTCTCAAACATTTTCATTGTAGTTTAAGATGGCACAACCACTTAGGAAAATGTCTCCCTATTTCATACAATGCCAAATGTATACTTATTTTATAACCCAGAAAATCCACTCTTATGTACTTAAACTCAAGAAAAGTGAAAATATTATTACAGAAAAATGTGTATATCTGATTTGTTCGTAGCAGGTTTATTCATGATAGCCTCAAATCAGAAACTGCTTTTGTGTCTATCAATAGTGGAGTGGATTATAAACAAAACAAGCAAAGGCCTCAAACCTGTGGTATAGTCATAAAATTGAGTATTACAAAATAAAGTTAATGAATAATCAATAGGAACAAAATGATGTCACAAGCATGTTTAGTGAATGAACATAAAAATTATATAATTTATAGTTTCACTTATGTAAATGGTGAAAACAGACAAAACTATCCTTTTGTGGAAAGAATCAAAACCATGGAAGCCTCTGTGTTCAAATATTGAATGGAAATGGGCATGAGAAAACGTGTTTCTGCCAGATCTTCTATATGCCTGAGGTACATTCACTCGATGTATTTTGCATATACTATTTTTGCAAATAAAACTGAGATAGACACAAAATAACTCAAGAGAAAATAGCTAGAAATAGGTAGAGTTGGGATAGAAGCCTTGGAAGCTCCCCCCTACCTTGCTCACCTGGCACAGGCCGAGGAAGCCCTGGGACAATGCTGTGAGCGATCTGAGGGCCATCCAGGGGAGCCTCGCCAGCCCATGCTGGTGCCCGAGCTGCCCGCCGCCATCTGAATATGTTGCAAAGACAGTGCTGGCCTGGCAACTGGTGATGCTCCATGCCCCACCCCGACCCTCACTTCTACCCAAGTAGTGGCAACCCCAGAGACAGATGCTTGGGCGGCAACGGCTAAGTCTGGTAGTTGGCCAGGCGGCCAAAGGACGGGAACTGGCCGTTCACCCCATCCCAGTTTCCACGGAGAACTCAACCACCATGGCCCCTGAGCGGACCCTCAGGCCTGGGCTGTGCTCTGTGCCTGCAAACCTGACGCCTTCCAGGGGAGCTCCGCCTTCCCACGCCAGCGCCTCAGCTGCTGCAGAAAACTGCAAAACTGCAAGTTGCACACAGGCAGAGATGACGGAGCAACCCCTGACCCTCCGTGCCACTCACCCTACCCGCACACACACCTGCCACGCGGACCCTGAGGCCAGTGTCTGGGCGCCCAAGTCAGGCAGTCCGCACAGCAGTGGCACCAGGGTGAAAACCTGCTGCTCAATACCATCCCAGTTACCACGAAGAGCCAGCCCTGGTGGCCCCTGAGTTCTTGGAGGAGGCCAAGTCACAGCAACCCCTCAAGTGGGCGGGCGATGCACTTGACCCTGAGGACATCAGGTACCAGGCCCGCCAGCTGACGCCGGCATCGGAGCCGCAGCTGCAGTCCAGACGTGGTGCACCGGCAGTAAGTGACTGGACACCCCAGACCAGGCCCGCCCCCCAGTAGCGTGGATCTTGAGGCCAGACCCCCAGGCGGCAAAATCAGCGATGGGCCCCGCCAGCAGCCGCTCAGTTTCATCCATGTGGATACAGAGTGCCCAGCTCCCGGGCCCAGGATCCAGAGAGATGCCCAAGAGGAGCGGAACTTGAGGCCAGGTGGGCTGTGCGCTCTGCGACCCTGAGGCCATCCAAGGGAAGCTCCGCTGTCCCACGCCAGTGCCAGATCTGCCGCTGCAAACTGCGCGTGGGGCACTGGCAGCAGTGAGGGCTGGTGGGGGAAGGAGCAGCCCCTGACTCTCCCTCCATGCCTCTCCAGCTACCTGACACTAGCCACACAGACTCCAGGGCCAGAGCCTCAGCGTGAAGCCGGGCCATCTGCGAAGCCACCCAGGTGGCCGCGGAGTGCCCTTGCCAGCACCCTATCTCCCTTCCGAGGAGGAGTGGGGCGGGCTGCAAGGCCAGACAGGCCCTCCTTCTCAGGCCGGGCTGGCGGCGCTCCTGCGATCCTGGGGCCGCCCGGGCGATCCCAAGAGGACCTGCGAGCCCATCGGCGCCCGCCCAGAGCTGCAGCCCCACCTGCCGGCGCACGCTGCCGGGGAGCGGCTTCCAGGAGCCGGGCAGCAACCGCGGTGCAGGCGCGCGCCCAACGGCTTTGCGAGGCTCACTCGGTCTGAGAGGTCGGAGGCTGCGAGTGTCGCTGCTGAAGGCTGTGGTGGACCCAGCTGGATCACGGACTGTGGAGTAGATCACAGATTTGGGATCGCGGATTGGGGGTTGATCGAGGATTTGGGGTTGGTTCAGGGATTTGGGGTTGGATAGGGGATTTGGGGCTGGGTCGGCCGGGGTCGGGGGATGGGGTGGGTGAAAAGGTGACAGGGAGCTGCCCCCGCTCAAGAGCCGGAGGTTGGGGGTCTGAGAAGTCACCACTATGAAGTTATTCGGCTTCGGGAGCCGCAGGGGCCAGACGGCCCACGGCTCCATAGAACATGTCTACACGGGTTCCGGATACCGAATCCGGGACTCCGAACTGCAGAAGATCCACAGGGCAGCTGTCAAGGGCGACGCCGCGGGGGTGGAGCGCTGCCTGGCGCACAGGAGCGGAGACCTGGACGCCCTGGACAAGCAGCACAGGTAGCGGGGGCTCAGCCCGGGGTAGGAGGGGGTCCCCAGGCCCGGCTTCCCCGCAGCCCCTGGGATGGGGCCTTTCAGGGCTCCGGGCACCCTCAGAGCGGCGGAGCCAAACGGACTCTCGGCTGTTTTCCATCCCTCATAATTCCATGGCTGGAGCAGTTGGAGAATTTGAGTGATTTAACTCACAAAGTTAAGCGTACACAGTGTTGTTATTTTTAACGTACACGTTGAAAACATGGTTTATATACATTATAGGAGGTGCCTAATGAGAGAACTCGTTCCCCTATCAAAAATACCGTGAGTTATTTCAGTAGGCAAAAAGTTCTCAGATAAGAGAGCTTACTTGAAAAATATTTACTATATTTTATATATATATAAATATATATATATGTATTCTCAGATGAAAAGTATGTTTTCATTTTATAGGGAATTCATTATATTCGTTTGTTTTTGTTTTTGAGTTGGAGTCTTGCTTCTTTGCCCAGGCTGGTGTCCAATGGCACAATCTTGGCTCACTGCAACCTCTGCCTGCCGGGTTCAAGCAATTCTCCTACCTCAGCCTCCCAAGTAGCTTGGATTACAGGCAGGTGCCAGCGTGCCTGGCTAATTTTTGTATATTTAGTAGAGAGGGGGTTTCACCACGTTGACCAGGCAGGTCTCAAACTCCTGACCTCAAGTGATCTGCCCGCCTCTGCCTCCCAAAGTGCTGGGATTACAGGCGTGAGCCACCGCGCCCGGCCTATGTTGTTTATTATATATCATAAGTTATATATATATATATATATATATATATATATATATATATTACTGATACGTATACATATATACCAGATATAATATGTCATATATATCAGTTATATATACACATTAGATGTAAAGTACATTTTCATTTGACAGGGAATTCTTTCAAATCAAATCATCAAACACTCTAAAATTGGGCAAAGTACACTTTTCCAGATCTGCAAGTTACTTGTGTACATAGGAAAAAGGCCTTCGCATTTCTGGTATAAGAATTTAAATTAAAAGAGGAATGAAACAGTTTTCTATCCACAATATTTGTGAGGATGTTTTATACTCCTGCTTAAAGTTTAAGTTGCTGATTACTTTTCAAATAGATAATTCGGTGGTAAGTACAACAATTAAAAAATATGTATGCCCTTTACCCATCAATTCCATTATACTAAAACACCCTTAGGAAATAAAGATACATGCACTTTATTTTTCACCTCACTTATTTTAAAAAGAACCCAAAGAATGGATCCTATAAATAAACTTCAGTTGCATCCACAGGATGGAATAATATGTGACCATTGAAGGTGGCAATAGATACAGAAGTATATTGATGTGCGAAGATGTATTTTGTTATAGCTAGTGAGAAAAAAATCAATTAAGTTATACATACAAATATACTATGGTCTTGTTTTATCAAAAAATATGTACAAAATATAAAATTTGTAATTTCTGAGCATATGTATTTTAAGTAAAGTTCTTTTCCTTTTTCTTATCTGTGATTGCTGCAGTGAGCATGTACAAAACTTCTAGTAAAGTTTATTAATAAAGGAATAATCCTTGGGAAGACAGGAATATGAATCTTACAATATTAAAAATAATTTCTCACTTTCTATTTTTTATCATTATTGAGTGTATTGTTATCTTCTTTGAACTTTTAGCCTCTTCAGAAGTAAAAAGGGAATATTTTTATCTGTTTCCAGATTTTATTATCTATATATTTTATTATGTACATATGTTTTTCTTATGTATTCATTCAATTTATGCAAACAATGATAGATTAATCATTTCATTTTAATTGTATTCTTAAATAAAAATAACATATAAATATTACTATTGCAAAAATATTGCTTTATAGGAGTTTATTTAAAAATATTGAACTCCCCAACTGTATTTATCCATTCTTTCATTCCATTTATTCATCAAACATAACCTGAGTGCCTGTTATGTAGCAGACATATTCTGCTATCTCTCAGGACCCTTCTATCCTTAAAAACTTCATGTTTACCTGCCCTGCCTGCACAAGCTGAGAGATTTAAAATAGGAATATTGGGACTTAATCTCCTTGAAACTTTGTCACCCAACTTTCAAACAAAAGCATTTCTGAAGTTAGAAAATGTAGAAGATAAGCTTTAACTGCCCACTCAAAAGTTTATCAGTCTTAAATACTAATATTAATCATGGAAATGTCTTATTTGCATATATTCTGTAAGCATAAATATTGAATAAAATGAGCCATATGTATTCATTTGAATCATGAGTTTCCTTTGTCTTTAATTTGTTTGAAAATCAAGGAATTAATTTGTTTGAAAAATGCATTATTATTATTTCAGTGTTCTATCCCCATAGTACCTTTAAGCAGGCAGACAAGCCAGCAACCTCACCCACTCAAGGAAGCCCAGATGGCCAGGTTCCAACAGCATGAGTAGCTGCCACCTGATGGCTGATGGAGCAGAGTCCTGAGGAAAAGCAGATGGCACTGGGGCCCTAACTCTAGGGCAGAAGAACTGATGTGCTGTGACTGGCAGCATGTGAGGTTGGTGATTGGCCCACCTGTTCCTCGCACACCCTTGCAGAGGTGGCTGGTTGCTCTTTGAGCCAGCTTGGGCTTGCCTGGCATGCACAAGCCTCGGTGCAACAACGGTGCTACAAATGGAGCCATATATAGGAAAGGAGCAGGAGGCTCAGGAGCAGGGTGTGCACTGCCTTTGGGGCTCCAGTGCATGCCTCAGGGCTCCTATGGCACTGCAGACTTCTTTGTTGCCAAGAGGCAGACCACAGGCCATCTTGAGGAAGACTTTATGTACAAGTGCAGAAAGCAGCCAGGATTACCACCCAGGGGACTCGGCCTTCTGTGGCCCTGGCCTGACAGAATTTAGCCCAAGGCAGGACAAGGTCACTCAGAGCAGTGTGTCAGTAGGTGGGGCCTGTGCATGCGAGGCAAGGCCAAGCTGGCTCAAAGAGCAAGCAGCCACCTCTGCAAGGGTGTGCCTGGAGCAGGTGGACCAGCCACCAACCTCACCCACTGAAGGAAGCCAGGATGGCCAGGTTTCCACAGCCTGAGTGGCTGCCTCCTGATGGCTGATGGAGCAGAGGCCTGAGGAAAAGCAGGTGGCATATTTAACTCTTTAATCCATCTTAAGTTAATTTTTGTATAAAGCAGATGGCACCAGTCCATGCCTCAGGGCTCATATGGCACTGTGGGCCACAGAAGGGTGAGTCCCCAGGGTGGTAATCCTGCCTGCTTTCTGCACTTGAACATAAAGTCCTCCTCAAGATGGCCTGTGGTCTGCCTCTTGGCCCCACCTTTAGGGTAGAAGAACTGATATACCACATCTGGCAGTGAGTGAGGTTGGCAGCTGGTCCATCTGCTCCTGGCACACCCTTGCAGAGGTGGCTGCTTGCTCTTTGAGCCAGCTTGGCCTTGCCTGGCATACACAAGCCTCGCTGCAACAAGTGTGCTACAAATGGAGCCATATAGAGGAAATGATCAGCAGGCTCAGGAACGGGGCGTGCACTGCCTTTGTGGCTCCAGTCCATGCCTCAGGGCTCGTATGGCACTGTAGGTTTCTTGGTCGCCAACAGGCAGACCACAGGCTTTCTTGAGGAGGACTTTATGTTCAAGTGCAGAAAGCAGCCAAGATTAGCACCCAGGGGACTGGGCCTTCTGTGGCCCTGGCCAGACTTAGAATTTGACCCAAGGCAGGACAAGCTGACTCGGAGCAGAGTGTCAGTACCTGGGGCCTATGCATGCCAGGCAAGGCCAAGCTGGCTCAGAGCAACTAGCCACATCTGCAAGGCTGCACCTGTAGCAGGCAGACAAGCCAGCAACCTCAGCTACTCAAGGAAGGAGGGATGGCCAGGTTCCCACAGCCTGAGTGGTTGCCGCCCGATGACTGATAGAGCAGAGGCCTGAGGAAAAGCATATGACACTGGGGCCCTACCTCTAGGGTAGAAGAACTGATGTAACCTGACCGGCAGCAAGTGAGGTTGGTGGCCGGTCCACCGGCTCCTGGCACAACCTTGCAGAGGTGGCCGGTTGCTTTTTGAGCCAGCTTGGCCTTGCCTGGCATGCACAAGTCTGTGCAACATCTGTGACACAAATGGAGCCACCCAGAGAAAATGGGCAGCAGGCTCAGGAGCAGGGTGTGTGCTTCCTCAGGGGCTCCAGTCCATGCCTAAGGGTTCATATGGCACTGTGGGCTTCTTGGTTGCAAAGAGGTAGACCACAGGCCAGCTTCAGGAGGTCTTCATATGGAAGTGCAGAAAGCAGCCAGGATTACCACCCGTGGGACTCGGCCTTTTGTGGCCCTGGCCTGACAGAATTTGGCCCAAGGCAGGACAAGCTCACTCGGAGCAACATGTCGGAACCTGGGGCCTGTGCATGCCAGGCAAGGCCTAGCTGGCTTAAAGAGCACCCAGAGCATCCATTCTGGTGGATGAGCCAACCACATGACCAGCTTCTGGGTGTGGACACAGTGCCACATCTTCCATCGCTTTCTGACGTATCCCACCAACACTGAAGGGACAGCCCGGACAGAGTGCAAGAGGAAGGCTGAGAAGGATGAGATAGTGAGTGCTGGCTTCTTTCTGACCCTCAGCACACCCCCAGGTGGTGACCATCAACCTTTAGGGGTGGGAGAGCAAGACTGATGGCTTCAAATGCTTCCCCAAGAAGATGGACACAGGCCACTCAGCTCATCCTCACAGCCAATGAGTTGACAAGCAAGCAGATGACAGTGACAGGCTTTTAGAAAGAGCATCAGAAGGTGGCCAGTTTTTCTTCAGCCTCAGCCAGGCCTTGGAACTTGACTAGGCCATCCACTTCACCAGAGATGCCTTCAAGAACATCAGTAAGCTCCTTGCCAATGAGTCCAGGAAGGACCTGGACCCAGCTATGGACCTGTTAGTGCTGTCTCAGGGACACCAGACCAACATCCTGGACATCATCCTCATACACAAGGAAGCTCTTACCAAAGTCACGGAGAACAGGCAACATGTGGCAGAAGGGAAGACAGAGGTGCAGAGGCTGATGGCGTCATTATCACAGGAACAGGATTTCTTTGGCCACTTTGGCTGAAATTCACCACTTCCATCCAATTCACTCAAGCGAGAGACTTGAAATCACAAATGGACCATTTCTTGCAACAAGAGATACTATTTTTTCAAAAAGTCACCTAAAATTTGATAGTGTTGAATGACTAGCTATTCTATTGTGGACTTTTTCCTGTTCACGGGTACTTTCTACAGCAGAATGATAACAGTATCAAAGAGCTAGTGCCAGCTATCAGTGGTAGTACAAGGATGACTTTGTGCTCAACTGAAACCCAGCTGAATATAGAATTGTGTAGGAAAGTGTTAATATGGTGATAGAATAGAAACAGTAGCAAATGAACTAAATCATACTATGAATGCCTATACTACCATTATAACTTTTTGAAGAATGATAATACCACTTACTTTATTGCCTTTTGAAGTAGGAATATTTTAGTGGATATGCTATAGACCTGAAACCCTAGAAAGAATCCCAAAGAAGCTGGCTGGATAAAGCCTGCTATGGATGTCTTTATACTCAAAGACTGATGAGGCAATTCGAATATGTGTCCCCACCAAATCTCATGTTGAGTTATGCTTCCTAATGTTGGAGGTGGATCCTGGTATAAGGTGATTGAATCATGAAGGCAAATTTCTCATGAGTGGTTCAGCACTATCCCCTTGGTACTGTCCTCACAATCATGAGTGAATTCTCGTGAGATCTGGCCACTGAAAACTCTATATCACTCCCTACTGTCCGTGATTTCCTCTTGCCATGTGAGACAATTCACTCTTTCATTATCTTGCACAATGATTGAAAGATTTCTGAGGCCCCCCAGAAGCAGAAGCACTAAGCTTCCTGTCCACTCTGCAGAACCATAAGCCAATTAAACCTCTTTTTCAAAATAAATCTTACCAAAAATGGCAAATGAGGACTGGAGCATTGCTATAAAGATACCTGAAAATGTGGAAGCAACTTCGGAACTGGGTAATGGGTAGAGGTTGGAAGAGTTTGGAGGGCTCCAAAGAAGACAGACAGATGAGAACATTTTTGGACCATTTTAGAGACTGGTTAAATGGCTGTGACAAGAATGCTGACAAAAACATGGACAGTGAAGGCCAGGCTGAGGGGGCCTCAGATAAAAATAAGAAGCTTTCTGGAAAATGTCTCCCTTTTGGATATGGAAAGCTTACACAATGCCTGTACCATCATTGTACCTTAGACGCAGTAAACTTGCTTTTTTATTTCAGAGACTCGTAGGCAAAAGAGAATGTAGCCTTGACCCAGATGAGACTTTGGACTTTGTATCTTTGAGTTAATGCTGAAATGAGTTAAGACTTTGGGAGACTGCTGGCAAGGCATGACTGTATTTTGCAATGTGAGAAGGACATGAGATGTGTGAGGTCAGGGACAGAATAATACGGTTTTTCTCTATGCTCCTTCCAAAACTCATGTGAAAGTACACTCCCTAATGTTAGAGTCGGGGCCTAGGTGGAAAAAGCTTTAATCTTAAAGGGGTGGGAGTGGATCCTTCACAAATGGCAAAGCACCAAGCCCTTAATGCCATCCTCCTGATAGTGAGTGAGTTCTCATGAGATCTAGTAGTTTAAAAGGCTGTGGAACCTCTTTCCTCTCTCTGTCTTGTTCCAACTTCTGGCATATGAAACATGTCATTGCTGCTTGGATTTCCGGTGTGGTTAGGAGGGGCCTGATCAGTGTGGGCCTGGTCAGTGGACCTAGGTCAGTGAGGACTATTTAGTGGGATCGTGGTCAGCAGGGGTCTGCTTAGAGAGGGTCTCATTAGTGGGGTCTAGTAGTGGGGGTTTTGGTGAGTGGGGACCTATTGGCTGCCAGTTGTTTGGTGTCTGGTCAGTGCAAACCTGGGTTGTGGGGCTTGATCAGTGGAGACCTGGTCAGCTGGGGCTTAATGCTGGCCTGGTCAGCATGGGCTGGGGCACTGGTGACCAGGTCAAGGGGTGCTATTCAGTGGAGGACTGGGCACATGGGACCTAGTCAGCAGACCCTGGTGGGCGTGTCCTCATCAGTGAGGCCCTTGTCAGTGGGGCCCTGGTCAGGGCACCTTGTCAGCGGGACCTAATCTGTAGTGTCCTTGTCAGAGAGGACTTGGTCAGTGGTGACTTTTGTAGCACTGGTCTACAGGGTGACCTGGTCAGCGGGGATCTCAGCATTTGGTGCCAGTTCAGTGGGGTCTACTCACTAGGGTCCCAGTCAGGGGCATCTGGTGACCTTAGGCCTGGTTATTAGGGGCCTGATCATTGGCAACCTGTTCCCTGGAGGCCTGGTCAGTGGGGCCTCATCTTGGGGGCCAGGGAATGAGGTCATGATCAGTGGAACCTGATCAGTGAGGCCTTGTCAATAATGACCTAGTCAGTGAGGACTTGTCAGTAAGGACTTGGTCCGTGAGGCCTTGTCAGTGAGGCCTTGTCAGTAAGGTCGTGGTCAGTGGGGTCCTTGTCATTGTGTGCCTGGCAGTGGGGGCCTTGTTAGTGGGGCCTGGTCATGAGGGTCTAATCAGTGAGGGTGTCATCAGGGAGGACCTGATGTGCGGGGTCTGGTCAGCAGGGACCTGGTCAATGTGGGCTGCTGAGCACTGCTTGGATAGGCCAGGTGCAATGTGCATTATTGAAGGCCCTGTGGACAGCTGGGATAGCCCAGTGATGCCCAAGGGCCTAGTCAAAAGTGGACAAAGCACGTGTTTGGATGGACCTGGGAGATCCTGCTCAGAGATTCTGACAGGACAAAGGTAAAGGAAGGGCCAGAGTGGCTGCAGAGATGGTCACAGTCTATGGGCTGCACAGGATAAAGGAGGCCAGGGAACAGGCAGGGTGGGCAGTTGGGGTTCAGGGAGAGGCAGGTGCATGCTGGGAGGTCAGACCCTGTGAGGGCTTTGGGGGCGTCAGGTTGGGTAGGCTCCAGGCACTCTCACTCACATAGGATTCCAGAACACTGCTACAAGGCTCTGAGTGTTTGTCCCTCATGTAGGATTCCAGAACACTGCTGCCATTGTCTGAATGTTTGTCCCCCACATAGGATTCCAGAAGCCTGCTGCTGGGGTCTGAATGTTTGTCCCTCATCTAGGATTCCAGAACACTGCTGCGAGGGTCTGAATGTATGTCCCTCACATATGATTCTAGAACATTGATGCTAGGGTCTGTATGTTTGCCCTTAACATATGATTTCAAAACACTGCTCCTGGATTCTGAATGTTTGTCCTTCACATAGGAATACAGAACACTGCTGCTGGAATCTGAAAGTTTGTCACTCACATAGAATTCCAGAACACTGCTGTGAGGATCTGAATGTTTGACCCTCACATGGGATTCCAGAACACTGCTGCGAGGGTCTAAATGTCTGTCCCTCACATAGGTTTCCCGAACAATGTTACGAGGTTCTGAATGTTTGTCCCTAACATAGGATTCCAGAGCACTCCTGCTGTGCTCTGAATGCTTCTCCCTCACATAGGATTCCAGAACACTGCTACAAGGGTCTGAATGCTTATCCCTCATATAGGATTCCAGAACACTCCTGCTGTGTTCTGAATGTTTGTTCCTCACATAGGATTCCAGAATACTCCTGCCGTGGTCTGAATGTTTGTCCCTCACCTAGGATTCCAGAACATTCATGCTGGGGTCTCAATGTTTCCCTTAACATAGGATTTCAGAACACTGCTCTTGGGGTCTGAATGTTTGTCACTCACATAGGATTACAGAACACTGCTGCTGGAGTCTGAATGTTTGTCAGTCACATAGAATTCCAGAACACTGCTACAAGGGTGTGAATATTTCTCCCTCACCTAGTATTCCAGAACACTGTTGCAAGGGTCTGAATGTTGGTCCGTCATATAGGATTCCAGAACACTGATGCTGTGGTCTGAATGTTTGTCCCTCACATAGGATTCCAGAACACTGCTACTAGGTTCGGAATGTTTTTCCCACACCTAGGATTCCAGAACACTTCTGCTGGTGTCTGAATGGTTGTTCCTCACATATGATTCCAGGACACTGCTACGAGAGTCTTAATGTTTGTCCTTCACATAGGATTCTAGAACACTGCTCCCGTGGTCTGAATGTTTGTCCTTCACATAGCATTCCGGAACACTGCTGCTGGGGTCTGAATGTCTGCCCCTCAAATCAGATTCCAGAACACTGCTGCTGGGGTTTGAATGTCTTTCCCTCACATAGAATTCCAGAACATAGCTGGGAGGGTCTGAATGTTTGTCCCTCACATGGGATACCAGAACACTGCTGCGAGGGTCTAAATGTCTCTCCCTCACATAAGATTTCAGGACACTGCTACGAGGTTCTGAATGTTTGTCCCTCACATAGGATTCCAGAACACTGCCACGTGGGTCTGAATGTTTGCCCTCACATAGGATTCCAGAACACTACTGCTGGGGTCTGAATGTTTGACCCTCACATAGGATTCCAGAACACTCCTGCTGTGGTCTGAATGTTTGACCCTCACATAGGATTCCAGAACACTCCTGCTGTGGTCTGAAAGTTTGTTCATCACATAGGACTCCAGAACAGTGCTAAGAGGGTCTGAATGTCCCTCACATTGTATTCCAGAACACTCCTTCTGTGGTCTGAATGTTTGTTCCTCATATAGGATTCGAGAACACTCCTGCTGTGGTCTGAATATTTGTCCCTTACCTAGGATTCGAGAACATTCACGCTGGGATATAAATGCTTGCCCTTAACATAGGATTTCAGAACACTGCTCCTGGGGTCTGAAAGTTTGTCCCTCACATAGGATTCCAGAACTCCCCTGCTGTGGTCTGAAAGTTTGTACCGCACATAGGATTGCAGAACACTGCAGCTGGGTTCTGAATGTTTGTCCCTCACATAGGATTTCAGAACACTGCTACGAGGGTCTGAATGTTGGTCCCTCACACAGGATTCCAGAACCCTCCTGCTGGGGTCTGAATGTTTGTCCCTCACAAAGGATTCCAGAACACTGCTATGAGGGTCTGAATATTTGTCCCTCACATAGGATTCCAGAACACTCCTGCTGTGGTCTGAATGGTTGTCCCTCACAAAGGATTCCAGAACACTCCTGCTGTGATCTGAATGGTTGTCCCTCACATAAGATTCCGGAACACTTCTGCTGTGGTACGAATGTTTGTGTCTCACATAGGATTCCAGAACACTGCTACGAGGGTCTCAATGTTTGTCCCTCATATAAGATTTCAGAACACTGCTGCTGGGGTCTGAATGCTTGTCCCTCACATACGATTACAGAACACTGTTGCTGGGGTGTGAATGTTTGTCCCTCACATGGGATTCCAGACCACTGCTGCTGGGGTCTCAATGTCTGTCCCTCAAAAAAGGATTCCAGAACACTGTTACGAGGGTCTGAATTTTTGTTCCTCACTTAAGACTGCAGAACACTGCTTCGAGGGTCTAAATGTCTGTCCTTCACATAGGATTCCAGAACACTGCTACGAGGGTCTGAATGTTTGTCCTTCACATAGCATTTCAGAACTGCCATGGTCTGACTGGTTGTCCCTCACATAGTATTCTAGAACACTGCTATGAGGCTCTGAATGTTTGTACCTCACATAGGATTCCAGAACACTGCTATGAGGGTCTGAAAGTTTGTCCCTCACATCGGATTCCAGAACACTGCTGCTGGGGTTTGAATGTCTGTCCCTCACATAGAATTCCAGAAGACTGCTGGGAGGGTCTGAATGTTTGTCCCTCACATAGGATTCCAGAACACTGCTACGAGGTTCTGAATGTTTGTCCCTCACATAGGATTCCCGAGCACTCCTGCTGTGGTCTGAATGTTTTTCCCTCACATAGGATTCCAGAACACTGCTACGAGGGTCTGAATGTTTGTCCTTTACATAGGATTCCAGAACACTCCTCCTGGGGTCTGAATGTTTGTCCCTCACATAGGATTCCAGAGCACTCCTGCTGTGGTCTCAATGTTTGTTAATCACATAGGATTCCAGAACACTTCTACAAGGGTCTGAATGTTTGTCCCTCACATAGGATTCCAGAATACTCCTGCTATGGTCTTAATGCTTGTCCCTCACATAGGATTCCAGAACATTCATGTTGGGGTCTGAATGTTTGCCCTTATCATAGGATTTCAGAACAGTGCTCCTGGGGTCTGAATGTTTGTCCTTCATATAGGATTCCAGAACTCTCCTGCTGTGGTCTGAAAGTTTGTCCTTCACGTAGGATTCCAGAACACTGCTGCTGTGGTTTGAATGTTGTCCCTCACATAAGATTCCAGAACAGTGCTACGAGGGTCTGAATGTTTGTCCCGCAAATAGGATTCCAGAACACTTCTGCTGGTGTCTGAATGTTTGTACCTCACATAGGATTCCAGAACACTGCTGCTGGAGTCTGAACGTCTGTCCCTCACATAGGATTCTAGAACACTGCTGTTGGGGTTTGAATGTCTGTCCCTCACATAGAATTCCAGAACACTGCTGCAAGTGTCTGAATGTTTGTCCCGCAGATGGGATTCTAGAACACTGCTGCAAGGGTCTAAATGTCTGTCCCTGACATAACATTCCAGCACACTGCTACGAGGTTTTGAAATGTTTGTCCCTCACATAGGATTACAGAGCACTCCTGCTGTGGTCTGAATGTTTGTCCCTCACATAGGATTCCAGAACATTCCTGCTGTGGTGTGATTGTTCCTCACATAGGATTCCAGAACACTGTTATGAGGTTCTGAATTTTTGTCCCTCACATAGGATTGCAGAACACTGCTACAAGGGTTTGAAAGTTTTTCCCTCACATAGGATTCCACAACACTACTGCTGGGGTCTGAATGTTTGTCCCTCACATAGGATTCCTGAGCACTCCTGCTGTGGTCTGAATGTTTTTTCCCTCACATATGATTCCTGAAGACTGCTGCTGTCACTATAGTCGTTGAGAGTGTCTGAATGTTTGACCTTCACCAAACACTAAATATCCTGCCCCTTTAGTCTTGGACTTTCCAGCCTCCAGATCTGTGAGCAATAATCTCTGTTGCATATGAATTACTCAGTCTAAAGTATTTTGTTATAGTAGCCTAAAGAGACTAAGAGAGCATCACCTGCCCTGTCACCTCATCACCACATTACTAAAGCTATACTAACAGCAGTCACCTTTAATGGGTGCTTCATGCATGAGAATAAAGGGAAAAAATTGCAAGGCATACTAAAATCCAAAAAAAGAAAAAAATACAATTTGTGTCAACAGAGCAAGCTTCAGAAGCAGACAAAGATATGATTTTGGAATATTTTTTAAACCTCTGGAGAATATGCTAAGGGCCTAATGAATGAAGTAGACAGCATTCAAGTGTAGATGGGTAATGTAATCAGAAAGACAGACATCGTAAGAACCTTCAACATAATGTAGTGGTAAAAAATGTGGTAAATAACTGAAGAATACCTCTGATGGCTTATTAGTAGACTGGACTCAGCTGAATAAAGAATCTCTGAGCTTGAGGATTTATCATCAGAAACTTCGAAAACTAAAGAAAAGAAACACTGAAAATAACAGAAGATGATATCCAAGACTGTGGGACAACTACAAAAGGTGAAACAGAGTAATGAGAATACCAGGAGGAGAAGAAATAGAAGAAAGTTCTGCAACAACCATGTCTGAGAACTTCCAGTATTAATGTCAGACACCAAACCAAAGATCCAGGAAGCTCCGAGAACACCAGGCAGAATAAATGCCAACAACCTACACTTGGACATATAATTTTCAAACTATATGAAATAAAAGATAAAGGAAAACTCTGAAAGAAACCAGAGGTGGGGCAGAAAACACCTTACCTACAGAGACACAAAGATAAGAACTGCATTCAACATTGCAGAAACTGTGAAAGCAAGAAGACAGTGAAATGAAAAATTCAAACTGTTGACAGAAAAAAACCCACCAGCCTAAGTTTCTGTACCCACTGAAACCACCCTTCAAAAGTGAAGGAGAATTAAGGCCTTCCTCAGAAAAATAAAAATTCAAGAAACTTGTTACCAGGAGACCTGTCTTGCAAGAAATGTTAAATGAAATTCTTTAGAGGGAAACAAAAGATATATAACTGAAACCTGGATCAACATTTTTTAAAAAAGAGCATTAAAGAATTGTGGTACAATAAAAACCTATGTATTTATTCTTAATTGATCTGACCAAGAAGTTCATAGACAATAACAAATACACACAGATAGATTATGTATGCGTATACACAAGTGAAATGAGTAACACTAACACAAGGAATGGAATGGAAGGATGGGAGGGAGGAATTGTGGTACAATAAAAACATGTATTTATTCATAATTGATCTGACCAATAAGTTTGTAGATAATAATAAATACACACAGATAGATTATGTA
The DNA here is from genome assembly GCF_028858775.2 of Pan troglodytes. Taxonomy (NCBI): domain Eukaryota; kingdom Metazoa; phylum Chordata; class Mammalia; order Primates; family Hominidae; genus Pan; species Pan troglodytes. Next base: position 9,143,419 of record NC_072412.2, read on the forward strand.
TGCTTATACACAAGTGAAATAAGGAACAATAATACAAGGAATGGAATGGAAGGATGGGAGGGAGGAATCAGGTGTTTTCTTTGTTAAGCATGTAGTCACCCGTGAAGTGGGATAGTGTTATCTGAAAGTGGACTTGAATTGGTTGTAAATGTATATTGAGGAATTAGGTGTGTTCTTTGTTAAGCAGGTAGTCTTATTTGTGGGATAGTGGGATAGTGTTATTTGAAAGTGGACTTGAATTTGTTGTAAATGTTACTGAGGAATTGGGTGTTTTGTTTGTTAAGCAGGTATTCTTATTTGTGGGATAGTGGGATAGTGTTATTTGAAAGTGGACTTGAATTGGTTGTAAATGTATATTGCAAATTCTGTGGCAACTAGTTAAAAAAAAGTTTTAAAAAGAGAAGTACATGCTAAGAAAGACAGGGAAAATGTAGTCATCTAAAATCATCAATGAAAACTGCAAAAGGCAGAAAAAGAGTGGTAGACAAAAGAATGGAGACTGAGGAGAATGAATAGAAAACAGTAACAAATATAGTAGATATTAATCCAATGATATCAATAATCACTTTGAATGCTAATGGTATGAATGTACCAATTCAACGATAGAGATTGTCAGAGTCTATCAAAAGACAGACACATCTTCTTTCACTGCACTTTGCTTTATTGTGTTTTGTGACCATGTGTTTTACATATTGAAGGTTTGTGGCCACCCTGCAATAAGCAGGTCTCACTGGCACCATTGTTCCTACAGCACGTGCTCACTTCACGTCTCTGTGTCACATTTTGGTCATTCTCATAGTATTTTAAGCTTTTTATTATTGAATCTGTTATAGTGATCTGTAATCAGTGATCTTTAATGCTACTGTTGTCATTGTTTTGGGAACCACAAATCACACCAGGATAAGACAGCAAACAATTGACAAATGCGTTTGTTCTGACTGCCCCACCAATGGGCCATTTCTCTTTCTCTCTCTTTTTCTCAGGCTTCTTTTTATTAATATTAAAATGTGGCCAATTAATAACCCTACAATAGCCTCTATATGTTCAAGTGAAAGAAGAGTTGCATGTCTGTCACTTTAAACCAAAAGGAAGAAATAATTAAGCTTAGTGAGGAAGGCATGCTGTAAGCAAGACAGGCCAGTAGCTAGACCTCATGCAACAAACATTAGCCGAGTTGTGAATGCAAAGGAAGTGTTCTGGAAAGAAATTGAAAGTACTACTCCAGTGAATACATGAATGATAAAAAGCTAAACAATCTTGCTGCTGTTATGAAGAAAGTTCAATTGGTCTAGATAGAAGATAAAAAAAACAAAAAAAATTCCATTAAGCCTAAGCCTAACTCTCTTTTTACTTTTTTTCTTTGTTTTTGAGACAGAGTTTCATTCTTCTTGCCCAAGCTGGAGTACAATGGTGTGATCTTGGCTCATCGCAACCTCTGCCTCCCAAGTTCAAGCCATTCTCCTGCCTCAGCATCCCGAGTAGCTGGGATTACAGGCATGCACCACCACGCCTGGCTAATTTTTTGTATTTTTAGTAGACACGGGGTTTCTCCACGTTGGTCAGACTGGTGTCGAACTCCCGACCTCAGGTGATCTGCCCACCTCGGCCCCCCAAAGTGCTAGGATTACAGGTGTGACAGCCACCGCACCCGGCCTCCCTTCAATTCTATGAAGACTTAGAGAGGTGAGGCAGCTGCAGAAGAAAAGTCTGAAGCTAGAAGAGCTTGTTTCTTGAGGTTTAAGGAAAAAAGTCATCTCCATAACATAAAAGCGCAAGATAAAGCAGCAAGTACTGATGGAAAAGCTGCAGAAAGCTATCTAGAAGATAATTGATTAAGATGGCTACACTAAACAGATTTGCAATGGAGACAAAACAGACTTCTACTAGAAGGAGATGCCATCCAGGATGTTCCCAGCTAGAGAGGAGTTGATGCCTGGCTTTAAGGCTTCATAGGACATGCTGACTCTTTTGTTAAGGCCTAATGCAGTTGGTGATGTTAACTTGAAACCAATGACGATTTACTATTCTGAAAATCCAAGGGCCCTGAAGAATTATGATAAAACACAGCTCTGCCTGTACTCTACAAATGGGAACAAAGCCTGGATGACAGACTATCGGTTTACAAATATGGTTTACTGAATATCTTAAGCCCACTGTCGACAACTACTGCTCAAGAAATAAGATTCCTTTCAAAGTATTACCGCTCACTGACAATGCCGCTGATACTCAAGGGCTTTTACAGAGATGTATAAAGAGCTGAATATTGTTTTCATGCCTACTAACCCAACATTCATTCTGGTGCCCTTGGATCAAAGAATAATTTCAACTTTCAAGTCTTATCACTTAAGAAATATATTTCATAAAGCTATAGCTTCTCTAGAAAGTGATTCCTTTGATGGATCTGGGCAAAATAATTGAAAACCTACTGGAAAGGATTCACCATTCTAGATGCCATTGAGAACATTCATGATTTAAAAAAGAAGATCAAAATAGCAACATTAGGAGAAGTTGGGGCTGAGCTTGGTGGCTCACGCCTGTAATCCCAGCACTTTGGGAGGCCAAGGCACGTGGATCACGAGGTCAGGAATTTGAGACCAGCCTGGCCAACATAGTGAAATCCTGTCTGTACTAAAAACACAAAAAAAATTAGCTGGGCCTGGTCGGGGGTGACTGTAATCCCAAACACTTGGGAGGCTGAGGCAGGAGAATTGCTTGAACAGGAGAGGTGGAGGTTGCAGTGAGCTGAGATCACATCACCGCACTCCAGCCCAGGCAAGACTTCATCTCAAAAAAAAAAAAAAAAAAGAGAGAGAGAGAAGTTGGGAAGATTATTCCAACCCTCACAGATGACACAGGGGTTCACGACTTCTGTGGAGGAAGTAACTGCAGATATGGTGGAAATAACAAGAGCACTAGAATCAGAGAAAGGGCCTGAAGATCTGGCGAGACTGCAGCAGCCTCTGGAGAAAACGTGAGAGGATGAGTTACTCCCACGGATGAGCAAAGAAAGTGGTTTCATGAGATGAAATCTACTCGTGGTGAAGACAGTGTAAACAATGTTGAGATGACAACAGATTTAGAATAAACTTGGTACAGCAGAAGGAAGGCTTGACAGGATTGAACCCAATGATTTACAATAATACATAAACTTAGTTGGTACAGCAGTACGAAGGTTTGACAGCATTGAAACCAATTTTGAAAGTTCTACTGTGGGTAAAAAGCTATCATCGTATGCTACAGTTAATTCTTTTGTGAAAGGGAGAGTCAATTGACACAGCAAACTTCAATGTTGTCTTATTTTAAGAAATTGCCACAGCCACCCCAACGCTCAGCAACCACCACCTTACATTAAGGTAAGACCCTCCATCAGCAAGAAGACTGAAACTTGGCCAGGTGCAGTGGCTACACCTGTCATCCCAACACCTTGGGAGGCCAAGGTGGGTGGATTGCTTGAGCCCAGGACGTCAAGGGAACATGGCAAAACCCCATCTCTACAAAAAAAAAAAAAATACAAAAATTAGCTGGACACGGTGGCATGCACCTGTAGTCCCAGCTAGTCAGGAGTCTGAGGTGGGGGTTTGATTGAGCATGAGGTTGAGGCTGCAATTACTCCAGCCTGAGCCACAGAGTAAAACCCTGTCACACACACACAAAAAGATTGCAGCTTTCTGAAGGCTCAGATGACTGTTAGCACTTGTTAACAATAAAGTATTTGTAAATTACAGTGTGTATACTTTGTAGACATATGCTATTGCACACTTTATACAGCACAGTATAAACATACTTTTACATGCACTGGGAAACCAAAAGAAATTGTATAACACTTTATTGCAGTGGTCTGGAACCAAACCCACATATATCTCTGATGCATGGCCGTCCTGTATTGTACACTTAAAAAAATACTTAAGAGGGTATATTTTAGGTGAAATGGTCATCTCATTTTTTTTTTTTTTTGAGACGGAGTCACACTCTGTTGCCCAGGCTGGAGTGCAGTGGCACGATCTCGGCTCACTGCAAGCCCTGCCTCCCGAGTTCACACCATTATCCTGCCTCAGTCTCCCGAGTAGTTGGGACTACAGGTGCCCGCCATCACGCCTGGCTAATTTTCTGTATTTTTAGTAGAAACGGGGTTTCACTGTGTTAGCCAGGATGGTCTTGATCTCCTGACCTCGTGATCCACCTGCCTTGGCCTCCCAAAGTGCTGGGATTACAGGCGTGAGCCACCACTCCCGGTCTCATTTCTTAAAAAGGGTGAGAATGAGAAATATATGGGGGGTGATGGTCAAGTTTACGGCATTATTTGTTGTGATGAGTCCTGGGGCGAATATTTATCTCTATACTCATTAAGATGTATATATTCGGTGTCACACGCCTGTAATCCCAGCACTTTGGGAGGCCGAGGCAGGTGGATCATCTGAGGTCAGGCGTTCGAGACCAGCCTGGCCAACATGGTGAAACCCTGTCTCTACTAAAAAAATATGAAAATTAGCCGGGCGTGGGGGCGCACGCCTGTGATCCCAGCTACTCAGGAGGCTGAGGCAGGAGAATTGCTTGAACCTGGGAGGCGGAGGTTGCAGTTAGCTGAGATCGTGTCACTGCACTCCAGCCTGGGCAACAAGAGTAAAACCTCCATAACACACACACACACACACACACACACACACACACACACACACGGTATATATTTAATATGTGTAATTTTTGTATGTCAACCACACCTTAGTTTTATTTTATTTTATTTTTTTGAGACAGAGTCTCGCTCTGTCACCCAGGCTGGAATCCAGTGGTGCAATCTTGGCTCACTGCAAGCTCCACCTCCCAGGTTCACACCATTCTCCTGCCTCAGCCTCCGGAGTAGCTGGAACTGCAGACACCCGCCACCATGCCCGGCTAATTTTTTGTATTTTTAGTAGAGATGGCGTTTCACAGTGTTAGCCCGGATGGTCTCAATCTCCTGACGTGATCTGTCTGCCTCAGCTTCCCAAAATGCTGCGATTACAGGTGTGAGCCACCGCGCCCAGACAATTTTTATTTTTTTGAGACAGAGCCTCACTCTGTCACCCAGGCTGGAGTGCAGTGGCACTATCTTGGCTCACTGCATCCTCTGCCTCCCATGTTCAAGCAATTCTCCTGCCTCAGTCTCCCCAGTAGCTGGGACTACAGATGCATGCTATCACGCCTGGCTAATTTTTTGATTTTTAATAGAGATGAGGTTTCACCATGTTGGCCAGGCTGGTCTCAAACTCCTGACCTCATGTGATCTGCCCACCTCAGCCTCCCAAAGTGCTGGGATTACAGGTGTAAGCCACTGCACCCGGCAATTTTTAAATATATATAATTAAAAATTAATAAAAAACAGGTATTTGCAAGTTTCTGTTTTGTTATATGCATATTATTCTTTATCTTTATGTCAGGTTGCTGTGTCAATACACTTAGGAGATCATAGTTTCTAAATTGAAATACAAATAAATATGTTTGAAATTTTTTCTTTTTTCTTTTTTTTTGAGATGGACTCTCATTCTGTCACCCAGGCTGGAGTGCAGTGGTGCCATCTCAGCTCACTGCAACCTCCGCTGCCCAGATTCAAGTGATTCTCCTGCCTCAGCCTCCAGAGTAGCTGGGATTACAGGCACCCACCATGACACCCAGCTAACTTTTATATATTTTTTTCTATTTTTAGTAAAGACAGGGTTTCACCATGTTGGCCAGGGTGGTCTCCAACTCCTGACCTCAGATGATCCTCCCGCCTCGGCCTCCTCAAGTGCTGGGATTACAGGTGTGAGCTACTGTGCCTGGCCTGGAATTTTTTTCTAAAATTTACATTTCTGAGTTAAGAATGCTTAAAATATTATAAAAACAGAAGCACAATTCATTACGTGTTTCATTAATTATCTTTATTAAAAACAACACAATTATATTACAATAGGACAAAAAATGTTTAAGCAAATGAAAACGAAACCATGACATACCCAAACTCAGGAGGAGGCAACAAAGGCAGTGCTAAAGAGAAGCTTACAGCTGCAGATGCTTAAATTAAAAAGAAGAAAGATCTCAAACCCACGCTAAAGGGAAGCTTACAGCTGCAGATCCTTAAATTAAAAAGAAGAAAGATCTCAAACCCATGCTAAAGGGAAGCTTACAGCTGCAGATGCTTAAATTAAAAAGAAGAAAGATCTCAAACCCATGCTAAAGTGAAGCTTATAGCTGCAGGTGCTTAAATTAAAAAGAAGAAAGATCTCAAATCAATAACCTAACATTACACCAAAAGGGGGAAAAAAAACTAATGACAAACCAAGCAAAAGGAAGAAAATAACAGATTAGAACAGAGATAAGCAGAATAAGACCAGAAAGAAAAGGAAAAAAAACACTGAGTTTGTTTTTTTAAAGATCAATAAAAATTTTAAAACTCACAGCTATATTAAGAAAAAAAGAGAAATCTCAAATACTAAAATCATAAATAAAAGAGGTGACAGTACAACAGATGCCACAGAAATGAAAAAGATTACAAGAGACTAATGTGAGCAAGCATAGGCAACAAAACTGGGCAACCTAGAATAAATTTGTAAATTCCTAGAAACACAAACCACCATACTGCATCATGGAGAAATAAAAAATCCAAAGAGACCTGTAACTAGTAAGAAGATTCAACCAGTAATCAAAAACCCCACCAAAAAGAAAATTCCAGTTCCACATAACTTCACTGGAAAATTTTACCAAACATTTCAAGAAGAATTAATGCCAATCCTCTGCAAAATATTCCAAAAGTGTTCAAAAACCAGAAGGGGACATTCCAATCCATTCTATCAGGTCAACATTTATCTGGTTCCAGAGCCAGATGAACACCTTTTGTAATAAAAACACTCAAAGAATTAGTAATATATGGAAACTCCTCAGTAAATAAAGATTATACATGAAAAGCTCGCAGCTAACATCATACTCAATGGTGAAAAACTAAAATCTTTTCCTCTAAGATCAGGAATAAGATAGCAACATCTCTTCCTGTCACTTCTATTCATCACAGTACTGGAATTTCTACTCAGAATAATTAGTCAAGAGAAAGTAATAAAAAGGATGCAAATGGGAAAGGAAAAAGTATAAAATTTTGTTCACAGACAACAGGATGTAATGGGTAAAAATCCTGAAATTCCCAAAATACTGGTAAAATAATGAAATTCAACAAAGTTTCAGGATACAGTAACACACACAAGTCAGCTGCATTTCCATAAACTAACAATGAACAATCTGCAAATAAAATTTTAAAAAGAGAGGCCAGGTGCAGTGGCTCACACTTATAATCCCAGCACTTTGGGAGGCCAAGGCGGGTAGACCACCTGAGGTCAGGAGTTCGTGACCAGCTGGGCCAAACCCATCTCTAAAATAAATAGTAAAACTCTGTCTCTATTAAAACTACAAAAATTAGCTGGGCGTAGTGGCAGACACCTGTAGTCCCAGCTACTTGGGAGGCTGAGGCAGGAGAATTGCTTGAACTTGGAAGGTGGAGGTTGCAGTCAGCTGAGATTGTGCCACTGCGCTCCAGCTTAGGAAACTGAGTGAGACGCCATCTCAAAGAAAAGAAAGAAAGGAAAGAAAGAGAGAGAAAGAAAAGAAAGGTAAAACAAAAGAAAAGAAATTTTTAAAAAGAATGACATTTGGCCGGGTGCAGTGGTTCATGCCTGCAATCCCAGCAGTTTGGGAGGCCGAGGTGGGCAGATCACCTGAGGTCACAAGTTCAAGACTTGCCTGGTCAACATGGAGAAACCCTGTCTCTACTAAAAATACCAAAAAATTAGCTGGGCGTGCTGGCGTGCACCTGTGATCCCAGGTACTTGAGAGGCTGAGGTTGGAGAATCGCTTGAATAAAGAAGGCGCAGGTTGCAGTGAGCTGAGATAGTGCCACTGCACTCCAGCCTGGGAGACAGAGCAAGACTCCATCTCGAAAAAAAAAAAAAGTATTACATTTACAACAGCATTATAAAAATTAAAAATAAGCTTAACCAAAAGGGCAAAAGATTTGAACACAGAAAACTACAAAACACTGTTGAAAGAAATTAAACACAAATAAATGAAAAGAAAAGCTGGGTTTGCAGATTAGATGATTTCATCTTGGAATGATGTCAACACTACTTAAGTGACCTAGATTCAATACAATCCTTATAAAGATTCCAATGACATTTTTGATAAACAGAAAAACCTATCCTAAAATTCATATTGAATCTCCAGGGCCCATGAATAGGCAAATCAATCTTGAAACAGCACAAAATTAAAGGTCTCAAAACAATTACAAAACTGCAATAAGCCAAAAAAAAATGTGGTCATGGCATAAAGACATACTTGACACACTTATGGACCAACACAACAGAGACCTCAGAAACCAACCCTGGCATATATGGTCTGATGATCTTCCACAAGGATGCCAAGACCACTCAAAGGCGAAGGACACTTTCTTCAACAAATGGTGTTGGGAAAATTGTACATCTACATGCAAAACAATGAAGTTGGACTCTTACCTTACACCACGTTAAAATTAATTCAAAGTGAATTATAAACCTAAATGTAAAACTAGAACTATCCAACTCCTAGGGAAAACAAATTTGGAAAATGCTTTATGACGATGAATTTGTCAATAATTTTTAGGATATGACATTAAAAGCTCAGGTAGTAAAAGCAAAAATATATCAAACCTAAAAACTTCTGTACCTCAAAGGTCACAACCAACAGGGTAAAAGGCAAACTGTAGAATAAAAGAAAATACCAGTTGAGTGTCCCTTATTTGAAATGCTTGGTATGTGTTTCAGATTTTGTAATATTTGCATTATTCTTACTGGTTGAGCATCTCGAATTCAATCCCCTGAGTCTGAGATGCTCCAATAAGCATTTCCTTTGAGTGTCATGTTGGCACTCAAAAAGTTTCAGACTTTGGAGCATTTGGGATTTCAGATTTTTGGATCAGAGACATTCAACCTATAGTTGCTCATCATTTATCTCATAAGAAGTGAACATTCAGAATACGTAAAGAACTCCTACAGAGAGACTACCAGAAGCAGAGAGGAGCAAACACATTTTCACAGTAGGGCACCTCCTATCTCTCCTGGATTCCAATTAGGGCAGAGTAAGTGCTAGTTCTCTGCCAACCCAGGATTAGGCCCTGCAGCTGCAGTGAAAATAATCACAGAAGAAAACTAAGAAATAAAAAATGGAGAAAGTGAGACATCAAACTAGAATTACTAGAAACCCCCAGGAAGAAGGAAAAAAAAAAAACCCAAGAAAACAGAAAAACAATCAAACCAGTTAATTAAACCTTGGCATGACCAGAAGATCAGAGTTTCCTAAAGGAGTGGAAATTTATTGATTTGAAGAGGATTTATTAATTACTGATTTGAAGAGGAAGAAAAACCATGAATGGTCTAAAGCAAAAGCCTAGTGTCTGAAGAAGTCAGTAGGGTGAAAACAAGAGCTGGCCAGAATATCCACAGATGGTGACAAGTTGGCAAAGCCTTTACTAGACTACTCGTGAGGCTAACTAGAGGCCAAGGAGCCAACACTGCCCCTGTCCTTACAGAGAGACCCTACACAGGATTCCCAGATATACATGGAAGGACAACATCTTATCAGGTCCTCCCTGTGCAGATGTGGTTATCATTCCAAATAGTGAGCTCCAGCCCCAAGACTGTTCCATCCTCAATTGCTTTGAGTGGGCAATGTAGGCTCTCCACACACGAGCTATATGTAGGTTCCTTGGGTACCCAGATGGGAGCCGTGAAACACAAACCCTCCATGGTCAGGTCCGTATCTGTTTCCTGCCTTTTTCCCAGCAATCCCCAGGCCTCAGCAGCAGTGGTCTACCTCTGCTGATTCTCATTCAGAATCTAAACTTAGAAACAATTAGAACCTAGACCCAAATTCTACCCGAAAGTAACAGAATAACATAATCTATACTCTGCAGCATGACTGTTTGCCCAACGTAATGAGGATGAACTGAGAGATAATGAATGATCATGACCCTGGCCCAAGTAACGAGAATGAACTGTGAGATAAATGAATGATCATGACCAGAAAACCCCGCTACAACACAACAACAAAATAAAGTGATTAAAAAATGGACAAAGAACATTTATCCAAAGATGCAAAGATGATATACAAATAGCCAACAGATACATGAGATATATAAGATGTGTAACATCACTAGTCATTAGAGAAATGCAAATAGAAACCACAATGGGACATCACTTCAAACCCAACAGAAAGTAACAAGTGCAGGTGAAACTGAAACCCTTGAACACTGTTGGTGGAAATATGAACTGGCTCCTCAAAAAAAAATAAAAATAAAATGACCATATGGTCCAGCCATCCAACTTCTACAGAGACAGAATAACTAGTAGCAGGACCTCAAACAGATATGTGCACACCTATGTTCACAGGAGCATTACATAGCCACAAGGTGGAAGAAACCAAAACGTCCATCCAGGAATAGATGGATAAACAAAAGGATATATATATATATAGAGAGAGAGATGAAATATATATATATGAAGAAATATTATTCAGCCATAGAAAGGAAGAAAATCCTGACACATCTGACACATAACATGGAACCTACTTACAAAACAACAAATATTATATAACCCTAGGTATATAAGCCAAATTTTTAGAAGCACAAAGTAGAATAGTACTTGCCAGGAGGTGGAATGAAGGGGAAATTAATAGTTGTTGAATGGGTATAGAGTTTTCCAAGATAGAAAAAAAATCTAGACATCTGCTTCACAACACTGTAAATATTCTTAACTCTACAAAACTGTATACCTACAACTGGTTATGATGGTAAATTTTAAGGTATGTGTTTGTTACCAAAATTTGAAATAATAAATTATTTATAAAAAATGATCTTTTTTGACACAGGGTCTTACTCTGTTGCCCTGGCAGGAGTGCAATGGCATGATCACAGCTCATTGCAGCCTCAGCCTCCCAGGCTCAAGCAACCCTCCCACCTCAGCCTTCCGAATAGTTGGGACTACAGGTGCACACCAAGATGTCAGGCTAAATTTTGGTTTGGTTTTTTTGTAGAGAGGGTTTTGCCATGTTGCCCAGACTGGTCTCAAACTCCTGGGCTCAAGCAATCCACCTCCCTTGGACTCCCGCAGAGCTGAGATTACGAGCATAAGCCAACATGCCCAGCCTATAAAAAATTATTTCAAAAAACCAAAAGATTAATCAAACTAGAATATTTAGAAATATTTAACCCAAAAGATGTTAGGAAAGAATATATAGATCAAAAGACAGATGAAGGCCAGGCATGGTGGCTCATGCCTATAATCTGAACAGTTTGGGAGGCCAAGGTGGGTAGATTGCTTGATCTCAGGAGTTCAAGACCAGCCTGTGCAACATGGCAAAACCCTATCTCTACAAAAAGTATAAAAATTAGCCAGGTGTGGTGCCATGCACCTGTAGTCCCAGCTACTCAGGGGCTCAAGTGAGGATTGGTTGGGCCTGGGAGGCAGAGGTTGCAGTGAGCCAAGATTGCACCATTGCACTCCAGTCTGGGTGACAGAGCAAGACCCTGTCTTAAAAAAAAAAAAACAAACAAATAGAAAATAAGTAGAAAAATGGCAGACCTAAATCCAACCTTAGCAATGATTAGTTACAATGTAACTGGACAAATACTCTACGTAAGACAGAGACTGCCAGACCTGAGAGGAAGGCAAGACCCAACAATATGGCATCCACAGAGACACAATTTAAACACAAAGACACAAACAAAGTATGAGAAAAAATATGTTATGCAGACACTAATCATAAAAATATGCTATCCAGACACTAATCATAAAAAGCTTCAACAGAGATGTTAACACTAGATGAAAGAGGCTTCAGAACAAAATATATCACCAGAAATAAACAGGGTAATTTAATAAAAATAAAAGAATCAGAGAGGATGATGTTACAATTATAAATTGTGCCTCAAAGTGCACGCAAAGTACACACACACAGAGCCTCAAAGTATGTGAATCAAAAACAACAGAACAAAAGCAGGAAATTGACAATCCAAAATTATAGCTGGTGAATTAATACCACTCTCTCAGTAACTGATGGAACAACCAGATAAAAATATAGGAAAAATACGGATCTAAATGACAAAATCCTGACCCAAATGGTACTTGGCAGTACCAAGATAGACTGTATGTCGATCGATTGAGAAAAGGTTCAAGCCTGAAATAGTATACAAAGTACGTTGTCTGAACACTTGAAATTAAATTAGAAACCAAAAACAAATTGATATCCAGAAAAGCCTCAAATGTCTGAAAACCAAGTAATAAACTTTGAAATACCCTGTGAGTCAAAAAGTATTCACAAGGGGAACTGGAATGTATTTGGAACAAACTTGTTATAAAAATCTCATTTCTGGTAGACTAAAGGTGACAACTTATTTCCTGCTCCTCTCTCTGTGAGAACCAATTCCCCTTAAACCTTGCCCAGACTACTGACTTATTTGGCCAACAGAAGGTGACAAATGTGGTATTTGGGGACTTCAGAAGCCAGGATGAGAAAACAGAACACTTATCCAGGAGAAAGCCAGTCACCAGGCAGGAAATCCCACTCCCCTGAGACCTCATGATGGAAACCACACGGCCAGTCCATGACTAGCTACACGCATTGACATCCCCCACTGAGCCTCCAGCAACACCGACTCCCAACCACTAGTGAGCCTCCAGCAACATCCACTCCCAACCACTAGTGAGCCACACTGCAAACCACTGTGCTTTCACACAATCCAGCTTGGCTGCAACTGTGTGTGAGATGAGCTGGCCACCAAGACTCTCTAAGCCAAACAACAAGTAATAATGAGTTGTTTTAAGCTGCCAAGTTATGGGGATGGTTTCTTCAGAATAGATAACTGGAACAGAATATGGCAGCTGGAAATGAGCTGCTGTGGTAGTCAGAAGCTACAGTATGTGCCACGACTGTGAGGCTGACCTGTAACTGGGCCTCAAGGAGACCATTCATGCAGCCTGGAAGGGCATCAAGACTCTTGGTCAGGGCCTGAAGAACGGTGAGAAAATGTCATTGGAAACTGGAGAAAAGGCCTGAGAGTTACGTGCTGAGGGACTGTGGGAAAACTACGGCCACAACATGGAAACTGAAAGGGCACTGCACCATCTCAGGGATCTGCCTAAGGAGACATCTGGGAAGAACATGGAAAGTGCTACCAGCCTCCCCTAACTGTCACTGAATAAATATGACAGGAGAGGGACATGATCTAAAGAAGGAGGTTCAGTTTTCAAACAGAATTTAGAGAAAATGTAAAGAGAGTTCATATCCTTTGTAGGGACATGGATGAAATTGGAAACCATCATTCTCAGTAAACTATCGCAAGAACAAAAAACCAAACACCGCATATTCTCACTCATAGGTGGGAATTGAACAATGAGATCACATGGACACAGGAAGGGGAATATCATACTCTGGGGACTGTGGTGGGGTGGGGGGAGGGGGGAGGGATAGCATTGGGAGATATACCTAATGCTAGATGACGAGTTAGTGGGTGCAGCGCACCAGCATGGCACATGTATACATATGTAACTAACCTGCACAATGTGCACATGTACCCTAAAACTTAAAGTATAATAAAAAAAAATAAAATAAAGAAATAAATTCTTGTCTCAAAAGGCCAAAGTAAAAAAAAAAAAAAAAAAAAAGAAGAAAAGAAAAGGAAAAAAAAAAATGAAAAAGAAGCCACTGAATACCCTATTGACCATAAGAAAAAGGCAGGGAAAATTGGTCAACGGCAACCCAGGCACTGAAGGAAAAAGAACATGGAGAATGACAAAAGCCCAGAGGGAGGAGTAAAAGGACACAAACACCATTCTCAGGGACCAGGACTGGGCGCCGTTCTCAGGGACCAGGACTGGGCACTAATCACAGAACTGTAACAGGCACCCCATGGGAATGACCAACTGTTAGACGGGGCCTGCAGGGCAGCACTTCCCTCTTGCCTCCCACCAACAGCTTCTAAAGGGAAATGTCGACTGTTTTCACACCAGTCCCCTCACTGCAGCTGAGTTTGTGGGCTCAGATGATAGGTCACAACAACCTGATTCAGTCCCCACTGTGGCTGTGTGTGGGGCGTCAGATGACAGGCCACCACAACCTGATTCAGTCCCCACTGTTGCTGTGTCGGGGGGGGGCAGATGACAGGTCACCACAACCTGATTCAGTCCTCACTGCGGCTGAGTGTGTGTGGGTGCAGATGACAGGCCACCACAACCTGATTCAGGATTCAGTTGGGCTACCAACCAGTGCCATAAGGAAAACCGTTCTGGGGCTCTTGAGAGAGGCTAAGCATAATTTGCATGTGGGAGAAATGTTAATAGTTTGTGGCCAGAGGACAAGCTGTGGTTTATTAAAGACTGCTGCAGGTTCCTACTATGCTTCTCATCAAGAGGTGGAATCTAATCACCAACCCCCTTGAATCATGGCTGGTCTCAGTGATGAGTGTGACTTGGCAGTGTGGCAGGAGAGATGCTCTGGGACTTCTGAGGGGTGATCATGAGAGGCCTTACAGCTTCTGCCTGGGCCTCTTGGACACACACCCTGGGAGAAGCCAGACAAACCTGACTACCTGACGCTGCCAGACTGGGAGGAAGTCCGTGCTGGCCACAAAGAGAGGGCTGGGTGCCTGCTCCATGTCCCCAGCCACTAGAGTCCTTCCAGATGAGACCAAGGACATCATGAAGCAATGAACCCACATCGCCTGTCCAGTGTCTTGACCCAGAAAATTGTGACATGTAAAAAGAATAAATTCCTGGTTTATGCCAGTAAGATTACTGGTACATTGTTACATCTCAGATAATTAAAACCTTGAAAAACTCATGAGAGATCACAAGTAGAACCTTGATCTGAAACATGGTATGTGGCGATTTATATTGAGTATTATGTTAAAAATGCAAGAATGGAGCATAGTTAATATTTTATGTTAAAGCTAAAACTATAATGCCTCCTTAAAATTTTCAGTTAATTAGGTTCACTTTTTGTTCTTAACCAAGAAATCAACTAGTTTTAGTCCATAAACAGTTAGAACTGATGCACACATCCGTTTTTCCTTACTCATTTTAAACAGCTATCTGAAATAGGAAGCGTAATATAATCTTTAAAGAATCTGAAAACATGACAGAAATGTTTAAACTATAAACATATATTGTATATGTTAGCATATTGTATACATTGCATATTAACATAAGCTAGAATCATTGACATAAATTTATATAAACAAAAGGTAGAAAATATGACAATGTTCTTCTTGATTTTTGTCTTTGCATATTTCTTTATTGGCCCTTGTCAAACGTGACCCACTAACTCCTGAATGATTCCTCTCTCCCCATGGATTCCTAAGGATGTCACCACAGTGTTGGCCAGATGCACAGGTCACAGGGGACTGAATCTCATCACCCCACAAACATACCATTCAGGTTTTGCCAAGAATGACACTGTAAATGTAACAAAGCTTCCGTGCTTGTTAGTGAACACCAACTCAGCTCCTCTCCTGTATTCAGAAATCAGGATGAGATTAAAACAATAAGCAGGCCAGGCACGGTGGCTCACGCCTGTAATCCCAGCACTTTGGGAGGACGAGGCAGGTGGATCACCTGAGGTCGGGAGTTTGAGACCACCCTGATCAAAACAGAGAAACCCCATCTCTACTAAAAATACATAATTAGCCAGGCATGGTGGCAAGTGCCTGTAATACCAGTTACTCAGGAGCTGAGGCAGGAGAATTGCTTGAACCCGGGAGGTGGAGGCTACAGTGAGCCGAGATCACAACACTGCACTCTAGCCTGGGCAACAAGAGTGAAACTCTGTCTCAAAAGAAAAAAAATTAAAAATAAAAGAACAAGGAAACAAAAGTAACAAGGCTTGACACCAGATGAGCCTGAATCTAAGCAAGAAAAGGCCAGAAGAAATCCCATTTTGGGTCACTGGCTGCATGGTAGTAATACCATACACATAAGGGAAGAGAGGAGGATGTGGCTTTCACTTTGAATTTTTTGATCTTAAGGTAACTTTTGCATAGCTACAAAGAAGCATTCAACAGAGAGTTAAACCTATGATGGAAAGACTGAAGGGGTCCAAGCTGTAGAGAAACAGGACTGCAAACCACAAAGGGCTGAATCAGTCATGGAGAACTGCAGGGAGGGATGAACAGGGACCAATGGAACATTTGGATAAGCTGTTGAGAAGAAAGGAGAATTCAGAGAAAAAGAACTGCCAGTGAGGTCATAATAGGAACTGTTACGGTGAACTAAATATGGCCTGGGAAGGACTCTGTACTTCTAGATTTGAGTCCCTGTGGACAAACTGCAACCTAACTTAATAGGTAGAAAGACTGAAAACCCAACTTAGGAGTATGTGCCTGTAACTATAGCTGAGTCCTGGCCAATCCCAACAGCGAAACTTCTGCCACTCACACACTGCTGAGTGTTCAGCTGTGCTCAAATAAGGCAAATGCTGAGCACTGTAACCAGTCCAGTTGTTTCTGGACCTCACTTCTGAGAACGGTAAGGGACCCAGTTGCTTCTGGACCTCACTCCTCACTTCAGATTTCTGTACATCACGTTCGCTTTATTGTCTATAAATCTTCCACCATGTAGCTGTGCTGGAGTCTCACCAAATCTGCTGTGATTCTGGGGGCTGCCTGATTCGTGAATCATTCATTTCTCAATTAAGTTCCTTTAAATTTAATTTAGCTGAAGATTTTCTTTTAATAGATAGTGTCAGAAGTGGGATCTGTGGGAGCAGGACTGCTAGGGCCTCCGGAGCTATAGTGTGGTGAGCAGTGTTGCTAGGGCTTCTAATGACCCCCAGGAGTGCTGAGGTACAAGAAAGGCACCTGCAAGGACTGCTCTGTGATGGCAGCAGTGGCCCACGTGGAGCAGTTGCTATGGAGACACTGGCTGCAGTGGGGAGGAGTGGCTGGGGCTGTGCGCTCCTCGAAGCTGGTGGGAGCCTGGAATGGGTGGGAGACCCACCCCTTCTAAATTGGCAGGCAGGAGCCCCGCCCTCCCAGGCACAGCTGCAGCCATCCAGCCATGACTGCAAACCCGGGCATCTTTGCACTCTCAGAGGCCCAGCAAGCCCCCCTGCCCCTGCAGGCTCAGTCGTACCTGGTCCCACCACCTGGCGTCTCTCCGCTCCCAGAGCCCACTCCAACTTCGGATCCAAGTTGAGGCTGAACCCAGGCACAGTCACAACCCGGCCCGGTTTCTGCAAGCTCAGGGCAGTGCTGACATGCCAGCCCCCTGCCACCTCGGCCCCCTCCAGACTTTGGGCACTGACGAGCACAAGAGGGAGGTTGAGGTGGGGCTAAGAGTGGCTCAGCACTGGCCTGAAGGCACTCCTCAGCTCGAACAGCCTCGGCAATGTGGGCACAGCTAACCACAGTGCGTCTCTCTCAGCTGCTGAGAGCTGAACAGACGTTGGGATGACCTGCCTGCAGAAAGGAGCTACCCACTGCAGGTTTCCTCTGAGCTGTACTGTTGCTCAATAAAGCACCTCTTCACCTTGCTCACCTTCTACTTGCCCACATATCTCATTCTTCCTGGACACAGGACAAGAACTCGGGACCTGCCAACTAGCAGGGCTGAAAGAGGTGTAACATAAACAGGGCTGAAACGCACCCCTTGCTTGCCAAATTGCAGGCAAGAAGAAGAGAAGAGAGAAGGAGACAAGAGCTGTGGCTCTTCAGGGAGCCCAGACCTAGGAGCTCCCCAAGCCAGGGCTGTGACACCTTCTTTGGGGCTCTGCAGTTCCTGCATCTCCAAGTTTCCGGGCGCCACTGCATTCCCTGATAACCACAGTGGAAGCTGTTTGCAGTTGGCCTGGTCCAGCTGCAGCCTCACAGGGAGCTGGCACCTGTGCCGGTGCCTGGAGCTGCCCACCCCACTGCAGCTGGCATGCTTGGCTGTGTGCAGTGGCCAGATCCCATGCTTGCTTGCTCACACACCCTTCACTGCTCTGTACCCAGCTCACCCTTGGCAGGTGTGGGGTCCACACCACTAGCATGAGCCGAGTGGACAGAACGAACCCAGTGGGCCCGAGCAAAACACAGGTAAAGACACCACCAGCCAGAGGTTTCAGGCAGAAAAGTGATGTCTCAGGATTCTGTAACACTTGTGCCCTTTGACCTCTCAGAGCAGCTGGGGATTATGGTAAATTCTCTCTCGGATTTCAGAGCTCCATGGATTTGTGTTTTGAGCTCTGAGTTTCTTTGAGCAAATTTGTGTTCCAAACTGCTATCCAGCCATGACTGGCTAGATGTTTTAGAAGTTATTACAGAAACGGGACCGGGTCCAGGATCAGATTTGATCCAGTAGTTAACTGGCTTGAATCCAGTTCCAGTTAGAGATCTCCTACATCTGAATGGGTCAGAAGGAAAGTGGTAGTAAATGATAATATTGGAGGGTTGTAAAATTTGGCTTTTGAAAATTCACAGGGATTTTTGTGTTCTACCCCTTTGTTTCATTTTCCTCACATGCTTAGGTAGGAAAAAAAAATCATTGGCTAAGTCAATCAAGGGAACCTTGGAGTAAAGCCAATATATTAGGTAAAAATAGGATCCTTAATTTCTGGAAAACTTAGTTCCTTCTGGCTAATTCATTAGGCCTGGGAAGCAGCAAAGTCTTACAGAAATGGCAAAATCTTACTAAAGATAACTTACAGTGGAACATTCCAAATGAATAATGCCCTGAAGTGCATTTAAAAATGAGGGCTCCCAAATTAGTCTCATCTAGGGGTGCCTATTAATATGCAGAAGCTTCTAAAAAGATTTAGAGATGGCACGGCCTATCTGGGAGCAAGTTTAAGTCTTACCAGTTTGACACTGAGTGCTAAGCAAAGTGGCTCATGTCTATGTTTTGTCACATGTATTTTGCTCTGAGCAGAATGAAAAATGTTAATTTGGTTACTCCAAGCAACCCCTTGGGCAGCATCTTGCAAAGCTGAGTGGATTCTTCCTGTGGCTCCATGATTTCCATTGTGATGCAGCTTGGCCCCAGAGCTATAATGTGGTGAGGAGGGTGACAGAGCATGACGTTATCTTTAAAAAAAATGGCCAGGGGCAGTGGCTCATGCCTGTAATCCCAACACATGGGGAGGCCGAGGCAGGTGGATCACCTGAGGTCAGGAGTTCAGGGCCAGCCTGACCACCAAGGAAAAACCCTGTCTCTACTAAAAACACAAAATTAGTTGGGCATGGTGGGGCATGCCTCTAATCACAGCTACTCAGGAGGCTGGGGTGGGAGAATTGCTTGAACCTGGGAGGCAGGGGGTTGCAGTAAACCGAGATCGCACCATTGCACTCCAGCCTGGGCAACAAGAGGGAAAATCCACCTCAAAAAAAGAAAAGAATAATAGATTTGCCTATAAGGCTTTATGAAAAAGTGGGTGACATTTGGCTTTCTCTCTTTAAAGAAGATTTTCAGAAAATATTAAAAAATAATGGGAGAAGGAGCCAAGATGGCTGAATAGGAACAGCTCGAGTCTACAGCTCCCAGCATGAGCGACGCAGAAGACGGGTGATTTCTGCATTTCCATTTGAGGTACTGGGTTCATCTCACTAGGGAGTGCCAGACAGTGGGCACAGGACAGTGGGTGAAGTGCACTGTGCACTAGCTGAAGCAGGGCGAGGCATTGCCTCACTTGGGAAGCGCAAGGGGTCAGGGAGTTAGTTACCTTTCCTGGTCAAGGAAAGGGGTGACAGACGGCACCTGGAATATCGGGCCACTCCCACCCTAACACTGCACTTTTCTGATGGGCTTAGGAAACGGCACACCAGGAGATTATATCCGGCACCTGGCTCAGAGGGTCCTAAGCCCACGGAGTCTCACTGATTGCTAACACAGCAGTCTCAGATCAAACTGCAAGGCAGCAGCCAGGCTGGGGGAGGGGCACTGGCTATTGCCCAGGCTCTCTTAGGTAAACAAAGCAGCCGGGAAGCTCGAACTGGGTGGAGCCCACCACAGCTCAAGGAGGCCTTCCTGCCTCTGCAGGCTCCACCTCTGGGGGCAGGGCACAGACAAACAAAAAGACAGCAGTAACCTCTGCAGACTTAAATGTCCCTGTCTGACAGCTTTGAGGAGAGCAGTGGTTCTCCCAGCATGCAGCCGGAGATCTGAGAATGGGCAGACTGCATCCTCAAGTGGGTCCCTGACCCCTGACCCCCAAGCAGCCTAACTGGGAGGCACCCCCCAGTAGGGGCAGACTGACACCTCACACGACCAGGTACTCCTCTGAGACAAAACTTCCAGAGAAACGATCAGACAGCAGCATTAGCGGATCACGAAAATCCACGGTTTTGCAGACACCACTGCTGATACCCAGGCAAACAGGGTCTGGAATGGGCCTCTAGCAATCTCCAACACACCTGAAACTGAGGGTCCTGTCTGTTAGAAGGAAAATTAACAAATAGAAAGGACATCCACACCAAAAACCCATCTGCACATCACCATCATCAAAGACCAAAAGTTGATAAAACCACAAAGATGGGGAAAAAACAGAGCAGAAAAACTGGAAACTCTAAAAAGCAGAACACCTCTCCTCCGCCAAAGGAATGCAGTTCCTCACCAGCAATGGAACAAAGCTGGACAGAGAATGACTTTGACGAGTTGAGAGAAGAAGGCTTCAGATGATCAAACTAATCCGAGCTACAGGAGGAAATACAAACCAAAGGCAAAGAAGTTGAAAACTTTGAAAAAACTTTAGATGAATGTATAACTAGAATAACCAATATAGAGAAGTGCTTAAAGGAGCTGATGGAGCTGAAAGCCAAGGCTTGAGAACTATGTGTGAAGAATGCAGAAGCCTCAGGAGATGATGAGATCAACTGGAAGAAAGTGTATCAGTGATGAAAGAAGAAATGAAAGAAATGAAGCAAGAAGGGAAGTTTAGAGAAAAAAGAATAAAAAGCAATGAACAAACCCTCCAAGAAATATGGGACTATGTGAAAAGACCAAATCTGCGTCTGATTGGTGTACCTGAAAGTGACAGGAAGAATGGAACCAAGTTGGAAAACACTCTGCAGGATATTATCCAGGAGAACTTCCCCAATCCAGCAAAGCAGGCCGACATTCAGATTCAGGAAATACAGAGAACGCCACAGAGATACTCCTCGAGAACAGCAACTGCAAGACACATAATTGTCAGATTCACCAAAGTTGAAATGAAGGAAAAAATGTTAAGGGCAGCCAGAGAGAAAGGTCAGGTTACCCACAAAGGTAAGCCCATCAGACTAACTGCTGATCTCTCAGCAGAAACTCTACAAGCCAGAAGAGAGTGGGGGCCCATATTCAACATTCTTACTGAAAAGAATTTTCAACCCAGAATTTCATATCCAGCCAAACTAAGCTTCATAAGTGAAGGAGAAATAAAATACTTTACAGACAAGCAAATGCTGAGAGATTTTGTCACCACCAGGCCTGCCCTGAAAGAGCTCCTGAAGGAAGCACTAAACATGGAAAGGCACAATCGATACCAGCCACTGCAAAAACATGCCAAATTGTAAAGACCATCAAGACTAGGAAGAAACTGCATCAACTAACGAGCAAAATAACCAGCTAACATCATAATGACGGGATCAAATTCACACATAACAACATTAACTTTAAATGTAAATGGACTAAATGCTCCAATTAAAAGACACAGACTGGCTAATTGGATAAAGAAAGAGTCAAGACCCATCAGTGTGCTGTATTCAGGAAACCCATCTCATGTGCAGAGACACACATAGGCTCAAAATAAAAGGATGGAGGAAGATCTACAAAGCAAATGGAAGACAAAAAAAGGCAGGGGTTGCAATCCTAGACTCTGATAAAACAGACTGTAAACCAACAAAGATCAAAAGAGACAAAGAAGACCATTACATAATGGTAAAGGGATCAATTAAACAAGAGGAGCTAACTATCCTAAATATATATGCACCCAATACAGGAGCACCCAGATTCATAAAGCAAGTCCTGAGTGACCTACAAAGAGACTTAGACTCCCACACAATAATAATGGGAGACTTTAACACCCCACTGTCAACATTAGACAGATCAATGAGACAAAAAGTTCACAAGGATACCAAGGAATTGAACTCAGCTCTGCACCAAGCGGACCTAATAGACATCTACAGAACTCTCCACCCCAAATCAACAGAATATACATTTTTTTCAGCACCACACCACACCTCTTCCAAAATTGACCACATACTTGGAAGTAAAGCCCTCTTCAGCAAATGTAAAAGAACAGAAATTAAACTGTCTCTCAGACCACAGTGCAATCAAACTAGAACACGGCATTAAGAAACTCACTCAAAACTGCTCAACTACATGGAAACTGAACAACCTGCTCCTGAATGACTACTGGGTACATAACGAAATGAAGGCAGAAATAAAGATGTTCTTTGAAACCAACGAGAACAAAGACACAACATACCAGAATCTCTGGGACACATTCAAAGCAGTGTGTAGAGGGAAATTTATAGCACTAAATGCCCACAAGGGAAAGCAGGAAAGATCTGAAATTGACACCCTAACATCACAATTAAAAGAACTAGAAAAGCAAGAGCAAACACAGTCAAAAGCTAGCAGAAGGCAAGAAGTAACTAAAATCAGAGCAGAACTGAAGGAAATAGCAACAAAAAAAACTTCAAAAAATTAATGAATCCAGGAGCTGGTTTTTTGAAAGGATCAAAATTGATACACTGCTAGCAGGACTAATAAAGAAAAAAGAGAGAAGAATCAAGTAGACACAATAAAAAATGATAAAGGGGATATCACCACCGATCCCTCAGAAATACAAACTACCATCAGAGAATACTACAAACACCTCTGTGCAAATAAACTAGAAAATCTAGAAGAAATGGATAAATTCCTCCACACATACACTCTCCCAAGACTAAACCAGGAAGAAGTTGAATCTCTGAATAGACCAATAACAGGAGCTGAAATTGTGGCAATAATCAATAGCTTACCAACCAAAAAGAGTCCAGGACCAGATGAATTCACAGCCAAATTCTACCAGAGGTACAAGGAGGAACTGGTACCATTCCTTCTGAAACTATTCCAATCAATAGAAAAAGAAGGAGTCCTCCCTAACTCATTTTATGAAGCCAGCATCATCCCGATACCAAAGCCAGGAAGAGACACAACCAAAAAAGAGAAATTTAGACCAATATCCTTGACGAACATTGATGCAAAAATCCTCAATAAAATACTGGCAAACCAAATCCAGCAGCACATAAAAAAGTTTATCCACCATGATCAAGTGGGTTTCATCCCTGGGATGCAAGGCTGGTTCATTATAAGCAAATCAATAAATGTAATCCAGCATATAAACAGAACCAAAGACAAAAACCACATGATTATCTCAATAGATGCAGAAAAGACCTTTGACAAAATTCAACAATGCTTCATGCTAAAAACTCTCAATAAATTAGGTATTGATGGGACGTATCTCAAAATAATAAGAGATATCTATGACAAACCCACAGTCAATATCATACTGAATGGGCAAAAACTAGAAGCATGCCCTTTGAAAACGGGCACAAGACAGGGATGCCCTCTCTCACCACTCCTATTCAACATAGTGTTGGAAGTTCTGGCCAGGGCAATTAGGCAGGAGAAGGAAATAAAGGGTATTCAATTAGGAAAAGAGGAAGTCAAATTGTCCCTCTTTGCAGATGACATGATTGTATATCTAGAAAACCCCACCGTCTCAGCCCAAAATCTCCTTAAGCTGATAAGTAACCTCAGCAAAGTCTCAGGATACAAAATCAATGTGCAAAAATCACAAGCATTCTTATACACCAATAACAGACAAACAGAGAGCCAAATCATGAGTGAACTCCCATTCAAAATTGCTTCAAAGAGAATAAAATACTTAGGAATCCAATTTACAAGGGACATGAAGGACCTCTTCAAGGAGAACTACAAACCACTGCTCAATGAAATAAAAGAGGATACAAACAAATGGAAGAACATTCCATGCTCATGGATAGGAAGAATCAATATCATGAAAATAGCTATACTGCCCAAGGTAATTTATAGATTCAATGCCATCCCCATCAAGCTACCAATGACTTTCTTCACAGAGTTGGAAAAAACTACTTTAAAGTTCATATGGAACCAAAGAAGAGCCTGCATCACCAAGTCAATCCTAAGCCAAAACAACAAAGCTGGAGGCATCACCCTACTTGACTTCAAAGTATACTACAAGGCTACAGTAACCAAAACAGCATGGTACTGGTACCAAAACAGAGATATAGACCAATGGAACAGCACAGAGCCCTCAGAAATAATGCTGCATACCTACAACTATCTGATCTTTGACAAACCTGACAAAAACAAGGAGTGGATTCCATATTTAATAAATGGTGCTGGGAAAACTTGCTAGCCATATGTAGAAAGCTGAAACTGGATCCCTTCGTTACACCTTATACAAAAATTA
Organism: Pan troglodytes; assembly: GCF_028858775.2. Classification (NCBI taxonomy): domain Eukaryota; kingdom Metazoa; phylum Chordata; class Mammalia; order Primates; family Hominidae; genus Pan; species Pan troglodytes. The sequence goes on from NC_072412.2 coordinate 9,167,890, forward strand.
ATTCAAGATGGATTAAAGACTTAAATGTTAGACCTGAAACCATAAAAACCCTAGAAGTAAAACCAGGCATTACCATTCAGGATATAGGCATGGGCAAGGACTTCATGTCTCAAACACCAGAAGCAATGGCAACAAAAGCAAAAATTGACAAATGGGATCTAATTAAACTAAAGAGCTTCTGCACAGCAAAAGAAACTACCATCAGAGTGAACAGGCAACCTACAAAATGGGAGAAAATTTTTGCAACCTACTCATCTGACAAAGGGCTAATATCCAGAATCTACAATGAACTTAAACAAATTTACAAGAAAAAAACAAACAACCCCATCAAAAAGTGGGCAAAGGATATGAACAGACACTTCTCAAAAGAAGACCTTTATGCAGCCAAAAGACACATGAAAAAATGCTCATCATCACTGGCCATCAGAGAAATGCAAATCAAAACCACAATGAGATACCATCTCACACCAGTTAGAATCGCAATCATTAAAAAGTCAGGAAACAACAGGTGCTGGAGAGGATGTGGAGAAATAGGAACACTTTTACACTGTTGGTGAGACTGTAAACTAGTTCAATGATTGTGGTAGTCAATGTGGTGATTCCTCAAGTATCTGGAACTAGAAATACCATTTGACCCAGCCATCCCATTAGTGGGTATATAACCAAAGGACTATAAATCATGCTGCTATAAAGACACGTGCACACGTATGTTTATTGTGGCACTATTCACAATAGCAAAGACTTGGAACCAACCCAAATGTCCAACAACGATAGACTGGATTGAGAAATTGTGGCACATATACACCATGGAATACTATGCAGCCATAAAAAATGATGAGTTCATGCCCTTTGTAGGGATATGGATGAAATTGGAAATCATCATTCTCAGTAAACTATTGCAAGGACAAAAAACCAAACACTGCAAGTTCTCATTCATAGATGGGAATTGAACAATGATAACACATGGACACAGGAAGGGGAACATCACACTCTGGGGACTGTTGTGAGGTAGGGGGAGGGGGGAGGGATAGCATTAGGAGATATACCTAATGCTAAATGACAAGTTAATGGGTGCAGCACACCAGACTGGCACATGTATACATATGTAACTAACCGGCACATTGTGCACATAAACCCTAAAACCTAAAGTATAATAATAATAATAATAATAATAATAAAGTAAAATAAAATGAAAAAATGAAAAATTTGTTTGCCTTGTAAATAAACTACGAAAAAAAAAAGGAAAAACAAGAGGCAGATTATTTGTGGAGATAAGTCTTCCCCCATCAATGAGTAAAGATTTTTGCCCTTTAAAAATTTTTTAAGTCATGATTTTAGGTAAATGAATGACTTACGTTGACGTGGAATTCTATTTCACAACATCAAGTGTTTAAACCTTTAATATATTTAATAGGCTTCCCAAAATCAAATTTCAACTTCAAAATTTTCTTTTCTGGCCTATAACTTTGGGATACTACAGAGGCCCCTGAAGCACCCAAAGGAGAGGTAAATAGGACTATTTAACATGTTAAGTCACATGGCTAGCACTGTCAAAATAAAAAATAATGTTGAACCTTCTTTAGGTTATATTCAGTGTATGTCATCAATCCATTCTAATATTGTATAGGATTTCTAAAATTCTTGTATTTTTTTTTTCTGAGATGGAGTCTTGCTCTGTCACCCAGGCTGGAGTACAGTGGTGCAATCTCGGCTCACTGCAACCTCCACCTCCTGGGTTCATGCCATTCTCCTGCCTCAGCCTCCTGAGTATCTGGGACTACAGGCACCCACCACCATGCCAGGCTAATTTTTGTATTTTTAGTAAAGACGCATTTCACCATGTTAGCCAGGATGGTCTCGATTTCCTGACCTCGTGATCCTTCCACCTCGGCCTTCCAAAGTGCTGGGATTACAGGCATGAGCCACCACATCCACCCTAATTATGGTTATTAAGTCATTGTAGACCACAGAAATAACCAAACTTCCTTGTCAATTGTCTTTAACTGTAACTATTTAAAGTCATTTCCACAGTTAATTGCTTAATGGTGATGCAGTTTCTAAAAACTTCACAAGCATGCAAAATTCTAGAATATGGTATCTCTTAGAAGATTCATGAAAGAATGAAAAGGATCCTGAAAAACACTCGTGAACACAGATTTCTAATAACTTTAATATCATGGGTAAAAATTCCCCGTAAGTTCCCTGATACCCCAAGAATTGGACTGGTTAAGAATTCTCAAAAGTTAGGCTGGGTGCAGCTGCTCATGTCGGCAATCCCAGCACTTTGGGAGGCCAAGGCCAGTGGATCACTTGAGGTCAGGAGTTTGAGACCAGCCTGGCCAACGGTGAAACCTCACCTCTACTAAAAGTATAAAAATTAGCCGGGTGTGGTGGTATGTGCCTGTAATCCCAGCTACTCTGGAGGCTGAGGCAAGAGAATTGCTTGAACCCAGGAGGCGGAGGTTGCAGTGAGCCAAGATTGTGACACTGCACTCCAACCTAGGTAACAGAGTGAGACTCTGTCTCAAAAAAAAAAAAAAAATTCCAAAAGTTTAATAAAAAGACCAACTGGTTTATAAAACTGCTAACCTAAGTAAAACAAAAATTGTATACCAAGGAAATATTTTGCCACATTTGCAAGCTAAATCACCAATATTGAAATTGTTTAGATATATAATTTAAATAAACTCCATGGTCTAAGTCAAATCACCTATAACTACTCATCAGTTACCAGTGCCATGCACCTAATTTGGAGAAACAGCTGGTATTCAAGAGGATGTAAGTCTAATGTTAATTAAGCACAGACTTATGAAGAACCAGGATGGCCACCTTATCCTTCTTAAGTCCTTAAAACTTTTGTTATTAAAAGTTCTGCATTCCATAACTCATCATGGAAAGAGAAAATGATCCAAATTAAATATATTGGTGTGGTGATTTCTAAACTGCTAAAATAGTTTATAATGAATGTTTGGTTTGTCAAACCTATATTCCTAGGAAAACAATCAAAACTTCAGGTACATTTGGTTACCTGATGGGCCATTTAAACATTTTATAAAGGGATTTCATTCAGTTGTCATTTTCAGTGTATGTTTTCTGATTGTATAAAAGCTCTTCCATGCGAGAGAGTTGATGTTAAAATAGTAGATTATTACCCTGAAGTGTATTTTCACCAGGTAAAGAAAGCCTTTTATGGTTCACTGAGGACAGTCAACCCCTGCAAAATCTAGAATCTGATGACTGGATCTTCTGAGAACATCAGAGAAGGACTGCCCTTGCCATCCACATGACAGCAAAACTTTAAAACCTTAAACTTTGGGTTCATAGTCTCACAACTCAGAAGGGTCCTTCCACACTTGGAACCATATACCCACTGGAACCCTTAAGGTAAAGCTAACAAGGACAGTTCCCCCCCAGAAGAAGATGGCATCCTTAATGTGAGCAGCTTTTCCCAAGATCACAGATCAAGACTTCTCTACTATCATGAGACACTTATCTGAAGTATCTGTGCAGCTGCTAACACTTATAACATGTGGAGAAAACATGGGGTATTATAAAGATTTGGTTGTAGGGAATTAACAGAAAAACCCACTTAGTTAAGCAAGTAAACTCTTTATCTAATTCATTCTTTAATCTATTTGATTTTAGGTGGTTTGATTTATGGGGACCCTGAGTTAGGAGCATATACCAAATTCTTGGTGTTATCCCAATAGTCATAAGAGTCTCCCTGGTGCACTGTACTTACTCAAATGTTTTAAGAGTTTGCATGCAGGCATCTCTAAAATATCAAATGGTATCTCTTCAACTGGAATGACAAGAGATTAAAAAAACAAGTGCAACCATAAGGACACCATAACCTATGAGTGACATGCTAAACCAGAAACCCAAAACAATGAGAGTGACATGCTAAACCAGAAACCCAAAACAATGGGAGTGATGTACTAAAACTGGAACCCAAAACAATGGGAGTGACGCGCACTGAAACCAGAACCCAAAACAATGGGAGTGACTTGCTAAAACTGGAACCCAAAACAATGGGAGTGACGTGCTAAAACCGGAAATGAAAACAATGGGAGTGATGTGCTTAAACCAGAACCCAAAAAAATGGGAGTGACCTGCTGAACCAGAAACCCAAAACATTGGGAGTGACTTGCTAAAACTGGAACCCAAAACAATAGGAGTGACGTGCTAATACCAGAAATGAAAACAATGGGAGTGATGTGCTTAAACTGGAACCCAAAACAATGGGAGTGACCTGCTAAACCAGAAACCCAAAACATTGGGAGTGACTTGTAAAACCAGAAACCAAAACAATGGGAGTGATGTGCTTAAACTGGAACCCAAAACAATGGGAGTGACCTGCTAAACCAGAAACCCAAAACAATGGGAGCATCCTGCTAAACCAGAAACTGAAAACAATGGGAGTGACCTGCTAAACCGGAAACCCAAAACAATGGGAGTGATGTGTAAAACCAGAAACCCAAAACAATGGGAGCATCCTGCTAAACCAGAAACCCAAAACAATGGGAGTGATATGCTAAACCAGAAACCCAAAACAATGGGAGTGACATGCTAAGCCAGAAACCCAAAACAATGGGAGTGACGCACTAAAACCAGAAACCCAAAACAATGGGAGCGTCCTGCTAAACCAGAAACCCAAAACAATGGGAGTCACGTGATAAAACCAGAAACCCAAAACAATGGGGGTGACGTGCTAAACCAGAAACCCAAAACAATGGGAGTGACATGCTAAAACCTGGAAACCCAAAACAATGGGAGTGAGGTGCCAAAACCAGATTCACAAAACAATGGGAGTGACGTGCTAAAACCAGAACCCAAAACAATGGGAGTGACCTGCTAAACCAGAACCCAAAACAATGGGAGTGATATGCTAAAACAGGAACCCAAAACAAGGAGAGTGACGTGCTAAACCAGAAACCCAAAACAATGGGAATGACGTGCTAAAACCGGAACCCAAAACAATGGGAGTGACGTGCTAAACCAGAAACCCAAAACAATGGGAGTGACGTGCTAAAACCGGAACCCAAAACAATGGGAGTGATGTGCTAAACCAGAAACCCAAAACAATGGGAATGACGTGCTAAAATCAGAACCCAAAACAATGGTAACTAAGAGTGATGCTAAGGCCCTACATTTTGGTCACACTCTCAACTAAGTGAGAACTTGACTGAAAAGGAGGATTTTTTTTTCTAAGACAGAGTCTTGGTCTGTCCCCCAGAGTGGAGTGCAGTGGCATGATCTCGGCTCACTGCAAGCTCCACCTCCTGAGTTCAGGCCATTCTCCTGCCTCAGCCTCCTGAGTAGCTGTGACTACAGGCACCCGCCATCACGCTTGGCTAATTTTTTGTATTTTTAGTAGAGATGAGGTTTCACCGTATTAGCAAGGATGGTCTCAATCTCCTGACCTCGTGATCTGCCCACCTCAGCCCCACAAAGTGCTGGGATTACAGGTGTGAGCCACCGCACCCAGCCAAAAGGAGGAATTTTTTAAGCAAAATTATGGGAGGCTATTGTTTTGAACTAAGCTCATGCAATAGGTCCCAACAGACCAAACCAAACCAAAATGGAGTCACTCATGCTAAATGTAACATAATCAAACTAAGACTTTAAGGAAACACATAAATCCTAGAACAAACCAGGTTTTGTTTTTCTCCTGTAAACAGGATGTTCCAGCATAAGAAGATATCTTCTCCTCAAGTCCTTGTTCCACCTTTTCAAATCTCACTGGTCTATTTCCCAATGGGTTTCTAAACCAAGTAAGTACATTTGCAATGGTAATAGTGACACCAGTGACTGAAGTTTTGGCCAATCTCTCAAAATTGAGAAAATAACCAAAGGGAAGGCATTGTTAAAGTGAACTAAGTATGGCCTGAGATGGACTCCATAATTATATATATGAGTCCTTGTGGATGAACTGCAACCTACTTTAATAGGTATACAAGAATGAAAAACTAACTTGAGAGTATGCACCTGGAACAACAGCTACATCTTGGCCAATCCCAATGGCCAAACTTCAACCACTCAGGCACTGCCAAATGTTCAAACTGTGTTCAAACAAGGCAAATGCTGAGTTGTTTCTGTACCTCACTTCCGATTTCGGTATGCCATTTCCCTTTTGTCTGTAAATCTTCTTCCACAACATGACTGCGCTGGAGTCTCTGTGAATCTGCTGTGATTCTGGGGACTGTCTGATTCGTGAATCGTTTATTGCTCAATTAACTCCTTTAAAGTTTTTCTTTTAACAGAACTAACACAGAAGAATTTCCAGATCATGACCAGACGTTTTGTAATATCCAACCTTGTATTAACATGAATAGACTCTTCCTTAGCTGAGAAAACCAGACAAACTCCATTTGGCTCCTTCATTTACAAGACATCAAGGGCTCCTTACCCACCCCCTTTCCTCAAGTACTTTAACTTGTGCAAGCTGATTTTCAACATATCAAAGAGTGCAATTAACTGATAAAGTGCTGAGACAAGCGATGTCCCCAGTTCCCAGCAAATTACTCAGAGATAGTATCATAAAGTCCCCACATTTTCCCGGCAGATAATGCCCAGAGCCCCCTCATCTATCACTTTGTGGTGAATTTAAAGCCCCTGCACCTGGAACAGTTTGTTTTCCTGGAACCATAAGTCTTTTTAACTTTTTTGTCGCTTTTTTCTTCTGTAAAGTTGCTGCAGCTAGAATCCCCCCTCCCCTCTCTAAACCAAAGTATAAAAGAAAATCTATTCCCTTCTTCGGGGCCAAGAGAATTTTGTGCATTAGCCATCTCTCAGTCACCGGCTAATAAAGGACTCCCGAATTCATCTCAAAGTGTGGCGTTTCTCTCTAACTCACTCAGGTATGACAGTTTCAACTATGGTAGAAGACTCGAGTAAGGCAAATACAGTCCCCCTAAATTTGACTATTATTTAGGTTAATGGTGAGTTTAGAAGAAATAAGTTAAGACTACACAGAGTGGGCTAAAGTGCAAATAAACACTGGAAATATTTCCCAGAAAATATGACTTTGAACAGGCTGCTGCACACCCTGCATGTACAGATAAACTAAGAAAAAGGTGTAGAGAGTTATTTAAGGACCTATGGTTAACTCAGTCCTCAAGATGTTCCAGGTTTCATCCATGAATCAAGGAGCACCTCCCAAAAGCTGTTTGGGACCACACTCTTTGAGCAAGGAGCATACCTTACGATGGAAGCTGTGCTTTAGTGGCAGATGACCATTTCCACTGCACAACACTACAAGTGCTTACTGCCAGGCCGGTGTGAAATATGTTCCAGCACATAATCTATGTCACCAATGAAGGTGGTGGTTCAGACTTGGTGCACACAAGCTTTCCTGTCCCACAAGAACACAGCATGCTCTCCTCTCGGATTCCATTCCAATCACGTAACAAATATGACTGCCTTTTTTGTCTCGGCATCAGAAAGATCAGAGGAAAATTTGCACTCAACTTAGACAACTCTAAGCTCTTATAACCTGCCTATATCTACAGGTCAGCTTTATCTTATTTATGTATATTTCCTTCAACTTGAGTTTTACTTATTTCTACTTTTCCTTTTTAATTCACAGACACCCATAAACTCAGAAAATACAGTGTAAAACAAACTGAAGAACAAATAAACAACTCACCAGAGATTTATTCGTTTCCTGTTGCTCTTGGCAACACCCAGAGGACACTGGAAACATAGCTGGGATAGAAGGCAAATGACGTGGATTAAGGAGAGAACTGGTGTGGTGTGCTCCCAGATTCTTCTGCCCAACACTCTAGACGCATTACCTGGGAAAGCCCGCCTCCCTCCTGAAAAAGAAAAACTTCGCCATGGGAGAAGAGTCCTTCATGCCTCATTAGGGGCAGCAAAGACTCAAGTTAAGATAAGATACATCTACAAGTACATTAATTGGTAGACATTAGATGCACAATTTATTTTTGAATAAAAATATGTATTACCTACTAATTTAGTAACAATATTATCTAAAGATATAATCTAATAATTTAATGCAAAGAAACATTATAAGTTCACTAAAATAAATGTTATAGAAATATACTGGGCTGTATTAACTATTTTCCTATTAGTATGTAGATTCCACAAATAACTTCATATGAGTGTTCCCATGACAGTACATCTTGCTTTTCTATACCTGAACATCATGGAAAGTGCATCTTGCAAACCAGCAATTTTGACCTACAGTTACGTTTTTTAAAATGTACATAATATGTACTTCCTGCAGTACACCATTCTACTCATGTTTCCCAATAACACCTTTCCTTCTATCCAAGCCCTCATATTATGCTCTGACAATAAATTGGGCTTTTCCATCTGACTTGTCCAGTGAATGGACAATGGAAAATGTGATGCAAATATCCATTGGTTCTTCCCTTTTTGGACACAGTCAAATTGTGAAGAGGTCTGGAGCTACCATGTTGGAGACACAGGGCCTAGCCAAGAGTCACCACAAACCACCAGATTGTGAAGGAAACTATCTTAAACCAACAAGACTCAGTCAAGTCACCAGGTGACTAAGGCCTTTTTGTGATCCAGGCAACACAAATATATCAACTACCCAGCTGAACCCACCACACCAAAATGCAGATCCACAGAACTTCAAACAAATAAAATGGTGGTTGTTTTTTATAAGCCAGTAAGGTTTAATTAGTTCCTTAAACAGCAAGTATTAACTGTTACACCTAAGTGAACAGAATTCATTTCTGTGTTTTTAACAAAATTACGTAGGGGGAGAAAATCTTAAATTACAAATCAAATACAATCAATAGAACTTCGCAATCTAATGCTAAATTTGGTGATGGACTAGGTTTAATATATCTCAGACGCTGGAAAAATTGAGCTAAGGTTGAAGGAATGGGACTGTGTTTGGAGAGTATTTTAATCTTCTCAAGTATGACAGGTCACTCCTGTACCCCACACCACACTTTCAGGCCCATTCAAATAAGGAGTATTTCCTAAGTCCTTGCCTGTTCTTCTCAGCTGAATTCACCTCAACCTTCTGAAAGTTCTTCCAAACCTTCTACTATCACCTAGTCTTTGAAAATCTTGTGCATTCTAGGGAGTAGAATTAATATTTCCTGAGCGAGGAAAACTGGGATCTTCACCTGTGACCTTTTTTCCTCCTCTGAAGCACCAGTGAGAGGTTAGACCAGAGGGCTGTTCTTTCAAGTGCGCTTCTTATTCATAGGGAACCCTCCCTTTCAAACTTTGTAACACAAAGACTGAAGTACCCTTAAGGCTGACGACCATCATCCATTACACCATCTCCCTCGCGGAATCAGTGAGTTCTTCCCTGGAAACTAGGTCTCATATAAACTTCTGTAAATGCGACCCAGGAGGACTAGGCAGGTCACACAGTGAAGGAGGGAACCAGAAACTTCACTTGCTAAAGAGACACTAGGAAACCCAACTAATACAAACGGCAAGTTTAAGACTAGAGGCGCACGCGTTTCGCACTACTCCTCTGGGAATGGGGAACGTCTCCCGAGAACTGTGTGTTAGCACCAGGACACATGGGCAAACTGAGCGACTTGCGGGTTGGTAACCGGGTCCCTCGGCGGCAGGACAGGAGCTTGGCCTGCAGATTCCAGGCCCAGGGCCACCGGCCTCGCCTACCCGCTCCTGCACCTCTAGAACCCGCTTCACTGCCAGGACCCCACGCCTGTCCTCCCAGCCCCCGCCAGGGTCTGCGGCCCACACCTGCACTTCAGGCCCTGCCCGCCCGCGATGCGCCCACGCGTCTGCTCCCACAACTAGGGAACACTGGTCTGGCCCCCCGGGATCCCCTGAGGACCACAGGTTCCTCTTCGCCCTCGCACCGACCCGCAGGGACATAGAACCAAGCCCCAAGCCGGCCCAGCTACAGGACCGCCTCTGGGTGCCGCACTTCCGGAGGAAAATGGCGGAGTGGGCCGGGCGGCGCAAGCGCAGAGAGAAAAGCTGGTTCCCAAGGTCCTTGATGGTAACATCATTGGAAGGTGACACTACATTTCCCATGGGGCTCTGCGGTCCCCCGTTAGGAACCTACGCAGGACATTCTGTTTTGCCCAGCAGTTGAGTTCAGTTACCCAGACACCCGGACTTAATGGATCAGGACTGGTCCCAACCCAGGTGACACAGATGTGGCATTCTGGTTCTTTATTAAATCCTGGTTTCACAGCCTGGGACATTGTGAAAATAATGGAGAAATTTCAATAGAGGCCAATTGGTCTATGCTATTAATGAGTAACTTTTTTTTTTTTTTTGGAGACGGAGTCTCACTCTGTCGCCCAGGCTGGAGTGCAATGGTGCAATCTCTGCTCACTGCAACCTCCGCTTCCCGGGTTCAAGCGATTCTCCTGCCTCAGCCTCCTGAGTAGCTGGGATTACAGGCGCACGCCACCACACTCGCCTAATTTTTGTATTTTTAGTAGAGACGGGTTTTCACCATGTTGGTCAGGCTGGTCTCCAACTCCTGACCTCGCGAGCCGCCCTCTTCGGCCTCCCAAAGTGCTGGGATTACAGGCGTGAGCCACTGCTCCCAGCCCTCAAGTCTATTTTTTATAGATGCATTCGAAAGCATGAAAAAAATCATGTCTCTATTTTACTTTAAAATTTTAAAAACACAACTAATGAATATGGTAATTCTCTTCCAATCCGTTATCTTTTCTCTCACTAAACTAATTTGTGAGCCTTCAATTTACACAGTTAGAAAATATGCTCTAGTCCATATACTAGGATAAAATAACAGGGTCATAAGACAGGTGCACTCCATAATCTTTGTGACAACTTACACTTCCAGTGTCTGATAAATATTTGCCTGCAGACTCCCACGTTTCATCCATCCATCAATCAATCAAATCTACCTATCTTTATTTATTTATTGTGAGAAAGAGCTGAAATTTGCCTTTCCTTCCCTGATTTCTGCCACAAACTAGGCAAGGAATTCTGCCTAGGGGTTTCTCAGAGCTCCAGCTATCACTGAGGTTCCTAACAGGGAAACTCAGGCTTGAATGCTCAGGGTTGATGTGAGAGTGCGTGTGAAACGGGGGTGGGGTGAAAGGGCAGTGACGTTTGTAGCTGGGCAGATGGGGGGTGTGAAGGGCTTTCAGGTAAGAGGCACACAGGAAACGGAGAGGCAGCGAAAGCACCTCACGCCTCAGATCACCAGAAGACGCTCCCACCAGTGCCATGACAGTTTGCCAATGCCATGGCACCACGGGAAGTCCCCAACCCTTGCCATAGAAACAGCTGGAAGTTGCTGCCCATTTCTAGCTATTTCCGAATAATCCGCCCCTTAATTAGCATGCCATTAAAAGTGAATTATAAAAATGACTACAAGCCACCCCTAGGCTGCTGCTCTGGGAGCACAACCCACGGAGGGCTCCCTGCCCTGCCGGAGTGGACGCAGGGCTGTAACAATGCCAATGCCTCCGTAGAGCTGCTTTCTTCCACCACAGGCTTGCTTTTGGATTCCTTCCTGAGCGATGCCAAGAACCTGCCCTTCCTCAGTGTGACTCTTGCCTAAAACCTATCCCTGGTATTCTCTTTTCCTAAGCATGCCCTGACTTGTTCTTTCATCTCCTCTGAACTTGCAATTGCTCCTCAGTGACTCTATTCTGCAGATCCAGAAAACTCAACCTTAATCTTCCCAGAGCCCTGTTGTCTCCAATATTGGAATCTCTAGCCTTGTTTTCTCAGACGCCTAGATTACAGGCCTCTCTCTTGAACACCTATTGGTATGGTATCTGGGGATCCTTTAAATACACGGTGATTGGCAGGGGTTACATAGCGGAAATCAGTGCCTGACAATTCGCCTTCCAGGATATGGACTGTCATTCCCTCTCTTGGTGGGCCTCAGTCTCTTATCCATAAAAGTAGAGATTGTAATACTCATTTGAATTGCAGATACCTCAACCCGTACCCACCTAATATAATGTAAAAGCCAAGAATGCAACCCCTTTCCTCACCCCGTGAAGGTAAAGCCCTCAGAGCCAAGGAGAGAAGGCTCAGGGATGGTATCTGGGTGTTTCCAACGCTAACCATGTATTGTGGTTTTTAGTGTTCAAGTTTAAGCTTCCCCAGCTTTAATTTTATTGTAACAAGATTTATTTTTGTAATTCCATTTTTGGATTCTTGATTTCTTGATAAATAAATACAGTTATTTTTGTATACCAATCTTATATAGTGTTACATTCTTAAATTTGTTCATGAGTCCTAATACTTTTTAGTAAATTTCTTACGATTTTCTAAATGCAAGATCATGTCATCTGTACATAAAGACAACTGTACTTCTTCCTTTCCAATCTAGATGCCGTTTATTTATTTACGTTGCCAAGTTGTCCCAGCTACTACTGTTATCAACTAAAAGGGTCTCACTGCCCAAAGCACAAGAAGCCGGTACCATGACACTGAGTTTTCGAGAAAAGAAAAAGTTTAAAGTCAAACCAAAACCTATGGGGTACAGGCCGGGCGCAGTGGCTCAAGCCTGTAATCCCAGCACTTTGGAAGGCCGAGGCGGGCGGATCACAGGGTCAGGAGATTGAGACCATCTTGGCTAACACGGTGAAACCCCGTCTCTACTAAAAATACAAAAAACAAAAATTAGCCAGGCGTGAAGGCGGGTGCCTGTAGTCCCAGATACTCGGGAGGCTGAGGCGGGAGAATGGCGTGAACCCGGGAGGCGGAGCATGCGGTGAGCCGAGATCGCGTCACTGCACTCCAGCCTGGGCAACAGAGCTAGACTCCGTCTCAAAAAAAAAAAAAAAAGAAAAAAAAAGCTATGGGATACAGTAAAAACAGTACTACAGTGCTAAGAAGTAAGTTTATAGAAAAAAGCATCTACATCCAAAAAAGTAGAAAAGCTTCAAATAAACAACCTAATAATACATCTTAAATAATTAGAAAAGCAAGAGCAAACCAAAACCAAAATTAGTAGAAGGAAACATAGCAAATATCGGAGCAGAAATAAATGAAATTGAAATTTAAAAATATAAAATATCAATGAAATGAAAAGTTAATATTTTTTAAAAGACCAACAAAGTCAACAAACATTTAACCAGATTAAGAAAAAAGAGAGAAGACTCAAATACATAAAACCAGAGATTAAAAAGGAGACACTATAACTGATATTGCAGAAATTCAAAGACCCATTAGAAACTATTATGACCGACTATATTCCAATAAATTGAAAAACCTGGAAGAAATGGCTGGGCACCGTGGCTCATGCCTGTAATCCCAACACTTTGGGAAGCCAAGGCAGTTGATCACCTGAGGTCAGGAGTTCAAGACCAGCCTGGCCAACATGGTGAAACCCCATCTCTACTGAAAATACAAAAATTAGCCAGGCACGGTGGCATGCACCTGTACTCCCAGCTACTCCAGAGGCTGAGGCAGGAAAATCACTTGAACCTGGGAGGCAGAGGTTGCAGTGAGCTGAGATTGTACCACGCTGCAGCCTGGGTGACAGAGCAAGACTCCATCTCAAAAAAAAAAAACCTAGAAGAAATGGATAAATGAAATTGAAGCCATAACAAAACATCTCCTAGCAAAGAAAAGCCTGGATTCAATGGCTTCACTGGCTTCACTGATTAATTTTACCAAACACTGAAGGCAGAATTACTATCAATCCTACTCAAACTATTCCAAAAAACAGAGAAGACTGTAGTATTTCCAAACTCATCCTATGAAAAAGACCATCCATCATGTCTAAGGGGGATTTATACCGAGGAGGCCAACATGGTTCAACATATGCAAATCAATGAATGTGACACATCATATCAACAGAATGAAGGCCAAAAACCTTATGATAATTTCAATTGATGCTGAAAAGCATTTAATAAAATTCAACATCCCTGTGATAAAAAGAAACCCTCAAAAAAAACTAGATATAGAAGGAACATACCACAACTCAATAAAAACCATATGCAACAGACCCACAGCCAGTATCATCCTGAACAGGGAAAAGCTGAAAGCCTTTCTTCTAAGATCTGGAACAAGACAGGAATGTCCACTTCCAACACTGTTACTCAACATAGTACTGGAAGTCCTAGCTAGAGCAATTCAGACAAGAGAAAAACAATAAAAGGGATCCAAATTGGAAAGAAGTAAAATTATTACTGTTTTCTTGTTTGCAGATGATTTGATCTTATATTTGGAAAAACCTAAGGACTGCACCAAAAAACTATTAGAACTGATCAACAAATTCAGAGTCACAGGATACAAAATCAAACTACAAAAGTCAGTAGCATTTCTAAATGACAAAAATGAACAATCTAAAGAAGAAAATCAAGAATGTAATACCATTTACAATAACTACAAATAAAATAAAATACCTGGGAATAAACATAACAGAAGAAGTGAAAGATCTCTACAATGAAAACTATAAAACATTGATGCAAAAAAATTAAAGAGGACACCAAAAGGAAAAAAAAAAGGAAAGATAGTTCATGTTCATTGACTGGAAGAGTAAATATTGTTAAAATACCCATACTTCACAAAGCAATCTACAGATTCAATGCAATCCCTATTGAAATACTAATAACACTCTTCACTGAAATAGAAAAAAAATCCTAAAATTTATACGAAACCATAAAAGACCCAGAATACCAAAAGCCATCCTGAGCAAAAAGAACAATACTGGAAGAATCACATCACCTGACTTTAAATTATAGTACAGAGCAATTGTAAACAAAACAGCATGGTACTGGTATAAAACAGACACGTAGACCAATGGAACAGAATAGAGAACCCAGAAATAAATCCATACATTTACAATTAACTCATTTTCAATGAAGGTGCCAAGAATATACATGGGGGAGAGGACAGTCTCTTCAACAAATTGTGCTGGGAAAACTAGATATTCATTGGCAGATTTTTTTTTTTTTTGAGATGGAGTCTAGCTCTGTTGCCCAGGCTGGAGTGCAGTGGCGCGATCTGGGCTCACTGCAAGCTCCACCTCCCAGGTTCACACCATTCTCCTCCTCAGCCTCCCAAGTAGCTGGGAGTACAGGTGCCCGCCACCATGCCTGACTAATTTTTTTGTGTGTATTTTTAGTAGAGACGGAGTTTCACCATGTTAGCCAGGATGGTCTTGATCTCCTGCCCCATGATCTGACCACCTTAGCCTCCCAAAGTCATTGGCAGAATAATTAAACTAGAACCCTCTCTTGCACTATATACAAAAATCAAATCCAAATGGGTTAAAGACTTAAATCAAAGACATGAAACTACTGAAAGAAAACATTAGGGAAACTCTCCAGGAAATTGGTCTTGGCACAGATTTCTTGAGTAATACTCCAAAAGCTCAGGCAAACAAAGCTAAAATGAACAAGTGGTATCACATCAAGGTCAAAAGTTTCTGCATAGTAAAGAAAACAATGGGCAAAGTGAAAAGACAATCCACAGAGTGGAAGAAAATATTTGCAAACTATATATCTGACAAGGGATAAATAACCAGAATATATAAGGAGCTCAAACAACTCTATAAGAAAAAAACTAACAATCCAATTATTTAAATGGGCAAAAGATCTGAACAGACATTTCTCAAAAGAAGGCACACAGGTCAGGCGCAGTGGCTCACACCTGTAATTCCAGCACTTTGGGGAGCCCAGACGGGTGGGCCACTTGAGCCCAGGAGTTCAAGACCAACCTGAACAACATAGCAAATAATTTTAAAAACTACCTGGGCATGGTGATGCCTGCCTGTGGTCCCAGCTACTCAGGGGGCTGAGGTGGGAGGATTGCTTGAACCCTGGCAGTCAAAACTACATTAAGCGATGATCATACCACTGCACTCCAGCCTGGGTGACAGAGTGAGACGCTGTCTCAAAAAATGAGCAAAAACAAATAAGAAGATATATAAATGTCAAATAGGTATATGAAAAGAAGCTCAATATCATTGATCATCAGAGGAATTGAAATCAAAACTACAATAAGATATCATCTTACCCCATTAAAATGGCTTTTATGCAAAAGACAGGCAATAACAAATGCTTGCAAGAATGTGGGGAAAAGGGAACACTCTTACTCTGTTGGTGGGAATGTAAATTAGTATATTCACTATGGAGAACAATATGGAGGTCCCTCAAAAAATTAAAAATAGAACCATCATATGATCCACTGCTGAGTATATATCCAAGAGAGGGAAAATTGGTATATCAAAGAGATATCTGCATTCCCATATTTATTTCAGCATTATTCATAATAGCCAAGATTTGGAAGCAACCTAAGTGTGCAGCAACAGATGAAGGGATAAAGAAAATGTAGTACATATACACAATGGAGTACTCTTCAGCCATGAAAAAGAATAAGATTCTGTCATTTGCAACAACATGGATGGAACTAGAGGACATTATGTTAAGTACAATGAGCCAGGCACAGAAAGACAGACTTTGCATGTTCTCACTCATTTGTGGGAGCTAAAAATTAAAACAACTGAACTCATCAAGATAGAGAGTAGACTGAGAGTTTCCAAAGGCTGGGAAGAGTAGCGGTGTTATGGGATCTTTGGGGTGTTACTTTTCTGGACAGAAACCTCTATGGCTGGTGGCACCTTTGCCCGAGTTTTGCTGGGCCCCGCACACTCAGCCTGGCAGGCTGTGCTCAGCTCATGCTACCACGTTGGATCCCATGCCTGCCAAGGGAGACTGCGTGGAGTGGCAAGGGGTGTGTGAGTGAGCATGGGGTCTGGCCACTGTGCAGTCAGATCTGCTGGCTGCTGCAGTGGGGCAGGTGGCTCCAGGTGCCAACACGGGAGCCAGCTCTCCACAAGGCTGTGGCTGGACCACGGGCACCTCAAGCAGCTTCCATAGCTGGCACACTGGGAACACAGTGGCACCCAGAATCTTGGAGATATCAGGAACCATAGGGCCCCAAGGAAGGAATCACAGCCCTGGCTTGGGGAGCTCCCAGGTCTGGGCTCCCCAAAGGGCCACAGCTCTTCTTTCCTTCTCTTTGCCCACAATGTGGTGAGCAAGTGGCATGTATCAGCCCTGTTTGTGTTACAGCTCTTTCAACCTCTTCCCTAGGATTTGTCATAATTAATTCCCATATCGTCTTATTTTTTTACATGTGTTTCAACTTCAGAAGATGTATGGATCTAAACACAACATGATGTGTTAGCTAGCTGCCATATGAGTTTCTCCCTGTTTCACCACTATGTAGCCTAAAGTTATTCCGTCATCCATGACTATCCTGGCTAAAGAGTCTGAAGATCTTTATTTGGTAGCTATGGCTTCAGCTAGTTCACTTGCTAAGTTACCTAGAGTGGTTGACAGATTTCTAATTATACGTTCATGAGAGGTTACTCCCCACCATTGCAAGAGACTTCTGCCAAACATAGGCCAAAATTCATCTCCTTGGTTTGCAGGTACGGTTTGTCTAATCCTGGAAAATAATTTCGATGAACTACTTCAGCGTTCAGAAACATTGGAGTTATAAGTAGAAAAAGGAAGAGCCACATAACCTAATAGACAATTACCTCTCATATGTCAGTGGTCAACATATTCATAAGCCCATGTGTGCTTGATCCAGGGACCACACAGGGTCCCTGATGGATTCTGAAATTTAAGGCTTTGGTTTACTGGTAACAGAGACAGGTTAATGTACATGTCTTCAGTCTTGAGTAGAGTGTAATCAGTCTGATTTCTTCTTTTTTTTTTTTTTATTATACTTTAAGTTTTAGGGTACATGTGCACATTGTGCAGGTTAGTTACATATGTATACATGTGCCATGCTGGTGCGCTGCACCCACTAACTCGTCATCTAGCATTAGGTATATCTCCCAATGCTATCCCTCCCCCCTCCCCCCTCCCCACCAGAGTATGATATTCCCCTTCCTGTGTCCATGTGATCTCATTGTTCAATTCCCACCTATGAGTGAGAATATGCGGTGTTTGGTTTTTTGTTCTTGCGATAGTTTACTGAGAATGATGGTTTCCAATTTCATCCATGTCCCTACAAAGGATATGAACTCATCATTTTTTATGGCTGCATAGTATTCCATGGTGTATATGTGCCACATTTTCTTAATCCAGTCTATCATTGTTGGACATTTGGGTTGGTTCCAAGTCTTTGCTATTGTGAATAATGCCGCAATAAACATACGTGTGCATGTGTCTTTATAGCAGCATGATTTATAGTCCTTTGGGTATATACCCAGTAATGGGATGGCTGGGTCAAATGGTATTTCTAGTTCTAGATCCCTGAGGAATCGCCACACTGACTCAGCCCAAAATCTCCTTAAGCTGATAAGCAACTTCAGCAAAGTCTCAGGATACAAAAATCAATGTACAAAAATCACAAGCATTCTTATACACCAACAACAGACAAACAGAGAGCCAAATCATGAGTGAACTCCCATTCTTCTTTTTTTTTTAATGAGACAAACATCAGGTAAAGACCTTGACAAGAAGGAAGAGAAATCCCGAGATTCTATAATCATAATAATCGAATTGTAATTGCTAGTTTAAGTAGTCCTTCAAAAATACATCTCATTCCTGACAGGATAAAACAAGTTTTATAAAATATATTATATCTGGGTTCATTAGGGAACACTTGGAGCCAGGAAATAATTCAGGATTCAGCCCAAATTATAGGCAAATAATAAAAACTCGGAAAAAATGATCAGGGCTGGAATCTAATAGCATATGTCACAGTTTTCTTTTGAAACATAAATTTTCTCTCTCGTCCATCATTTTATCAAAGACAAATCATAGTAGGACAAATTTCTGTGCAAAATAAGTTTTAGTCTTATCATACCTGGCCTGATTATTTGCATAAAGTGCAGCAAGAATATTTATTGACCGTATAGGCTTCTTAAAATGGCTTTGTTGGAACTTTTTAATAAGGAATCTTAGACTTTTAAAAGCCTTGAGGCTAGCCAAGTCAAAGATTTGCATCAGACTGTGTCTGTAATACTTTTTTTTAACCTACTTTTTTTATTATACTTTGAGTTGTGGGGTACACGTGCAGAATGCACAGGTTTGTTACATAGGTATACATGTGCTGTGGTGGTTTGCTGCACCCATCAACCCATCACCTATATTAGGTATTTGTCCTAATGCTTTCCCTCCCCCCGCCCCCACCCCCCAACACGCCCCAGTGTGTGATGTTCCCCTCCCTGTGTCCTTGTGTTCTCGTTGTTCAACTCCCACTTATGAGTGAGAACACGTGGTGTTTCATTTGCTGTTCTTGTGTTAGTTTGCTGAGAATGACAGTTTCCAGCTTCATCCATGTCCCTACAAAGGACATGAACTCATCCTTTTTTATGGCTGCATAGTATTCCATGGTGTTTATGTGCCACATTTTCTTTATCCAGTCTATAATTGATGGGCATTTGGGTTGGTTCCAAGTCTTTGTTATTGTGAACAGTCCTGCAATAAACATACGTGTGCATGTGTCTTTATGGTAGAATGATTTATAATCCTTTGGGTATATACCCAGTAATGGGATTGCTGGGCCAAATGGTATTTCTAGTTCTAGATCCTGGAGGAATAGCCACACTGTCTTCCACAATGGTTGAACTAATTTACACTCCCACCAACAGTGTAAAAGCATTCCTATTTCTCCACACCCTCTCCAGTATCTGTTGTTTCCTGACTTTTTAATGATTGTGATTCTAACTGGCATGAGATGGTATCTCATTGTGGTTTTGATTTGCATTTCTCTAATGACTAGTGATGATGAGCTTTTTTTCATATGTTTGTTGGTTGCATAATTGTCCTCTTTTAAGAAGTGTCTGTTCACATCCTTTGCCCACTTTTTGATGGGATTGTTCTTTCTTGTAAATTTGTTTAAGTTCTTTGTAGATTCTGGATATTAGCCCTTTGTCAGATGGATAGATTGCAAAAATTTTCTCCCATTTTGTAGGTTGCCCGTTCACTCTCATAGTCTCTTTTGCTGTCCAGAAGCTCTTTAGTTTAATTAGGTCCCATTTGTCAATTTTGGTTTATTTGCCATTGTTTTTGGTGTTTTAGTCATGAAGTCTTTGCCCATGCCTATGTCCTGAATGGTATTGCCTAGGTTTTCCTCTAGGGTTTTTATGGCTTTAGGTATTAAGTTTAAGTCTTTAATCCATCTTGAGTTAATTTTTATATAAGGTGTAAGGAAGGGATCCAGTTTCAGCTTTCTGCCTAAGGCTAGCCAGTTTTCCCAACACCATTTATTAAATAGGGAATCCTTTCCCCAGTGCTTGTTTTTCTCAGGTTTGTCAAAGATCAGATGGTTGTAGATATGTGGTGTTATTTCTGAGGGTTCTGTTCTGTTCCTTTGATCTATATATCTGTTTTGGTACCAGTACCATGCTGTTTTGGTTACTGTTGCCTTGTAGTATAGTTTGAAGTCAGGTAGCATGATGCTTCCAGCTTTGGTCTTTTTGCTTAGGATTGTCTTGGCTATTCGGGCTCTTTTTTGATTCCATGTGAAATTTAAAATATATTTTTCCAATTCCGTGGAGAAAGTCAATGGTAGTTTAATGGGGATAGCAGTGAATCTATAAATTACTTTGGGTAGTATGGCCATTTTCATGATATTGATTCTTCCTATCGATGAGCATGGAATGTTTTTCCATTTGTTTGTGTCCTCTCTTTTTCCTTGAGGAGTGGTTTGTAGTTCTCCTTGAAGAGGTCCTTCACATCCTTGTAAGTTGTATTCCTAGGTATTTCATTCTTGTTGTAGCAATGGTGAATGGGAGTTCACTCATAGTTTGGCTCTCTGTTTGTCTGTTATTGGTGGATAAGAAAGCTTGTGATTTTTGCACATTGATTTTGTATCCTGAAACTTTGCTGAAGTTGCTTATCAGCTTAAGGAGATTTTGGGCTGAGACGATGGGGTTTTCTATATATATGATCATGTCATCTGCAAACAGAGACAATTTGACTTCTTGTTTTCCTAATTGAATACGCTTTATTTCTTTCTCTTTCCTGACTACCCTGGCCAGAACTTCCAACACTATGTGGAATAGGAGTAGTGAGAGAGGGCATCCTTGTCTTGTGCTGATTTTCAAAGGGAATGCTTCCAGTTTTTGCACATTCAGTATGTTATTGGCTGTGGGTTTGTCATAAATAGCACTTAATATTTTGAGATATGTTCCATCAATACCAGTTTATTGAGAGTTTTTAGCATGAAGGGCTGTTGAATTTTGTCAAAGGCCTTTTCTGCATCTATTGAGATAATCATGTAGTTTTTGTCATTGATTCCGTTTATGTGATGGGATTACATTTATTGATTTGCATGTTGAACCAGCCTTGCATCCCAAGGATGAAGTCAACTTGGTCATGGTGGACAAGATTTTTGATGTGCTGCTGGATTCAGTTTTCCAGTATTTTATTCAGGATTTCTGCATCGATGTTCATCAGGGATATTGGCCTAAAATTTTCTTTTTTTGTTGTGTCCCTGCCAGGTTTTGGTATCAAGATGATCCTGGCCTCATAAAATGAATTAGGGAGGATTCTCTCTTTTTCTATTGTTTGGAATAGTTTCAGAAGGAATGGTACCAGCTGCTCTTTGTACCTCTGGTAGAATTTGGCTGTGAATCCGTCTGGTACTGGACTTTTTCTCGTTGGTAGGCTATTGATTAATGCCTCAATTTCAGAACTTGTTATTGTTCTATTCAGGAATTTGACTTCTTCCTGGTTTAGTCTTGGTAGTATTCTCTGATGATAATTTGTATTTCTGTGGGATCAGTGGTGATATCCCCTTAATCATTTTCTTATTGCATCTATTTGATTCTTCTCTCTTTTCTTCTTTATTAGTTTGGCTAGTAGTCTGTTTTGTTGATCTTTTCAAAAAACCGGCTCCTGGATTCATTGATTTTTTGAAGAGTTTTTCGTGTCTCTATCTCCTTCAATTCTGCTCTGATCTTATTTATGTCTTGTCTTCTGCTAGCTTTTGAATTTGCTTGTTCTTGCTTCTCTAGTTCTTTTAATTTTGATGTTAAGGTGTCAATTTTAGATCTTTCCTGCTTTCTCTTGTGGGCATTTAGTGCTATAAATTTCCCTCCACACACTGCTTTAAAAGTGTCCCAGCGATTCTGGTACGTTGTGTCTTTGTTCTCATTGTTTTTTTTTTTTTTTTTTTGAGACGGAGTCTCGCTCTGTTGCCCAGGCTGGAGTGCAGTGGCGCGATCTCGGCTCACTGCAAGCTCCGCCTCACGGGTTCACGCCATTCTCCTGCCTCAGCCTCCCGAGTAGCTGGGACTACAGGCGCCCGCTACCACGCCCGGCTAATTTTTTGTATTTTTAGTAGAGACGGGGTTTCACCGTGTTAGCCAGGATGGTCTCGATCTCCTGACCTCGTGATCCGCCCGCCTCGGCCTCCCAAAGTGCTAGGATTACAGGCGTGAGCCACCGCGCCCGGCCCTCATTGGTTTTGAAGAACATCTTTATTTCTGCCTTCATTTCGTTATTTACCCAGTAGTCATTCAGGAGCAGGTTGCCCAGTTTCCATGTAGTTGTGAGGTTTTGAGTGAGTTTCTTAATCCTGTATACTAATTTGAATGCATTGTGGTCTGAGAGACTGTTTGTTATGATTTCCATTATTTTGCATTTCCTGAGGAGTGTTTTACTTCCAATTATGTGGTCAATTTTCGAATAAGTGCAATGTGGTGCTGAGAAGAAGGTACATTCTGTTGATTTGGGGTGGAGAGTTCTGTAGATATCTTTTAGGTCCACTTGGTCCAGAGCTGAGTTCAAGTCGTGGATA
Organism: Pan troglodytes; assembly: GCF_028858775.2. Lineage (NCBI taxonomy): Eukaryota > Metazoa > Chordata > Mammalia > Primates > Hominidae > Pan > Pan troglodytes. The sequence goes on from NC_072412.2 coordinate 9,190,594, forward strand.
TTCTTGTTAATTTTCTGTCTCATCTATCTAATATTGACAGTGGAGTGTTAAAGTCTCCCACTATTACTGTGTGGGAGTCTAAGTCTCTTTGTAGGTCTTTAAGAACTTGCTTTATGAATCTGAGTGCTCCTGTATTGGGTGCATATATGTCTAAGATAGTTAGCTCTTCTTGTTGCATTGATCCCTTTACCATTATGTAATGCCCTTCTTTGTCTCTTTTTATCTTTGTTGGCTTAAGATCTCTTTTATCAGAAACTAGGATTGCAACCCCTGCTTTTTGTTGCTTTCCACTTGCTTGTTAAATGTTCCTTCATCCCTTTATTTTGAGCCTATGTGTATGAGATGGGTCTCCTTAATACAGCACATTGATGGGTCTTGACTCTTTATCCAATTTGCCAGTCTGTGTCTTTCAATTGGGGGCATTTAGCTCATTTACATTTAAGGTTAATATTATTATGTGTGAATTTGATCCTGTCATTATGATACTAGCTGGTTATTTTGCTCATTAGTTGAGGCAGTTTTTCCATAGTGTCAATGGACTTTATAATTTGGTATGTTTTTGCAGTGGCTGTTACCAGTTGTTCCTTTCCATGTTTAGTGCTTCCTTCAGGAGCTCTTGTAAGGCAGTCCTGGTGGTGACAATATCTCTCAGCATTTGCTTGTAAAGGATTTTATTTCTCCTTCAACTATGAAGTTTAGTTTGGCTGGATATGAAATTCTGGCTTGAAAATTCTTTTCTTTAGGAATGTTGTATATTGGCCCCCACTCTCTTCTGGCTTGTAGGCTTTCTGCCAAGAGATCCACTGTTAGTCTGGTGGGCTTCCCTTTGTGGGTAACTCAACCTTTCTCTCTGGCTGCCGTTAATATTTTCTCCTTCATTTCAACCTTGGTGAATCTGATGATTTTGTGTCTTGGGTTTGCTCTTCTTGAGGAGAATCTTAGTGGTGTTCTCTGTATTTCCTGAAGTTGAATGTTGGCCTGTCTTGCTAGGTTGGGGAAGTTCTCCTGGATAATATCCTTAAGAGTGTTTTCCAACTTGATTCCATTCTCTCTGTCACTTTCAGGTACACCAATCAAACGTAGATTCAGTCTTTTAACATAGTCCTCTATTTCTTGGAGGCTTTCTTCATTTCTTTTCCCTCTTTTTTCTCTAATCTTGTCTTCTTGCTTTATTTCATTGAGTTGATCTTCAATCTCTGATATCCTTTCTCCTGCTTGATTGATTCAGCTATTGATATTTGTGTATGCTTCATGAAGTCCTTGTGCTGGGTTTTTCAGCTCCATCAGGTCATTTATATTCTTCTCTAAACTGGTTATTCTAGTTAACAATTTGTCTAACCTTTTTTTTCAGGCTCTTAGCTTCCTTGCATTTGGTTAGAACATGCTCCTTTAGCTCGGAGGAGTTTGTTTTTACCCTCCTTCTGAAGCCTACTTCTGTCAATTCGTCAAACTCATTGTCTGTCCAGTATTGTTCCCTTGCTGGCGGGGAGTTGTGATCTTCTGGAGGAGAAGAGGCATTCTGGCTTTTGGAGTTTTCAGCATTTTTGCACTGGTTTCTCCACATCTTTGTGGATTTATCTACCTTTGGTCTTTGATGTTGGTGATGTCGATACTATTCCTTTCTCTTTGTTAGTTTTCCTTCTAACAGTCAGGTCCCTCTGCTGCAGGTTTGCTCGAGTTTGCTGGAGGTCCACTCCAGACCCTGTTTGCATGGGTATCACCAGTGGAGGCTTAGTTGGAAATGCATGAACCACCTGCCTTCTGTGTTGATCTCACTGGGTGCTGCAGGCCGGAGCTGTTCCTATTCAGACATCTTGCCAGCTCTCCTGTAATACTTTAATGAGTGGGTGTAGTCCTCTCTTCTCAAGGTCCCCAAATATCTTGAGGTTCCTGGGCCCGTCAGAAACTGACATTCTTTACTTCTTACCACAAGGACAGCAACTTTGTAAAGGACCCTTGTAGACAGGACATCAAGCCAGTCATTCTAAGGGGCTTTGTATTGGTGCTATAAAGTCAACCTCAATTCCTTAAAGTGGTCTGGTTGTATCTGCCATTCGAGTTAAAGCCTTGATAAAACAAACAGTGTCTCCAATTGAATCCTGTTACCAAAAAAAGATTCTTATTGAAATTATGCAAATAATTATATTGCCATAATTTAAGAATGCTCACGAAAGGCTTCTGAATTCTGGAGAAATCAGCTAGAGAGACAGATAAATGGCTCAAATTTTTGTTCACAATGTAGTTTATCTAATGTATTGTAAGTTAAAAATAGCTGAAAAGAAAAAAAATTCTTGACTTTGGAAAACAAAACATAAAGAGAATCAACAATGTTTCCAATGGAAGGGCCATGAATAAAATCTTTTCCTTCTTTTATAAGTTCAGTCCCATGTAACTAAATCTTGTTCTGCTTGATTTCAAATAGCAATTCTCATTCAGTTTTTTGTGTTTTGCTTGATTTCAATTGGAAATTCTCATTCAGCTTTTTAGAGTCCTGGAAGATTTTCCTAGTCCAACAGTATGATCCCCAAAGTTATCTGAAACCATATTTAAGAGAACTTGTCAGAGTCCTTTCCATTAAAAGTAATTTAGATGATAGCTGATTGTAAAGGCTTTTTTTTTTTTTTTGAGACATTGTCTGGCTCTATCACTCAGGATGGAGTGCAGTGGCATGATCTTGGCTCACCGCAATCTCTCCCTCCTAAACTCAAGCCATCCTCCTACCTCAGCCTCCAAAGTAGCTGGGACCATAGGTATGCACCATCATGCTGGCTAATTTCTGTATTTTTGTAGAGACAGGGTTTTACCACGTTGCCCAGGATGCTTTCAAACTTCTGAGTTCAAGCAATTCACCCACCTTGGCCTTGCAAAGTGCTGGGATTTTTACACGCGTGAGCCACCATGCCCTGCACCATGCCCAGCACCGTGCCCTGCACAGCCTCCAGCAGCGTGCCCGGCCTGTAAAGGGTTTTAGAGAAGAACTTTAAACAATCACCGTGGATGACAAAAACTTAGAATATCCTTTGGTTAAAATCCAGTGGAAGTTCTCAACTGGAGAGAAAATTTAGTTATTTCTATTATATGTAGCATTTTAAGATAACAGCCAGAATCATGACTGACGGCAACACTTCAGATCCATCAGACTTCCACAAGTTTTATATAATCTTTAGAATATTTATATTAATAATATATCTATATATATACAACTTTAGAGAATATTTAACATCATCAAAATTATGACTGATACCATATTAGATTTTTATAATTTATATAACATTTAAAATATTTATATTAATAATATACCTATAAATGAAACCAAAAGAAGATTTAGACCAGGCACAGTGGCTCATGCCTGTAATCCCAACACTTTGGGAGGCCAAGTTCGACAGATCATCAGAGGTCAGGACTTCGACAGAAGCCTGGCCAACATGGAGAAATCTTGTCTCTACTAAAAATACAAAATTAGCCGGGCATGGTGTCATGTGTCTGTAGTCCCAGCTACTTGGGAGGTTGAGGCAGGAGAATCACTTGAACCTTGGGGCAGAGGTTGCAGTGAACCTAGATCACGCCACTGCACTCCAGCCTGGGTGACAAAGCAAGATTCTGTCTCAGAGAAAAAAAAAGAGATTTAGACTTATCTTTTGGCAATGCTTCCCATACAATGTTATCAATTAAGTTTTAGCAAAGATGTAAAAAAATTGAAAACATTTGACCAAAACAGAATGACAGTTTATTGTTTTTTATTTTATTTTTTTTTGAGACAGGGTCTCACCCTGTTGCCCAGGCTGGAGTGCAGTGGTGAAATCATGGCTCAATGCAGCCTCAACCTCCCAGGCTCAGGTGATCCTCCATCTTAGTCTCCCAAGCAGCCAGGACTATGAGCACTTGCTACCACACCTAGCTAGCTTTTGTATTTTTAGTAGAGATGGGGTTTTGCCATTTTGCCCAGGCTGGACTTGAACTCCTGGGCTCAAGTGATCCACCCACCTTGACCTCCCAAAGGGCTGGAATTACAGCCATGAGCCACTGCACACAGCCACATGTCATTTTTAAATAACAGTCATTTATTTAATTAGCATGACAACCAAAAGACATCAAAAGCAACATAGAAGGTTACATGGACGTGAAAACTGAAAACCCTCAGTTTTCCCAAGTAATTAAAAAAAATAAAGGCAACACATGGATTATCTTGATAAAACCTAAAATCTTTATTACAGGCCAGTCATTTAAAGGGTAAAACTCCTGTGGCATAACTGTGTCTTCTTACAGGAAGCTAATTTAAATCACTTGGAAGTCAATTCTGATGATAAGGAGACTTGAATTTAATTAGACATAGAAAGAGTGTGTCCAGGGTCATGAGTGAGCATAATAGTACAAAGGAATGTAAACAGGAAAACCAGAGCATAGAGCAGTGGGGATCCATAGCTCACAATGATAGCATGGAAGTTTCCTGGTTACATGAAGTAATTAAGACATATTTAAAAGCCAAGAGTACAAAATTAGACCTGATGAAAAACCTGAAGGAGTTATCACCGCAGCCAAGCAGGAAACCCAAGCCTTTTATTCCTTCTCAAGAAGGAACAGGAGACAATGATGTGATCTGTGAGTCATGTGTAACATGGAAGTACAGGAAAAGTTGAACTTCTGATATACAAATCTGAAAAGGTTTTATAGTAACAGATTTCAGGATTAAAAGTCAGTATTTATTACCTCTTATTATGAGCAAATAAATACCTTAAGAAAACCTTGTTGTTTTAACCAAAATTTTTAGTTTTAATGTTTTTAATATTACAGCTAATTTAAATAAACTTTATAAACAATCTATCTGATCTCAATCAGTTTTGACCTCGATGTAAGATTTACATAAACTTTTAATAACCTTGTATAATTTTTTCATCTTTCCCAACTTTTTATACACATTTAGTTTTATCTATCTTTTTTATTCCTTCAATTTAAAATAATCCTTAAAAATCTCTAAGCGAGTTTACTTTTTCTGAAACAAAAATCGGTATACATTTTGCATACAGAATTGTTTCTCTTGTATCTAGTAGTCTTAATCACATATATCTACCAAGATATTAACACTTAGTAACCCTTATTTTAATAAAAAACCTAGGAAGCAAGAAATCTTGAATTGTCATATAGCAGTATCTTACATATGAGAATAATTTTATAATTTAGAATTATGTGTTCCTAAAACATATTTTTTAAGATGGATTTTCACTCTTGTTGCCCAGGCTGGAGTGCAATGGTGTGATCTCATCTCACTGCAACCTCCGTCCCCCAGGTTCAAGCAATTCTCCTGCCTCAGCCTCCCAAGTAGCTGGGATTACAGGAACCCAGCACCACACCTGGCTAATTTTTTGTATTTTTTAGTAGAGATGGGGTTTCACTATGTTGATCAGGCTGGTCTTGAGCTCCTGACCTCAGGTGAGCCGCCCGCCTTGGCCTCCCAAAGTGCAGGGTTACAGGCGTGAGCCACAGTGCCTGGGCTAAAACATAAGTTTTAAATTGGAAATAACCCAGATATTTAATGAATATCTATTATTTAATTTAATATAACTAAAATTTCAAAAATAGGCTGGGCATGGTGGCTCACACCTGTAATCCCAACACTTTAGGAGGCCAAGGCAGGAGTATCATGAGACCAGCCTGAGCAAAATAGTGAGATGCTGACTCTACAAAAAAAAAAAAAAGTTAGCTGACCATGGTGGTGCATACCTGTAATTAACAGCTACTTGGGTGGCTGAGGTGGGAGGATTCCTTGAGCGCAGGAGGTCAAGGTTGCAGTGAGCTGGGATCATGCCACTGAACTTCAGCCTGGGTGACAGACAGAGACACTGTCTCAAAAAAATTTCAAAAATACATTAAGATGTCTTGTATAGACATTTATCCTTTTACATTTACTTATTTTTGACAGTTTATCTAGAGTATTTGTGAGAACTGAGGTATTAGACAAAGCTAGTCATCATTTCTAGGTTTTTCTCTTGTTAACCATGTTATAGCCTGTGAATATCAGGTGTTCACGTAAGTGAGGACTTCAAAGTTAAATACATGGGTATTTTACCAATAACTCAGAAAATTCCATTATTTTTGTTCAGCAAACCGTATTAAATTGGTCTTATGTATTTAAAAAATCACATAAACAAATATTCTTTTTTCCTGTGTTTATAGTTTTATAACCTTCATGCCAAACCCTAGCACCTTAAAATATCTAGCAAATGTAATTATAAAACACAGTCAAAAATGTATGCTGACAATTCTGAAGACATTTGTATTTTTATTTCATCAATACTTTTTAAATTATTTGTATTTATAAAAGAACTCTCTTTTATCTGGGCACAGTGGTTCGTGCCTGTATCCCAGCACTTTGAGAGGCTGAGGCAAGAGATCACTTGAGCTCAGGAGTTTGAGACCAGCCTGGGCAACATAGTGAGACCCAATCTCTACTAAGAATAAGATAAAAAATTGCCAGGCATGGTAGTGCATGCCTATTGTCCCAGCTACTAGAGAGGATGAGGCAGGAGGATTGCTTGAGCCTGGGAGGTTGAGATAACAGTGAGCTATGATCCCACTACTGCACTCCAGTCTGGGGAACAGAGTGAGACCTTAGAGTGAGACCTTGTCTCAAAAAGAGAAAAAAAAAATAAAGAATTGTTTCATTCTTTTGTTTTTCTTCAGCCAAGTAACCTTGAATTGGTAACACCACAGACAGTAAGTCTTATCTCAACACCAGTAGACAAATCAGCAGATTTAAAGTAGGCAGGGAAAAAAAAATAGATAGGCAAAAGAACTGAGAATTTTTTCATTTTAGGGTTTTTAAAAATAGTAACTATTTGAGTTCTGAATTTTCTTTCATGTAATTTGGCCATCAGGTTTAAAGTGTGCGTGTAATCCCAACACTATGGGAGGCTGAGGCAGGTGGGTCACTTGAGGCCAGGAGTTTGAGACCAGCTTGGCCAACGTGACAAAACCCCATCTCTACTGAAAATACAAAAATTAACTGGGTGTGGTGGTGTGCACCTGCAGTCCCAACTATTCAGGAGGCTGAGGCAGGATAATCGCTCAAACCTGGGAGGCGGAGGTTGCAGTGAGCCGCGACTGTACCACCATACTCCACCCTGGGCAACAGAGCAAGACACTGTGTCAAAAAGAAAAAGAAAAAAAGTATATATATATGTGTGTGTGTGTGTGTGTATAGGCTGGGCAGAGTGGCTCATGCCTGTAATCCCAGCAGTTTAGGAGACCAAGGCCGGAGGATCACTTGAGATCAGGAGTTTGAGACCAGCCTGGCCAACATGGTGAAACTTCATCTCTACTAAAACCACAAAAATTAGCTGGGTATGTTGGCGCACACCTGTAATCGCAGCTACTCAGGAGGCTGAGACAGGAGAATTGCTCGAACCTGGGAAGTGGAGGTTGCAGTGAGCCAAGATCACACCACTGCACTCCAGTATGGGCAACAGAGCAAGACTCTGTCTCAAAAAAGTGTGTGTGTGTGTGTGTGTGTGTGTGTGTGTGTGTGTGTGTGTGGCTAGAATGGTCCATAATATATAGCCAGCTCGAGTCCCAGAAAACCTAGCAAGCTTAAGGTTAGAGCTTCTCATTTTGGCCTTTTCAAGATTAAATCTCCTTTAGTAGGCCCTTCCCCTCTAGGGAGGTACTTGCCGGAGTGCTGCCTGAAGTTGGTTTTCTGATGCCCTGTTGTTTCTGTTCTGAATGGTTTATTTCTCACTATAAGAGCTCAGCAAAGCAGGCAGAGTTAAAAAGCAGAGACATGAAGGCTTTAAAATCATGGACTTCACTCCTACACTGAATTTCAGGTCCCCAGAAAGACAGAAACACCATGGGACCACAGCAAAGGCAGAAGGAGGAGTGAGAGAGGGAGGTGGACAGAACAACAAACAGGAGTTGGCTCTCATTTTTTCACGCGTGCCATTTTCTTTAGGTTTTTCTAGTTTATGGAGTCTGTTTGTTCCTGTTGAGCACACAGATAAACTAGAGATCTCACAAGGCTTTTGCTGAGAACATCAAAGCCTTTAACCTCTGTTGGGCCAAATATTTAGATCAAAAATACAGACAGACACACAAAAGCCAGAACCAGACCAGATTGAGTAGCTCAGTGGCTACAGCCTTTTTTCCCTTTATTCTTTAGGATATGAACTCAAACCAGATTCAGGGTTCTAACCCCAACCAGGACCCCCCTGGGGTGAAACTGAAACCCCACAGTCTAGACAAGGTTGGGGGTCATTTTTTATTTTTTATTTTTTTTTGAGATGGAGTTTCACTCTTGTTGCCCAGGCTGGAGTGCAATGGTGCAATATTGCCTCACCGCAACCTCCGCCTCTCAGGTTTAAGCACTTATCCTGCCTCAGCCTCCCAAGCTGGGATTACAGGCTTGTGCCACCACGCCCAGCTCATTTTGCACTTTTAGTAGAGACGGGGTTTCTCCATGTTGGTTAGGCTGGTCTCGAACTCCCAACCTCGTGTGATCCGCACACCTAAGCCTCCCAAAGTGTTGGCATTACAGTCATGAGCCACTGCGCCCGGCCTGCTTGTTCTTTTCATTTCATCCTGATCTCCGAATACAGGAGAGTAGCTGATTTGGTGTTCACTAACAAGCACAGAAGCTTTGTTACATTTACAGTGTCATTCTTGGCAAAACCTGAAGTTTTGCCTCCCGGGTTCATGCCATTCTCCTGCCTCAGCCTCCTGAGTAGCTGGGACTATAGGTGCCCGCCACCTCACCCAGCTAATTTTTTGTATTTTTAGTAGAGACGGGGTTTCACCGTGTTAGCCAGGATGGTCTCGATCTCCTGACCTTGTGATGTGCCCACCTCGGCCTCCCAGAGTGCTGCGATTACAGGCGTGAGCCACCGCGCCCAGCCAGAAGCTCTAATTTCAATGATGATTGTACTTTTTATCTCTTCCTCAGCATCTGGCTCATGATAAAATTTCAGGTGTCTTGATGGTATCTAAATCAGTTGTTGATTCGGTCCTGGAGAAACACAAGCATAACCTCTATGCCAAGTTATAATTTTACCTATTTCCCAAGTTTTTGTTATTGGATCTCTCCACCAAACCAGTTGTTCTGCTTCTGTCTTTGCAGCTGGTTTCTGTAGATGCTGTTCAGCTGCTGGTCACATCTGGCCTTTGGGCAGGCTCAAAAATTTGAAAGTTAATAATGCAAGATTCAATTGTGTATGGGCTATCCCATAATCCCTGTTTCTCCCCCTTTTTTGTTTTTATTATCAGTTGTTCATCTGTATGAAATCTTAACTGAGCATTTTCAATTAACTGTGTGGAATGACCCATGTATGAAGAATCAGAAATCACATTAACAGGCATATCAAAAGCAGTCAACACCTCAATTACAGCTACAAGCTCCGCCTTTTGAGCTGAAGTATAGGGTGTCTGGAAAACTTTACCTTTTGATCCACAATAAGAAGCTTTACCATTACTAGACCCATCTGTGAAACAATGAAAACGCTTAGCAGGCTGCAGGTTGTTTACTGCAGGAATTGTAAATGCAAACCGTTCACAGTCTTGCTCAGCTAAAAGGGTAGTAAAGAAACAGTCTTTTAAATCTGTGACTATTAAAGGCCAATTTTTTGGAATTATAGTAGGAGAAGGCAATCCTGGCTGTTATATTTCCATTGGTTGTATAACTGAATTGATGGCTCTTAAGTCAGTTAACATTCTCCATTTACCTGATTTTTTCTTAATTATGAAAACTGGAGAATTCCAAGGGGAAAATGTTGGAGCTATGTGCCCATTTTCTAATTGTTCAGTAACTAATTTCTCTAAAGCATCCAGTTTCTCTTTGCTTATGCAGCCATTATTCTATCCAAATTGGCTTATCTGTTAACCATTTTAAAGGTATAGGTTCTGGAGGCTTAACAGTGGCCACCATCAAAAATGGTATCCTAATCTTTGGCAGGAACTTTGTCTTTCCGTTTGAAGCAGTTCTTTCAAATCTTGCAATTTTTTTCTACTCCTATACCAGGGACATGCCCCATTTCGTGCATCATATGTTGACTTTGAGGGCTGTATAATTGTTATGGAATTAGAACTTGTGCTCCCCATTGTCATAATAAATCTCTCCCCCATAAATTTATAGGTACAGAAATTGCAATTGGTTGAAGAGTCCCAGGTTGTCCATCGGGCCCTTCAAAATGCAAAATACAGCTACTTTGATACACTTCTGGAGCTTTAGCAGTTTCCACTGCGTTAAATTGAGTGGGCTGAATTGGCCACATGGACAGCCAGTGCTGTAGAGAAATGATTGAAATGTCCACTCCTACCAAAAAAAAATGTCCACTCCTACCAAACCTTTAAAGTTCTTTCCCTGGATAGTTATTTCACAGATAGGATGTTTATCAGTAATTTGATTTACCCAATAAGCTGCCTTGCCTTTTTTATTTGTGCTTCCAAATCCTCCAGTTCATTTAATTTCACTTTTTCCCATTCCCACATACGGCACACTCAGGAGCTGTGCTATGAGCTCTCCTGGCTGTGCTTTCCAGGGAACAGAAGTAGATATCACAATTTGAATTTCTTCATTGTAATCTGAATCAATGACTCCAGTGTGTATTTGTACCCCTTTTAAACTTAAACTAGACCTTCCTAAAAGTAATCCCATTGTCCCTCCTGGCAATGGTCCACAGACTCCTGTTGGGACCTTTTGTGGGGGTTCCCCAGGCAGAAGGCTCACAGCCTTTGTGCACCATAAATGTACTGCGGCACTATGGGATGTGGTGGGGGACAGATAATATTTGGGGGTGAGGGAACGGCCTGAGCTGGAAATGCCCTGGATTAGAACAGGGCCTGGGATGGGCCCATCAGGGAGTTTCCCAAAATCGGGTTCCCTTCTTTATCAAACTTAGAGTGACACTGATTAGCCCAAAGTTTTCCTTTTTTATATTTTGGACATATTTCAGGATCAGCAGTTTTCTTTTTTCCCCTATCGGGTGGCCTGGGTCGCTGATTTTTTTTCTACATTCTTTTTAGTATGACCATGTTTCCCACAGTTAAAACAAGCTCCAGGAAATGGAGTATTTCCTTTATCCACTCTCAGTCCTGCCATCGCCTGTGCCAACAAAGTAGCTTTATGTAGATTACCTCTGATACCATCACAGGTCTTGATATAATCAACTAAATGTGCTTTCCCTCTGATAGGTCGCAGAGCAGCCTAGCAATAGGGATTAGCATTGTCAAAAGCTAATAACTGAAACACTATATCCTAAGCAGCCAAATCTGCAATAATCTTTTTAAGAGACTCCTGTAACCAAGCTATAAAATCCACGTATGGTTCTCTTGGTCCCTGTTTTATAGCACTAAAGGAAGGGTAGTGTTCTCCACATGAAGTGATTTTTTCCAAGCTCTAATGCACACTCCTCTAAGCTGTTCTATGGCATCATCCTGCATGACACTTCGGCATGTAAACCAGCCCAGCCACCAACCCCCAAAAGTTGGTCTGCAGTTATATTAATTTGAGGTTGGGCCCAGGCATTGTGAGCAGCCTGAATGGAAGCTTCATCTGCCCACTAAGTTTTAAATTGTAAGAACTGAGCAGGAGTTAGACAAGCTTGAGTAATAGTGTTCCAGTCAGTAGGAATCATACGACTGGAAACGGCAACATTCTTTAACGGTCCCATTTCAAAAGGAGAACCTGGTCCATACTGATTTAGCTTGTTTAATTTTTTTGAGTAATTTAAAAGGAAAAGGCTCAAATGTAGCTATAATATTTCCCTGTTGATCTGGGGCACGTATTCCAACAGGGAACTGCCAAGCCTCTAAATCCCACTTTTGTCTAGCTTGCTGAATTCCTGCCTGAATAGAACTAAGAGCGGTCGCTCAAGGCGCTGCTCGAACAGTCACCAGGGTAACTACTTTTCACACAGTGTCCTCCAGAAAAGAAAGATCTGGAGGGTTGTTTTCTTCAAAATAATAATGAGGGGGTGCAGAAGGGTAGGGATGAACCTCTCCCTCCTTTTCTGCTTCAGCTTTAGGTGGCAAATAAACCTGGTCTGTAACCTCTACGGCTACTTTGTTATACTCTCCTTCCTCCTCATCATCCGTGTGAAAAAGTTCCAAGGTAGAACGAACCACAGCCCACACTTGTCCCATTGTTACCCTGATGCTTCCGAGCTCCCCCTTCTTACTCACCACGGGGATTGCTTTAACACTACTTGGGTGTCCTCCAGCTAGTCCCACATTCCACGTGCTCCAGCGATCCTTTGACCTGTATTCGAGCCCCCATGAATGGGCACCACTTGCTGAGACCAGGTCAGTCGGGGAGACCCTAACCCAGCAGCGCAAGAGGAATTAAAGACACACACACTGAAATATAGAGGTGTGAAGTGGAAAATCAGGGGTCAGAGCTGAGAGCCCTGAACAGAGATTTACCCACGTATTTATTAACAGCAAGCCAGTCATTAGCATTGTTTCTATAGATATTAGATTAACTAAAACTATCCCTTATGGGAAACGAAGGGATGGGCTGAATTAAAGGAATAGGTTGGGCTGGTTAACTGCAGCAGAAGCATGTTCTTAAGGCACAGATCACTCATGCCCAACTACTGTGGGGACCTTCTTTGGTGGCTCCCCAGGAAGTAAGGAGATGGGAATTGTTCTGTAGAGGTCTACAGCAACACTGCTTGCTGAGGTGGGGGACAATTGTTGTACATTTATAAGGGCAGTGGCTGTGCTGGGTATGCCTCGGTTTGTTGAGGGGCTCGAGGCGGGTCCCTCTTCCTATTTCCTGAAAGAGGTTGTCCATCTTTGCTAAATTTAGAATGACACGGACTTGCCTAGTGATTGCCTTTCTTACACCAGGGACATACACTGTGACTTTTCTGTTGATTGATGGTAGTAGTTTTCGTCTTTTGAATTCCTTTCTACATTCTTTTCTTGTGTCCAATTTGCCCACAATTAAGGCAAGAGCCTGAGAAATGAAGCATATTTTTTCTTACTCTTAATCTAGCCATAGCCTAAGCTAAAAGAATAGCCTTATGTAAGTTACCTCCAATGCCATCACAAGCCTTAATATATTTAGTTAAATGAGCCTTCTCTCTCAGGGGTCTAATAGCAGTTTGACACTCTGCATTAGCATTATTGTATGCAAGAAGCTGTATTACAACATCCCGAGCTGTTTTTATCATTTATGGCTTTATACACAGCCTCTTGGAGCTGAGCAATAAAATTAATATATGGTTCTTTAGGTCCTTGTCAGACAGAACTGAAATAAGGATACTTTCCCCGGTAACATTTATCCTTTTCTATGCCTGCAAGCACATGAAGCACAGCTGAACAATGACAACATCTTCCATTACTACTTGATTTCCTAATCAACCCCAGTTAGGGCCAACTCCTATTAACTGATCAAAGAAAACAGGCACAGGTGGCTGCCCTTGTGTGTTTTCTTTTGCCTGAGTTTAAGCTTCAACAGCCTACCAAGTTTTAAACTGCAAGTGCTGAGATGGAGTGAGAACAGGTTTTGTCAAAGTATCCTAATTATATGGTATTAATCTATTATCAAGAGCCATATTTTTAAATAAAGTTTGCACAAAAAGAGAGTTCAGTCCATATTGACTAATGGCTTGCTTAAATTCTTTAGTAACTTAAAAAAAAAGAGCCTAATTAGCTATATTCTGTCCTACTTGCTGGATTATAGTAACGGGAAATTGCCATGCTTCAAGGTCTCCCTTGGCTTTAGCTTTTTGAATAGAATTTTGTCTAGCACCACCAATTGCTCCAGGTTTTAATGTTGCAACTACAGGAGCAGTAAGTTTTTCAGCTAATTTATTTTCTCACCCATTTAAGGGAGAGAGAGGAGGTGGCCATTCACTTAATTCAGCAGGTGGAGCCAACGGGCTAGTAAAACATACTTTTTAAAATTTTTCTTTCTTTTCTTTAATCTCCTCCAGTAGCTGCTCCCCACACTCAGAATTTGAAGTTAGTTTTTTACACTCATCCTCCTCTTCCTCATCTGAATCTGCCTCATCATCTGTTTGAAATGGCTCAAGGGCTGCCTTTATTAGTGCCCACACTGACCATACAGAAACTGGAATTTCTGCTCCATCTTTATATGCCTTTTAAAAATCTCTTCCAATTCTCTCCCATTCATCCAACTTCATACTCCTTTGTTCTGGAAACCATGGGCAAAACTGCTTTACTGTACTAAAGAGTGATAACAAATTCTAAGTACTAACTTTCACTCCCCATCTTTGTATGTCCTCGGGTGTCTTTTGATGATGTGTCCTCTGCTTTCACATGCTCTAGCCTTCCTTCACCAGGGTCTTTGTCGCCCCATGTTGGGCACCAGGAATGTTGGGGTGATCAGACCCAACACTAGGTCAGGGGGGTGACGAAGTCCGGCAGAGTCAAAGGAATGAGAAAAAGACAGTTTGAGAGAGAAAGTGGAACCAGGGGACCATCACGAGTGTGGAGTCTGCAAAGTCCCCAAGCTCTGGAAGCCCATGCTATTTATTGGTGCTCAAACAAAGAAACAGGTGGTGAGGATGTGGGGGTTGAAAGGAAACGGTGTATCAAGTGAATGAGAAACATATGGCCCTGCCTCAGCTTCTGTTCCAACACTCAGCTTTTCTCCCAACACATTCCCCTTAAGAACAGGAATAAAATAGGGATGCCTGTTCTCACCACTCTTGTTCAACAAGTCCTAGCCAGAGCAATCAGGCAAGAGAAAGAGATAAAAGGCATCCAAATAGGAAATGAAGTCAAATTATCTCTCTTCACTGATGATATGATTATACACCTAGAAAACCCTAAAGACTGTGCCAAAAGGCTCCTAGAACTGATAAAAACTTCAGCAAAGTTTCACGATAAAAAAATCAACATATAAAAAGAAGTAGCATTTCTGTACACCAAAAATGTTTAAACTGAGAGGTAAATCAAGAGTGCAATCCTGTTTACCACAGCAACCCCCAAAATAAAATAAAATAAAAGAATATGTCTAACCAAGGAGGTAAAGGATATCTAAAAGGAGAACTATAAAACACTGCAGAAAGAAATCATAGATGACAAAACAAATGGAAAACCATTCCATGTTCATGGATTAGAAAGATCAATATTGTTAAAATGGCTATACCGCCAAAAGCAATCTACACATTCAACACTATTCCTATGAAACAACCAATGTCGTTTTTCACAGAATTAGAAAAAAACTATTCTAAATTTCATATGGATTTTTAAAGAGCCCAGACAACTGAAGGAAACCTAAGCAAGAAGAACAAAGCTGGAGACATCACATTACTTGACCTCATACTATTCCCTAAGGCCACAGTAGACAAAATAGCATGGTAGTGATATGAAAACAGACACAAAGACCAATGAAACAGAATAGAGAACCCCAAAATACACACATGCACCTACAGCCATCAGCTTTCCCAGGATAACACAAAGAGAGCCAAGTGGCACCTGCACATTACACTGTGGAAGAAAAACCCAAACTCAAAAAACCCCAACTTGTGTTATGGGAAGTTCACTTGGCTGTACCCTTCCCAAGAGGGAGAAATTATCTGCATTATACTAGACAGTAAATAAACTTTTCCTTTGTTCCAGAAGGAGGTACTGGTTTTCTATTCCAAGGCTGTTTTCTATACAAACATGCTTGAAATCAATCATTTGGAACAAGAAAGTCAGAGTCCATACTTGCAAAATGTGCAGAAATTAAAGAGACTCAAAAACTGTTTCTCTACCAATTTCTATTTTTTAAAAATCACATTTTCCCCGTATAATATGCTTTTAATATGTGATCATATTCTGAAATTGTCTTACCATTTACCCCCATTTCTGAGTCCAGAAGGATACAATAAATTTAATTTAATGTAGTAACACTTCAAATAGTAGTGATTGTAATAGCAGAGCTAGTTTGTAGCATAAAGAAAAAATAATAATATTATTAGGTGACACTTACAAATAATGCTAGTCACCATTTCTAAGTGTCACGGTAAGTACAGTGATTATTTTCTTTTTTTCTGACTCTTTTTTATTTTATTTTTTATTTTTTTCCCATAGGTTATTGGGGTACGGTGGTATTTGGTTCCATGGATAAGTTCTTTACTGGTTATTTGTGAGATTTGGGTGCACCTATCACCCGAACAGTGTACACTGCACCCTATTTGTAATCTTTTATCCCTCGCCCCCCTCGCTATTAAATAATAGACAAAAAATAATGGGTTTAGAATAAATGAGTTCAAATGAATTGTCAAACGTATGTGAGAAAAGTGTAATCGGTTTGTGAGAAAAAGCAAAAAACTCAACAGAAATGCTGATAAAGCATCATCCCTTCATGGCTAGAGCTGCCAGGACACTAGAACACCAAAATCAGCTAGGGAAATTTTGTAGAAGTCCCAGATGTACTAAATGTTCTGTGAATACACAGAGATATAATTATAACTGTTACCTGCATGTAGAGTAAAGATGAGAAGTCATTGGTCATGGTGGCAGCTACCTCAGGAATTACAAAGCAGACGTGGTTCCAGGACAGTATATGTCAGGGCAAAGCTGTCCTGGGAGGCTATTAGGAGTTGGTTACGGCACAGACATTGTAAGTCAGATGGTCTCATTACTTTCAATGACAAAACCAAAATTACTTTTGCATCAGACTAATACAACGGCCTGGCAAGAGCACAGAAAAAGTCCCTGTGCTGTTAAGTGGGGACCTCTGATGCAGCACAATTCCTTCATCCCCTTCTCCAAAACCCCCTCTTCCAATTCCATTGAAGAGAAAATCTGATGGAAGTCCTGTGTAAGTAGGCTCAGATATATCTACCACTATAGATAGTGGAGGTGATTCATAAATCCAAGCCTATCAAATACATCATAAATAAGTTACACGTTTAATTTTTTTTTTTGAAATTAGGGATCATGATATAAAAGTTATCAGAATCAAAACTGTCACTAATCTTTAAAAAGAAAAGAAAAAACCTGGACAAATAGATTCAGAGAAGGCCATGAAGAGAGGGTTCTGATGCTTCTAGGCCTGATAAAAACTATCACAAAATACCACAAAAACCACAACCTTGCACAAAGGCCATAGCAACCTCACACAAAATACACTTCTGTGAGGACATCTATCCAGCAACTGCCTGCCCAAACTTCAACTGACATTGACCTTGTTGTTGATCTTTATAGTCAAAGATAACTATAACAAAACAATTATATAAGCCTCTTCATTTTTCCTTTATTTATTTTTTTCTACTCCCCCATACTTCCAGGTTGATCATTTTTCTTTTAAAGACCTTGTCTTCCTTTACCATTTGAATCTACACAGTTTGCTTTGTCATGCATATTCCCATTGCAGTTCCCTCCTCCCTAAGATGTGTCTTTTTCCTTTAGAGAGCCTTTCTCTGTTTGTTATTTAGGTTTACAATGAGAAGGCATGTAAAGTATTTTTACTGTCTTCCTAGGAAAAAATCACTGACTTACAGTATTTATATTTATTTATTTACATTCCTGGGGATGAGGAATTAAAGATTTCAGAAATTTTCTTATTGAGAAGATCCATGTTTTCATGTGAGCAAAACTGAATATGTTAATTGATATGTAAATTATGCTGCAGATAATATAGTCAAATGTTTACTTGTATTTAATTTGTTACACATGAATATTGCATAAGTAAGATAATATACTAAGAAATTATCACATTTAATGAAATGCTTTAATCAAATTCCTGATTGAATTTTTGATGTCAATATCTTTTTCATTGTTTAGTCCATCTTTAGAGTGAACAGAGCTGTCTAGGCCAAAGTCCTCGCTTCTATCTAAATTGTCTGAGTAACAGAACTTTTTGAATTTATTATGTTGTCACAGGAAGTTTCTTATTGCTTGTTTAAAGGAGTCTCTCTCAATATGATGCAGAATCCAAAAGCACTGAAGGACATATATCCTGAGTTTCTGTTACTGAAGCCAAAGGTTGCCAATTTCTTGTAGATCCTGCTAGAGTTAAACTTCATTTAAGTAATCATTAAAAGCTGCATTTATTCCCTCACTTGAAATTTTGATTTCACACTATTAGTCCTCTAAGTCTTTGCTGAGATATGTTCCTCCTTTTCTTGTAGCTTGACTCTGATGATCTCTATATGCAACATCAACTGACATAAATTAAAGTACATTCAGGGCAAGAGAGTTTCTTTAAATATTACTTTGTTATTCAAAATAATCACAAAAGCACTCATCGTAGGAAAACTTGTGAGGACTCAAATATAGGGAAATACTTTTTCTTTCTAAGGCATAATTCTGTAAAGAAGTTCACCTTAATTTGAATATACATGGGAAAATATCCTTGTTCACTAATAGTCTATATTCACTCTGTTTTCTTCCCTCATAGACCAGCCGGTTCACTATTATTCTCCAAATGATGTGTGCCTCTCTAGAGTCCAGGCTATCTACATATCTAATTTTTCCCACAAATTACTGTTTTGAATTGCACTGAATTCAATTCAAGGGGATGTCATTTATAAACATTGCAAATATGTACTGCACGAGGGATCTTAGAAATCATATGCATGGTTTGATCCATAAGCTCATATGAGCGTGCAATGTCAACTTTTTTCATGTTTTTTTAAATCCACTTAAATTCTATTTTAAGCCACCATCTGTCTGTGCAGTTAGGGCAGTTAGCCTTCAATCATTTTAAGATCTCCCCTCTCAGTATTGTGATAGTGATAGAGAAGTCACCAGTCAGGTGTCCTAGGAAGCCGACTCCGAGTTGGAGATTTGCATGCAAGGAGGTTGAAATGATATTCCCAACACCTGTGGAAGAGTGACAGCAATAGGATTGAGTGGAGCAGGAAGTCAGCTGGAATGCAATCACTATCATGGCCGCAGTCCACTCTACAGGGATCTTGGTGAGTTTACCTAATGACCTCGAATTGGAGCAAGAAAACCAGGCCATTATATTTCTGTACCAAGCAGTTCTTGGATGTGGGATGCCTTGAGAAGGGACATGAACTTGGATGAAGGAACTTTTTTGTGCTGTGAGTATTGTTGCCAGGAGTGAGCTGTCAACACTCCCAGGAGACGGGGAATTATGCTTTAGTCACTGAGGCGGCATCTAGTGTCAGACCACAGCCTTGTTAAACAGAGCCAGAATTTGGAGGATGGTTGGTGGGTTTTACATTTGGGGCTTGACATCTTGTCCCCACAAGCTGCTGCTGGCCTCTTCCTTGTCCATTTCTGTGTGGTCTGTTTAGGTCCCCCAGCTTCCTGCTTCTTCTTTACCATATTTGGAATGCAAAAATCTACACGTAATTTGGCCCATGGTCCCTTCTGCTTAGACATATCCTTGTAGCTATTTTTTTAAAAAGATGACTATGCCTTCTAGAATATTTCTAAGAAACTGCCTAAGTCACCACTGCTCACCAAGAGGCCTTTGTTTTTTCCTCTTCTTAACCATGGGAAAGGAATGTAGGAGTGTAGGGAGTGGATATTTTCTAACCTGGAAAAAACTCATTTTACCCTATATAATTTTTGTTAGCAAATTCCTTCTTTGCACTTACTCCACAATCTTTCCAAATTCTCCCAAATGCTCAAGCTTTTAAAAAACAAAAGACAGAAAGATAGCAGGTTATTAGGTTTTCCAACAAACTTTTCTTTCTATTCCTTTACATCAGTGAGCTTAGAATAACTCTGCTCCTGGAACTGGGAAAGGGACTTGGGAAAAGAAAGAAAAAAAAGCTCTCAAAGTTTAACGTCACAAAACATTATAGTCACTGCTATTTTAATATTTATTTATTTATTTATTTTTGAGATGGAGACTTGTTCTGCCACCAGGCTGGAGTGCAGTGGTGCGATCTCGGCTCACTGCAACCTCCGCGTCCTGGGTTCAAGCGATTCTCCTGCCTCAGCCTACTGAGTAGCTGGGACTACAGGCGTGTGCCACCACACCCAGCTAATTTTTGTATTTTTAGTAGAGATGGGGTTTCACCGTGTTAGCCAGGATGATCTCGATCTCCTGACCTTGTGATCCGCCCGCCTTGGCCTCCCAAAGTGCTGGGATTACAGGCATGAGCCACCGTGCATGGCCTTGCTTTGTGATTTTTACATCATATATCCCCTGATAGACCAAGAGCTTGTAAAAGCCAGAAGACATACACCATTTATAGTTCAATTAGAGATGTTCACTGATAAAACTGATTCTTCCATCTGAGGGTGGTATTTGTAGTTACAGTAATGTAGATGACAATCTAAGTTACGTTCTATAAGCTGTGTCACTGACATCTCAATCTACAGCTAACTTTAATTTTTTAAAAGCGGAGGAGTGGGTTGTATAGGTTTAGAAATACATCCATCAAGCTAGCTAAGTGAGATGGATTCAAACCTTCAACTCACTGTAATATTTACCAAATTATCTATTCATTAGCTAAAGGAGCCATATAAACAAGGTACTTTTTAAAATTCAAATTATGTAAGGTTTTATTTCCTTTTTATGTTGTTATGAATTGGATTGTAGAGGTTATAAGGTAAAATAAGATGACTTTTACAGTAAAACATACAACACATTGTCACAAGAGGGCAGCCTTTGAACATGAATTGCTTCTCAGGCATTCCTTGAAATTTTGAGACAGTTATTTAATTACAACTACTAAATAATAAAACACTACAGAGGATCTAAGAAGATACTTTGACTTATGCATATTGTTACTTTTTTATTACTGCTAGTGGAAGATGTAATCAATAAGGAAGGTAAGGGCTGAATTTGTTTTATGTAAAAAGACAAATTTCTTTGGGTTTTAGCTTTCAAACATCAAGATAGTAGGTCAATGTCTAAATGAATATATCAAAGTTCTCACACTAGCACATGTAAATCCACCTCTTATCTACCCAAAACTCTAACCAAGCAAAGGCAAGTAGGAAGAATCAGACAAATGTAAGTGCCTAGGATACATAAATGCCACTGGATTTTATGTTTTTAACTTTCAACCTCCCAAGTTTCACTAAGAGACATGTTATTTGGAGAGGTTGCTAAAGTGTAGTTGTATGATGTCTCTGTGTACGGTTGGTCTGGACCTCTTCCTGTCCAGTGGTTGCCCTCAACTGATTAGAGTCACCTCTCTAAAGATCATGCTTATGTCCCTGGAGCAGTCCATAGCACTATCAATGTCTGACCTCCACGTTTTTCCAATTAATATTTCTGTACTTACTGAATTGGAAAACATACAGGTGTTTTTTGCCTGGTCACTTGTGGTTTTACAACACTCCCCCCACTTCCCAACCACTGCCCCACGTGATTTTGATGCCAGCCAAAGTGTGAGAACTACTGGCAGCTGCTGGCAGACAGCAGCAAAGGCCCAAATCCTCTGTGTGATTTCAAGACCCGCATCTGGTTTTCAACCATATTTCCTTCTCCTTCTCACAGCTGAGCCCACTCCTCCTTCACCATCTGTAGGCTATGCTTTCCAGCCTGTGTCCAGGATTAGTCCTGATGTAAGGCACGTGGGGTTCAAGGATCTCTCTGTTCAGTCTTATTTCTGCACCATCTCTGACAGATATATTCCAGTTGTAATCATGGGGCTACCTCCTTTTATTTCCAGTCCCATGCTCGTTTTCTCTATCACATTCTACCTTGTAATAACCTAAATCTTCTGGTGGGCAAGCTTCTTCCTCAATCAAATTTGTGTTTATGATTGTGTTGGGGATTGGCTTAGTAATCTAGGTACTGCTAGTGCCTTGAAAGCGGAGACGCATCCTTCTGTCTGGATTTCTTGAGTTTCTGGATTGTAAACCTTATTAGGGTCCACTTTTCCTAGAATTGGAGCCTCTATTTTATTCTTGCTACTTTAGTTCCCCCAGAAAGCACGATCTCTGCCTGAATTTCGAAGTGTTGACTAGTTTAAATATCCTTTTGTGAGACTTTTGTCTTGCTTCAGGGTGATTTTTTCATCTTACATGCCATTGCTAATCTTTTTATGTTGAATGTAATTGAAATAGTTTTAATCTGTGTTACCAGCAACAAGAACCCCTTTTATGAGATGAAGAGGCCAGGTCAGTCTCATAACATGTGTCCCCCTCCGTGTGTTGAATTTATGTCAGAGCCAGGTTCTTTCCTATTTGATGTCTCTCACCAAATTCCAGTGATTATGTCCTAGGAGGTGCCCAATACATTCTACAGTTGATACAAGCTGTAATTTTAGAGAAATTAAATTAGCAATCACCAATACAATGTTGAATAGAGGTGATGAACACACACATCCCTTACTTGTCCTAATATATGTGGTTTAAACATTTACGGTTTCACCATTAAATATAATATTGTTCATATGTTTTGTTGTGGATGCTTTCCATCACTTCGAGAAAATTTCTTTTTCTAGCTTGCTAAGAGTTTTTTTTTTTTAATCTGCAATAGATATTTCTCTGAAGAAAATATCCAAATTACCAACAGGTACATGAAAAAAATGCTCAGCATCACTAATCATCAGGGAAATGCAAATCAAAACCACAAAGAGATATTGCCTCAAGCCTGTTAGAATGGTCTTATTAAAAGAAAAAGATAACGAGCGGTAACAATAGGGAGAAATTGGAACACTTGTACAGTGTTTCTGGGAAAGTAAAACTGTGCAGCCTCTATGGAAAACAGTACGGTGGTTCCTCAAAAAAATTAAGAAAGTAGAACTACCGTATGATCTAGTAGTCTCACTTCAGGATATTTATCTGAAATAATTGAGATTGGGATGATTCTCAGGCTCATTGCAGCATTATTTACACTAATCAAAATGTGGAAATAAAGTTAATGTCTATTGGCAGATGAATAGATAAAGAAAATGTGGTATATTCATAAAACGGAATATTATTCATCTTTAAAACAAGAAAGCCCAGCAATATGCAACATGGATGAACCTAGAGGACATTAATGCTAAGTAAAGTAAATCAGTCACAGAAGGACAAACTGTATGATTCCACTTGTATAAAGTATCTAAGATAGCCAAATTCATTAGAATCACAGATTAGAATGGTGATAGCCCTTTAAATTGAAATCAATTTTGCATTCCTGGGTTTTGTAGTTTTGCTATCAGGATTCTGACTCATAAAACAAGTTTGGAATTTCCCCCTTCTTTATTTCTGAAATAATTTGAAAATTTTATTTTTTTAAACGTTTGAAAGAATTCATCAGCAAAACTCTTTGGATCTGGAGTTTGCTTATTTTTTATTTCTTTAGATTTATCTTTTTATGTGCAGGTATTTGACAATTAATTTAATTACTTTAATAAATGTCAATTACTGCATATGTTCCATTTAGTCTTGTGAATTTTTTATAAGTTATTTTCAAGGAATTCACCCTTTCTTCCAAGTAATGAAAATTAGCATAAAATGTTTCACAGTATTCCATTATCTTGTTAATGTCTCTTGTGTCTACAACTGTGCAATCTCATTAATCCCTGATATTTATAATTTGTGTTTTCTTTCTTTCTCACAGAACTAAATTTTGGCCATGTTGAGTTTCTCCTGTGTCTGTTTTCTGTCTCACTGATTTCTAATTTCTGTTTTATTTCCTTTCTTCTACTTGTTTTGGACTTAATTTGCTCTCTTGTTTTAGATTTTCTTTTTAAGGTAGACAATTAGTTCACTTGTTTTGAACTTCTCTTTTTTAGAATAAGCATTTATACAAAAAATTTACTCTGGGTCTGCTTAACTTTATCCCATACATTTTGATATATTATATTTTTATTTGTATTCACTTCAATGTATTTAAAGGTGTTTCTTATGATTTCTTCCTTGAGCTAAAGGGCATTTTAAGATGTATTTAAATCTTCCAATAATGTAGACTTTCCTGGGTAGCTTGTTCTTACCCATTTCAACTCATTTTCATTATGGTCAGAAAGCATACTTTCTATGTTTACAGTGTTTTGAAACTTCTTGAGAGATATTTTGTGGTCTATAGCCTATTGATAAATGTTTCACGTGTAGCATAATAGAACATATATTCTATTGTCTTGGTCAATATCGATTAGGTCAAGCTGTTGTCAAAATTATTTTATCTTAACTTTCTTTAGTTATTCTGTCAGCAATACAGCATTATGTCTTCATAATTACTTGACATTTTATCATTATGAAATAGGTGTCTGTTGTAATATTGCTTGTTTGGCGGTCTACTTTTTCTTATATTAATATAGCCACATAAGATTTCTTGTGCTTGTTGTTTCCTTGGTATACTTGGAAATTATTTTACTCTCAACTTATCTATACCATAATATTTGGCATGCATCTCTTATAGGTACTTTTCTTATCCAGTTGGACAATCTGTGTTTTATTTGGAGTATTTAAATTACATTTGAAATAATTATTGATAAGGTTGGATTTAAGCATTCTATTTTTGCTTTTTTTTTTTTTTTTTTTTGAGACGGAGTCTGGTCCTGTCACCCAGGCTGGAGTGCAGTGGCGGGATCTCAGCTCACTGCAAGCTCCGCCTCCCGGGTTCACGCCATTTTCCTGCCTCAGCATCTGGAGTAGCTGGTACTACAGGCGCCCGCCCCAATGCCCCGCTAATTTTTGTATTTTTAGTAGAGACGGTGTTTCACCGTGTTAGCCAGTATGGTCTTGATCTCCTGACCTCGTGATCCACCGGCCTCGGCCTCCCAAAGTGCTGGGATTACAGGCTGAGCCACTGCGCCCAGCCTATTTTGCTCTTATGTTCTATTTGTTCCATCATTTTTCCTCCTCTGTTCTTTCTTTCATGCCTTTTTATATTAACTGAACAATATTCAGGGTTCCATTTTAATTCCTTTATTGGCATTTTAGAAGAATATCTTCATATAATGTGGTGGTTCTCTAGGGATTATAATAAACATCCTGGGCTTATCGCAGTCCACTTAGTGTTAATAGTCAACGTTTTCATGTAACATAAAGAAAAGTTGCGGCGAAATTGTTGCCTTTAGTCTCCTGTCAAAGCTATTAATTTAGAATATTTTACTCTACATACATTATCAATAGTACACATAATTAATTTTTTATTCAAACCATCAGTTGTTTGTTATAAAACTAAAAGAAAAAAGCCTTAGTTTTTCACGTTTATGCACATGCCATTCCTAGAGCTTCTCCTTGCTTCCTGTAGGTCAGAATTTCCATCTGTTGTTATCTTTCTTTAGTCTAAAAAATTTCCGTTTGCATTTCTTGTATCTAGGTCTGCTAATGACAATTGTTCGAAGCTTTCTTTTATCTGAATAAATCTTTCTTTTCTCAAGAATTACTTTTTCTAGTTATAGAATTTGGAGTTGACAGTTCTCTTTTATTTTGAAGATGTAGTTTCATTGCTTTTTAAAGTGTCATTTCTGATGACAGGTCATCTGTCTATTTGTTTCCACGTATGTAAATTATTTTCTCCCTCCCTTTAGCTACTTTCAAGATTTACTCTTTTTTTGCCCAGTGGTTTGACTATGGTATGTCTACATTTGGTTCTCTTTATTTTTATTTTGTTCTTTGAGTTTCTTAAACCTGTAAGTTGATATATGCTGACAATTAGGAAAACTTTTGGTCTTTACTTTTTCAAATAGCTTTTTCTGTCTCATTTTCTTCTCTACTCTTTCTAGGACTCCAATTATAATAGCGCTAGACTGGCCCTATTTTTATTATTTTTCTTCCTTTGTATTATCTGTATTGGGAAATTGTTCTTGATCTGTTTTTAAGTGCACTGATAGTTTTTTCTGCCATCTTTAATTTACTGGTATGTGCATACAATGACATTTTTATATAAGATATTCAGTCTCTCAGTTCTAAAATTTGTCCTATTATCTCTTTATCGTTTTTACTTCTCTGTTGAGATTCTGCATATATTCCCTCTTATGACCATCTATTCCTTAAATCCTTGAATATGCTTATAATAGCTTATTTTAAATTTCTTATCTTCTAATCCCAGCATGTTGGCCATTTCACTGTCTTAATCCATTGTTTACTTTTTTTGTTATGCGTCATATTTTCCTGGTTTTATGTCTAGGCAGGTTAAATTATATGTTAGATTATGTGTATGATATTTTGTAGAGATAGGTTCTTCTCTTTTCCTTTGAAGAGTGACTCTTTTCTAACATTAGTCTTTTTTCTGTAGTCAAACACCAAAATTTCACTCCTGAGCTATATGCAATGGTTGAAATCTCTGCTCTGTACTAGCAATTTAGCTGTTGTTTTCTGCTGGATTCTATGGAGTCTCTTTTTATGAATGTGAAATGTAGCAGCCATCATATATCTGAATGAAGTTGAAGTGCTGATTTTAGATTTTTACTCTGTGACATTCTCCTCTGTGACTTTCAATTGTGTGAGATTTCCTCCCATGTCATTCAAATTTCCCAGTTCTTCTTTTCTGTCAGCCTGGAACTCTGTGCTCTTATTCCTCAAGCTAGTAAAACTCACCGCTTTACTCATAGACATCTAATTTTGCACAGACTGGGAAGCGTCATCAGGTGTGAGGTTGCACTGATGCAAATTTAAATCATTGCAATTTTCTTTATTCAATGGTCAAATACTTCATCAGTGGTTGAATATTCTACTATTTCTGCCTGTTTTCTGTTTCTCATTGCCATCAAATGTGTATTTAATTTTTTTAGAGTTAATAGTTTTTTTCCCTGCATTTGAGTTAGACCTGAGCTACTACCACATTTTGTAATTCAAACTTTTTGTCTAACAATGTTTTAAAAAACTCTTTATTTGGAAGGAATTCTCAAATTTCTAAATACTCCACAAACATTAGGATCAGGGCTCACATTCCCAGTTTCCCTTGTAGCCAGATATACATATGGAAAATGGCCTCAGCTAATGAAGCATACACACATATTTGAAACTCAGAAAAGTGTTAAGAGGAACTGTAGATATCATTTTAGTTGATGCAAGGATGGAAAAAAATAACCAACTTTCACTGGTGAACTTTGTCTTCAATCATTGTTTTCCTGTGGGTAAGTGGCTAATTTTCTGGCCTAGAGGTGGAATTGGTGTGTTGGTAACAATTGATTTGATGATAACCTGCTTTTGTCTTTTTAAAAATTGCTAATCCACCATTGTTTCTGGTCCTGTTTTATACTTATGCAGTGTATAATCTCTCATGCAAAATTTAGTTCTTTGTTTCTCAGCTTAAACTGGATTTTGATGAGCAGTTTTCAACTTCAAATGAAAGAAATGGCTTTGGTTGATGTTAGACAAAAATAAAAAGAGGGAATTAAAGAAATATGTTTGTCATCTTGTAATATTAAATAAATGAAACTGAAAATTAAAAAATTCTTCTTCATAAAAAAATAGAAAGTTTCTACTGTTTTTCATTATTTTTGAAGCTATGTGATTAAATGAAATTTCTGCCTCATGGAAGGTTTTTAGAACTATGTAATAATACCATAAAGACCATTAGGAGAGAAATGAATAAAGACTGAAAGAAGTAAGCACTGTGTGGTAACGTAGATGGCACATAGTTGTGTGCGTGGAGCCCTAATACATTTTACCATGGAATTTATACAATAAATGTTAGTTTCCTGTGAACCTGCTAATTAATATGACTTTCTCAGACATTTCCTTAACCTAAACAGTTTAGGTTTCCTGTAGATAGACTGCATGTATTCTCATCTTTAACCTTTCCCTAATCTTCCCTAATTACAGATGTCATTGGTTCTTAATAGCAAAAGAACAGCAGTAGCTTATAAAGTTATATTATTTGTTTTTTACTAATATGTGAAGTGATTTTGTTTTTCATTTCACCTCTAAAGCTAATTATGTCTTCTAAGTTAACAAAAATTCCGGATCATACCATCATTAGTTTAAAGTTTACAATGAATTCATTCTTTCCATTTATTACTAACCTGCATTATAGCAATATTTAGCTAATGAATTCTCAAAATATTTCTTGAAAGGTGAAAGAGTACCTCAAGTAAATGGTGTAATTAATTTATTTATCAGAATTTTAAATTAAGTGTTCTGTTTAATCTCAAAGGGGTACCAATGAAGTTAGGGCATAAGGAGTCCGTGGTTAATAAGATGGCAAGAATTAAAAAAGATTATTACATTTTTCCTCATACTATGATGGCTATAATTTTTAAAACAGTAGAAATGTTTAATTTTTAAAGGCTACTAGTGTCTATTTAATTCAAAGATGTGAGATCTTCAGTTCAACTTGTTCTTTGAAATTTGAACAGCTTTTTCTTGCTGTTGTTCAATACAGTTATTAAACAGTCCAAGCAGGCCTCTGGAGTTACATATATGTATGTGGCTATGTGTGTATATATACATAGAAGTAGAAATAGCATATAATCAATTTACATAAGACTTTTGCTTTTGATGAAAATTCTTCTAAAAGTGAATATAAATTAATAGCATATGGAGCCTACAAAAATTGTCTAATAGGGAAGTAGGAAAATATAATTTGTGAAGAAAAAGTTCGCTAAAACAGACTTTTTATTTTTACATGTAATAAATTTATATTGAAGGGTTTCCAGAAATATAAAATGTTATAGGGCACCTATCCTGAGACACACGAAGGAGACAAGGGATAGAGGTAGGATGGAAGTGAAAATAAAGGACAAATAGAGATAGATACTTAAGTGGAAATGAAACACTGCATGTTCTCACTCATACGTGGGAATTGAACAATGAGAACACATGGATACAGGAAGGGGAACATCACACACCAGGGCCTGTTGTGGGGTGGGGGAGGGGGGAGGGATAGCATTAGGACATATACCTAATGCTAAATGATGAGTTAATGGGTGCAGCACACCAACATGGCACATGTATACATATGTAACTAAACTGCACGTTGTGCACATATGCCCTAAAACTTAAAGTACAAAAAAAAGTCATCAAACAGGTGGTAATTTTAAAACATGGCTTTTCCAGGCAGCAAATTTTCTGAATGTATTGCAAAAGAAGATAAATTGTGTGTCTATGTAGATCATGTCAATGAAATAAACAATAAAGGTTACTTATTGGAATATTGAAAGTGGTTGATAATAAATTAATTATTTATATTTATGGTAAAAGCAATAAACTTGATTTTTAGGGGGTTCAATGACTTCCTGAAAATATCCTCTCACAGATTTTCTCAGAGTGTCTAGTTGGCAAAAGCACAGCTCCAAATTTCTATTTCCGTCAACGTCTACAGAACATTTACAGTTCGATTTCCAAAAGTTTCCATTTCTACTGACCTTACAAATTTGTAAAATGAATGCCCACCAGGACAAAATATTAAGTGATAAAATTAATTGGATCCTACAAGTGAAAATCTAGGCAAGGAAAATCTTCCTTCTTAATGAATGATTTTTATGTCTCTTCATTCTTGTCCTTCTAGGTAAAGCAACACTCTGGAAACCTTCTTTTGAGGCATTTCACCACCAGAGTAAGTGTGATGTATGAGAAATTAGTCCACCCACAGGGAGCTGGTGAAATTAAATTGGAAGTTATTTCCTAACTGGCATATCTTGGAGTAAAATTAATCTAATAACAGTTTTCATAAGAGAGCATAAGCTTAAAAGACAACATTTTTCATTCAGCTTTACCAAACAAAGTGCACATTTAGGTGTCCAGTTGTGAAGTTTGGTTGTGTGTGGATTGTACAGTGAAGGTACCAGTGGACAACAGTTGCTCATCAAGCAAGTTTATACAAAAGCTTTCGGACAAGTCCAACTCTAGATACAATTCTAAAGTATTTCATGCTTGTGTTCAGAGATTCTTTTTCTCTCTCCAAGGTAACCCACATATCAAAAGACATACGGGGTTATGGGTAGAACTTCCTAAAATTGCTCATGAGAAGTGTGCCATGCATAAACATACTTCACTAGCTTGAATTTTCTGTTAGTCTCACAGGAAACAATTAAAATCCTGTATGTTTTTCTATCTCCACACACTCCTGAACATAGAAAGACCAAGTGACATCTCTGGTTAAGATGTGTACAGGTTACAAGACATGTCTAAATATATTCACCAAGAGGTTTATTATTTTCACAGTGGCATTCACTAAATCAGTTGTCAGTGTGGCAATACTCAAGGAATAAGCAGGGTCTTTAATTTATCAAAGTTTGGAGTCCACCCCAAGTTGAATCACTGAAGCAAGTAACTGTAGATAAGGTCACTCAAAAGCACAAATCCAGGTTATAAATATTCAGTAGTAGTTTATATGCATTTAGCAATTTGAATGCTGGGAAGTGTAGCCCAGAAAATCAATCGACATTGAACTATTAAAGAGGCCTTCATGGCACCTGCACTTTGAATCTCTTCAGACTCAGGTTAAACAGGAGACATGGTAGCTCATATATAGTGCAAAAACCCTTCCTCTTTTCCTTTTTATCTATGAACCTGCCCTTTTCAATGTTGTCTAGATGCCTGAAGTTATGAATACCCTTGATCTTAGTAAAAAATGGTACCACCCTTCAGCAAAATCTCACTGATCAGTGTCTATGTTGCCTCACTGAGTTAGCCTTTTGTGTTCTTCTGGCCCAGGATGACAATGTTGACACAATCCAAACCAGTAGTTGGAAAGTTAATGTTGGATGCGTCTTTGACAATTGATGGAATGACCTGAAATCAAATGTGAGGCGGTGGAGACCCAAGAATGCTATTCAGGCAGTAAGTGATCTGTGGAGATACTAAATGAAATATCTGGAAGGAATTGTAATCTTATAACTATGCTTTTACGTGTTTTTTGACATAAACAGTTTCTATTTATGGTGGAGCTGCAGTGTCCATTTCCCATGAAGTTCCCATAGTGTTAACTAATACAGTCATGTGTCACTTAATGACAGGGGTGTGTCTGAGAAATGCATTGCTGGACAATATTATTATTGTATGAACATCACAGAGTTTACTTACATAAACCTAGATGCTATAGCTGATTACATACCTAGGTTAGGTGGTATAGCCTATTCCTCCTAGGCTACAAACCTGTGCAGCATGTTACTGTACTGAATACTGTAGGCAATCATAACACAACAGTTAAGTATATCTATACTTACTTATATCTATACAGTAAGTGTATCTATACATTTCTAAACATACAAGAGGTACAGTAAAAATACAGTGTTATGATTTTATTGCACCACTGTCATACATGTGCACTATCCTTGACCAAAATGTTGTTATGTGATGCATGATTGTAACAAAAGAATTAATTAAAGATAATATTGAAGTGCCTATTGAGATTTCAATGAAGAAAGGAATATTTGTAAATTCTGATTACCTTAAGTGGGAATTGACTTTCTTCCTGTTTCCATGGCTGTTCTTGTGAAAGAGCATAGCTTTCCAAAGACCTGAAATCTCTGACAAATCTTGCAATTCTCTATTGCCTGCATTATGAAGGTCACCTGGTATCAAATGAGGCAAAATGGTAGATTATAAAGACCTGTACTTTATTGTCAGTTCCTAAACATAGAAAGCATTGGTCTATCTTGAACATTTCTGCAGTTATAAACTAGCCTTGGGTCATGATTTTCTGCCTTTTTATCATAGACAAGATTTAATTTAGGAGATGTCCTTTTAATGTGTAATGTGAATAGTAAGTGCCACTTATGAAGCCCTATTTTCTTCCAGCCATTTTAATTGTCAAATCTGTCCAGTCAAGATGCATTGTTAGAGGCTTCACTGACAACACCGTCTGTGTGTGTGGGTGTGTGTGTGTGTGTGTGTGTGTACATACATATGATTGAGCAGGATTTAATGTAAGTCAAAACTGTCTCAAATTTCCTAGGACAATACAGCTTCCTTGGCCATTCCCTTGGAGCTCTGAGTTGAGGAGCTGGTGATGTGTATTTCTTGTGCATGTTCTCCACATTATCCCTATGCAGGCCTTCCATGGGCTTGGTTTTGGAACCAGTGATGAGGAAGATCATTAGAATTGTTGTGCTCAAAAAGATTCCTCCATTCTTCTGTATAATCAATGGGAATTTTCCCAGACCAATATTTCTTCTTTTGAAATGGTAAATTTTGAATATTAACTGGTTAGTATAATCCCATAAAATAACAAAGTTTGAGCCCTACGAACTGTGTTTTAGGCTAAAGTTGTGTTTTATGCTAAATCATCATTTACTTCTTGTATGATTTTTTTTTTTTTTGAGACAGAGTCTGGCACTGTCACTCAGGCTGGAGAGCAGTGGCACAATTTTGGCTTACTGCAAGCTCCGCCTCCCAGGGGCACACCATTCTCCTGCTTCAGCCTCCTGAGTAGCTGGGACTACAGGTGCCCACCACCACACCTGGCTAATTTTTTTTTAAGATTAAGGGCGAAATCAAAGCTGCTCCTCTATATTACATTCATAAGTCAGAATGATTAAAGCAAGCTATTTATTTATTAGAAACACATACTCCAAATTTAGCATCTAAGACATGACAGCCTTTCAGGAGACATCAATTTACTTTTTAGGGTCTATAGCTATATTTGTATTCATGCTATTGGTGTCCATAATATTTCATTAGATGTTCTGGTTAAATTGATAAATGAAAATAATGTATGTGATAAGGAGAACAACCTAGGCCTCCTGGAGGGCCCCTTACAACTCAGCTGGTGTTAGAAGAAATGCCTGGGTGTAACAGTGAGAAACAACCTTTCAAAAGTGTTGAGAAATTTTTCAGGCAGTGGAATATGTATGCCAATCCAGGCAGCAAGATAAGTGGAGGTCAGTTAAAAGATCAGTGTGTGATTACATTTTTTTTTAGGTTTCTACTGAGAGGAAATATAATACTCAGTTATTATTTTCTCTGTATATCTCTGGTTATTTTGTCACAACTTTTTATGTAAGCTACTACCAAACATTGGGTTATACAAGATCTATGGGTCATATTCAATATTTGCTTTTCCCTCAACTACTAACACGTTTGATTCCCTTTGTAACTTTCTCCCCTATTTCTCCTTTCAACCTGTTTTCTCCAACCACACTGAGTTAATAATCCTCCTATATACTCTCATACCCTGTTTTATCTAAAGAGATTTCCTTTTTCTACTATTATACCCATCTCATTCCCTAATTTATTTCTTCTTATTTCTCTCTCTATTTTTTATTCTTTTAGGCACAGCTCATGTCTCATGACTTTCAAAAAGTTTTTCTTCTGATATTCCCAGCTCGAATTAGGTATATCCCAATCAGTTTCCTTAGTCTTACAACTCTGCATATTATTGGCTTATAATCTTTCTTAGGCTGGGAATTAGCTCCTTGTAGGCAGGGGCTAGAATTTATTTACTCTTATGTCCATAATGCCTGACACAGGAAATATTCTCACATACAAATTGTAGGGCCATAATTCCTGAGAACATATGTATATTGTAGTGACTCATAAAGGCTTGAAATAATTTTTTTAAATGATTAATTGGGAAGTCCATGAACTTGACATCTTGATGTAGAATAAAAGCAAGGGCAGATGAAGAAGTTGTACAGGATACTTGAAATACCAGAAGAATATAATCAGAGAGCAATAAATTAATCCTTGATTTTTAGATGTGAAGAAGTTCTGAGAAATATTTGAAGACATGGCTCTAGGGATGAGTACAAAACAGAGACCAGTAGCCAGACTCAGAGCTTTAAAGAGTGAAGAAATTGCATTGCAGGGGGAAGGACTGTTGTATACTAAATAGAAATTGTCATTAAATGGAAGACTAAGCAAGAGGCTGATGATCTGTGGATGAGAGACCAAAATGGTGTGGAGATAGAGGTAAATGTCATAATCTACAAAGAAGATATTTTTGTGCCAGGAAGAAATAATAGGTCTAGAACATAATAAAAGATAAATGGTTAACTACATTGTAATGTGGTCTCAGAACTCACTGAAGGCATAGCCATTGATATTAACTTCCACTTTGCTTCCAGACAAAAGATTTTAAATATTTTAAAAATTGCATTTGATATTGTATGCTTCATCAAGACAGAAAGTAAAGCTGTAGTTGCCCTGGGAGGGCAGGGAATGGGGAGTCACCTTTTAGTGGGTACAGGATTTCAATTTTACAAGACAAAAAGAATTATGGAGATGGGTGGTGGTGATGCTTGCACAACATTGTGAATACATTTAATAACACTGAATTGTATACTTAACAGTGGTTAAGATGCAAATTGTTGAGTGTGTTTTGCCACAATTAAAAAATGGAAAACAATAGTATTTTATGATATAGCCCATTTCATCTGGTAGCTAGCTGTATGTGTCTGCTCAGCTGTGGATAGATATTTATGCTGTTTCTGAACTGGAGGTTACTGGTATTCGCTAAGGTATAGGAAAATTGATCTTATGTGGCTAACTGAGGTGGATATAGTTGTATCAGTAAGACAGTAATGATATAATCATGATAGTTTACATTTAACATAATTTACATGTGTTATACTTTAGAAAGCACTTCATAGATATTATTACTTCATACCATTTTCCCCTTACCATATTTGTCTCTCCTTTCTCTGCTGACTTCAGAAAATGTCTCTTCCACACTACTCAATTCATCTCCTTATTTTGTCAAAATTTTAAGTCTCAGAGTCTCCAAAAAAAATTCCAGACAAATCTCATCAGCTTTCGGTCATTGATTAATCGATGCCCTTAGAGGCTTTCCCTTTCCCTTCTCAATTTGACATAGCTTCCAAATACACTTGCCAGTAAAACAAAGTTGTTTATATGGTTTTGTATTTCTTCCTGTTGAATTATGAACATTTTTTCATATTGACATTGATTTCCATCTGGCCATGAAATACTCAAGGTGAAGAAAATGAAACAAAATTTGTAATATTTATCAAGAGCCAGGTACCGTTTTCAGTGTCCTAGAAGCATAAACTAGTGTAATGCTCACCACCTCATATGAGAGGCAAAAATGGATGAAACTATAAAACCAAGACACAGAGAGTTAAGGGAAATTTCCCAAGATCACACAGCCACTGAGGATATGAACTAGATTTTGACTTCAGGCTATTTACCCCAGAACCTGTGCTTTCAACCATCATTTGTACTGCTTCCCTAAATTACACTTGAGTACACTGTGACAACAAATTTCACCTATGACACTGATTATCTGGGGAACTTTGCAACTTATTCTGAATATGACTCAGTTTTCTTTTCTGTACAGAGATAAAGTCAGTATATACTCCATAGATTCGTTATAAGGATTATATGAAATGACACATGAGAAGGCTTTAAAAGGACTTGGAAAGCAATAAGTTTTTTGTTTTCAATCATTTTTCAGTAGGTTATCAGTGTTGTGAATGGTTCATGAAAAATGACTTTGGGCTCAGTGAGTAACTGAAATGAGCTTAATAGTTGTTGCTTAATAGTGTGTTTAATATTAATATAATAGTAACCAATGTCGTTATTGTTGAGTAATAGTTATTTGGCTTTTCACTGCTTTTCTTTTCTAGTGTTTTAGTCAGAGACTTCTTAAGTCTCCTCAAGTGTGTACACACTTCTTAAATTTGTTGGAAAGTACCAAATTTAAGATATCTTGCATTTTTTTCTTCCTTAGTAAACACTAAATTCCATCACACAGCAGAAAAAGGGCTCTGTTATTGTCAGTACAATGGTTTAATATTCACTTTTATTCCCTGTATCGTAGTTCTGATTTAATTGCTATTTAGAGTAAAACTTGTTCCTTATTATATGCATTCATAATTATAAAATTTGTGTTTTAATGCCTTCTACACATATACTGTGCTTTTCTTTATTTCCTTATATCTTTTACTGTTGCATGATCCTGGTATTTGAAATCTCATTAAGTGTTGTTTGGGGATTTGCTGGGAATGTCATCTACATAGTAATGTCTCAAGTTTGTAGCATCTTTAAAACATAATAGGAGATGGAATTCACAGCAGAGTAATAAGCCTCCCACTTTAGGCAATATATTTTGATTGGTATGACTTTGTTCCCAGAGGGCAGTTAGCAACACAATATTATCGCTATGTGTACAAGGAAAACTAATTTTAAAAATCTCCTTTAAAAAAAAACAGTTCCCGATCCTAACCAGTATCATGCACAGAATCCGTTTCCACCTCTTCACATGGAAGCAGCTCGGGGTGGACATCTAGAAAGTTGGATAACTATTTATCACACATGATCTGAAAAGTTTGCATTGCCATAGATAGGAATGAATTATCTGTTTATAAAGAAAAAAACAATAAAAAGATGAACCAAGAAAGCACAGAAGGTAGTAACCACATTTAGATGTTTATCATGGAATCGTCTTTATAATCCATCTGTTACAATTCCACAGAGCAAATTACAAGTAATTGTGAAGTTTCCCCTCATTTTATAGGTTTGGTCTTATAAGGCATGCAACACAAATTTTAATTACTTTTCTTTTTGGTATTTGGATCTTAATTTGGTCAAGTGGCCACTGGGTAGATGATGGAGCCTCTTGAGACATACAGTCTTCTAGCTTTGTTGATGTGAATATTACTGTGTATTTTTCATTCACTTATTTTACAAGGCATGCTTCATTAAAAATATGTCAACATCTCATTGACAAATCACAAAATTTTAAAGGCAGAAGAAAAAAACAATTTATTTAAAACATTCCTGTGTAAAAGTAGTCACCACTCTTACTATTCTTCAAATATTTTTATTATATTTAAATGCAAGCCTAGTTTTATCTCGAGTGTCTGACCTTGATGATATTGTACACTTTAAACTTAGAAAAATTGAACTCTATTGGAAATTTCCTACAGATCAGCTTTTCTAGATGCCAAGCACCTTGTTTCAGCCATCGTGATGACAGCAAATTGGGTTCTCAGGGATTCTGGCCTCTGGCATCATCTCAGTTGTTTATAATTGAAGTTGGCTCTGATGAGAACTCAGCTTAGATGCATGGTTGGACTGCTGGGCTTAAGGCTGGCCTGCCAGGAGGTTGCATTGAGCTGTAACTAGGCAAAGAAAGAAGGAGTTTATTGAGGCACTACTGACAATAGCAAAGACTTGGAACCAACCCAAATGTCCAACAATGATAGACTGGATTAAGAAAATATGGCACATATACACCATGGAATACTATGCAGCCATAAAAATGATGAGTTCATGTCATTTGTAGGGACATGGATGAAGCTGGAAACCATCTTTCTCAGCAAATTATCACAAGGACAAAAAACCAAACACTGCATGTTCTCACTCATAGGTGGGAATTAAACAATGAGAACACATGGACACAGGAAGAGGAACAGCACACACTGGGGCCTGTTGTGGGGTGAGGGGCTAGGGGAGGGAAAGAACTAGGATATATACCTAATGTAAATGACGAATTAATGGGTGCAGCACACCAACATGTCACATGTATACATATGAAACGAACCTGCACGTTGTGCACATGTACCCTAGAACATAAAGTATAACAAAAAAAGAAGGGGTTGGGCAAAATTACCAACAATCTTCAACTATGAATTTTTATGAGTAGGGGCTTCCCACACCATCAGGCACTCCAAGTTGGAGAAACAAGGGATGTTGAATTGAAAGTTTAATTTTTTAGGCTTGATAGTCAGATTAGGGAAGTTTTGGGTACATCTTTCCCACTCTAGAGCCCTCTCCCTAACTCACGGCCAATTTGGGACATGGGCTCAATGGAAAACAGTACTGAGATCAATTCGAAATATCCATCAAGAACATAGGAGGCAGGCATTCTGGCTAAGGGGTGCGTCTTCCCACTTTGTAATCCAGAGTGCGATTTCTTCTTGCTATCTGTCCCTCCATAAATAAGCGTTGGGTGAAGGACAAGCTAGTTACAATTGAGGATGGAATGAGATTCTAGCAGAATTGCAAAATGAACTGAGAGCCACGAAACTATTCCTCTGTGAACCAGCAGAGAGATCTGTGGAAGGCAAAGGAAGAGGAGCCAAGAGGCCAGATAACATTCCTGCTTCCCCTACATTGTGAGAGTGAAATTGTCAGCAACCTATATCAGTAATTAACCAGAGGCTTTTTAGAGAGTAAGACTTCTGATAGATACCTCAAGAGCTGAAGTTGCTATTCAGTACTGCACAGAACCTGTGGACAGATTTTCATCATTATTCTCTTCTTCAACAGACAGATATTAAATTCAAGGCATAGTTCTAAACTATGCAGTCAATTACAAAAAATAATAATGAAGGGCATTAGCTGTGCCTCATAGGACGTTAAAACTCTAGCTGCTAAATGAGACAAATAGAGTTCCCACATCAAGTGCCTGGGCTCCTGTTATAACCTGGACTCTGTTTCCATTGGCTTCTCTTGTTTCTGTTTTGGTAAACCCATCATTTGGCTTAGTCCCTATCCTTGCCATGCTCACCCACCAGTAGGTGGACCTCCTTGACCATAACTTGGCATAGATCTTTGATTGTTTCTTTTCAAATGTTTTCTTACTTTAGAGCTGCAGTCAATTGTTGTTTGGACCATAAGACTCTGAGGCTGTGTGTGGTTGAAACTGTCTTGAGACTCAAAGAGCTATTGAGGAAGGGATTTGGTAGCTGAACTCTTTTGAAGATTTTCTCTGTCTCTCACACATCTGGGGCTGAATAGCTTAACTTTTAATTTCTACATCGATGATAGTTTAATAGGCATTCATGCAAATCAGTTCTGCTGGGAGTTATTATCCTTCTCCAATAACAAGTAATGCATTCCTTAAATTTAGTGTACGTATAAATTCTACATGGTAAGTGAAGCTGTCTTTATGAATTGCTGCTATAGAATATACTAGATTGTGTAGGTTTTAGTACAATCCAGGTAATTATCAAGCCTTTGTAATATTTTCAGGAAAGTGATCCTTTCACTTCAGTTTATGGAACTTGAAAATTTTTCATTTGCCACCCACTAATTAGATCATAAACTTAATTCTATGTATCTGAATTTATTTTTCTATTTATAAATTTATCTGGATGCTTTCTCAAAGGTTTCTCACATTAAAAACCTATGGCTTTGTAAAATTAAAACAGAAGTAATAGGAATTGTGTTAAAAAACAGAATCAGGCCAAGCCTGGTGGCTTATGCCTGTAATGCCAACATTTAGGGAGGCCGAGGTGGGAGGATCATTTGAGGTCAGGAGTTCAATACCAGCCTGGGCAACATGGCAAAACCCCACCTGTATTTTTAAAATGCACAAATTAGCTGGGCGTGGTGGTGAATGCGTCTAGTCCTAGCTACTCAGGAGGCTAAGGCAGGAGAATAGCTTGAACCCAGGAGGCTGAGGTTGCAGTGTGCCAAGATAGAGCCACTGCATTCCAACCTGGGTGACAGAGTGAGATCCTGTCTTAAAAAAAAGAAAAAAAGAAAAGAAAAAGAAAAAAACCAGAATCATACAGTGAGAGAGATTGTATAGCCCTTTTAATTGTCCATTATGGATACATTTCTTTTTCTGTGTAATAGTTTATCAGCACGAAAATTTTCCTTTTCTGTGTAATAGTTTATCAGCATGGAAAAAAACAGTCACTGAACACTGACAATTTTCTTTCTCTCTCTCTCTCTCTTTTTTTCCTTTTTTTGGAGATGAAGTGTCACTCTGTCACCCAGGCTGGAGTGCAATAGCAACATCTCTGTTCACTGCAACCTTCACATCCTGGGTTCAGGCGATTTTCCTGCCTCAGCCTCCCAAGTAGCTCGGATTCCAGGGGCATCCCGTCATGCCTGGATAAGTTTTTGTATTTTCAGTAGAGACGGGGTTTCATCATGTTGGCCAGGCTGGTCTCAAACTCCTGACCTCAAATGATCTGCCCACGGTAGCCTCCCAAATTACTGGTGATGAGTTTCATTTAATGGTGTTCTACAAAGTGAGTTTAGGCAGTGAAAGGGCACATGTCATCTATAGTTTACCAGAAAGTAGTACCGGTCACCAGCATTGAAGCGTACTCCTAACCCTGGAAAATTTCTTCAACAGCCAGAATTAATCTCAGATTTTGAGACTGGAGCAAAGACTAATTTGGTATGTGTTCATTCAGATTAGTAAATCTCCATGGTGTTCGAACTGTATAATATCAAATCTAAAATAAGTCAAGAGAGTTGGACAATATCTCATCTCTGAGAAAAAAATGCATTATTTTCAACAGATTTAAGGCTGAATTTAAAATCCAACTGCCTATTCCAGTGTATGTTTCTCTAGAATAAGGCCAAGCCCTACAAATTCTGGATAGTGTCCTCCAAGTTGTGTTTAAGTGATAATTGATAAATCTATGGTTTAGACACATATGGAATTCCAAATAACTTTAGCTCCAGCCTTTGTGAGTAAAAATTGGCAGTGATCATGGCCTTAATGGAGGCATGTGGTTAATTGGAATTTTCAGTACCAAAAGTCTTCTTCCTACTAGTTTACCAGGGTACCCTATAATAGTATCCATAACTTATTGCCCACTTGTCTGCTTTGATTTCTTTTTTAAAAAGACAATTTTAAACTTAGAGGTTTTGTACCTCAAGTCACATATGTGGCACATTTATAAAATAATCATGCCTTTGCATATTTTTCCTTTGATATCTTAGCTGTAAATCCAAGTCATTTATGTTTTTAATTGCCACAAATATTGCACTGAAATAGAGCACTAGTTGCAAAAATGCCTGGTATAACATTTCTTCTTGTTCTTGAAAGTTATTTTAGTATCCCATGTTTAAGATATTCCTAGACAACTATATGTAACTATAATTATTTCTGCTAGGTAGAAACATCTTTGTGGTCAACATTTGTGAAGGGCCTTGCAAATAATAATATGCTTGAGTAGGAATAGTATTTTGCAAATATAGCCCTAAATAGAGCTACTGATTTTACCAAGTACTAAAGACTCCAAACTCTGTCTTTGTCTTTCAAATTTGGTTTATAGGAATATCTCATTACAATGAGCAAAAAGCCTATCTGATCATTAATGAGATAATTTTGACACTTCCAAATGACACAGCTAATTTGTAGTAGGTTTTTGAAGTGCAAATTACATGTTTCTGTTTAAATAATGACAGTAAAATATAGACACTATGTATTCACACTCTATATACACAACTAACTCCAACTTGTCTCTAGAAGAAAAGTTTAATTTTTCAGGTCTCATCCATAAAATTAAGTGTTAATAAGCTGTATCTTTATTCTCACTTGGAAGTAATTTCTTCTGAACCATTGTATAACACTGCTACAGTTTGTACAGAGATAAAATAACTCAAGGTGAGAAATCCAGTTATTTAAAGAAATCATTTTACCTTCAATCACTTTTAGAATATCTATGGTTTTAGAGTAAGGATGAAAATTTATAAACATTTGTTAAATTATGCAACTGTTTTTGAAGATGTTTCAAAATTACATTTTCCTTATTTTACAACTAGTTTTCATGTATTCACAAATGAGACACATGAGAATTATTAATGCAAAAGCACAGCATATCAACAAAATTTATAATGTAAATAGATTAGTTAGGAAAGAATGTAATGAGTGAATTACCAAAGCTATTTTATTGGTTCCTAGATTTACCATAGAAGAAAATAAAGCACCCTTATAAAAATTTCTCAGCACTGAGTCCATTTAAGGTCTATTTTGTATGCCGTAAGTTCTAAAAAATGTTATTGCCGGTAAAAATAGGGTGCCTATCTAAAATTGTCTTTTTAAAGGTTCTCTCTTATTCTTCTTCCCTTCCTATGTGTGCCCAGAATACTTTCATCGTCTTGATTGGAACACTGTCTCTCTTTCTCAGAGGGTGTACATTTGTAGAAGGGAGAAAATATTTGTTAATTTTGCTTTCTATAAGATAAGGCCTCAATGGTTGAAGGTCAGTTAACAAACTTTTTTTTTTTTTGTCTTCATACTATTATCTTGGAATTACCAACTGGCTTCTATTTAGATTTTGAATAATGAAAGAAAAGAACTAGCATTTGTTAGAACTTACTGTGTTCCAGAAACTTTATTGATGCCATTTCTTCTCATTATCACATTCATTCTTTCAATTAGTATTATTTTTTTCCATCTTAATAAGGTGGGACCAGA
The DNA here is from genome assembly GCF_028858775.2 of Pan troglodytes. NCBI lineage: Eukaryota > Metazoa > Chordata > Mammalia > Primates > Hominidae > Pan > Pan troglodytes. Next base: position 9,232,433 of record NC_072412.2, read on the forward strand.
GGTTTTGTAATATCCACTAACCCACTGTGGATTTCATGGATTGCAAGAGGAAGAAAGCATGGTGGAACTCAGGTTTCTCTGATTCCAAATTCACATCCTTTCATGTCTCCATGAAAAATAGAAAAGATAAATTGGGCTCTATTCTAACAAGAGAAATACAATTTTCCGTCAGTTAAATGAATAATTCTTTTTTTATTTTATTTTATTTTATTTTTATCATTATACTTTAAGTTTTAGGGTACATGTGCACATTGTGCAGATTAGTTACACATGTATACATGTGTCATGCTGGTGTACTGCACCCAGATACCTAAACGAATAATTCTTAAACCTCAAAAATAAAACGTAGCAAAACCTCAATTCAAGAGTAGACATAAAGGTTGTGACATGGGTAGCAGGGACATATGTCTAGTGACATAGATTTGCTATGCATATCTGACCAAAAATCTCTCTCAAGATTTTCAAATCAGATGCATAACTACATTTAATGAGTTTCACGAATCATTAATATCAGGCTCTGAAAACAGGGTCATTAAAAATGATTAAGATTTTCAACAACAAAATCTTACCTAAATAGTAAGGAAATTATATTAGATGGCTCCATTCTCTGGGCGGTCTAGTTAACAATTCAACTTGTTCAAAGCTATAAAATATGGCAATGTAAAAAATTATGAAAGTTTTTCTAACTTTGTGCTTAAGGTAGTTGGCCATTCTTCGTCTTGGGAATAAGAAGGTTAGATTTTCTGTCGAAGCATTTTACTATTGCTTTTCAGTTTCCTTTTATGGAAAGTAGATAAAATTGCAATTTTTAATTATAAATTTAAAGTCAAAATGGAGATAAGTATCTCCATTAATTAAGTAAAGATTAATTTTTTTAAAAATGGCATTTACTAAATTCTAATCAATCAATTGATTGACTATTTTTATCCCTGGCTCAATGTAACTCTCTTTGACATACTCTTGTCTTAATTCTAGTTTATGTCAACAATGTGTAATCATAGATGACTCTTTGCCATTTTGATCTCTCAGTTCTATGAACACCTTTGATCTAATGATAATGTTTTCCAACAGAATTATTTCTACTCAAACTTCTGAGATCAAATTTGTGGATTTAGTCTCACCCCAATCAATTCTTCAACTCTCAGGACACCAAATGGTGTCCTACAATTCAATTCAATCCTGAGACTATCTATCTGGAGATAGCATCAGATCCCAAAAGTTCAGGGTTCAGGCCCACAAGACTGCACCCCCACCATTAGAGAGGAGTTGTGGGCCTCCCATACTCCTGACCAACTGTCTATAAATTAGGACTTCCATGGATTCCTTCCCCAGGTTCTATAATTTGCTAAGATGGCGCACAGAACCCAAGAAAGCACTTTGCTTACAGTTACTGTCTGATACAAATCAGGAACTGTCAAATAGAAGAGAGACATAGGGCCAGGTATGGTGAAAAGGGGCACAAAGCTGCCATATGACCTCTAAGTATGTCACTGTATCACCCTCCCAGCACCTCAGAGGTGATGGAGGAGAGGGCTGACAGTTTCAACCATCTAGTTATGCCTTCATGTTTCTGATGTCCAGCACCCACCCTGAAGCTATATGGGTCTCCAGCCACCACTCATGTCATGTCAATAGCATAAACTCAGGTATGGCTAAGAGGGACTTATGACTAGTAAAGGATGGTCCTCTCATCTCTATCAGGAAATTTCAAGTTTTAGGAGCTCTGAACTGTGAACTGGGGAGGAAGACCAAATAGGACATACCCTAGACCAGTTGTGCTAACTACTGTGTGCCTCAAAATTGCCTACAGTTGTGTTACAATAAGAGATTGCTGAGGCCTGCTATTGGAATTTCAGATTTGGTAGATCTGGGGGTGTAACCTGAGAATGTGCAGTTCTAGTAAGTTCCCAGGTGATGCTGATGTTGCTAGCACAGGGACCACACTTCCAGACGGACTGAGTGAAGCATCGTCGTTACTTATAATAGCAACTTCTCTGTAGTCATAATTTCATTCATCCCATTCTCTGAGCTCCTCCTTTAATCATTCCCTTTCATACGCTGACATAAAATTTTTCAATCTCTCTGAGACCTCCAAACTATTATTTTATCATATTCACAATGACCCTTACCAACTTGATGTACTCTATTTCCTGTTCTCCTGCCTAAATTCCATGGCCAACCATTCCCAGGAAACTTCAACTTCCTTGTTGCTCTTTCACTTTGCTGAATCTAACCAGAAAAATAACCCTGGTTAGATCCAAATTTCCACCAAATCCCCACATATATTTGAGCAACTAGCTATATGGATCAAATTGAAAAATATCCCACTTGAAAATGAGAATCTCAGTGCTGCCTATCAATCAATCATACTACATATGCTCCAATCTATTCACTCTCTAATTTACCTAATTTTGTATCTTATTCTGTCTCTAATCCCTAACACTTCCCCAGAAATCTTCAATGTCTTTTTGGTTGTGCTTCCCTGAGAACATTGAATCACCCAAAGACAACTTCCACAGACTCCTGAAACCATTTAAACTCACTTTGCCATGTCTACACCCACATACTCTCCATTTTCACCTATTATTATCTGTGAAATAACTTGCCCCTATCTGTATATTGTCTGATGATGATTTCTATATTACATGTGAAGAAAATGAGAATAGGGTTACAGCTACTTTCTCATTATAGCATAGCTTAGAATCAAATCCATGCAGTCCACCACTGAAACTGGGGTTCCAAGTCAGTGTATTTGGAGAAGGAGAGCTAGTAGATAAATAAGGATGAAAAGATCCAGGATGAAGCTTCTGATGGAAGAAAAGGACATGTTTACTATTATGAACTCCTTGAAGTAGACCTTAAGCATTCTCATCTGGACAAATATACATTCATCCACTCCAGTGAGCTGATTAAGTTTTAGGATTTTAAGGGTCAGTGAACAATTATTCCTCACTCAGCAATTAAAGAAGGATTAATATGAATATTATCTTGGAGAAGTTTAATTTAAAATATATTTGATTGATTTTTGGCAATTGTCTTCTATCAGATCGTTACCAATCCATATGAGTTTGTAGGAAGGGCGAAAACCCAAAATTTAATCAGATGCCTGAAGTTAGGGAACATTTTATAACCAACCCAGGGGGAAAAATGCTCAAAAGGGGAAAGATGAGGACAGAAAATACACTTCAAAGATTTTAACTTTTTGACAAAATGTCAATTCTGTGCAAGAAAAACTGATTGTGTGAATATAACTTTGTCATTTACATCTGCCAATGTGTTCAGAAATATATAACGTATAATTTTTTAATAGTAGTTTGTTAACACAAAATTTATTCATCAAAGTATCTAAAACATTCTAAAAATACTAAAAATTTTCAATTTAAATATTAAGCTAAACAGCTCTGTATGTATAAATAAGCTCAAACAAACGTGCATGCTCCCCAACAATAACACTGCTACAGATATTGACAGGTGGTTTTCATTTCATTTCATTTTATAATGGCAAATCTGGTTAAAACCCAGATTCTGGGCTGGGCACAGTGGCTCACGTCTGTGATCCCAGCACTTTGAGAGGCTTAGGCAGGCAAATCACAAGGTCAACAGATCGGGACCATCCTGGCCAACATGGCGAAACCCCATCTCTAATAAAAAAAATACAAAAGTTAGCTGGGCATTGTGGCACGTGCCTGTAGTCCCAGCTACTTGGGAGGCTGAGGCAGGAGAATCACTTGGACCTGGGAGGCAGAGGCTGCATGAGCCGCGACTGTGCCACTGTACTCCAGCCTGGTAACAGAGAGAGACTCCATCTCAGAACAAAACAAAACAAAACAAAACAACACAAAACAAAATCCCAGATTCTGAACTGACTCTCACAATAAGGATCTCAATTGCTTCAAAGAGAATAAAATACCTAGAAATCCAACTTACAAGGGATGTGAAAGACCTCTTCAAGGAGAACTACAAACCACTGCTCAATGAAATAAGATACAAACAAATGTAAGAACCTTCCATGCTCATGGGTAGCAAGAATCAATATTGTGAAAATGGCCATACTGCCCAAGGTAATTTATAGATTCAATGCCATCCCCATCAAGCTACCAATGACTTTCTTCACAGAATTGGAAAAAACTACTTTAAAGTTCATATGGAATGAAAAAAGAGCCTGCATTGCCAAGTCAATCCTAAGCCAAAAGAACAAAGCTGGAGGAACCATGCTGCCTGACTTCAAACTATACTACAAGGCTACAGTGACCCAAACAGCATGGTACTTGTACCAAAAGAGAGATAGAGGCCAATGGAACAGAACAGAGCCCTCAGAAATAATGCCACGTGTCTACAACTATCTGATCTTTGACAAAACTGACAAAAACAAGAACTAGGGAAAGGATTCCCTATTTAATAAATGGTTCTGGGAAAACTGGCTAGCCATATGTAGAAAGCTGAAACTGGATCCCTTCCTTACACCTTATACAAAAATTAATTCAAGATGGATTAAAGACTTACATGTTAGGCCTAAAACCATAAAAAACCCTAGAAAAAAACTAGGCTATACCATTCGGGACATAGCCATGGGCAGGGACTTCATGTCTAAAACACCAAAAGCAATGGCAACAAAAGACAAAATTGATAAATGGGATCTAATTAAACGAAAGAGCTTGTGCACAGCAAAAGAAAGCACCATCAGAGTGAACAGGCAACCTACAGAATGGGAGAAAAGTTTTGCAATCTACTCATCTGACAAAGGGCAAATATCCAGAATCTACAATAAACTCCAACAAATTTACGAGAAAAAAGCAATCCCATCAAAAAGTGGGCGAAGGATATGAACAGACACTTCTCAAAAGAGGACATTTATGCAGCCAAAAAACACATGAAAAACTGCTCACCATCACTGGCCATCAGAGAAATGCAAACCAAAACCACAATGAGATACCATCTCACACCAGTTAGAATGGCGATCATTAAAAAGTCAGGAAACAACAGGTGCCGGAGAGGATGTGGAGAAATAGGAACACTTTTACACTGTTGATGGGACTGTAAACTAGTTCAAACATTGTGGAAGTCGGTGTGGCGATTCCTCAGGGATCTAGAACTATAAATACCATTTGACCCAGCCATTCCATTACTGGGTATATACCCAAAGGACTATAAATCATGCTGCTCTAAAGACACATGCACACGTATGTTTATTGTGGCACTATTCACAATAGCAAAGACTTGGAACCAACCCAAATGTCCAACAATGATAGACTGGACTAAGAAAATGTGGCACATATACACCATGGAATACTATGCAGCCATAAAAAATGATGAGTTCATGTCCTTTGTAGGGACATGGATGAAGCTGGAAACCATCATTCTCAGCAAACTATCACAAGGACAAAAAACCAAACAGCACATGTTCTCACTCATAGGTGGGAATTGAACAATGAGAACACATGGACACAGGAAGGGGAACATCACACACTGGGGACAGTTGTGGGGTGGGGAGAGGGGGGAGGGATAGCATTAGAAGATATACCTAATGTTAAATGACGAGTTAATGGGTGCAGCACAACAGCATGGCACATGTATATGTATGTAACAAACCTGCACGTTCTGCACATGTACCCTAAAACTTAATGTATAATAATAATAATTTAAAAAAAGAAATGAAAACATATGTCCACACACACACAAACAAGAAAAAAATAAGGATCTCAAAGAGGTCAATATGTATATAATCTATTCTTAAAGAAAAATTTTCTCCAATTGTTTATTGAAATATCACACAGGCTCTGACTTTGTTTATACCCTTAAAAAGTATGTATATTTATGTGTAGCTTTTGTAAAGTGAAAGCTCAGAATGTCTACTCTGTTCTGGTACCACTTTAGTTTAATTGTTGGAAAATATTTAATAAAAATGAATTACTCAACAAGTGGAAAATTTGAACTTTGCATACTAAATTTTTACTTCATATTATCAACTCTTGAAAAATAAGTGTGTCTATTAGAAATGACACTCATTTGACTATATCATAATATATTTCAGACTTTTTATCTTCAGCTACAGAATTTCTCCATCCTTTGAATTATGTTAGCGGGCTTTAGTTGGCCAGTATTGGTGATTCGCCTCCACTAATTCACAACTCTATTATCTTACCCCCGGGGATGCATTTCCATAGTTCTGCCTTGTTATGAGTGTCATTTTTTTCTTCTGTTTTGTTGACTGCCATTCAAATAGTTTTGGCTTTATCAGAGACTCTCACTTTATTGTTTGTCACCCCCTCATTTTTTTAGCTTCTCATAATTTACTGTATTATATCTGCCTGGGCTTTTGGTTCCTTTACAGATTTGTTTCACTTTATTTTTAGCTTATGATACTTCTAAAGTCTGTACCCTTTTAATTTTCACTTGCTTCATCATCACATTCTTGTGTTTTGTTTTCATTTCAAAATACCAGAAAGTAGGATGTCTCAGCATCTTGGTGAGTGGAATAGTTTAGTTATAATAGAAAAAAAAAACCCATACTTTTTGTGAGCTATCTGTTTCTAAGTAAAAATTTTATATATAAATTCTTGGAAAAAAATCTTAAACTTCTAGGGGATTGAATGACATTTTAAAATCATTCTATACAACAATGGGTGCAAAATTTGTATTCCTCTACTCAAGAGAAATAATGAACATTTGTTATTAGTTTACTAACATCTAAATGTTAATGTATTCAATTATATATTATTAAAACACGATGAAGCTTAAGAGGTGGAAAAGTATAAAACAAACAAGTGTATAATTTACCTTTATTAGTATGAAACATCTTTTTCTCTCCTGAAAATAAAGATTAACCAGTGGTGTGCTGGGGCGGGAGGGGGTGTATTGGAGGGAGAAAAGCCATGATTTGCCAATTTCAGCACGAAACTGAAAATGGTTATTAATCTTTACTGGCTCCAGATATCTTTTAACATATATTGAAATCTATGATCCTTAAAAAGAAAACATATATACAGATTTTGACAAAACTTTGCAGTTCCACTCATGGATCCTTGTATAAGAATCCCTTTTATATGTGTGTTTGCAATTTAAAGAGTTCAGACTTTATGATTCACAGGTGACAATTAATGATTTAAAATCAACACTTAGGCTTTTATAATTTGGGAGTCAGGTGTTTAACTTCTGTAGTAGTAACTGCTTCTTCTCTGAGAAACTTAGGAGCTAAGACCAGGGAAATATCCCTTGGTGTGCAACACACCTCTTCTTTCTGAACATATCGTATAAGAAGTTAACTTTGTCTCTAAGTTTATAGGACTTTTGAATTTGCAGTTACTAGCTATTTTCTTTTGGAACTGTAGGACTTGGAGAACTTTCCCTCTACCCTGTGAAGGTATGATAACTGAGTCTATGAAATAAATGGATAACAGGCATGTCAAAAGAAGAAAAGGTATACACATTTATTACACGCATGGGGGAATCACAGGAAAGAAAAGTGGAATCAAAAACAAAACAAAAAACAAACAAACAAAACACCAGCAAGAAAAAACCCCAGTGAGATTTGGGAGCTTATAGGGAAGGCAGGAGGAAGAATGTAGGAAACTTAGGGGGGAGCAAATGACTTTTGGGAAAGATGACCAGACCCTTAGGACAATAGATGATAGTTTGTGGCAGTCTGTCTTGGTGTGGTATGGACCCTTAGTCTTGTCTCCTGTGATATGAGGAGTCAATTTTCCCTGGCTGATGAAACTCCTAGGAAGGAGATGAATGTCTTTGTGCTGACAAGACAGTATCTTGAAGCTTTGTTTTCCAATTCAGTTCTAAATCTGCAGTATATAAAAATCTCCTCATCATGCTTTGGATGTTATGGTAGATAAATGGTATCTTTACAAAAATACATTCATTCCGGTATTGAAAGTTCCTTTTGGAGGATCTCTCTTGAGGAACGTAAAGGGAGTGCAGCGAAAGCATGTCCCGCATTTGTTGTTTTTCAAATATTTTCAGTTCGATGTAATCAGTACACCAAAGCAATCCATTTAGGACTGGCATTTCCTGAACACCTTCAGAACTCTTTTTGTCCCATGTTATTTCTATGAGATCACGTGATTTAAGAACAACTTTTACTTGCCACTTACATATATATTGAAAAGGCAAACTTTCCTTTCATAGTTTGCTAATTTTGGCAAAGTACTTTAACAAAAGTTAAATTGAGTAAGTGAAATTTTCTGTTCTATTGTTTTGAAAACAATTCTAGAAACTGTCCTTGTAAGAACAGCAAAAAGAGAAAAAGATAATTCTCAACTGCTGCTTCAACCATTCTTTGTTTAACAATGTATCTAATTAAAAGGCAAAACTCTCTATTTCAGGTTTATATATATCAATTGCTTGATTAGAAAGTAAATTATTTACCACATATAATCTGGTGTCAAAACACTTATAATAAAATTACTTTGATTTTATTGCTTATAAGTTTGTGAATTTAAATCTCAACTTACAGTGATGAATTTATTTGCTATGTGCTGACAAGACAGTATGTTGAAGTTTTGTTTTCCAACTCAGTTCTAAATCTTCAGTGTATCAAAATCTCCTCATTATGCTTTGGATGTTATGGTACATAAATGGTATCTTCACAAAGATGCATTCATTCTGGTACTGAAAGTGCATACTTAAAGTTCTGCATGAACAGTTTTATTGAAAAAATATGTAGACAAGCCATTAATTATACACAGTGACTAGGAACAAATTCTTACAAGAAGCATAGCATGTCTTCCATTAAATGTATACATTTTCTAAAAAGTTACTGAAAGTCTTCCTGAGGTTAAACAATAAATCTTTTAAATTTAACCACTGTGCTCCCTCAAAGGTAATTTTTTCTTTATTACACTCACTTAGGGGATACAGTCAGATCTCAGCTTACCTTAAACAACTAGGCAGTATTTTTAGTGCACTTTTCTGTGTGTTAAAAAGCTAGTTGTCAAGAATAAGTTGCTCAGTTATCTTCCTCAATTACTTTTTATTTTGTTTTGTAATTATTATCCTATTTTGGCTTTCCTTTAGAATTGTGAAATATCTTGAATCAGAAATTGCAGAGAATATATAAATGAGTAAGAATGCACTCTTCAATCAAACTAGATCTCGAAAGTGTTTTGTTGTAGTTTATACCTTGAATTCGAAGGCCATTCTATACAAGGCACTTGAAAAATTTTCAAGCTCTTATATTTCATAATAATACAGAATATATTGTTGTTTTATTTGCAAGGAGATAGACCAGACAAAATATCACTTTATTTTTTACAATGTTGACTTTGATATTCTAAACTTGTCAGTTTGTACAGATTAATGTAGACTCCGTACATGTAAAATTCACTATGATTTTTTTTTTCTGGTATGAGAGTCCAAACAAATAGTAACTACATACCCAAACAGGTAAAGTAAAAATATACAATAGCTTGACAAAAAAAAAAAAAGAAGAAGAAGAAGAAAGAAACCCCTATACATTCCTTAACATTCTTAAACCCTGAGGACCATATTGGATTCAAAAGAAACATTTCTGGTGGCAGGGAAAGCGCTAAAAAGCTAAAGTATATAATAAGTAAATTCCTCATTGCTATAAAATATATGACCAGCATGACATTTCAATACATGTTCAAGTTTTCTGAAAAAAGTTCTAGGATAATAGGATTTCAACTTTTGATTCTACAGATATCATTCTCGTGATTGGTATGGGAGAATCATCCTCTTCATGTATTAGTGGATTCAAATGAAAAAAAAAATCAGGCAGCTAGTTCCTTTCCAAGAAGCCTTAGAGATTGTTGTACATAAAAATATGAGCCATATTTCTGATTCAAATTGTAGCGAATTCTCTTTATTCCCTCTTCTGCATAAAATTATGCACTGGCACTCTGCTCTCCAGACAAGTAAAACTTCTTACCTGCTATCATTTGAGATACCCAAGACTCAGAACATATTATCTCCTAGCTGAAAGTCCCAACAAACTTCTCAGGACAAAAACAACAAAAACTTAAATACACAGAGATAGAGTATAAAACAGTGGTTACCAGGGGCTGGGGGTGAGAAGAGAAAATGGAGATACAGAATTCAAAGAATGCAAAGTTGTAGATATGTAGAATTAACACGTTGAGGGATATAATGTACAACATGAGGACTGTAGGTATTAATATTTATTGTATTTGGCATTTAACTAAGAGGGTAGTTTGTAGGTATCCTTTCCTCACACACATATCCAAAAGAAACGTAACTGAGATTTTCAAAGGGAATGCTTCCAGGTTTTGCCCATTAAGTATGATGTTGGCTGTGGGTTTGTCATAAATAGCTCTTATTATTTTGAGATACGTCCCATCAATATCTAATTTATTGAGAGTTTTTAGCATGAAAGTTGTTGAATATTGTCAAAGGCCTTTTCTGCATCTATTGAGATAATCATATATTTTTTGTCGTTGGTTCTGTTTATATGATGGATTATATTTATTGATTTGTGTATGTTGAGCCAGCCTTGCATCCCAGGGATGCAGCAGATTTGATCATGGTGGATAAGCTTTTTGATTTGCTGCTGGATTCGGTTTGATAGTATTTTATTGAGGAATTCTGCACTCCACTTCACTCCACTCCACTGCATTCCATTCCATTCCACTTCATTCCATTCCATTCCTTTCCACTCCCTTCCATTCTACTTCACTCCATTCCGCTCCACTCCAGTCCAATACACTCCATTCCATTCCATTCCATTCCATTCCATTCCATTCCATTCCATTCATTTCTTTCCAATCCATTCCATTCCATTTTATTTCGTCAGGATCTCACTCCATCACCCAGGCTGGAGTGCAGTGGCACAATCTCAGCCCACATTTCATTTGACCGTTTCCTTCCATTCCACTCCATTCCATTCCATTCAATTCCATTCCATTCCATTTCATTAAATTCAATTCCATTTCATTCTATTCCAAACCACTCTACTCCACTCTACTCCACTGCATTCCTTTCCATTCCATTCCATTCCATTCCTCTTCATTCCACTCCAATCCACTCCTCTCCAAACCACTACACTCAATTCCGTTCCATTCCATTCCATTCCTCTTCATTCCACTCCAATCCACTCCTCTCCAAACCACTACACTCCATTCCATTCCATTCATTTTCATTCCATTCCATTCCATTCCACTCTAATCCCTTCAATTCCTTTCCTTAGACAGGATCTCACTCTGTCACCCAGGACGGAGTGCAGTGGCACAATCTCAGCTCACATTTCATTTCACCATTATATCCCATTACATTCCATTCTATTCCATTCCATTCCATTCCACTCCAATCGTCTCAACTCCAATCCACTCCACTGCACTCCATTCCACTCCATTCCATTCCACACCACTCCATTCCACTCCATTCCATTCCAGTCCACTCCATTCCACTCCATTCCATTCCACTCCATTCCACTCCACTCCACTCCACTCCATTCCACTCCACTCCACTGCATTCCACTGCATTCCATTCCATTCCAATCCATTCCATTCTACTCCATTACAATCAATTCCACTACATTCCGTTCCACTCCAGTCCACTCCACTCCACTCCATTCCACTACTCTACACTCCAATACACACCACTCCATTCCATTCCATTCCAATCCATTCCATTCCATTCCAATCCATTCCATTCTATTCCAATACACTCCACTCCATTCCATTCCACTCCATTCAATTCCATTTCACTCCACTCCACTCCATTCCACACCACTCCACTCCACTCCATTCCACACCACTCCACTCCACTCCTTTCCATTCCACTCCACTCCAATACACTCCACTCTACTCCATTCCACTCCACTGCACTCCACTCCAATCCATTCCAACCCAGGCCATTCCATTCTATTCCACTCTATTCCATTCCACTCCATTCCTCTTGACTCCACTGCATTCCACTCCACGCCACTCCAATCCACTCTACTCCATTCCATTGCATTCCGCTCCACTCCACTCCACTCCATTCCATTTGATTCCATTCCACTTCATTCCATTCCATTCCATTACATTCCACTCCATTCCATTACATTCCATTCCACTCCATTCCATACCATTACTTTTCACCCCATGCCACTCCATTCCACTCCACTCCATTCAACTCCATGACATTCCATTCCATTCCATTACTGTCCACTCCATTCCACACTACTCCATTCCATTCCACTACACTCAATTACACTCCATTCCACTCGATTCAGTTCCAATCCACACCACACCACTCCACTCCATTCCATTCCATTCCATTCCATTCCATTCCACTCCCCTCCATTACACTCTATTCCACTCCATTCCATTCCATTCCACTCCATTCAATTCCACTCCAATCCATTCCACTCCTTCCCACTCCAATATATTCCATTCCACTCCACTCCACTCCATTCCATTCCACTACACTCCACTCAATTCCACTCCATTACACACCACTGCATTCCATTCCACTCCATTCCATTCCATTCCATTCCATTCCATTCCACACCATTCCATTCCATTCCATTCCACTCCACTTCACTCCATTCCACTCCATTCCCCTCCATTCCATTCCACTCCCTTTCACTCCATTCCATTCCACTCCACTGCACTCCATTTCACTACAATCCATTCCACCCCATTCCATTCCATTCCTTTACGTTCCACTGCATTCCATTGCACTCCACTACATTCTATTCCACTACCCTTTTTACCAATCTATTCCACTCCTTTCATTCCACTCCACTCCACTGCCGTCCATTCCATTCCATTCTATTCCATGCCATTGCTTTCCATTCCATTCCATGCCACTTCATTCCACGCCATTGAATTCCATGGCATTCCATTTCATTCCACTCCATTCCATTCCATTCCAATCCACTAGACAAAATTCCATTACATTCCCTTCCATTCCGCTCCATTCCGTTCCACTCCACTTCATTCCATTCCACTCCACTCCAAATTATTCCATTCCATTCTATTCCACTCCATTCCATTCCACTCCAGTCAACTCCACTCCACTCAACTCCATTCCACTCCTCGCCACTCCAACACACACCACTCCATTCCATTCCATTTCAATCCATTCCATTCCACTCTATTCCAATACACTCCACTCCATTCCATTCCACTCCATTCAATTCCATTTCACTCCACACCACTCCACTCCATTCCACACCACTCCACTCCACTCCACTCCAATCCACTCCACTCCACTCCATTCCACTCCTCTCCACTCCAATCTATTTCAACCCAGGCCATTCCATGCCATTCCACTCTATTCCATTGCACTCCACTCCTCTCAACTCCTTTCCATTCCACTCCATGCCACTCCAATGCACTCTACTCCACTCCATTGCATTCCACTCCACTCCACTCCACTCCACTCCACTCCACTCCATTCCATTCGATTCGATTCCATTCCATTCCATTCCATTCCATTCCATTCCATTCCATTCCACTGCATTCCATTCCATTCCATTACATTCCATACCATTAAACTTCACCCCATGCCACTCCATTCCACTCCACTCCATTCAACTCCACGACATTCCATTCCATTCCATTCCTGTCCATTCCATTCCACACTACTCCATTCCATTCCACTCCACTCAATTACACTCCATTCCACTCGATTCAGTTCAACTCCACACCACACCATTCCACTCCTGTCCACTCCATTCCATTCCATTCCACTCCATTCCATTCCACTCCATTACACTCCATTCCACTGCATTCCATTCCATTCCATTCCACTCCATTCCACTCCTTTCCACTGCATTATATTATATTCCACTCCACTCCACTCCATTCCACTCCATTCCACTCCATTGCACTCCATTCCATTCCATTCCACTCCATTCCATTCCACTCCACTCCATTCCACTCCTTTCTACTCAATTATGTTATATTCCACTCCACTCCTCTCCACTCCACTCCATTGCTTTCCACTACTCTCCACTCAATTCCACTATTACACACCACTGCATTCCATTCCATTCCACTCCATTCCCTTCCATTCCATTTGATTCCACTCCATTCCATTCCACTCCACTCCAATCCATTCGACTCCACTCCATTCCACTCCTTTCTACGCAATTATGTTATATTCCACTCCACTCCTCTCCACTCCACTCCATTGCTTTCCACTACTCTCCACTCAATTCCACTATTACACACCACTGCATTCCATTCCATTCCACTCCATTCCCTTCCATTCCATTTGATTCCACTCCATTCCATTCCATTCCACTCCAATCCTTTCCACTTTATTGCATTCCATACCGCTCCATTACACTCCTCTCCACTCCATTCCACTCCATTACAGTCCTCTCTACTCCATTCCATTTCACTCCAATCCACTCCCATCCACTCCACTCCATGACACTCCATTCCACTCCACTCCACTCAACTCCACTCCAATCCACTCCTTTACACTCCTCTCCACTCCATTCCACTCCACTCCACTCCAAACCACTCCAATCCCCTCCATTCCACTCCACTCCATTCCACTCCACTCAATTTCATTACACTCCACTCCATTCAACTCTACTCCATTCCATTCCATTCCATTCCATTCCTTTCCATTCCATTTCAATCCATTCAAATCCATTCCATTCCATTCCATTTCTTTCTAGTCCATTCCAGCCCACTCTAATAAATTCCATTCCCCTCCACTCCTTTCCACTCTATTCCACTCCATTCTATTTAACCCCACTCCACAACACTCCACTACTCTCCACTCCACTACACTCCACTCCATTCCATTAAATTCCATTCCTTTCTAGTCCATTCCAGCCCACACTAATCCATTCCATTCCCCTCCACTCCATTCCACTCTGTTCCACTCCATTCTATTTAACCCCACTCCACAACACTCCACTACTCTCCACTCCACTCCACTCCATTCCATTCAATTCCATTCAACTCCATTTCATTTCATTCCACTCCACTCAACTCCACTCCATTCCACTCCAGGACATTACATTCCACTCAACTCTATTCCATTTCGCTCCACTCCATTCCACTCCATTAAACTCCATTCAATTCCAGTCGTCTCCACTCTACTGCATTCCACTCCACTCCATTCAATTCTACTCCATTCCACACCACTCCATTCCTTTCTATTCCTTTCCTTTCCATTCCACTGCATTCCTTTCCATTCCATTCCACTCCACTCCAATCCATTCTGCTCCAATAACTCCACTCCATTCAGCTCCACTCCGTTCGAATCCACTCCATTCCACTCCTGTCCACTCCATTCCTCCCACTCCACTCCATTCCACTCAAATCTACTCCATTCCATTTTACTCCACTCCACTCCATTCAACTCCACTCTACTACTTTCCATTCCACTCCATTCCACTCCACTTCTTTCTACTGCACTCCATTCACTCCACTCCATTCCACTCCACTAAAACCCATTCCACTCCAATCCACTCCATTCCACTCCACTCCATTACATTCAACTCCACTCCACTCCTTTCAACCCCAATCCACTCCATTCCATTCCACTCCACTCCACTCCATTCCACTGCACTCCACTCCATACCACTACACTCCATTCCACTCTGCTTCATTCCACTCCAGTCAATTCCAATCCAATCCATTCCTTTGCGTCTCCCTCCACTCCACTCCATTCCAATACACACCATTCTACTCCATGCCCCTCCACTCCATTTGATCCCAATCCATTCCATTCCATCTCACTGCATTCCATTCCATTCCAATCCACTCAACTCCACTCCACCCCATTCCACTCCATTTCACTCCTGTCAATTCCATTGCATTCCAATCAACTCCATTACATTCCAAACCACTACACTCCATTCCACTCGATGCCACTCCATTCAATTCCATTCCACTGCATTCCATTCCACTCCACTCCATTCCACTCCCTTCCATTCCATTCCATTCCATTCCACTGCATTCTATTCCACTCAACTCCATTCCAATCCATTCAACTCCATTCCATTCCAATCCATTCCACTCCACTCCACTCCATTCCCCTCCACTCCACTCCAATCCACTCCACACCACTGCACTCCACTCCTTTCCATTTGATTCCAATCCATTCCAATCCACTCCATTCCAATCCATTCCATTCCACTGCAGTCCACTCCACTCAACTCCATTCCACTCCTCTCCACTCCACTACACACCACTCTATTCCATTCCATTCCAATCCATTCCATTCCACTCTATTCCAATCCAATCCACTCCATTCCATTCCACTACATTCTATTCCATTTCACTCCACTCCACTCCATTCCACAGCAGCCCACTCCACTCCACTCTTTTCCACTCCACTCCACTCCATTCTATTCCCTTCCACTCTATTCCACTCCATTCCACTCCACTTCACTCCACTCCATTCCATTCCATCTCAGGCCATTCCATTCCATTCCACTCTATTCCATTCCACACCATGCCTCTCCAATCTACTCCAGTCCACTGCATTGCATTCCATTCTACTCCAATCCACTCCAGTCCACTCCAATCCATTCCATTCCATTCCTTTCCATTCCACTCCACTCCATAACAATCCATTCCATTCCACTCCATTCCGTTCCATTACACTCCACTCCATTCCACTCCACTTCATTCAACTCCACAACATTTCATTACATTCCTCTTCATTCCATTCCACTCTAACCCATTTAATTCCACTCCACTCAATTCCACTCCATTCCACTCCATTCCATTCCATTCCACTGATTTCCATTCCATTCCACTGCTTTCCATTCCATTCCACTCCACTTCACTCCACTCCATTCCGCTACATTCCATTCCACTCCAGTCCACTCCACTCCCCTCGACCATATTCCACTCATCTCCACTCCACTGCACTCCACTCTAGTCCATTCCATTCCAATCCATTCCATTCCACACCATTCCAATCCACCCCACTCTATTCCATTCCACTCCATTAAATTCCATTGCACTCTACTCCACTCCTTTCAATTCCACACCACTCCACTGCACTCCACTCCATTCCACTCCACTGCATTCCACTCCACTTAACTCCTTTCCATTCCACTCCACTCCATTCCTCTCCACTCAATTTCATTCCACTCTATTCCATTCCAATCCATTCCACTCCAATCCATTACACTCCACTCCACTCCATTCCACTGCCCTCCATTCCACTCCACTCCATTCCATTCCATTCCATCCCACTGCTTTCTATTACACTCCACTACATTCTATTCCACTCCTCTACTTTCTACTCCTTTCCACTCCATTTCATTCCTCTCCATTCTAATCCACTCCACTGCCCTACACTCCATTCCATTCCATTCCCTGCCATTTCTTTCCATTCCATTCCACTCCAGTCCATTGAACTCCATTCCATGGCATTCCATTCCATTCCATGGCATTCCATTCCATTCCATGGCATTCCATTCCATTCCATTCCATTCCCTGGCATTCCATTCCATTCCTTCCACTCCACTTCAGTCTATTCTATTCCATTCTATTCCACTCCAATCCATTCCACTCCACTCCACTCTACTCCACTCCATTCCACTCCTCTCCACTCCATTACTCTCCACTCCATTACTCTCACTCCACTCCATTCCACTCCAATCTACTCCATTCCAGTCCACTCCATTCCTTTTCACTCCACTCCACTCCATTAAACTCCACTCTACTTCTTTCCATTCCACTCCACTCCACTCCATTCCAGTCCACTTACTTCTCCTGCACTCCACTACACTACACTCCATTCCACTCCTCTCCACTCCATTACACTCCACTGAAATCCATTCCACTCCAATCCACTGCATTCCACTCCACTCCATTTCATTCCATTCCACTCCACTCCTTTCAACTCCACACCAGTCAATTCCATTCCACTCCACTCCACTCCATTCCACTGCACTCCACTACATTCCACTACACTCCATTCCACTGTGCTCCACTCCACTCCAGTCAATTCGAATCCACTCCATTCCTTTCCGTCCCACTCCATTCCACTCCAGTCCACTACAAACCATTCTACTCCATGCCACTCCACTCCATTCCATTCCCATCCATTCCATTCCATCCCACTGCATTCCATTCCATTCCAATCCACTCAACTCCACTCCACTCCATGCCATTCCACTGCATTCCAGTCCAATCAATTCCACTGTATTCCAATACACTCCATTACATTCCATACCACTACACTCCATGCCACTCAATTCAATTCTATTCAACAGCATTCCATTCCACTCCATTCCATTTCATTCCACTCCACTCCATTCCATTCTACTCCACTCCATCCCATTCCACTCCATTCCATTCCTTTCAGTTCCATTCCATTCCAATCCACTGCATTCCATTCCACTCCACTCCATTCAACTCCACAACATTCCATTCCATTCCTGTCCATTCCATTCCACTCTAACCCATTCCATTCCACTCCACCCAATTCCACTCCATTCCACTCCACTCCATTCCACACCACTCCACACCATTCCACTCCAGTCCACTCCATTCCATTCCATTCTATTCCACTTCATTCAATTCCATTCCACTCCACTTCACTCCATTCCATTCCACTCCATTGCACCCCATTCCATTCCATTCTTCTCCACTCCATTCCACTCCTTTCCACTACTTTATATTATATTCCACTACACTCCACTCCATTCCACTCCATTCAACTCGATTGCACTCCATTCCATTCCATTCCACTCCATTCCATTCCACTGCACTCCATTCCATTCCTTTCTCCTCTATTACATTATATTCCACTCCACTCCACTCCTCTCCTCTCCATTCCATTCCACTATTCTCCACTCAATTCCACTGTTTCCCACCACTGCATTCCATTCTATTCTACTCCATTCCATCCCATTCCACTACACTCCACTCCATTTCACTCCATTTCCTTCCATTCCATTTGATTCCACTCCATTCCATTCCGTTCCACTCCATTCCATTCCGATCCACTCCATTCCTTTCCACTCTATTCCGCTCGACTCCACTCCATTACACTCCTCTCCACTCTATTCCACTCCACTCCAATCCACTCCACTCCATGGCACTCCATTACACTCCAATTCACTCAACTTCCCTCCACTCCATTACACTCCTCTCCACTCCCTTCCAATGTAGTCCACTCCAAACCACTCCAAACAAATCCATTCGTCTCCACTCCATTTCATTCAACTCCACATCACTCCATTCCATTCCATTCCAATCCATTCCACTCAGGTTGATTCCATTCCATTCCATTCCATTCCATTGCATTCCATTCCATTCTATCCCATTCCATTCCACTCCATTCCACTCGGGTTAATTCAATTCCATTGCACTCCATTCCATTCCATTTCAGTTGATTCAATTCTGTTCTATTCCATTCCATTCCATTCCATTTAAATTCCATTCAATTCCATTCCACTCTGGTTGATTCCATTCCATTCCATTCCATTCCATTCCATTCCAGTTGATTCAATTCCATCCTTTTCCATTTCATTTCATTCCATTCCATTCCATTCCATTCCATTCCATTCCATTCCATTCCATTCCATTACACTCGGGTTGATTCAATTCCATTCTATTCCTATCCATTCCATTCCATTCCATTCCATTCCATTCGGGTTGATTCATTTCCATTCTATTGGGTTTCACTCCATTCCATTCCATTCCATTCCATTCATTTCCACTCAGGTTGATTCAATTCCATTCTATTGCATTTCACTGCATTCCATTCCATTCCATTCCACTCGAGTGGATTCCCTTCCATTCTATTGCATTCCATTCAATTCCATTCCATTTTGCAAGAGTGGATTCCATAACATTCTAATGCATTCCTTTCAATTCCATTCCATTCCATTCCATTCCCTTCTATTCCATTCCATTACACTCGGGTTAATTCAATTACATTCTACTGCATTTCACTCCCATTCCATTCCATTCCATTCCATTCCATTACACTCGGGTTGATTCATTTCCATTGTGTTCCATTCCATTCCATTCCATTCCATTCCATTCCGGTTAATTCCATTCCATTCCATTCCATTCCACTAGGGTTGATTCCATTCCATTCAATTACATTCAATTGCATTCCATACCATTCCATTTCATTCCATTCCATTCCATTCCAGTTGGTACAATTTCATTCTATTCCATTGCATTCCAACCATTTCATTCCATTCCATTCCACTTGGGTTTATTCAATTACATTCTATTCCATTCCATTCTACTCCATTCCGTTCCACTCAGGTTGATTCAATTCCATTGCATTCCATTCCATTCCAATCCATTCCTTTCCATTACATTACATTCGATTTCATTCCATTCCA
Organism: Pan troglodytes; assembly: GCF_028858775.2. Taxonomy (NCBI): domain Eukaryota; kingdom Metazoa; phylum Chordata; class Mammalia; order Primates; family Hominidae; genus Pan; species Pan troglodytes. The sequence goes on from NC_072412.2 coordinate 9,252,699, forward strand.
TTCCAGTTGCTTCAATTCCATTGCATTCCAATCCATTCCATTCCACTCCACTCGGGTTGATTCAATTCCATTCTACTCCATTCAATTCCATTCCATTCCAGTCAGGTTGATTCAATTCCATTCCATTCCATTCCATTCCATTCCATTCCATTCCATTCCATTCCATCTCATTCTATTCCACTCCGGTTGATTCAATTACTTTCCATTCCATTCCATTTCATTCCATTCCATTCTTATTGATTAAATTCCATTCCATTCCATTCCATTCCATTCCAGTTGTTTCCATTACATTCCTTTCCATTGCATTCCATTCCATTCCATTCCATGCCAGTTGATTCTATTCCGTTCTATTCCATTCCATTCCATTCCATTCCATTCCATTCCATTCCATTCCATTCCATGCCATTCCATTTCATCCCTTTCCAGTTGATTCAATTCCATTCTTTTCCATTCCGTTCCATGCCATTCCAATCCAATCAATTCCACTTCATTCCATTCCATTCCACTCGAGTTTATTCGATTCCATTCCATTCCATTCCAATCCATTCCATTCCATTCCATTCCATTCCACTTCATTCAATTCCATTCTATTCCATTCCATTCAATTCCATTCCAGTTCATTCATTTCCATTCTAATCCATTCCATTCCACTTCATTCAATTCCATTCTATTCCATTCCATTCAATTCCATTCCAGTTCATTCATTTCCATTCTACTCCATTCCATTCCATTCCATTCCATTCCATTCCATTCCATTCCATTCCACTCCATTCCATTCCATTCCATTCCATTCAACTCCATTCCATTCCATTTCATTCCACTCCATTCCATTCCATTGCCCTTGGATTGATTCAATTCCATCCCATTCCATTCCATTCCATTCCATTCCAATCCACTACGCTCGTGTTGATTCATTTCCATTCTATGCCATTCCATACCATTCCATTCCATTCAGTTGGTTCAATTTCATTCTACTCCATTCCATTCCATTTCATTCCCCTCCATTTCATTCCATTCCATTCTATTCCATTCCATTCCATTCCATCGGGTTGATTCAATTCCATTCTATTCGTTTCTATTCCGTTCCATTCAGTTCCACTCCGTTCCATTCCATTCCATTCCACTCGGCTTGATTCAATTTCATTCTATTCCATTCCATTGCATACCATTCCATTCCATTCCATTCCCTTCCATTCCATTCCAATCCATTCCAATCCACTCCACATCACTCCATTCCATTCCAATCCATTCCACTCAGGTTGATTCCATTCCATTCCATTCCATTCTATTCCATTCAATCCCATTCCATTCCACTCCATTCCACTCGGGTTCATTGAATTCCATTCCATTCCACTCGGGTTCATTCAATTCCATTCCATTCCATTCCATTTCAGTTGATTCAATTCTGTTCTATTCCATTCCATTCCATTCCATTCCTTTCCATTGCATTCCAGTTGATTCAATTCCATCCTATTCCATTTCATTCCATTCCATTCCATTTCATTCCATTCAACTCGGGTTGATTCAATTCCATTCTATGCCATTCCTTTCCATTCCATCCCATTCCATTCCATTCCATTCCATTCCAATCAATTGCACTCCGTTCGATTCCATTCTACTCGGGTTTATTCCATTCCATTCCATTCCATTCCATTCCATTCCACTTCGTTCAATTCCATTCTATTCCATATCATTCAATTCCATTCCGTTCCATTCCATTCCATTCCACTTCGTTCAATTCCATTCTATTCCATACCATTCAATTCCATTCCAGTTCATTCATTTCCATTCTACTCCCATTCCATTACATTCCATTCCATTCCATTCCATTCAAATCGGGTTGATTCAATTACATTCTGTTCCATTCCATTCTATTCCATTCCATTGCATTCCACTCGGGTTTATTCCATTCCATTCCATTCCATACCATTGCAGTCCATTCCACTCCACTGGGGTTCATAGCTTTCCATTCCATTCCATTCCGTTCTTTTCCATTCCTTTCCTTTCCATTCCACTCGGGTTTATTCCATTCCATTCCATTCCATTCTATTCCTTTCAATGACATTCCATTACATTCTGTTCCATTCCACTCCGGTTGCTTCAATACCATTCTATACCATTCCATTCCATTCCATTGCATTTCATTCCATTCCATTCCGCTCGGGTTGATTCAATTCCATTCCATTACATTACAGTCCATTCCAGTCGATTCAATTACATTCTATTCCATTCCATTCCACTCCATTCCATTCCATTCCAATCCATTCCACTTGGGATGATTCCATTCCATTTTATTCCATTCCATTCCATTCCATTCCATTCAATTCCATTCCAATCCATTCCACTTGGGATGATTCCATTCCATTTTATTCCATTCCATTCCATTCCATTCCATTCCGTTCCATTCCATTCCATTCAATTCCATTCCACTATGGTAGATTCCATTCCATTCCATTCCATTCCACTTGGGTTTACTCCAATTCATTCCATTCCATACCGTTCCATTCCATTCCACTCCACTCGGGTTGATTCCTTTCCATTCCATTGCATTCCTTTCTTTTTCATTCCTTTCCATTCCATTCCACTCAGGTTGATTCCATTCCATTCTATTCCTTTCCATTCCATTCCATTACATTCTGTTCCCTTCCACTCGGGTTGATTCCATTCCATTCCAATCCATTCCATTCCATTCCATTCCATTCCATTCCATTCCATTTCATTCCGTTCTATTTCATTCCATTACATTCCACTCGTGTTGATTCCATTCCATTCCATTGCATTCTCTTCCATTCCTTTCCATTCCACTCGGGTTGATTGAATTCCCTGCATTCCATTCCATTCCATTCCGTTCCATTCCATTCCATTCCATTCCATTCCATTCCACTCGGGTTGATTCACTTGCATTCTATTCCATTCAATTCCATTCCATTCCATTCCATTCCATTCCACTCGGGGTTGATTCATTTCCATTCTATTGGGTTTCACTCCATTCCATTCCATTCCATTCCATTCCATTCCATTCCATTCCATTCCATTCCATTCCGTTCTATTCCATTCCATTACATTCCACTCGTGTTGATTCCGTTCCATTCCATTCCATTCTATTCCATTCCTTTCCATTCCACTCGGGTTGATTGAATTCTCTGCATTCCATTCCATTCCATTCCATTCCATTCCATTCAATTCCATACCATTCCATTCCATACCATTCCATTCCATTCCGTTTCATTCCATTCCACTCGGGTTGATTCAATTCCATTCTATTTCATTCCAATCCATTCCATTCCATTCTATTCCACTCAGGTTGATTCACTTCCATTCTATTCCATTCCATTCCATTCTATTCCATTCCATTCCATTCCATTCCACTCGGGTTGATTCATTTCCATTCTGTTGGGTTTCACTCCATTCCATTCCATTCCATTCCATTCATTTCCACTCGTGCTGATTCTATTCCATTCTATTGCATTTCACTCCATTCCATTCCATTCTATTCCACTCGAGTGGATTCCATTCCATTCTATTGCATTCCATTTAATTCCATTCCATTTTGCAAGAGTGCATTGCATACCATTCTAATGCATTCCTTTCCATTCCAAACCATTCCATTCCCTTGTATTCCATTCCATTACACTCGGGTTGATTCAATTACATTCTACTGCATTTCACTCTATTCCATTCCATTCCATTCCTTTCCATTCCATTCCATTCCCTTCCATTCCATTACACTCGGGTTGATTCAATTCCATTGTGTTCCATTCCATTCCATTCTATTTCATTCCATTCCATTCCACTATGGTTGATTCCATTCCGTTAAATTCCATTCCACTAGGGTTGATTCCATTCCATTCCATTCCATTCAATTCCATTCCATACCATTCGATTTCATTCCATTTCATTCCATTCCATTCCATTCCATTCAGTTCAATTCCATTCCATACCAATCGATTTCATTCCATTTCATTGCATTCCATTCCATTCCATTCAATTCCATTCCACTCTGATTGATTCAGTTCCATTCTATTCCATTTCATTCCATTCCATTCCATTCCATTCCACTCGGGTTGATTCATTCCCATTCTATTGGGTTTCTTTCCATTCCATTCCATTCCATTCCGTTAAATTCCATTCCATTCATTTCCACTCGGGTTGATTCAATTCCATTCTGTTACATTTCACTCCATTCCATTCCATTCCACTCCAGTTGATTCCATTCCATTCCATACCATTCCTTTCCATTCCATTCCATTCCATTTCAATTGATTCAATTCCATTCTATTCCATTCCATTCCATTCCATTCCATTCCATTCCATTCCATTCCAATACTATTGGATTGATACAAATCCATTCTTTTCAATTCCATTCCATTCCATTCCATTCCATTCCATTCCATTCCATTCAATTCCATTCCATTCCACTCTGGTTGATTCAATTCCATTCCATTCCACTCCATTCCATTTCATTTCATTCCATTCCATGCCATTCCATTCCGTTCCGTTCCATTCCAATTGATTCAATTACATTCTATTCCATTCCATTTCATTCATTTACGTTCCGTTCCATTCCATTCCATTCCACTCCACTACATTCCATTCCATTTCATTCCACTCCACTCCTTTACACTCCATTACATTGCATTCCAATCCACTCCAATCGGGTTGATTCAATTCCATTCTATTCCATTCCATACCATTCCATTCCGTTCCATTCCATTCCATTCCATTCCATTCCTTTCCATTTCATTCCATTCCATTCCAAAACATTACATTCCACTCGGGTTTATTCAATTCCATTCTATTCCATTCCATTCCATTCCATTCCACCCCATTCAACTCAGGTTGATTCAATTCCATTCCATTCCATTCCAATCCATTCCATTACATTCGATTCCATTCCATTCCATTCCAGTTGTTTCAATTCCATTGCATTCCATTCCATTCCATTACATTCCATTCGACTCGGGTTCATTCAATTCCATTCTACTCCATTCAATTCCATTCCATTCCAGTCGGGTTGATTCAATTGCATTCTATTCCATTCCTTTCCATTCATTCCCATTCAATTCCATTCAATCCAATTCTATTCCACTCAGGTTGATTCAATTCCTTTCCATTCCATTCCATTAAATTCCATTCCATTCTATTCCATTCCTATTGATTAAATTCCATTCTATTCCATTCCATTCCATTCCATTCCAGTTGTTTTCATTACATTCCTTTCCATTCCATTCCATTCCACTCCAGTGGATTCTTTTCCATTCTATTCCATTCCATTCCATTCCAATCCATTCCATTCCATTCCATTCCATTTCATGCCATTTCCTTCCATTCCAGTTGATTCAATTCCATTCTTTTCCATGCCATTCCATTCCATTCCGTTCCACTCAGGTTGATTCAATTCCATTCCATTCCATTCCATTCCAATCCATTCCTTTCCGTTACATTACATTCGATTCCATTCCATTCCATTCCAGTTGTTTCAATTCCATTGCATTCCATTCCATTCCATTCCATTCCACTCCACTCGGGTTGATTCAATTCCATTCTACTCCATTCAATTCCATTCCATTCCAGTCAGGATGATTCAATTCCATTCCATTCCATTCCATTCCATTCCATTCCATTCCATTCCATTCCATCTCATTCTATTCCACTCCGGTTGATTCAATTACTTTCCATTCCATTCCATTTCATTCCATTCCATTCTTATTGATTAAATTCCATTCCATTCCATTCCATTCCATTCCAGTTGTTTCCATTACATTCCTTTCCATTGCATTCCATTCCATTCCATTCCATGCCAGTTGATTCTATTCCGTTCTATTCCATTCCATTCCATTCCTTTCCATTCCATTCCATTCCATGCCATTCCATTTCATCCCATTCCATTCCATTCCAGTTGATTCAATTCCATTCTTTTCCATTCATTCCATGCCATTCCAATCCAATCAATTCCACTCCATTCCATTCCATTCCACTCGAGTTTATTCGATTCCATTCCATTCCATTCAAATCCATTCCATTCCATTCCACTTCATTCAATTCCATTCTATTCCATTCCATTCAATTCCAGTCCAGTTCATTCATTTCCATTCTACTCCATTCCATTCCATTCCATTCCATTCCATTCGGGTTGATTCAATTACATTCTGTTCCATTCCATTCCATTCCATTCTATTCCATTCCATTCCATTCCACTCCTGTTTATTCCATTCCATTCCATTCCATTCCATTCCATGGCAGTCCATTCCATTCCATTCCATTCCATTCCATGGCAGTCCATTCCACTCCACTAGGGTTGATTCCTTTCCATTCCATTCCATTCCGTTCTATTCCATTCCTTTCCATTCCATTCCACTCGGGTTGATTCCATTCCATTCCATTCCATTCTATTCCTTTCCATTCCATTCCATTACATTCCATTCCATTTCACTCGGGTTGCTTCAATACCTTTCTATTCCATTCCATTCCATTTCATTCCATTCCATTCCATTCCATTCCGCTCGGGTTGATTCAATTCCATTCCATTCCATTCCAGTCCATTCCAGTGGATTCAATTCCATTTTATTCCATTCCATTCCAATCCATTCCATTCCAATCCATTCAACTTGTGATGATTCCATTCCATTCTATTCCATTCCATTCCATTTCATTCCATTTCATTACATTACGTTCGATTCCATTCCATTCCATTTGGGTTGATTCATTTCTATACTATTTCATTCCATTCCATTTCAGTCCATTCCATTCTATTCCATTCCATTCCATTCCATTCCATTCCACTCCGTTTCATTCCATTCCATTTCATCCAATCCCATTCCATTCCATTCCATTCCACTCCACTCCATTTCAATCCATTCCTTTCCATTCCACTCCATTTCATTCCATTCCATTCCATTTCATTCCATTCCATTCCACTCCATTCCATGTCATTCAATTCCATTCCATTCCATTCCATTCCATTCCATTTCATTCCATTCCATTCCATTCCATTCCATTTCATTCCATTCCATTCCTATCCATTCCATTTCATTCCATTCCATTCCATTCCACTCCATTCCATTTCATTCCATTCCATTCCATTCCATTCCATTCCATTTCATTCCATTCCATTCCATTCCATTCCATTCCATTCCATTCCATTCAATTTCATTCCATTCCATTCCATTCCATTTCATTCCATTCCATTCCATTCCATTCCATTTCATTTCATTCCATTCCATTCCATTCCATTTCATTCCATTCCATTCCATTTCATTCCCTTTCATTCCATTCCATTTCATTCCATTCCATTGCATTCGATCCCATTCCATTTCATTCCATTAAATTCCATTCCATTTCCTTCCATTCCATTGCATTCCATCCCATTCCATTTCATTCCATTCCATTCCATTCCATCCCATTCCATTCCATTCCATTGCATTCCATTGCATTCCATTCCATTCCATTCCATTTCATTCCATTCCATTCCATTCCATTCCATTCCATTCCATTCCATTCCATTCGGGTTGCTTCAATTACATTCTGTTCCATTCCTTTCCATTCCATTCTATTCCATTCCATTCCATTCCACTCGGGTTTATTCCATTCCATTCCATTCCATTCCATTCCATTCCATAACATTGCAGTCCATTCTGCTCCACTAGGGTTGATTCCTTTCCATTCCACTCGGGTTTATTCCATTCCATTCCATTCCATTCCATTCCATTCCATTCCATTCCATTCCATAACATTGCAGTCCATTCCGCTCCACTAGGGTTGATTCCTTTCCATTCCATTCCGTTCTATTCCATTCCTTTCCATTCCATTCCACTCGGGTTGATTCCATTCCATTCCATTCCATTCTATTCCTTTCCATTCCATTCCATTACATTCCATTCCATTTCACTCGGGTTGCTTCAATACCTTTCTATTCCATTCCATTCCATTTCATTCCATTCCATTCCATTCCGCTCGGGTTGACTCAATTCCATTCCATTCCATTCCAGTCCATTCCAGTGGATTCAATTCCATTTTATTCCATTCTATTCCATTCCATTCCATTGCATTCCACTCCATTCTATTCCAATCCATTCCATTCCAATCCATTCCACTTGGGATGATTCATTCCATTCTATTCCATTCCATTCCATTTCATTCCATTTCATTATATTACGTTCGATTCCATTCCATTCCACTTGGGTTGATTCAATTCTATACTATTTCATTCCAATCCATTTCAGTCCATTCCATTCTATTCCATTCCATTGCATTCCATTCCACTCCGTTTCATTCCATTCCATTTCATTCAATTCCATTCCATTCCATTCCACTCCATTTCAATCCATTCCATTCCATTCCCCTCCATTTCAATCCATTCCATTCCATTTCATTCCATTCCATTCCACTCCATTCCATTTCAGTCAATTCCATTCCATTCCATTCCATTTCATTCCGTTCCATTCCATTCCATTCAATTTCATTCCATTCCATTCCATTCCATTTCATTCCATTCCATTTCATTCCATTCCATTCCATTCCTTTCCATTCCATTCCATTCCATTCCATTGCATTTCATTCCATTCCATTCCATTTCATTCCATTCCATTCCATTTCATTCCATTCCATTTCATTCCATTCCATTCCATTTCATTCCATTCCATTTCATTCCATTCCATTGCATTCCATCCCTTTCCATTTCATTCCATTAAATTCCATTCCATTTCATTCCATTCCATTGCATTCCATCCCATTCCATTTCATTCCATTCCATTCCATTCCATTCCATTCCATTGCATTCCATTCCATTCCATTCCATTCCATTCCATTGCATTCCATTCCATTCCATTCCATTCCATTGCATTCCATTCCATTCCATTCCATTCCATTGCGTTCCATTCCAAACATTCTCCTCGGGTTGATTCCATTCCATTCCATTCCATTCTATTCCATTCCTTTCCATTCCACTTCGGTTGATAGAATTCTATTGCACTCCTTTCCATTCCATTCCAATCCATTCCATCCCATTCCATTTCATTCCATTCCATTGCATTCCATCCCATTCCATTTCATTCCATTCCATTGCATTCCATTTCATTCCATTCCATTGCATTCCATTCCATTCCATTTCATTCCATTCCATTCTATTTCATTCCATTCCATTCCATTCCATTCTACTGCATTCCAAACATTCTCCTCGGGTTGATTCCATTCCATTCCATTCCATTCTATTCCGTTCCTTTCCATTGCACTTCGGTTGATTGAATTCTATTGCATTCCTTTCCATTCCATTCCAATCCATGCCATTCCATTCCACTGCGGTTGATTCAATTCCATTCTATTCCATTCCATTCCATTCCATTCCACTCCATTCCATTCCATTCCACTCCATTCCATTCGGGTTCATTCAATTCCATTCCTTTCCATTCCATTCCATTCAACAAGTGTTGATTCAATTAAATTCCATTCCATTCCATTCAATTCCATTCCTTTCCAGTCGATTCCATTCCATTCCATTCCATTCCATTCCATACCACTCTGGTTGATTCAATTCCATTCCATTCCACTCCATTCCCTTCCATTCCATTCCATTCCATTCCATTCCATTCCATTCCATTCCATTCCACTCCGTTCCGTTCCATTCCAGTTGATTCAATTCCATTGTATTCTATTCCATTCCATTCCATTCCATTCCGTTCCATTCCATTCTACTCCACTCCACTCCATTCCGTTCCATTTCATTCCCCTCCACTCCATTCCATTGCACTCGGATTGATTCAATTCCATCCCATTCCATTACATTCCTTTCCATTGCATTCCAAACCACTCCGCTCGTATTAATTCAATTCCATTCTATTCCATTCCATACCATACCAAACCATTCCATTCCATTCCATTCCATTGGTTCAATTTCATTCTATTCCATTCCATTCCATTCCATTTCATTCCATTTCATTCCATGCCATTCCACTCGAGTTTATTCAATTCCATTCTATTCCATTCCATTCCATTTTTTCCATTCCATTGCATTCCATTTCATTCCATTCCACTCAGGTAGATTCAATTCCATTACATTCCATTCAATTCCATTCCCCTGCATTTCATTCCATTCTATTCTATTCCATTCCATTACATTCCATCGGGTTGATTCAATTCCATTCTATTCCTTTCCATTCCGTTCCATTCAGTTCCACTCCGTTCCATTCCATTCCATTCCACTCGGGTTGATTCAATTTCATTCTATTCCATTCCATTCCATACCATTCCATTCCATTCCATTCCATTCAATTTCCTTCCATTCCATTGCAATCCATTCCATTCCACTCCACATCACTCCATTCCATTCCATTCCAATCCATTCCACTCAGATTGATTCCATTCCATTCCATTCAATTCCATTCAATCCCATTCCATTCCACTCCATTCCACTCGGGTTGATTCCATTCCATTCCATTCCATTCCATTCCATTTCATTTGATTCAATTCCGTACTATTCCATTCCATTCCATTCCATTCCATTCAATTCCATTCCACTATGGTAGATTCCATTCCATTCCATTCCATTCCACTCGGGTTTACTCCAATTCATTCCATTCCATACCGTTCCATTCCATTCCACTCCACTCGGGTTGATTCCTTTCCATTCCATTGCATTCCGTTCTTTTTCATTCCTTTCCATTCCGTTCCACTCAGGTTGATTCCATTCCATTCTATTCCTTTCCATTCCATTCCATTACATTCTGTTCCCTTCCACTCGGGTTGATTCCATTCCATTCCAATCCATTCCATTCCATTCCATTCAATTCCATTCCATTCCATTCCATTTCATTCCGTTCTATTTCATTCCATTACATTCCACTCGTGTTGATTCCATTCCATTCCATTGCATTCTATTCCATTCCTTTCCATTCCACTCGGGTTGATTGAATTCCCTGCATTCCATTCCATTCCGTTCCATTCCATTCCATTCCATTCCATTCCATTCCATTCCATTCCGTTCCATTCCATTTCATTCCATTCCACTCCGGTTGATTCAATTCCATTCTATTGCATTCCAATCCATTCCATTCCATTCCATTCCACTCGGGTTGATTCACTTGCATTCCATTCCATTCCATTCCATTCCATTCCATTCCATTCCATTCCACTCGGGTTGATTCATTTCCATTCTATTGGGTTTAACTCCATTCCATTCCATTCCATTCCATTCCATTCCATTCCATTCCATTCCGTTCTATTCCATTCCATTACATTCCACTCGTGTTGATTCCGTTCCATTCCATTCCATTCTATTCCATTCCTTTCCATTCCACTCGGGTTGATTGAATTCCCTGCATTGCATTCCATTCCATTCCATTCCATTCCATTCCATTCCGTTTCATTCCATTCCGGTCGGGTTGATTCAATTCCATTCTATTTCATTCCAATCCATTCCATTCCATTCTATTCCACTCGGGTTGATTCATTTCCATTCTATTCCATTCCATTCCATTCTATTCGATTCCATTCCATTCCATTCCACTCGGGTTGATTCATTTCCATTCTGTTGGGTTTCACTCCATTCCATTCCATTCCATTCATTTCCACTCGTGCTGATTCAATTCCATTCTATTGCATTTCACTCCATTCCATTCCATTCTATTCCACTCGAGTGGATTCCATTCAATTCTATTGCATTCCATTTAACTCCTTTCCATTTTGCAAGAGTGCATTGCATACCATTCTAATGCATTCCTTTCCATTCCAAACCATTCCATTCCCTTGTATTCCATTCCATTCCACTCGGGTTGATTCTATTACATACTACTGCATTTCACTCTATTCCATTCCATTCCATTCCCTTCCATTCCATTACACTCGGGCTGATTCAATTCCATTGTGTTCCATTCCATTCCATTCCATTTCATTCCATTCCATTCCACTCCGGTTGATTCCATTCCGTTAAATTCCATTCCACTAGGGTTGATTCCATTCCATTCAATTCCATTCAATTCCATTCCATACCATTCTATTTCATTCCATTTCATTCCATTCCATTCCATTCCATTCCATTCCATTCCATTCCATACCATTCGATTTCATTCCATTTCATTGCATTCCATTCCATTCCATTCAATTCCATTCCATTCTGATTGATTCAGTTCCATTCTATTCCATTTCATTCCATTCCATTCCATTCCATTCCACTCGGGTTGATTCATTCCCATTCTATTGGGTTTCTCTCCATTCCATTCCATTCCATTCCATTCATTTCCACTCGGGTTGATTCAATTCCATTCTGTTGCATTTCACTCCATTCCATTCCATTCCACTCCGGTTGATTCCATTCCATTCCATACCATTCCTTTCCATTCCATTCCATTTTAATTGATTCAATTCCATTCTATTCCATTCCATTTCATTCCATTCCATTCCAATCCTCTTGGATTGATTCAATTCCATTCTTTTCACTTCCATTCAATTCCATTCCATTCCATTCCATTCCATTCCACTAGTGTTGATTCAATTCCATTCCATTCCATTCCATTCCACTCTGGTTGATTCAATTCCATTCCATTCCACTCCATTCCATTTCATTTCATTCCATTCCGTTCCTTTCCATTCCCATTGATTCAATTCCATTCTATTCCATTCCGTTTCATTCAATTACGTTTCGTTCCATTCCATTCCATTCCACTCCACTACATTCCATTCCATTTCATTCCACTCCACTCCATTCCATTCCATTCCATTCCACTCGGATTGATTCAATTACATCTCATCCCATTCCATTCCATTCCATTCCAATCCACTCCAGTCCGGTTGATTCAATTCCATTCGATTCCATTCCATACCATTCCATTCCGTTCCATTCCATTCCATTCCATTCCATTCCTTTCTATTTGGTTCAATTTCATTCTATTCCGTTCCATTCCATTCCATTGCATTCCATTTCATTCCATTCCATTCCAAAACATTACATTCCACTCGGGTTTATTCAATTCCATTCTATTCCATTCCATTCCATTCAACTCAGGTTGATTCAATTCCATTCCATTCCATTCCAATCCATTACATTACATTCGATTCCATTCCATTCCATTCCTGTTGTTTTAATTCCATTGCATTCCATTCCATTCCATTCGACTCGGGTTCATTCAATTCCATTCTACTCCATTCAATTCCATTCCATTCCAGTCGGGTTGATTCAATTGCATTCTATTCCATTCCATTCCATTCATTCCCATTCAATTCCATTCAATCCAACTCTATTCCACTCAGGGTGATTCAATTCCTTTCCATTCCATTCCATTAAATTCCATTCCATTCTATTCCATTCCTATTGATTAAATTCCATTCTATTCCATTCCATTCCAGTTGTTTTCATTACATTCCTTTCCATTCCATTCCATTCCATTCCACTCCAGTTGATCCTATTCCATTCTATTCCATTCCATTCCATTCCAATCCATTCCATTCCTTTCCATTTCATGCCATTTCATTCCATTCCAGTTGATTCAATTCCATTCTTTTCCTTGCCATTCCATTCCATTCCATTTCACTCCAGTCCAATCAATTCCACTCCATTGCATTCCATTCTACTAGGGTTTATTCCATTCCATTCCATTCCATTCCACTTGAATCAATTCCCTTCTATTCGATTCCATTCAATTCCATTCCAGTTCATTCATTTATATTCTACTCCATTCCATTCCATTCTATTTCATTCCATTCGGGTTGTTTCAATTACATTCTGTTCCATTCCATTCCATTCCATTCCATTCCATTCCATTCCATTCCACTCGGGTTTACTCCATTTCATTTCATTCCATACCATTCCATTCCATTCCACTCCACTGGGGTTGATTCCTTTCCATTCCATTGCATTCTGTTCTTTTTCATTCCTTTCCATTCCATTCCACTCGGGTTGATTCCATTCCATTCCATTCCATTCTATTCCTTTCCATTCCATTCCATTACATTCTGTTCCATTCCACTCGGGTTGTTTCCATTCCATTCCATTCCATTCAATTCCATTCCAATTAATTCCATTCCATTGCATTCCATTCCATTCCATTCCATTCCAATCCATTCCATTCCATTCCTTTCCATTCCACTCGGGTTGATTGAATTCCATGCATTCCATTCCATTCCATTCCATTCCATTCCATTCCACTCGGCTTGATTCAATTCCCTTCTATTTCATTCAAATCCATTCCATTCCATTCCATTCCACTTGGGTTAATTCACTTCCATTCTATTCCATTCCATTCCTTTCCATTCCATTCCACTCGGGTTGATTCATTTTCATTCTATCGGGTTTCACTCCATTCCATTCCGTTCCATTCCATTCATTCCATTCATTTCCGCTCGTGCTGATTCAATTCCATTCTATTGCATTTCACTCCATTCCATTCCATTCTATTCCACTCGAGTGGATTCCTTTCCATTCTATTGCATTCCATTTAATTTCATTCCATTTTGCATGAGTGGATTCCATACCATTCTAATGCATTCTTTGCCATTCCAATCCATTCCATTCCATTCCATTCCATTCCATTCCATTCGGGTTGATTCAATTACATTCTACTGCATTTCACTCTATTCCATTCCATTCCATTCCATTCCATTCCATTAAATTCCATTCCATTACACTCAGGTTGATTCAGTTCCATTGTGTTCCATTCCATTCCATTCCACTCCAGTTGACTCCATTCTGTTAAATTCCATTCCACTAGGGTTCATTCCATTCCATTCAATTCCATTCGATTCCATTCCATACCATTCCATTTCATTCCATTCCATTCCATTCCATTCCAATCCACTCTGATTGATTCAATTCCATTCTATTCCATTTCATTCCATTCCATTCCATTCCATTCCACTTGGGTTGATTCATTCCCATTCTATTCGGTTTCTCTCCATTCCATTCCATTCCATTCCATTCCATTCATTTCCACTCGGGTTGATTCAATTCCATTCTGTTGCATTTCACTCCATTCCATTCCATTCCATTCCACTCGAATGGATTCCATTCCATTCTATTGCATTCCATTCAATTACATTCCATTTTGCAAGAGTGGATTCCATACTATTCTATTGTATTCCTTCCCATTCTACTCCATTCCATTCCACTCCCTTCTCTTCCATTCCATTACACTCGCGTTGATTCAATTATATTCTACTGCATTTCACTTTGTTCCATTCCATTCCATTGCATTGCATTCCATTTCATTCCATTCCACTCCCTTACACTCGGGTTGATTCAATTCCATTGTGTTCCAATCCATTCCATTCCATTCCATTCCATTCCGGTTGATTCCATTCCATTCCATACCATTCAATTCCATTCCATTCCAATTGATTCAATTCCATTCTATTCCATTCCATTCCATTCCATTTCATTCCATTCCATTCCATTACAATCCTCTTGTATTGATTCAATTCCATTCTATTCAATTCCATTCCATTCCATTCCATTCCAGGCCATTCCATTCCATTCCATTCCACTGGTGTTGATTCAATTCAATTCCATTCAATTGCATTCCATTCCATTCCATTCCGTTCCATTCCATTCCATTCCATTCAATTCCATTCCATTCCATTCCACTCGGGTTGATTCAATTCCATTCCATTCCACGCAATTCCATTTCATTCCATTCCATGCCTTTCCATTCCATTCCATTCCATTCCATTCCAATTGATTCAATTCCATTCTATTCCATTCCATTTCATTCAATTATGTTCCATTCCATTCCATTCCATTTCACTTCACTCCATTCCATTCCATTTCATTCCACTCCACTCCATTCCATTCCATTCCATTACACTCGGATTGACACAATTCCATCCCATTCCATTCCAATCCACTCCACTCAGGTTGATTCAATTCCATTCGATTCCTTTCCATACCATTCCATTCCGTTCCATTCCATTCCATTCCATTTCATTCCATTCCATTCCATCACATTACATTCCACTGGGGTTTTTTCAATTCCATTCTATTCCATTCCATTCCATTCCATTTCATTCCATTCCACTCCATTCCATTCCAGTTGTTTCAATTCCATTGCATTCCATTCCCTTCCATTCCATTCGACTCGGTTTCATTCAAGTCCATTCTACTCCATTCAATTCCATTCCATTCCAGTCGGGTTGATTCAATTGCATTCTATTCCATTCCACTCCATTCCATTCCATTCATTCCCATTCAATTCTATTCAATCCCATTCTATTCCACTCAGGTTGATTCAATTCCTTTCCATACAATTCCATTAAATTCCATTCCATTCTATTCCGTTCCTATTGATTAAATTCCATTCTATTCCATTCCGTTCGATTCCATTCCAGTTGTTTCCATTACATTCCTTTCCATTCCATTCCATTCCATTCCAATTGATTCTATTCCGTTCTATTCCATTCCATTCCATTCCATTCCATTTCATTCCATTTCATTGCATTCCATTCCATTTCATGCCATTTCATTCCATTCCAGTTTATTCAATTCCATTCTTTTCCATTCCATTCCATTTAATCCCATTCCATTCCAATCAATTCCATTCCAATCAATTCCACTCCATTCCATTCCATTATAGTAGGGTTTATTCCATTCCATTCCATTCCATTCCATTCCATTCCATTCCATTCCATTCCATTCCATTCCATTCCACTTGATTCAATTCCCTTCTATTCGATTCCATTCAATTCCATTCCAGTTCTGTCATTTACTTTCTACTCCATTCCATTCCATTCGGGTTGATTCAATTACATTCTGTTCCATTCCATTCCATTCCATTCCATTCCACTCGGGTTTACTCCATTTCATTCCATTCAATTCCATTCCACTCCACTCGGGTTGATTCCTTTCCATTTCATTGCATTCCGTTCTTTTTCATTCCTTTCCATTCCACTCCACTCGGGTTGATTCCATTCCATTCCATTCCATTCTATTCCTTTCCATTACATCCCATTACATTCTGTTCCATTCCACTTGGGTTGATTCCATTCCATTCCATTCCATTTAATTCCATTCCATTCCATTCCATTTAATTCCATTCCATTCCATTACATTACCCTCGTGTTTATTCCATTCAATTCGATACCATTCCATTCCATTTCATTCCATTCTATTCCCTTCCTTTCCATTCCACTCGGGTTGATTGAATTGCATTCCATTCCATTCCATTCCATTCCATTCCATTTCATTCGATTCCACTCGGTTTGATTCAATTCCATTCTATTTCATTCCAATCCATTCCATTCCATTCCATTCCATTCGGGTTGATTCACTTCCATTCTATTTCATTCCATTCCATTTCATTCCATTCCATTCCATTCCACTCGGGTTGATTCATTTCCATTCTATTGGGTTTCATTCCATTCCATTCCATTCCATTCCATTACATTCCATTCATTTCCACTCGTTCTGATTCAATTCCATTCTATTGCATTTCACTCCATTCCATTCCATTCTATTCCACTCGAGTGGATTCCATTCCATTCTATTGCATTCCATTTAATTCCATTCCATTTTGCAAGAGTGGATTTCTTACCATTCTAATGCATTCCTTTCCATTCCAATCCATTCCATTCCCTTCTATTCCATTCCATTCCACTCGGGTTGATTCAGTTACATTCTACTGCATTTCACTCTATTCCATTCCATTCCATTCCATTCCATTCCATTCCATTCCATTCCATTCCGTTCCACTCGTGTTGATTCAATTCCATTGTGTTCCACTCCATTCCATTCCATTCCATTCCATTCCATTCCACTCCGGTTGATTCCATTCCGTTAAATTCCATTCAACTAGGGTTGATTCCATTCCATTCAATTCCATTCGATTCCATTCGTTACCATTCCATTTCATTCCATTCCATTCCATTCCAATTGGTTCAATTTCATTCTATTCCATTGCATTCCATTCCATTTCATTCCATTCCATTCCACATGGCTTTATTCAATTCCATTCTATTCCATTCCATTCCATTCCATTCCATTCCATTCCACTCCCTTCCACTCAGGTTGATTCCATTCCATTCCATTCCATTCCATTCCAATCCATTCCATTCTATTCCATTCCTTTCCATTCCACTCGGGTTGATTGAATTCCATGCATTCCATTGCATTCCATTCCATTTCACTCTGGTTTATTCAATTCCATTCTACTCCATTCAATTCCAATCAATTCCAGTCAGGTTGATTCAATTCCATTCCATTCCATTCCATTCCATTCCATTCCATTCCATTCCATTCATTCCCATTTCATTATATTCCATTCCATTCCATTCCATTCATTCCCATTTCATTCGATCCCATCCCATTCTATTCCACTCGGGTTGACTCAATTCCATTCCATTCCATTCCATTCCATTCCATTTCATTCCTATTGATTAAATGCCATTCTATTCCATTCCATTCCATTCCAGTTGTTTCCATGACATTCCTTTCCATTCCATTCGATTTCATCCCATTCCATTCCCTTCCAGTTGATTCAATTCCATTCTTTTCCATTCCATTCCATTCCACTCCATTTCATTCCATTCCAATCAATTCCACTCCATTCGATTCCATTCTACTTGGGTTTATTCAATTCCATTCCATTCCATTCCATTCCATTCCATTCCATTCCATTCCATTCCATTCCACTTGATTCAACTCCTTTCTATTCCATTCCATTCAATTCCATTCAAGTTCATTATTTCCATTCTTCTCCATTCCATTCCATTCCATTCCATTCGGGTTCATTCAAATACATTGTGTTCCATTCCATTCCATTCCATTCCATTCCATTCCACTCGGGTTTATTCCATTCCATTATATTCTATTCCATTCCATTCCATTCCATACCATTGCAGTACGTTCCACTGCACTAGGGTTGATTCCTTTCCATTCCATTCCATTCCATTCTATTCCATTCCTTTCCTTTCCATTCCAATTGGGTTGATTCCGTTCCATTCCATTTCATTCCATTCCATTCCATTCCATTCCTCTCGAGTTTATTCACTTCCATTCCATTCCATTCCATTCCATTCCAATCCATGCCATTCCACTTGATTCAATTCCCTTCTATTTGATTCCATTCAATTCCATTCCAGTTCTTTCATTTGCGTTCTACTCCATTCCATTCCATTCCATTCGGGTTGATTCAATTACATTCTGTTCCATTCCATTCCATTCCATTCCATTCCACTTGGGTTTACTCCATTTCATTCCATTCCTAACCACTCCATTCCATTCCACTCCACTCAGGTTGATTCCTTTCCATTTCATTGCATTCCGTTCTTTTTCATTCCTTTCCATTCCATTCCACTCGGGGTGATTCCATTCCATTCCATTCCATTCCATACTTTTCCTTTCCATTCCATTCCATTACATTCTGTTCCATTCCACTCGGGTTGATTCCATTCCATTCCATTCCATTCCATTTCATTCCATTTCATTCCATTCCATTCCATTCCATTCCATTCCATTCCATTCCATTTCATTACATTCTATTCCCTTCCATTACATTCCCCTCGTGTTGATTCCATTCCATTCCATTCCATTCCATTCCATTCTATTCCATTCTATTCCATTCCTTTCCATTCCACTCGGGTTGATTGAATTCCATGCATTCCATTCCATTCCATTTCATTCCATTCCATTTCATTCGATTCCACTCGGTTTGATTCGATTCCATTCTATTTCAATCCAATCCATTCCATTCCATTCCATTCCACTCGGGTTGATTCACTTCCATTCTATTCCATTCCATTCCATTTCATTCCATTCCATTCCATTCCACTCGGGTTGATTCATTTCCATTCTATTGGGTTTCACTCCATTCCATTCCATTCCATTCCATTCCATTCCATTCCTTTCATTTCCACTCGTGCTGATTCAATTCCATTCTATTGCATTTCACTCCATTCCATTCCATTCTATTCCACTCGAGTGGATTCCTTTCCATTCTATTGCATTCTATTTAATTCCATTCCATTTTGCAAGAGTGGATTCCATACCATTCTAACGCATTCCTTTCCATTCCAATCCATTCCATTCCCTTCTATTCCATTCCATTCCACTCGGGTTGATTCAATTACATTCTACTGCATTTCACTCTATTCCTTTCCATTCCATTCCATTCCATTCCACTCGGGTTGATTCAATTCCATTGTGTTTCATTCCATTCCATTCCATTCGACTCCGGTTGATTCCATTCCGTTAAATTCCATTCAACTAGGTTTGATTCCATTCCATTCAATTCCATTCGATTCCATTCCGTACCATTCCATTTCATTCCATTCCATTCCATTCCATTCCATTCCAATTGGTTCAATTTCATTCTATTCCATTGCATTCCATTCCATTCCATTCCATTCCGTTCCGTTCCACTCAGGTTGATTCAATTCCATTCCATTCCATTCCATTCATTCCCATTTCGTTATATTCCATCCCATTCCATTCCATTGCATTCCATTCCATTCATTCCCATTTCATTCTATTCTATCCCATTCTATTCCACTCGGGTTGATTCAATTCCTTTACATTCCATTCCATTCCATTCCATTCCATTTCATTCCTATTGATTAAATGCCATTCTATTCCATTCCATTCTATTCCATTCCATTCCATTCCAGTTGTTTCCATGACATTCCTTTCCATTCCATTCCTTTCCATTCCATTCCATTCCAGTTGGTTCTATTCCGTTCTATTCCATTCCATTCTATTCCATTCCATTTCATCCCATTCCATTCCATTCCAGTTGATTCAATTCCATTCTTTTCCATTCCATTCCGTTCCACTCCATTACATTCCATTCCAATCAATTCCACTCCATTCGATTCCATTCTACTCGGCTTTATTCAATTCCTTTCCATTCCATTCCATTCCATTCCATTCCATTCCATTCCGTTCCACTCGTGTTGATTCAATTCCATTGTGTTCCACTCCATTCCATTCCATTCCATTCCATTCCATTCCACTCCGGTTGATTCCATTCCGTTAAATTCCATTCTACTAGGGTTGATTCCATTCCATTCAATTCCATTCGATTCCATTCGATACCATTCCATTTCATTCCATTCCATTCCATTCCAATTGGTTCAATTTCATTCTATTCCATTGCATTCCATTCCATTTCATTCCATTCCATTCCATTCCACATGGCTTTATTCAATTCCATTCTATTCCATTCCATTCCATTCCATTCCATTCCACTCCCTTCCACTCAGGTTGATTCAATTCCATTCCATTCCATTCCATTCCAATCCATTCCTTTCCATTATATTACATTCGATTCCATTCCATTCCATTCGAGTTGTTTCAATTCCATTGCATTCCATTGCATTCCATTCCATTTCCCTCTGGTTTATTCAATTCCATTCTACTCCATTCAATTCCATTCAATTCCAGTCAGGTTGATTCAATTCCATTCCATTCCATTCCATACATTCCCATTTCATTATATTCCATTCCATTCCATTCCATTCATTCCCATTTCATTCGATCCCATCCCATTCAATTCCACTCGGGTTGACTCAATTCCATTCCATTCCATTCCATTCCATTTCATTCCTATTGATTAAATGCCATTCTATTCCATTCCATTCCATTCCAGTTTTTTCCATGACATTCCTTTCCATTCCATTCCATTTCATCCCATTCCATTCCCTTCCAGTTGATTCAATTCCATTCTTTTCCATTCCATTCCATTCCACTCCATTTCATTCCATTCCAATCAATTCCACTCCATTCGATTCCATTCTACTCGGGTTTATTCCATTCCATTCCATTCCATTCCATTCCATTCCATTCCATTCCATTCCACTTGATTCAACTCCTTTCTATTCCATTCCATTCAATTCCATTCAAGTTCATTATTTCCATTCTTCTCCATTCCATTCCATTCCATTCCATTCTATTCGGGTTCATTCAAATACATTGTGTTCCATTCCATTCCATTCCATTCTATTCCATTCCATTCCATTCCATTCCATTCCACTCGGGTTTATTCCATTCCATTACATTCTATTCCATTCCATTCCATTCCATTCCATTGCAGTACGTTCCACTCCACTAGGGTTGATTCCTTTCCATTCCATTCCATTCCATTCTATTCCATTCCTTTCCTTTCCATTCCAATTGGGTTGATTCCGTTCCATTCCATTTCATTGCATTCCATTCCATTCCATTCCTCTCGAGTTTATTCACTTCCATTCCATTCCATTCCATTCCATTCCAATCCATTCCATTCCACTTGATTCAATTCCCTTCTATTTGATTCCATTCAATTCCATTCCAGTTCTTTCATTTGCGTTCTACTCCATTCCATTCCATTCCATTCGGGTTGATTCAATTACATTCTGTTCCATTCCATTCCATTCCATTCCATTCCACTTGGGTTTACTCCATTTCATTCCATTCCTAACCACTCCATTCCATTCCACTCCACTCAGGTTGATTACTTTCCATTTCATTGCATTCCGTTCTTTTTCATTCCTTTCCATTCCATTCCACTCGGGTTGATTCCATTCCATTCGATTCCATAATTTTCCTATCCATTCCATTCCATTACATTCTGTTCCATTCCACTCGGGTTGATTCCATTCCATTCCATTCCATTCCATTTCATTCCATTTAATTCCATTCCATTTCATTACATTCTATTCCCTTCCATTACATTCCCCTCATGTCGATTGCATTCCATTCCATTCCATTCCATTCCATTCTATTCCATTCCTTTCCATTCCACTCGGGTTGATTGAATTCCATGCATTCCATTCCATTCCATTTCATTCCATTCCATTTCATTCGATTCCACTCGGTTTGATTCAATTCCATTCTATTTCAATCCAATCCATTCCATTCCATTCCATTACACTCGGGTTGATTCACTTCCATTCTATTCCATTCCATTCCATTTCATTCCATTCCATTCCATTCCACTCGGGTTGATTCATTTCCATTCTATTGGGTTTCACTCCATTCCATTCCATTCCATTCCATTCCATTCCATTCCATTCCATTCCATTCCTTTCATTTCCACTCGTGCTGATTCAATTCCATTCTATTGCATTTCACTCCATTCCATTCCATTCTATTCCACTCGAGTGGATTCCATTCCATTCTATTGCATTCTATTTAATTCCATTCCATTTTGCAAGAGTGGATTCCATACCATTCTAACGCATTCCTTTCCATTCCAATCCATTCCATTCCCTTCTATTCCATTCCATTCCACTCGGGTTGATTCAATTACATTCTACTGCATTTCACTCTATTCCATTCCATTCCATTCCATTCCATTCCATTCCATTCGGGTTGATTCAATTCCATTGTGTTTCATTCCATTCCATTCCATTCGACTCCGGTTGATTCCATTCCATTAAATTCCATTCAACTAGGTTTGATTCCATTCCATTCAATTCCATTCGATTCCATTCCGTACCATTCCATTGCATTCCATTCCATTCCATTCCATTCCATTCCATTCCATTCCATTCCAATTGGTTCAATTTCATTCTATTCCATTGCATTCCATTCCATTCCATCCCGTTCCGTTCCACTCAGGTTGATTCAATTCCATTCCATTCCATTCCATTCCAATCCATTCCTTTCCATTATATTACATTCGATTCCATTCCATTCCATTCGAGTTGTTTCAATTCCATTGCATTCCATTGCATTGCATTCTATTCCACTCTGGTTTATTCCATTCCATTTTTCTCCATTCAATTCCATTCAATTCCAGTCAGGTTGATTCAATTCCATTCCGTTCCATTCCATTCCATTCCATTCCATTCATTCCCATTTCGTTATATTCCATCCCATTCCATTCCATTGCATTCCATTCCATTCATTCCCATTTCATTCTATTCCATCCCATTCTATTCCACTCGGGTTGATTCAATTCCTTTACATTCCATTCCATTCCATTCCATTCCATTCCATTCCATTCTATTTCATTCCTATTGATTAAATGCCATTCTATTCCATTCCATTCTATTCCATTCCATTCCATTCCAGTTGTTTCCATGACATTCCTTTCCATTCCATTCCTTTCCATTCCATTCCATTCCAGTTGGTTCTATTCCGTTCTATTCCATTCCATTCTATTCCATTCCATTTCATCCCATTCCATTCCATTCCAGTTGATTCAATTCCATTCTTTTCCATTCCATTCCGTTCCACTCCATTACATTCCATTCCAATCAATTCCACTCCATTCGATTCCATTCTACTCGGTTTTATTCCATTCCATTCCATTCCATTCCATTCCATTCCATTCCATTCCATTCCACTTGATTCAATTCCTTTCTATTCCATTCCATTCAATTCCATTCCAGTTCATTATTTCCATTCTTCTCCATTCCATTCCATTCCATTCCTTTCCATTCCATTCCATTCGGCTTCATTCAAATACATTGTGTTCCATTCCATTCTATTCCATTCCATTCCATTCCACTCGTGTTTATTCCATTCCATTACATTCTATTCCATTCCATTCCATTCCATACCATTGCAGTACGTTCCACTCCACTCGGGTGGATTCCTTTCCATTCCATTGCATTCCATTCTATTCCATTCGTTTCCTTTCCATTCCAATCTGGTTGATTCCATTCCATTCTATTCCTTTCCATTCCATTCCATTACATTCCGTTCCATTCCACTCCATTTGCTTCAATACCATTCTATTCCATTCCATTTCATTCCATTCCATTTCATTCCATTCCATTCCATTCTGCTCGGGTTGATTCAATTCCATTCTGTTCCATTCCCGTCCATTCCAGTTGATTCAATTCCTTTCTCTTCCATTCCATTCCATTCCACTCCATTCCATTCCATTCCAATCCATTCCAATCGGGATGATTCCATTCCATTCTATTCCATTCCATTCCATTCCATTCCATGCCATTCCATTCCATTCCATTACGTTTGATTCCATTCCATTCCACTTGAGTTGATTCAATTCTATACTATTCCATTCCATTCCGTTTCATTCCATTCCATTCCATTCCATTTCATTCCATTCCATTCCATTTCATTCCATTTCATTCCATTCTATTGCATTCCCTTCCATTTCATTCCATTCCATTTCATTCCATTCCATTCCATTCCATTCCACTCCATTCCGTTCCACTCAATTCCATTACATTCCAGTCCATTCCATTCAACTAGTGTTGATTCAATTCAGTTCTATTCCATTCCATTCCATTCCTTTCCAGTCGATTCAATTCCGTCCCATTCCGTTCCGTTCCATTCCATTCCATTCCATTCCATTCCATTCCAATCCATACTACTCTAGTTGATTCAATTCCATTCCATTCCACTCCATTCCATTCCATTCCTTTCCATTCCATTCCATTCCGTTCCATTCCAGATGATTCAATTCCATTGTATGCCATTCCATTCCATTCCAATCCATTCCATTCCATTCCATTCCACTCCACTACATTCCATTCCATTCCATTCTATTCCACTCCATTCCATTCCAATGCATTTCATTCCACTCCACTCCATTCCATTCCATTTCATTCCACTCCACTCAACTCAATTCCATTCCATTGCCCTCGGATTGATTCAATTCCATCCCATCCCATTCCATTCCATTCCATTACAATCCACTGCGCTCGTGTTGATTCAATTCCATTCTATGCCATTGCATACCATTCCCTTCCATTCCATTGCATTCCAACGGGTTGATTCGATGCCATTCTATTCGTTTAAATTCCATTCCATCCAGTTCCACACCGTTCCATTCCATTCCATTCCACTCGGGTTGATTCAATCTCATTCTATTCCATTCCATTCCATATCTTTCCATTCCATTCCATTCCATTCCCTTCCATTGAATTCCAATCCATTCCATTCCACTCTACATCACTTCCTTCCATTCCATTCCAATCCATTCCACTCAGGTTGATTCCATTTCATTCCATTCCATCGAATTCCATTCAATCCGATTCCATTCCACTCTATTCCACTCGGGTGGATTCAATTCCATTCCATTCCATTCCATTCCATTTCAGTTCATTCAATTCCGTTCTATTCCATTCCATTCCATTCCATTCCATTCCATTCCATTCCACTCTGGTTGATTCCGTTCCATTCCATTCCATTCCATTTCAGTTCATTCAATTCCGTTCTATTCCATTCCATTCCATTCCATTCCATTCCACTCTGGTTGATTCCGTTCCATTCCATTCCATTCCATTCCATTTCAGTTCATTCAATTCCGTTCTATTCCATTCCATTCCATTCCATTCCATTCCATTCCATTCCATTCCATTCCACTCTGGTTGATTCCGTTCCATTCCATTCCATTCCATTCCTTTCCATTCCATTCCAGTTGATTCAATTCCGTCCTATTCCATTTCATTCCATTCCACTCCATTTCATTCCATTACACTCGAGTTGATTCAATTCCATTCTATGCCATTTCTTTCCATTCCATTCCATTCCATTCCATTCCATTCCATTCCATTCCATTCCATTCCTCTCTGGTTGATTCAATTCCATTCTTTTCCATTTCATTCCATTCCATTCCATTCCGTTCCACTCGGGTTGATTCATTCCCATTCTATTGGGTTTCACTCCATTCCTCTCCATTCCTTTCCCTTCCATTCCATTCCATTCCATTCCATTCCTTTCATTTCCACTCGGGTTGATACAATTCCATTCTATTGAATTTCACTCCATTCCATTCCATTCCATTCCACTCGAGTGGATTCCATTCCATTCTATTGCATTCCGTTCAATTCCACTCCTTTTTGCAAGAGTGGATTCCATACCATTCTATTGCATTCCTTTCCATTCTACTCCATTCCTTTCCATTCCATTTTCTTCTCTTCCATTCCAGTACACTCGGGTTGATTCAATTACATTCCACTGCATTTCACTCTATTCCATTCCGTTCCGTTCCGTTCCGTTCCATTCCATTCCATTACACTGGGGTTGATTCAATTCCATTGTGTTCCATTCCATTCCATTCCACTCCGGTTGATTCCATTCCATTCCATACCATTCCTTTCCATTCCATTCCAATTGATTCAATTCCATTCTATTCCATTGCATTCCATTCCATTTCATTCCATACCCTTCCATTCCATTCCTCTTGGATTGATTCAATTCCATTCTATTCAATTCCATTCCATTCCATGCGATTTCATTCCATTCCATTCCACTTGTGTTGATTCCATTCAATTCCATTCATTTCAATTCCATTCCTTTCCATTCCACTCCATTCTATCCCATTCCATTCCATACCACTCTGTTTGATTCAATTCCATTCCATTACACTCCATTCTATTCCATTCCCTTCCATTCCATGCCATTCCATTCCATTCCGTTCCATTCCAATTGATTAAATTCCATTCTGTTCCATTCCACTCCATTCTATCCCATTCCATTCCATACCACTCTGTTTGATTCAATTCCATTCCATTCCGCTCGGGTTGATTAAATTCCATTCCATTCCATTCCATTCCCTTCCATTCCATTACACTCGGGTTGATTCAATTCCATGGTGTTCCGTTCCATTCCATTCCATTCCACTCCAGTTGATTCCATTCCGTTCCATTCCATTCCACTCAGTTTGATTCCATTCCATTCAATTCCATTCGATTCCTTTCCATACCATTCCATTTCATTCCATTCCATTCCATTCCATTCCATTCCAGTTGGTACAATTTCATTCTATTCCATTGCATTCCATTCCATTTCATTCCATTCCATTCCACTTGGGTTTCTTCAATTCCATTCTATTCCATTCCATTCCATTGCATTCCATTCCATTCCATTCCATTCCAATCAGGTTGATTCAATTCCACTCCAATCCATTCCATTCCATTCCATTCCATTCCATTCCAAACCATTCCTTTCCATTGCATTACATTCGATTCAATTCCTTTCCATTCCAGTTGTTTCAATTACATTGCATTCCATTCCATTCCATTCCATTCCATTCATTCCCATTCCATTCCATTGCATCCCATTCTATTCCACTCGGGTTGATTCAATTCCTTTCCATTCCATTCCATTCCATTCTATTCCATTCCATTTCATTCTGGTTGTTTCCACGAAATTCCTTTCCATTGCCTTCCATTCCATTCTGTTCCATTCCAGTTGATTCTATTCCGTTCTATTCCATTCCATTCCATTCCATTCCATTTCATTCCATTTCATTGCATTCCATTCCATTCCATTTCATTGCATTCCATTCCATTTCATGCCATTTCATTCCATTCCAGTTTATTCAATTCCATTCTTTTCCATTCCATTCCATTAAATCCCATTCCATTCCAATCAATTCCACTCCATTCCATTCCATTATAGTAGGGTTTATTCCATTCCATTCCATTCCATTCCACTTGATTCAATTCCCTTCTATTCGATTCCATTCAATTCCATTCCAGTTCTGTCATTTGCTTTCTACTCCATTCCATTCCATTCGGGTTGATTCAATTACATTCTGTTCCATTCCATTCCATTCCATTCCATTCCACTCGGGTTTACTCCATTTCATTCCATTCAATTCCATTCCACTCCACTCGGGTTGATTCCTTTCCATTTCATTGCATTCCGTTCTTTTTCATTCCTTTCCATTCCACTCCACTCGGGTTGATTCCATTCCATTCCATTCCATTCTATTCCTTTCCATTACATTCCATTACATTCTGTTCCATTCCACTTGGGTTGATTCCATTCCATTCCATTCCATTCCATTTAATTCCATTCCATTCCATTCCATTTAATTCCATTCCATTCCATTCCATTTAATTCCATTCCATTCCATTCCATTACATTACATTCCCCTCGTGTTTATTCCATTCAATTCGATACCATTCCTTTCCATTTCATTCCATTCTATTCCCTTCCTTTCCATTCCACTCGGGTTGATTGAATTCCATGCATTCCATTCCATTCCATTCCATTCCATTCCATTTCATTCGATTCCACTCGGTTTGATTCAATTCCATTCTATTTCATTCCAATCCATTCCATTCCATTCCATTCCATTCGGTTTGATTCACTTCCATTCTATTTCATTCCATTCCATTTCATTCCATTCCATTCCATTCCACTCGGGTTGATTCATTTCCATTCTATTGGGTTTCATTCCATTCCATTCCATTCCATTACATTACATTCCATTCATTTCCACTCGTTCTGATTCAATTCCATTCTATTGCATTTCACTCCATTCCATTCCATTCTATTCCACTCGAGTGGATTCCAATACATTCTATTGCATTCCATTTAATTCCATTCCATTTTGCAAGAGTGGATTTCTTACCATTCTAATGCATTCCTTTCCATTCCAATCCATTCCATTCCCTTCTATTCCATTCAATTCCACTCGGGTTGATTCAATTACATTCTACTGCATTTCACTCTATTCCATTCCATTCCATTCCATTCCATTCCATTCCATTCCATTCCATTCCGTTCCACTCGTGTTGATTCAATTCCATTGTGTTCCACTCCATTCCATTCCATTCCATTCCATTCCATTCCATTCCACTCCGGTTGATTCCATTCCGTTAAATTCCATTCAACTAGGGTTGATTCCATTCCATTCAATTCCATTCGATTCCATTCGATACCATTCCATTTCATTCCATTCCATTCCATTCCAATTGGTTCAATTTCATTCTATTCCATTGCATTCCATTCCATTTCATTCCATTCCATTCCACATGGCTTTATTCAATTCCATTCTATTCCATTCCATTCCATTCCATTCCATTCCACTCCCTTCCACTCAGGTTGATTCAATTCCATTCCATTCCATTCCATTCCAATCCATTCCTTTCCATTATATTACATTCAATTCCATTCCATTCCATTCGAGTTGTTTCAATTCCATTGCATTCCATTGCATTCCATTCCATTTCACTCTGGTTTATTCAATTCCATTCTACTCCATTCAATTCCATTCAATTCCAGTCAGGTTGATTCCATTCCATTCCATTCCATTCCATTCCATTCCATTCATTCCCATTTCATTCGATCCCATCCCATTCAATTCCACTCGGGTTGACTCAATTCCATTCCATTCCATTCCATTCCATTTCATTCCTATTGATTAAATGCCATTCTATTCCATTCCATTCCATTCCAGTTGTTTCCATGACATTGCTTTCCATTCCATTCCGTTTCATCCCATTCCATTCCCTTCCAGTTGATTCAATTCCATTCTTTTCCATTCCATTCCATTCCACTCCATTTCATTCCATTCCAATCAATTCCACTCCATTCGATTCCATTCTACTCGGGTTCATTCCATTCCATTCCAATCCATTCCATTCCATTCCATTCCATTCCATTCCATTCCACTTGATTCAACTCCTTTCTATTCCATTCCATTCAATTCCATTGAAGTTCATTATTTCCATTCTTCTCCATTCCATTCCATTCCATTCCATTCGGGTTCATTCAAATACATTGTGTTCCATTCCATTCCATTCCATTCTATTCCATTCCATTCCATTCCATTCCATTCCACTCGGGTTTATTCCATTCCATTACATTCTATTCCATTCCATTCCATTCCATACCATTGCAGTACGTTCCACTCCACTAGGGTTGATTCCTTTCCATTCCATTCCATTCCATTCTATTCCATTCCTTTCCTTTCCATTCCAATTGGGTTGATTCCGTTCCATTCCATTTCATTCCATTCCATTCCATTCCATTCCTCTCGAGTTTATTCACTTCCATTCCATTCCATTCCATTCCATTCCAATCCATTCCATTCCACTTGATTCAATTCCCTTCTATTTGATTCCATTCAATTCCATTCCAGTTCTTTCATTTGCGTTCTACTCCATTCCATTCCATTCCATTCGGGTTGATTCAATTACATTCTGCTCCATTCCATTCCATTCCATTCCATTCCACTTGGGTTTACTCCATTTCATTCCATTCCTAACCACTCCATTCCATTCCACTCCACTCAGTTTGATTCCTTTCCATTTCATTGCATTCCGTTCTTTTTCATTGCTTTCCATTCCGTTCCACTCGGGTTGATTCCATTCCATTCCATTCCATACTTTTCCTTTCCATTCCATTCCATTACATTCTGTTCCATTCCACTCGGGTTGATTCCATTCCATTCCATTCCATTCCATTTCATTCCATTTAATTCCATTCCATTCCATTCCATTCCATTCCATTCCATTCCATTCCATTTCATTACATTCTATTCCCTTCCATTACATTCCCCTCGTGTTGATTCCATTCCATTCCATTCCATTCCATTCCATTCCATTCCATTCCATTCTATTCCATTCCTTTCCATTCCACTCGGGTTGATTGAATTCCATGCATTCCATTCCATTCCATTTCATTCCATTCCATTTCATTCGATTCCACTCGGTTTGATTCAATTCCATTCTATTTCAATCCAATCCATTCCATTCCATTCCATTCCACTCGGGTTGATTCACTTCCATTCTATTCCATTCCATTCCATTTCATTCCATTCCATTCCATTCCACTCGGGTTGATTCATTTCCATTCTATTGGGTTTCACTCCATTCCATTCCATTCCATTCCATTCCATTCCATTCCATTCCTTTCATTTCCACTCGTGCTGATTCAATTCCATTCTATTGCATTTCACTCCATTCCATTCCATTCTATTCCACTCGAGTGGATTCCATTCCATTCTATTGCATTCTATTTAATTCCATTCCATTTTGCAAGAGTGGATTCCATACCATTCTAACGCATTCCTTTCCATTCCAATCCATTCCATTCCCTTCTCTTCCATTCCATTCCACTCGGGTTGATTCAATTACATTCTACTGCATTTCACTCTATTCCATTCCATTCCATTCCATTCCACTTCATTCCATTCCACTCGGGTTGATTCAATTCCATTGTGTTTCATTCCATTCCATTCCATTCGACTCCGGTTGATTCCATTCCGTTAAATTCCATTCAACTAGGTTTGATTCCATTCCATTCAATTCCATACGATTCAATTCCGTACCATTCCATTTCATTCCATTCCATTCCGTTCCATTCCATTCCAATTGGTTCAATTTCATTCTATTCCATTGCATTCCATTCCATTCCATTCCATTCCGTTCCATTCCACTCAGGTTGATTCCATTCCATTCCATTCCATTCCATTCCAATCCATTCCTTTCCATTATATTACATTCGATTCCATTCCATTCCATTCGAGTTGTTTCAATTCCATTGCATTCCATTGCATTCCATTCCATTCCACTCTGGTTTATTCCATTCCATTCTACTCCATTCAATTCCATTCAATTCCAGTCAGGTTGATTCAATTCCATTCCGTTCCATTCCATTCCATTCCATTCCATTCATTCCCATTTCGTTATATTCCATCCCATTCCATTCCATTGCATTCCATTCCATTCATTCCCATTTCATTCTATTCCATCCCATTCTATTCCACTCTGGTTGATTCAATTCCGTTACATTCCATTCCATTCCATTCCATTCCATTTCATTCCTATTGATTAAATGCCATTCTATTCCATTCCATTCTATTCCATTCCAGTTGTTTCCATGACATTCCTTTCCATTCC
Organism: Pan troglodytes; assembly: GCF_028858775.2. NCBI lineage: Eukaryota > Metazoa > Chordata > Mammalia > Primates > Hominidae > Pan > Pan troglodytes. The sequence goes on from NC_072412.2 coordinate 9,285,210, forward strand.
ATTCCTTTCCATTCCATTCCATTCCAGTTGGTTCTATTCCGTTCTATTCCATTCCATTCTATTCCATTCCATTTCATCCCATTCCATTCCATTCCAGTTGATTCAATTCCATTCTTTTCCATTCCACTCCGTTCCACTCCATTACATTCCATTCCAATCAATTCCACTCCATTCGATTCCATTCTACTCGGGTTTATTCAATTCAATTCCATTCCATTCCATTCCATTCCATTCCACTTGATTCAATTCCTTTCTATTCCATTCCATTCAATTCCATTCCAGTTCATTATTTCCATTCTTCTCCATTCCATTCCATTCCATTCCTTTCCATTCCATTCCATTCGGCTTCATTCAAATACATTGTGTTCCATTCCATTCTATTCCATTCCATTCCATTCCACTCGTGTTTATTCCATTCCATTACATTCTATTCCATTCCATTCCATTCCATACCATTGCAGTACGTTCCACTCCACTCGGGTGGATTCCTTTCCTTTCCATTCCATTCTATTCCATTCGTTTCCTTTCCATTCCAATCGGGTTGATTCCATTCCATTCTATTCCTTTCCATTCCATTCCATTACATTCCTTTCCATTCCACTCCATTTGCTTCAATACCATTCTATTCCATTCCATTTCATTCCATTCCATTTCATTCCATTCCATTCCATTCTGCTCGGGTTGATTCAATTCCATTCTATTCCATTCCAGTCCATTCCAGTTGATTCAATTCCTTTCTCTTCCATTCCATTCCATTCCATTCCATTCCATTCCATTCCATTCCAATCCATTCCAATTGGGATGATTCCATTCCATTCTATTCCATTCCATTCAATGCCATTCCTTTCCATTCCATTACGTTCGATTCCATTCCATTCCACTTGAGTTGATTCAATTCTATACTATTCCATTCCATTCCGTTTCTTCCATTCCATTCCATTCCATTCCATTCCATTCCATTCCATTTCATTCCATTCCATTCCATTCCATTCCATTCCATTCCATTCCATTCTATTGCATTCCCTTCCATTTCATTCCATTCCATTTCATTCCATTCCATTCCATTCCATTCCACTCCATTCCGTTCCACTCAATTCCATTACATTCCAGTCCATTCCATTCAACTAGTGTTGATTCAATTCAGTTCTATTCCATTCCATTCCATTCCTTTCCAGTCGATTCAATTCCGTCCCATTCCATTCCGTTCCATTCCATTCCATTCCATTTCATTCCATTCCAATCCATACTACTCTAGTTGATTCAATTCCATTCCATTCCACTCCATTCCATTCCATTCCTTTCCATTCCATTCCATTCCATTCCGTTCCATTCCAGATGATTCAATTCCATTGTATGCCATTCCATTCCATTCCAATCCATTCCATTCCATTCCATTCCACTCCACTACATTCCATTCCATTCCATTCTATTCCACTCCATTCCATTCCAATGCATTTCATTCCACTCCACTCCATTCCATTCCATTTCATTCCACTCCACTCAACTCAATTCCATTCCATTGCCCTCGGATTGATTCAATTCCATCCCATCCCATTCCATTGCATTCCATTACAATCCACTGCGCTCGTGTTGATTCAATTCCATTCTATGCCATTCCATACCATTCCCTTCCATTCCATTGCATTCCAACGGGTTGATTCGATTCCATTCTATTCGTTTAAATTCCGTTCCATCCAGTTCCACACCGTTCCATTCCATTCCATTCCACTCGGGTTGATTCAATCTCATTCTATTCCATTCCATTCCATATCATTCCATTCCATTCCATTCCCTTCCATTGAATTCCAATCCATTCCATTCCACTCTACATCACTCCATTCCATTCCATTCCAATCCATTCCACTCAGGTTGATTCCATTTCATTCCATTCCATCGAATTCCATTCATTCCCATTCCATTCCACTCCATTGCACTCGGGTGGATTCAATTCCATTCCATTCCATTCCATTCCATTTCAGTTCATTCAATTCCGTTCTATTCCATTCCATTCCATTCCATTCCATTCCACTCTGGTTGATTCCGTTCCATTCCATTCCATTCCATTCCATTTCAGTTCATTCAATTCCGTTCTATTCCATTCCATTCCATTCCATTCCATTCCATTCCATTCCATTCCACTCTGGTTGATTCCGTTCCATTCCATTCCATTCCATTCCATTCCATTCCTTTCCATTCCATTCCAGTTGATTCAATTCCGTCCTATTCCATTTCATTCCATTCCACTCCATTTCATTCCATTACACTCCATTTCATTCCATTACACTCGAGTTGATTCAATTCCATTCTATGCCATTTCGTTCCATTCCATTCCATTCCATTCCATTCCATTCCATTCCATTCCATTCCTCTCTGGTTGATTCAATTCCATTCTTTTCCATTTCATTCCATTCCATTCCATTCCGTTCCACTCGGGTTGATTCTTTCCCATTCTATTGGGTTTCACTCCATTCCTCTCCATTCCTTTCCCTTCCTTTCCATTCCATTCCATTCCATTCCATTAATTTCCACTCGGGTTGATACAATTCCATTCTATTGAATTTCACTCCATTCCATTCCATTCCATTCCACTCGAGTGGATTCCATTCCATTCTATTGCATTCCATTCAATTCCACTCCTTTTTGCAAGAGTGGATTCCATACCATTCTATTGCATTCCTTTCCATTCTACTCCATTCCTTTCCATTCCATTTTCTTCTCTTCCATTCCAGTACACTCGGGATGATTCAATTACATTCCACTGCATTTCACTCTATTCCATTCCGTTCCGTTCCGTTCCGTTCCATTCCATTCCATTACACTGGGGTTGATTCAATTCCATTGTGTTCCATTCCATTCCATTCCACTCCGGTTGATTCCATTCCATTCCATACCATTCCTTTCCATTCCATTCCAATTGATTCAATTCCATTCTATTCCATTGCATTCCATTCCATTTCATTCCATACCCTTCCATTCCATTCCTCTTGGATTGATTCAATTCCATTCTATTCAATTCCATTCCATTCCATGCGATTTCATTCCATTCCATTCCACTTGTGTTGATTCCATTCAATTCCATTCATTTCAATTCCATTCCTTTCCATTCCACTCCATTCTATCCCATTCCATTCCATACCACTCTGTTTGATTCAATTCCATTCCATTACACTCCATTCTATTCCATTCCCTTCCATTCCATGCCATTCCATTCCATTCCGTTCCATTCCAATTGATTAAATTCCATTCTGTTCCATTCCACTCCATTCTATCCCATTCCATTCCATACCACTCTGTTTGATTCAATTCCATTCCATTCCGCTCGGGTTGATTAAATTCCATTCCATTCCATTCCATTCCCTTCCATTCCATTACACTCGGGTTGATTCAATTCCATGGTGTTCCGTTCCATTCCATTCCATTCCACTCCAGTTGATTCCATTCCGTTCCATTCCATTCCACTCAGTTTGATTCCATTCCATTCAATTCCATTCGATTCCTTTCCATACCATTCCATTTCATTCCATTCCATTCCATTCCATTCCAGTTGGTACAATTTCATGCTATTCCATTGCATTCCATTCCATTTCATTCCATTCCATTCCACTTGGGTTTCTTCAATTCCATTCTATTCCATTCCATTCCATTGCATTCCATTCCATTCCATTCCGTTCCAATCAGGTTGATTCAATTCCACTCCAATCCATTCCATTCCATTCCATTCCAAACCATTTCTTTCCATTGCATTACATTCGATTCAATTCCTTTCCATTCCAGTTGTTTCAATTACATTTCATTCCATTCCATTCCATTCATTCCCATTCCATTCCATTGCATCCCATTCTATTCCACTCGGGTTGATTCAATTCCTTTCCATTCCATTCCATTCCATTCTATTCCATTCCATTTCATTCTGGTTGTTTCCACGAAATTCCTTTCCATTGCCTTCCATTCCATTCTGTTCCATTTCAGTTGATTCTATTCCATTCTATTCCATTCCATTCCATTCCATTCCATTTCATTCCATTTCATTGCATTCCATTCCATTTCATGCCATTTCATTCCATTGCAGTTTATTCAATTCCATTCTTTTCCATTCCATTCCATTAAATCCCATTCCATTCCAATCAATTCCACTCCATTCCATTCCATTATAGTTGGGTTTATTCCATTCCATTCCATTCCATTCCGTTCCATTCCTTTCCATTCCACTTGATTCAATTCCCTTCTATTCGAATCCATTCAATTCCATTCCAGTTCTGTCATTTGCTTTCTACTCCATTCCATTCCATTCGGGTTGATTCAATTACATTCTGTTCCATTCCATTCCATTCCATTCCATTCCACTCGGGTTTACTCCATTTCATTCCATTCAATTCCATTCCACTCCACTCGCGTTGATTCCTTTCCATTTCATTGCATTCCGTTCTTTTTCATTCCTTTCCATTCCACTCCACTCGGGTTGATTCCATTCCATTCCATTCCATTCTATTCCTTTCCATTACATTCCATTACATTCTGTTCCATTCCACTTGGGTTGATTCCATTCCATTCCATTCCATTCCTTTCCATTCCATTCCATTTAATTCCATTCCATTCCATTCCATTCCGTTTAATTCCATTCCATTCCATTCCATTTAATTCCATTCCATTCCATTCCATTCCATTACATTCCCCTCGTGTTTATTCCATTCAATTCGATACCATTGCATTCCATTTCATTCCATTTTATTCCCTTCCTTTCCATTCCATTACATTCCCCTCGTGTTTATTCCATTCAATTCGATACCATTCCATTCCATTTCATTCCATTCTATTCCCTTCCTTTCCATTCCACTCGGGTTGATTGAATTCCATGCATTCCATTCCATTCCATTCCATTCCATTTCATTCGATTCCACTCGGTTTGATTCAATTCCATTCTATTTCATTCCAATCCATTCCATTCCATTCCATTCCATTCCATTCCATTCCATTCCATTAGGGTTGATTCACTTCCATTCTCTTCCATTCCATTCCATTTCATTCCATTCCATTCCATTCCACTCGGGTTGATTCATTTCCATTCTATTGGGTTTCATTCCATTCCATTCCATTCCATTACATTACATTACATTCATTTCCACTCGTGCTGATTGAATTCCATTCTATTGCATTTCACTCCATTCCATTCCATTCTATTCCACTCGAGTGGATTCCATTGCATTCTATTGCATTCCATTTAATTCCATTCCATTTTGCAAGAGTGGATTTCTTACCATTCTAATGCATTCCTTTCCATTCCAATCCATTCCATTCCCTTCTATTCCATTCAATTCCACTCGGGTTGATTCAATTACATTCTACTGCATTTCACTCTATTCCATTCCATTCCATTCCATTCCATTCCATTCCGTTCCACTCGTGTTGATTCAATTCCATTGTGTTCCACTCCATTCCATTCCATTCCATTCCATTCATTAGCATTTCATTATATTCCATTCCATTCCATTCCATTCCATTCATTCCCACTTCATTCGATCCCATCCCATTCTATTAAACTCGGTTTGACTCAATTCCTTTCCATTCCATTCCATTCCATTCCATTCCATTCCATTCCATTCCATTTCATTCCTATTGATTAAATGCCATTCTATTCCATTCCATTCCATTCCAGTTGTTTCCATGACATTCCTTTCCATTCCATTCCATTTCATCCCATTCCATTCCCTTCCAGTTGATTCAATTCCATTCTTTTCCATTCCATTCCATTCCACTCCATTTCATTCCATTCCAATCAATTCCACTCCATTCGATTCCATTCTACTCGGGTTTATTCAATTCCATTCCATTCCATTCCATTCCATTCCATTCCACTTGATTCAACTCCTTTCTATTCCATTCCATTCAATTCCATTCAAGTTCATTATTTCCATTCTTCTCCATTCCATTCCATTCCATTCCATTCGGGTTCATTCAAATACATTGTGTTCCATTCCATTCCATTCCATTCTATTCCATTCAATTCCATTTCATTCCATTCCACTCGGGTTTATTCCATTCCATTACATTCTTTTCCATTCCATTCCATTCCATCCCATTGCAGTACGTTCCACTCCACTAGGGTTGATTCCTTTCCATTCCATTCCATTCCATTCCATTCCATTCTATTCCATTCCTTTCCTTTCCATTCCAATTGGGTTGATTCCATTCCATTCCATTTCATTCCATTCCATTCCATTCCATTCCTCTGGAGTTTATTCACTTCCATTCCATTCCATTCCAATCCATTCCATTCCACTTGATTCAATTCCCTTCTATTTGATTCCATTCAATTCCATTCCAGTTCTTTCATTTGCGTTCTACTCCATTCCATTCCATTCCATTCGGGTTGATTCAATTACATTCTGTTCCATTCCATTCCATTCCATTCCATTCCACTTGGGTTTACTCCATTTCATTCCATTCCTAACCACTCCATTCCATTCCACTCCACTCAGGTTGATTCCTTTCCATTTCATTGCATTCCGTTCTTTTTCATTCCTTTCCATTCCATTCCACTCGGGTTGATTCCATTCCATTCCATTCCATAGTTTTCCTTTCCATTCCATTCCATTACATTCTGTTCCATTCCACTCGGGTTGATTCCATTCCATTCCATTCCATTCCATTCCATTTCATTCCATTTAATTCCATTCCATTCTATTCCATTCCATTCCATTCCATTCCATTCTATTCCCTTCCATTACATTCCCCTCGTGTTGATTCCATTCCATTCCATTCCATTCCATTCCATTCCATTCCATTCTATTCCATTCCTTTCCATTCCACTCGGGTTGATTGAATTCCATGCATTCCATTCCATTCCATTTCATTCCATTCCATTTCATTCGATTCCACTCGGTTTGATTCAATTCCATTCTATTTCAATCCAATCCATTCTATTGCATTCCATTCCACTCGGGTTGATTCAATTCCATTCTATTCCATTCCATTCCATTTCATTCCATTCCATTCCATTCCACTCGGGTTGAATCACTTCCATTCTATTCCATTCCATTCCATTTCATTCCATTCCATTCCATTCCACTCGGGTTGATTCATTTCCATTCTATTGGGTTTCACTCCATTCCATTCCATTCCATTCCATTCCATTCCATTCCATTCCATTCCATTCCATTCCTTTCATTTCCACTCGTGCTGATTCAATTCCATTCTATTGCATTTCACTCCATTCCATTCCATTCTATTCCACTCGAGTGGATTCCATTCCATTCTATTGCATTCTATTTAATTCCATTCCATTTTGCAAGAGTGGATTCCATACCATTCTAACGCATTCCTTTCCATTCCAATCCATTCCATTCCCTTCTATTCCATTCCATTCCACTCGGGTTGATTCAATTACATTCTACTGCATTTCACTCTATTCCATTCCATTCCATTCCATTCCATTCCACTCGGGTTGATTCAATTCCATTGTGTTTCATTCCATTCCATTCCATTCGACTCCGGTTGATTCCATTCCGTTAAATTCCATTCAACTAGGTTTGATTCCATTCCATTCAATTCCATTCGATTCCATTCCGTACAATTCCATTTCATTCTATTCCATTCCATTCCATTCCATTCCAATTGGTTCAATTTCATTCTATTCCATTGCATTCCATTCCATTCCATTCCATTCCGTTCCGTTCCACTCAGGTTGATTCCATTCCATTCCATTCCATTCCATTCCAATCCATTCCTTTCCATTATATTACATTCGATTCCATTCCATTCCATTCGAGTTGTTTCAATTCCATTGCATTCCATTGCATTCCATTCCATTCCACTCTGGTTTATTCCATTCCATTCTAATCCATTCAATTCCATTCAATTCCATTCAGGTTGATTCAATTCCATTCCGTTCCATTCCATTCCATTCATTCCCATTTCGTTATATTCCATCCCATTCCATTCCATTGCATTCCATTCCATTCATTCCCATTTCATTCTATTCCATCCCATTCTATTCCACTCGGGTTGATTCAATTCCGTTCCATTCCCTTCCATTCCATTCCATTCCATTCCTATTGATTAAATGCCATTCTATTCCATTCCATTCTATTCCATTCCATTCCATTCCAGTTGTTTCCATGACATTCCTTTCCATTCCATCCCTTTCCATTCCATTCCATTCCAGTTGGTTCTATTCCGTTCTATTCCATTCCATTCTATTCCATTCCATTTCATCCCATTCCATTCCATTCCAGTTGATTCAATTCCATTCTTTTCCATTCCATTCCGTTCCACTCCATTACATTCCATTCCAATCAATTCCACTCCATTCGATTCCATTCTACTCCGGTTTATTCCATTCCATTCCATTCCATTCCATTCCATTCCATTCCATTCCTTTCCATTCCACTTGATTCAATTCCTTTCTATTCCATTCCATTCAATTCCATTCCAGTTCATTATTTCCATTCTTCTCCATTCCATTCCATTCCATTCCATTCGGCTTCATTCAAATACATTGTGTTCCATTCCATTCTATTCCATTCCATTCCATTCCACTCGTGTTTATTCCATTCCATTACATTCTATTCCATTCCATTCCATTCCATACCATTGCGGTACGTTCCACTCCACTCGGGTGGATTCCTTTCCATTCCATTGCATTCCATTCTATTCCATTCGTTTCCTTTCCATTCCAATCGGGTTGATTCCATTCCATTCTATTCCTTTCCATTCCATTCCATTACATTCCGTTCCATTCCACTCCATTTGCTTCAATACCATTCTATTCCATTCCATGTCATTCCATTCCATTTCATTCCATTCCATTCCATTCTGCTCGGGTTGATTCAATTCCATTCTATTCCATTCCAGTCCATTCCAGATGATTCATTTCCTTTCTCTTCCATTCCATTCCATTCCACTCCATTCCATTCCATTCCAATCCGTTCCAATTGGGGTGATTCCATTCCATTCTATTCCATTCCATTCCATTCCATTCCATGCCATTCCATTCCATTCCATTACGTTCGATTCCATTCCATTCCACTTGAGTTGATTCAATTCTATACTATTCCATTTCATTGCGTTTCATTCCATTCCATTCCATTCCATTCCATTTCATTCCATTCCATTCCATTTCATTCCATTCCATTCCATTCCATTTCATTCCATTCCATTCCATTCCATTTCATTCCATTTCATTCCATTCCATTCCATTCCATTTCATTCCATTCCATTCCATTCCATTTCATTCCATTTCATTCCATTCCATTTCATTCCATTTCATTCCATTCCATTTCATTCCATTCCATTCCATTCCATTCCATTCCATTTCATTCCATTCTATTGCATTCCCTTCCATTTCATTCCCTTCCATTTCATTCCATTCCATTCCATTCCATTCCACTCCATTCCGTTCCACTCAATTCCATTACATTCCAGTCCATTCCATTCAACTAGTGTTGATTCAATTCAGTTCTATTCCATTCCATTCCATTCCTTTCCAGTCGATTCAATTCCGTCCCATTCCGTTCCGTTCCATTCCATTCCATTCCATTCCATTCCATTCCATTCCAATCCATACTACTCTAGTTGATTCAATTCCATTCCATTCCACTCCATTCCATTCCATTCCTTTCCATTCCATTCCATTCCGTTCCATTCCAGATGATTCAATTCCATTGTATGCCATTCCATTCCATTCCAATCCATTCCATTCCATTCCATTCCACTCCACTACATTCCATTCCATTCCATTCTATTCCACTCCATTCCATTCCAATGCATTTCATTCCACTCCACTCCATTCCATTCCATTTCATTCCACTCCACTCAACTCAATTCCATTCCATTGCCCTCGGATTGATTCAATTCCATCCCATCCCATTCCATTCCATTCCATTACAATCCACTGCGCTCGTGTTGATTCAATTCCATTCTATGCCATTGCATACCATTCCCTTCCATTCCATTGCATTCCAACGGGTTGATTCGATTCCATTCTATTCGTTTAAATTCCATTCCATCCAGTTCCACACCGTTCCATTCCATTCCATTCCACTCGGGTTGATTCAATCTCATTCTATTCCATTCCATTCCATATCTTTCCATTCCATTCCATTCCATTCCCTTCCATTGAATTCCAATCCATTCCATTCCACTCTACATCACTTCCTTCCATTCCATTCCAATCCATTCCACTCAGGTTGATTCCATTTCATTCCATTCCATCGAATTCCATTCAATCCGATTCCATTCCACTCCATTCCACTCGGGTGGATTCCATTCCATTCCATTCCATTTCAGTTCATTCAATTCCGTTCTATTCCATTCCATTCCATTCCATTCCATTCCATTCCATTCCACTCTGGTTGATTCCGTTCCATTCCATTCCATTCCATTTCAGTTCATTCAATTCCGTTCTATTCCATTCCATTCCATTCCATTCCATTCCACTCTGGTTGATTCCGTTCCATTCCATTCCATTCCATTCCATTTCAGTTCATTCAATTCCGTTCTATTCCATTCCATTCCATTCCATTCCATTCCATTCCATTCCATTCCACTCTGGTTGATTCCGTTCCATTCCATTCCATTCCATTCCTTTCCATTCCATTCCAGTTGATTCAATTCCGTCCTATTCCATTTCATTCCATTCCACTCCATTTCATTCCATTACACTCGAGTTGATTCAATTCCATTCTATGCCATTTCTTTCCATTCCATTCCATTCCATTCCATTCCATTCCTCTCTGGTTGATTCAATTCCATTCTTTTCCATTTCATTCCATTCCATTCCATTCCGTTCCACTCGGGTTGATTCATTCCCATTCTATTGGGTTTCACTCCATTCCTCTCCATTCCTTTCCCTTCCATTCCATTCCATTCCATTCCATTCCTTTCATTTCCACTCGGGTTGATACAATTCCATTCTATTGAATTTCACTCCATTCCATTCCATTCCATTCCACTCGAGTGGATTCCATTCCATTCTATTGCATTCCATTCAATTCCACTCCTTTTTGCAAGAGCAGATTCCATACCATTCTATTGCATTCCTTTCCATTCTACTCCATTCCTTTCCATTCCATTTTCTTCTCTTCCATTCCAGTACACTCGGGATGATTCAATTACATTCCACTGCATTTCACTCTATTCCATTCCGTTCCGTTCCGTTCCGTTCCATTCCATTCCATTACACTGGGGTTGATTCAATTCCATTGTGTTCCATTCCATTCCATTCCACTCCGGTTGATTCCATTCCATTCCATACCATTCCTTTCCATTCCATTCCAATTGATTCAATTCCATTCTATTCCATTGCATTCCATTCCATTCCATTGCATTCCATTCCATTTCATTCCATACCCTTCCATTCCATTCCTCTTGGATTGATTCAATTCCATTCTATTCAATTCCATTCCATTCCATGCGATTTCATTCCATTCCATTCCACTTGTGTTGATTCCATTCAATTCCATTCATTTCAATTCCATTCCTTTCCATTCCACTCCATTCTATCCCATTCCATTCCATACCACTCTGTTTGATTCAATTCCATTCCATTACACTCCATTCTATTCCATTCCCTTCCATTCCATGCCATTCCATTCCATTCCGTTCCATTCCAATTGATTAAATTCCATTCTGTTCCATTCCACTCCATTCTATCCCATTCCATTCCATACCACTCTGTTTGATTCAATTCCATTCCATTCCGCTCGGGTTGATTAAATTCCATTCCATTCCATTCCATTCCCTTCCATTCCATTACACTCGGGTTGATTCAATTCCATGGTGTTCCGTTCCATTCCATTCCATTCCACTCCAGTTGATTCCATTCCGTTCCATTCCATTCCACTCAGTTTGATTCCATTCCATTCAATTCCATTCGATTCCTTTCCATACCATTCCATTTCATTCCATTCCATTCCATTCCAGTTGGTACAATTTCATTCTATTCCATTGCATTCCATTCCATTCCAGTTGGTACAATTTCATTCTATTCCATTGCATTCCATTCCATTTCATTCCATTCAATTCCACTTGGGTTTCTTCAATTCCATTCTATTCCATTCCATTCCATTGCATTCCATTCCATTCCATTCCGTTCCAATCAGGTTGATTCAATTCCACTCCCATCCATTCCATTCCATTCCATTCCATTCCAAACCATTCCTTTCCATTGCATTACATTCGATTCAATTCCTTTCCATTCCTGTTGTTTCAATTACATTCCATTCCATTCCATTCCATTCATTCCCATTCCATTCCATTGCATCCCATTCTATTCCACTCGGGTTGATTCAATTCCTTACCATTCCATTCCATTCCATTCTATTCCATTCCATTTCATTCTGGTTGTTTCCACGAAATTCCTTTCCATTGCCTTCCATTCCATTCTGTTCCATTCCAGTTGATTCTATTCCGTTCTATTCCATTCCATTCCATTCCATTCCATTTCATTCCATTTCATTGCATTCCATTCCATTTCATGCCATTTCATTCCATTGCAGTTTATTCAATTCCATTCTTTTCCATTCCATTCCATTAAATCCCATTCCATTCCAATCAATTCCACTCCATTCCATTCCATTATAGTAGGGTTTATTCCATTCCATTCCATTCCATTCCATTCCATTCCATTCCATTCCATTCCACTTGATTCAATTCCCTTCTATTCGATTCCATTCAATTCCTTTCCAGTTCTGTCATTTGCTTTCTACTCCATTCCATTCCATTCGGGTTGATTCAATTACATTCTGTTCCATTCCATTCCATTCCATTCCATTCCATTCCATTCCATTCCACTCGGGTTTACTCCATTTCATTCCATTCAATTCCATTCCACTCCACTCGGGTTGATTCCTTTCCATTTCATTGCATTCCGTTCTTTTTCATTCCTTTCCATTCCACTCCACTCGGGTTGATTCCTTTCCATTCCATTCCATTCTATTCCTTTCCATTACATTCCATTACATTCTGTTCCATTCCACTTGGGTTGATTCCATTCCATTCCATTCCATTCCATTTAATTCCATTCCATTCCATTCCATTTAATTCCATTCCATTCCATTCCATTCCATTCCATTTAATTCCATTCCATTCCATTCCATTTAATTCCATTCCATTCCATTCCATTTAATTCCATTCCATTCCATTCCATTTAATTCCATTCCATTCCATTCCATTCCATTACATTCCCCTCGTGTTTATTCCATTCAATTCGATACCATTCCATTCCATTTCATTCCATTCTATTCCCTTCCTTTCCATTCCACTCGGGTTGATTGAATTCCATGCATTCCATTCCATTCCATTTCATTCGATTCCACTCGGTTTGATTCAATTCCATTCTATTTCATTCCAATCCATTCCATTCCATTCCATTCCATTCCATTCCATTCCATTCGGGTTGATTCACTTCCATTCTATTCCATTCCATTCCATTTCATTCCATTCCATTCCATTCCACTCCGGTTGATTCATTTCCATTCCAATGGGTTTCATTCCATTCCATTCCATTACATTACATTATATTCCATTCATTTCCACTCGTGCTGATTCAATTCCATTCTATTGCATTTCACTCCATTCCATTCCATTCTATTCCACTCGAGTGGATTCCATTACATTCTATTGCATTCCATTTAATTCCATTCCATTTTGCAAGAGTGGATTTCTTACCATTCTAATGCATTCCTTTCCATTCCAATCCATTCCATTCCCTTCTATTCCATTCAATTCCACTCGGGTTGATTCAATTACATTCTACTGCATTTCACTCTATTCCATTCCATTCCATTCCATTCCATTCCATTCCATTCCGTTCCACTCGTGTTGATTCAATTCCATTGTGTTCCACTCCATTCCATTCCACTCCGGTTGATTCCATTCCGTTAAATTCCATTCAACTAGGGTTGATTCCATTCCATTCAATTCCATTCGATTCCATTCGATACCATTCCATTTCATTCCATTCCATTCCATTCCAATTGGTTCAATTTCATTCTATTCCATTGCATTCCATTCCATTTCATTCCATTCCATTCCACATGGCTTTATTCAATTCCATTCTATTCCATTCCATTCCATTCCACTCCCTTCCACTCAGGTTGATTCAATTCAATTCCATTCCATTCCATTCCAATCCATTCCTTTCCATTATATTACATTCGATTCCATTCCATTCCATTCCATTCCATTCGAGTTGTTTCAATTCCATTGCATTCCATTGCATTCCATTCCATTTCACTCTGGTTTATTCAATTCCATTCTACTCCATTCAATTCCATTCAATTCCAGTCAGGTTGATTCAATTCCATTCCATTCCATTCCATTCCATTCCATTCCATTCCATTCATTCCCATTTCGTTATATTCCATTCCATTCCATTCCATTCCATTCATTCCCATTTCATTCGATCCCATCCCATTCTATTCCACTCGGGTTGACTCAATTCCATTCCATTCCATTCCATTTCATTCCTATTGATTAAATGCCATTCTATTCCATTCCATTCTATTCCAGTTGTTTCCATGACATTCCTTTCCATTCCATTCCATTTCATCCCATTCCATTCCCTTCCAGTTGATTCAATTCCATTCTTTTCCATTCCATTCCATTCCACTCCATTTCATTCCATTCCAATCAATTCCACTCCATTCGATTCCATTCTACTCGGGTTTATTCAATTCCATTCCATTCCATTCCATTCCATTCCACTTGATTCAACTCCTTTCTATTCCATTCCATTCAATTCCATTCAAGTTCATTATTTCCATTCTTCTCCATTCCATTCCATTCCATTCCATTCCGTTCCACTCGGGTTTATTCCATTCCATTACATTCTATTCCATTCCATTCGATTCCATACCATTGCAGTACGTTCCACTCCACTAGGGTTGATTCCTTTCCATTCCATTCCATTCCATTCTATTCCATTCCTTTCCTTTCCATTCCAATTGGGTTGATTCCGTTCCATTCCATTTCATTCCATTCCATTCCATTCCATTCCTCTCGAGTTTATTCACTTCCATTCCATTCCATTCCATTCCATTCCAATCCGTTCCATTCCACTTGATTCAATTCCCTTCTATTTGATTCCATTCAATTCCTTTCCAGTTCTTTCATTTGCGTTCTACTCCATTCCATTCCATACCATTCGGGTTGATTCAATTACATTCTGTTCCATTCCATTCCATTCCATTCCATTCCACTTGGGTTTACTCCATTTCATTCCATTCCTAACCACTCCATTCCATTCCACTCCACTCAGGTTGATTCCTTTCCATTTCATTGCATTCCGTTCTTTTTCATTCCTTTCCATTCCATTCCACTCGGGTTGATTCCATTCCATTCCATTCCATTCCATACTTTTCCTTTCCATTCCATTCCATTACATTCTGTTCCATTCCACTCGGGTTGATTCCATTCCATTCCATTCCATTTAATTCCATTCCATTCCATTCCATTCCATTTCATTACATTCTATTCCCTTCCATTACATTCCCCTCGTGTTGATTCCATTCCATTCCATTCCATTCCATTCCATTCTATTCCATTCCTTTCCATTCCACTCGGGTTGATTGAATTCCTTGCATTCAATTCCATTCCATTTCATTCCATTCCATTTCATTCGATTCCACTCGGTTTGATTCAATTCCATTCTATTTCAATCCAATCAATTCCATTCCATTCCATTCCACTCGGGTTGATTCACTTCCATTCCATTCCATTCCATTCCATTTCATTCCATTCCATTCCATTCCATTCCACTCGGGTTGATTCATTTCCATTCTATTGGGTTTCACTCCATTCCATTCCATTCCTTTCATTTCCACTCGTGCTGATTCAATTCCATTCTATTGCATTTCACTCCATTCCATTCCATTCTATTCCACTCGAGTGGATTCCATTCCATTCTATTGCATTCTATTTAATTCCATTCCATTTTGCAAGAGTGGATTCCATACCATTCTAACGCATTCCTTTCCATTCCAATCCATTCCATTCCCTTCTATTCCATTCCATTCCACTCGGGTTGATTCAATTACATTCTACTGCATTTCACTCTATTCCATTCCATTCCATTCCATTCCATTCCATTCCATTCCATTCCATTCCACTCGGGTTGATTCAATTCCATTGTGTTTCATTCCATTCCATTCCATTCGACTCCGGTTGATTCCATTCCGTTAAATTCCATTCAACTAGGTTTGATTCCATTCCATTCAATTCCATTCGATTCCATTCCGTACAATTCCATTTCATTCTATTCCATTCCATTCCATTCCATTCCAATTGGTTCAATTTCATTCTATTCCATTGCATTCCATTCCATTCCATTCCATTCCGTTCCGTTCCACTCAGGTTGATTCAATTCCATTCCATTCCATTCCATTCCATACCTTTCCATTATATTATATTCGATTCGATTCCATTCCATTCGAGTTGTTTCAATTCCATTGCATTCCATTGCATTCCATTCCATTCCACTCTGGTTTATTCCATTCCATTCTACTCCATTCAATTCCATTCAATTCCAGTCATGTTGATTCAATTCCATTCCGTTCCATTCCATTCCATTCCATTCCATTCATTCCCATTTCGTTATATTCCATCCCATTCCATTCCATTGCATTCCATTCCATTCATTCCCATTTCATTCTATTCCATCCCATTCTATTCCACTCGGGTTGATTCAATTCCTTTCCGTTCCATTCCATTCCATTCCATTCCATTCCATTACATTCCATTACATTTCATACCTATTGATTAAATGCCATTCTATTCCATTCCATTCTATTCCATTCCATTCCATTCCAGTTGTTTCCATGACATTCCTTTCCATTCCATTCCATTTCATCCCATTCCATTCCCTTCCAGTTGATTCAATTCCATTCTTTTCCATTCCATTCCGTTCCACTCCATTTCATTCCATTCCAATCAATTCCACTCCATTCGATTCCATTCTACTCGGGTTTATTCAATTCCATTCCATTCCATTCCACTTGATTCAACTCCTTTCTATTCCATTCCTTTCAATTCCATTCAAGTTCATTATTTCCATTCTTCTCCATTCCATTCCATTCCATTCCATTCGGGTTCATTCAAATACATTGTGTTCCATTCCATTCCATTCCATTCCATTCCATTCCATTCCACTCGGGTTTATTCCATTGCATTACATTCTATTCCATTCCATTCCATTCCATACCATTGCAGTACGTTCCACTCCACTAGGGTTGATTCCTTTCCATTCCATTCCATTCCATTCTATTCCATTCCTTTCCTTTCCATTCCAATTGGGTTGATTCCGTTCCATTCCATTTCATTCCATTCCATTCCATTCCATTCCTCTCGAGTTTATTCACTTCCATTCCATTCCATTCCATTCCATTCCATTCCAATCCATTCCATTCCACTTGATTCAATTCCCTTCTATTTGATTCCATTCAATTCCATTCCAGTTCTTTCATTTGCGTTCTACTCCATTCCATTCCATTCCATTCGGGTTGATTCAATTACATTCTGTTCCATTCCATTGCATTCCATTCCATTCCACTTGGGTTTACTCCATTTCATTCCATTCCTAACCACTCCATTCCATTCCACTCCACTCAGGTTGATTCCTTTCCATTTCATTGCATTCCGTTCTTTTTCATTCCTTTCCATTCCATTCCACTCGGGTTGATTCCATTCCATTCCATTCCATACTTTTCCTTTCCATTCCATTCCATTACATTCTGTTCCATTCCACTCGGGTTGATTCCATTCCATTCCATTCCATTCCATTTCATTCCATTTAATTCCATTCCATTCCATTCCATTTCATTACATTCTTTTCCCTTCCATTACATTCCCCTCGTGTTGATTCCATTCCATTCCATTCCATTCTATTCCATTCCTTTCCATTCCACTCGGGTTGATTGAATTCCATGCATTCCATTCCATTCCATTTCATTCCATTCCATTCCATTCCACTCGGGTTGATTCATTTCCATTCTATTGGGTTTCACTCCATTCCATTCCATTCCATTCCATTCCATTCCATTTTATTCCATTCATTTCCACTCGTTCTGATTCAATTCCATTCTATTGCATTTCACTCCATTCCATTCCATTCTATTCCACTCGAGTGGATTCCATTCCATTCTATTGCATTCTATTTAATTCCATTCCATTTTGCAAGAGTGGATTCCATACCATTCTAACACATTCCTTTCCATTCCAATCCATTCCATTCCCTTCTATTCCATTCCATTCCACTCGGGTTGATTCAATTACATTCTACTGCATTTCACTCTATTCCATTCCATTCCATTCCATTCCATTCCATTCCATTCCACTCGGGTTGATTCAATTCCATTGTGTTTCATTCCATTCCATTCCATTCGACTCCGGTTGATTCCATTCCATTAAATTCCATTCAACTAGGTTTGATTCCATTCCATTCAATTCCATTCGATTACATTCCGTCCAATTCCATTTCATTCCATTCCATTCCATTCCATTCCATTCCAATTGGTTCAATTTCATTCTATTCCATTGCATTCCATTCCATTCCATTCCATTCCGTTCCGTTCCACTCAGGTTGATTCCATTCCATTCCATTCCATTCCATTCCATTCCAATCCATTCCTTTCCATTATATTACATTCGATTCCATTCCATTCCATTCGAGTTGTTTCAATTCCATTGCATTTCATTGCATTCCATTCCATTCCACTCTGGTTTATTCCATTCCATTCTACTCCATTCAATTCCATTCAATTCCAGTCAGGTTGATTCAATTCCATTCCGTTCCATTCCATTCCATTCCATTCCATTCATTCCCATTTCGTTATATTCCATCCCATTCCATTCCATTGCATTCCATTCCATTCATTCCCATTTCATTCTATTCCATCCCATTCTATTCCACTCGGGTTGATTCAATTCCTTTACATTCCATTCCATTCCATTCCATTCCATTCCATTTCATTCCTATTGATTAAATGCCATTCTATTCCATTCCATTCTATTCCATTCCATTCCATTCCAGTTGTTTCCATGACATTCCTTTCCATTCCATTCCTTTCCTTTCCATTCCATTCCAGTTGGTTCTATTCCATTCTATTCCATTCCATTCTATTCCATTCCATTTCATCCCATTCCATTCCATTCCAGTTGATTCAATTCCATTCTTTTCCATTCCATTCCGTTCCACTCCATTACATTCCATTCCAATCAATTCCACTCCATTCGATTCCATTCTACTCCGGTTTATTCCATTCCATTCCATTCCATTCCATTCCATTCCATTCCACTTAATTCAATTCCTTTCTATTCCATTCCATTCAATTCCATTCCAGTTCATTATTTCCATTCTTCTCCATTGTATTCCATTCCATTCCTTTCCATTCCATTCCATTCGGCTTCATTCAAATACATTGTGTTTCATTCCATTCTATTCCATTCCATTCCATTCCATTCCACTCGTGTTTATTCCATTCCATTACATTCTATTCCATTCCATTCCATTCCATACCATTGCAGTACGTTCCACTCCACTCAGGTTGATTCCTTTCCATTCCATTCCATTCCAGTCTATTCCATTCGTTTCCTTTCCATTCCAATCGCGTTGATTCCATTCCATTCTATTCCTTTCCATTCCATTCCATTACATTCCGTTCCATTCCACTCCATTTGCTTCAATACCATTCCATTCCATTCCATTCCATTTCATGCCATTTCATTGCATTCCAGTTGATTCAATTCCATTCTTTTCCATGCCATTCCATTCCATTCCGTTCCACTCAGTTTGATTCAATTCCATTCCATTAGATTCCATTCCAATCCATTCCTTTCCATTACATTACATTCGATTCCATTCCATTCCATTCCAGTTGTTTCAATTCCATTGCATTCCATTCCATTCCATTCCATTCCATTCCACTCCACTCGGGTTGATTCAATTCCATTCTACTCCATTCAATTCAATTCCATTCCAGTCAGGTTGATTCAATTCCATTCCATTCCATTGCATTCCATTCCATTCCATTCATTACCATTCCATTCCATTCCATCTCATTCTGTTCCACTCCGGTTGATTCAATTACTTTCCATTCCATTTCATTCCATTCCATTCTTATTGATTAAATTCCATTCCATTCCATTCCAGTTTTTTCCATTACATTCCTTTCCATTCCATTCCATTCCATTCCATGCCATTCCATTTCATCCCATTCCATTCAATTCCAGTTGATTCAATTCCATTCTTTTCCATTCATTCCATGCCATTCCAATCCAATCAATTCCACTCCATTCCATTCCATTCCACTCGAGTTTATTCGATTGCATTCCATTCCATTCCAATCCATTCCATTCCATTCCATTCCACTTCATTCATTTCCATTCTACTCCATTCCATTCCATTCCATTCCATTCGGGTTGATTCAATTACATTCCTTTCCATTCCATTCCATTCCATTCTATTGCATTCCATTCCATTCCACTCGGGTTTATTCCATTCCATTCCATTCCATTCCATTCCATTCCATTCCATTCCATTCCATTCCATACCACTGCAGTCCATTCCACTCCACTAGGGTTGATTCCTTTCCATTCCATTCCATTCCATTCTATTCCATTCCTTTCCATGCCATTCCACTCGGGTTGATTCCATTCCATTCCATTCCATTCCATTCTATTCCTTTCCATTCCATTCCATTACATTCCATTCCATTTCACTTGGGTAGCTTCAATACCTTTCTATTACATTCCATTCCATTTCATTCCATTCCATTCCATTCCATTCCATTCCATTCCACTCGGGTTGATTCAATTCCATTCCATTCCATTCCAGTCCATTCCAGTGTATTCAATTCCATTTTATTCCATTCCATTCCATTCCACTCCATTCCATTCCAATCCATTCCATTTCAATCCATTCCACTTGGGATGATTCCATTCCATTCTATTTCATTCCATTCCATTTCGTTCCATTTCATTACATTACGTTCGATTCCATTCCATTCCACTTGGGTTGATTCAATTCTATACTATTTCATTCCATTCCATTTCATTCCATTCCATTCCATTCCATTCCATTCCATTCCATTCCACTCCGTTTCACTCCATTCCATTTCATTCAATTCCATTCCATTGCATTCCATTCCATTCCACTCCATTTCAATCCATTCCATTCCATTCCACTCCATTTCATTCCATTCCATTCCATTTCATTCCATTCCATTCCATTCCTTTCCCTTCCATTCCATTCCATTCCATTCCATTCCATTTCATTCCATTCCATTCCATTCCATTCCATTTCATTCCATTTCATTCCTTTCCATTCCATTTCATTCCATTCCATTCCATTCCATTCCATTCCATTTCATTCCATTCCATTCCATTCCATTCCATTTCATTCCTTTCCATTCCATTCCATTCCATTTCATTCCTTTCCATTCCATTTCATTCCATTCCATTCCATTCCATTTCATTTCATTCCATTCCATTCCATTCCATTTCATTCCATTCCATTCCATTCCATTTCATTCCATTCCATTCCATTCCATTCCATTCCATTCCATTCCATTTCATTCCATTTCATTCCATTCCATTTCATTCCATTCCACTGCATTCCATCCCATTCCATTCCATTCCATTAAATTCCATTCCATTTCATTGCATTCCATTCCATTCCATTCCATTCCATTGCATTCCATTCCATTCCATTCCATTCCATTCCATTCCATTGCATTCCATTCCATTTCATTCCATTGCATTCCATTCCATTCCATTCCATTTCATTCCGTTCCCTTCCATTCCATTCCAAACTTTCTCCTCGGGTTGATTCCACTCCATTCCATTCCATTCCATTCTATTCCATTCCTTTCCATTCCACTTCAGTTGATAGAATTCTATTGCATTCCTTTCCATTCCATTCCAATCCATTCCATTCCATTCCATTCCATTCCACTGGGGTTGATTCAATTCCATTTTATTCCATTCCATTCCATTGCATTCCATTCCATTCCACTCCATTCCAGTCCATTCCATGTGGGTTCATTCAATTCCATTCCATTCCATTCCATTCAATTAGTGTTGATTCCATTCCATTCCTTTCCTTTCCAGTCGATTCCATTCCACTCCATTCCATTCCATACCACTCTGGTTGATTCAATTCCATTCCATTCCACTCCATTCCATTCCATTCCATTCCATTTCATTCCATTCCATTCCATTCCACTGAGGTTGATTCAATTCCATTGTATTCCATTCCATTTCATTGCTTTCCATTCCATTCCACTCCATTCCAGTCCATTCCATTCGGGTTCATTCAATTCCATTCCATTCCATTCCATTCAACTAGTGTTGATTCAATTCCATTCCATTCCATTCCATTCCTTTCCAGTCGATTCCATTCCATTCCATTCCATTCCATACCACTCTGGTTGATTCAATTCCATTCCATTCCACTCCATTCCATTCCATTGCATTCCATTCCATTCCATTCCATTCCATTCCGTTCCATTCCAGTTGATTCAATTCCATTGTATTCTATTCCATTCCATTCCATTCCATTCCACTCCACTCCAATCCATTCCATTCCATTTCATTCCCGTCCACTCCATTCCATTGCACTCAGATTGATTCAATTCCATCCCATTCCATTACTTTCCTTTCCATTCCATTCCATTCCACTCCGCTCGTATTGATTCAATTCCATTCTATTCCATTCCATACCATACCATTCCATTCCATTCCATTCCATTCCATTGGTTCAATTTCATTCAATTCCATTCCATTCCATTTCTTTTCATTCCATTTCATTCCATGCCATGCCACTCGGGTTTATTCAATTCCATTCTATTCCATTCCATTCCATTCCATTCCATTCCATTCCATTTCTTTCCATTTCATTCCATTCCATCGCATTGCATCCCATTCCATTTCATTCCATTCCATTCCATTCCATTTCATTCCATTCCATTTCATTCCATCCCATTTCATTTCATTCCATTCCATTGCATTCCATTTCATTCCATTCCATTGCATTCCATTCCATTCCATTCCATTCCATTGCATTCCATTCCATTCCATTCCATTCCATTCCGTTGCATTCCATTCCATTCCATTTCATTCCATTCCATTCTATTTCATTGCATTCCATTCCATTCCATTCCATTGCATTCCAAACATTCTCCTCGGGTTGATTCCATTCCATTCCATTCCATTCTATTCCGTTCCTTTCCATTGCACTTCGGTTGATTGAATTCTATTGCATTCCTTTCCATTCCATTCCAATCCATGCCATTCCATTCCATTCCATTCCATTCCATTCCATTCCACTGCGGTTGATTCAATTCCATTCTATTCCATTCCATTCCATTCCAATCCATTCCATTCCACTCCATTCCATTCGGGTTCATTCAATTCCATTCCTTTCCATTCCATTCCATTCAACTAGTGGTGATTCAATTCGATTCCATTCCATTCCATTCCAATCCTTTCCAGTCGATTCAATTCAATTCCATTCCATTCCATTCCATTCCATTCCATACCACTCTGGTTGATTCAATTCCATTCCATTCCACTCCATTCCCTTCCATTCCATTCCATTCCATTCCATTCCATTCCACTCCATTCCGTTCCATTCCAGTTGATTCAATTCCATTGTATTCTATTCCATTCCATTCCATTCCATTCGGTTCCATTCCATTCTACTCCTCTCCACTCCATTCCATTCCATTTCATTCCCGTCCACTCCATTCCATTGCACTCGGATTGATTCAATTCCATCCCATTCCATTACATTCCTTTCCATTCCATTCCAAACCACTCCGCTCGTATTAATTCAATTCCATTCTATTCCATTCCATACCATACCAAACCATTCCATTCCATTCCATTCCATTCAATTGGTTCAGTTTCATTCTATTCCATTCCATTCCATTCCATTTCATTCCATGCCATTCCACTCGGGTTTATTCAATTCCATTCTATTCCATTCCATTCCATTTTTTCCATTCCATTCCATTCCATTTCATTCCATTCCACTCAGGTAGATTCAATTCCATTCCATTCCCTTCAATTCCATTCCCCTCCATTTCATTCCATTCGATTCTATTCCATTCCATTACATTCCATCGGGTTGATTCAATTCCATTCTATTCCTTTCCATTCCTTTCCATTCAGTTCCACTCCGTTCCATTCCATTCCATTCCACTCGGGTTGATTCAATTTCATTCTATTCCATTCCATTCCATTCCATTCCATTTCCTTCCATTCCATTACAATCCGTTCCATTCCACTCCACATCACTCCATTCCATTCCATTCCAATCCATTCCACTCAGATTGATTCCATTCCATTCCATTCAATCCCATTCCATTCCACTCCATTCCACTCGGGTTGATTCCATTCCATTCCATTCCATTCCATTCCATTTCAGTTGATTCTATTCCGGTCTATTCCATTCCATTCCATTCCATTCCATTCCATTCCATTCCATTCCATTCCATTCCATTCCTCTATGGTAGATTCCATTCCATTCCATTCCATTCCACTCGGGTTTGCTCCAATTCATTCCATTCCATACCGTTCCATTCCATTCCACTCCACTCGGGTTGATTCCTTTCCCTTCCATTGCATTCCGTTCTTTTTCATTCCTTTCCATTCAATTCCACTCAGGTTGATTCCATTCCATTCTATTCCTTTCCATTCCAATCCATTGCATTCTCTTCCCTTCCACTCGGGTTGATTCCATTCCATTCCAATCCATTCCATTCCATTCCATTCAATTCCATTCCATTCCATTTCATTCCGTTCTATTTCATTCCATTACATTCCACTCATGTTGATTCCATTCCATTCCATTGCATTCTATTCCATTCCTTTCCATTCCACTCGGGTTGATTGAATTCCCTGTATTCCATTCCATTCCATTCCGTTCCATTCCATTCCAATCCATTGCATTCCATTTCATTCCATTCCACTCGGGTTGATTCAATTCCATTCTATTGCATTCCAATCCATTCCCTTCCATTCCATTTCACTCGGGTTAATTCACTTGCATTCTATTCCATTCCAATCCATTCCATTCCACTCGGGTTGATTCATTTCCATTCTATTGGGTTTCACTCCATTCCATTCCATTCCATTCCGTTCTATTCCATTCCATTACATTCCACTCGTGTTGATTCCGTTCCATTCCATTCCATTCTATTCCATTCCTTTCCATTCCACTCGGGTTGATTGAATTCCCTGCATTCCATTCCATTCCATTCCATTCCATTCCATTCCATTCCATACCATTCCATTCCATTCCGTTTCATTCCATTCCACTCGGGTTGATTCAATTCCATTCTATTTCATTCCAATCCATTCCATTCCATTCTATTCCACTCGGGTTGATTCACTTCCATTCTATTCCATTCCATTCCATTCCATTCATTTCCACTCGTGCTGATTCAATTCCATTCTATTGCATTTCACTCCATTCCATTCCATTCTATTCCACTCGAGTGGATTCCATTCCATTCTATTGCTTTCCATTTAATTCCATTCCATTTTGCAAGAGTGCGTTGCATACCATTCTAATGCATTCCTTTCCATTCCAAACCATTCCTTTCCCTTCTATTCCATTCCATTCCACTCGGGTTGATTCAATTACATTCTTCTGCATTTCACTCTATTCCATTCCATTCCATTCCATTCCATTACACTCGGGTTGATTCAATTCCATTGTGTTCCATTCCATTTCATTCCATTCCATTCCACTCCAGTTGATTCCGTTCCGTTAAATTCCATTCCACTAGGGTTGATTCCATTCCATTCAATTCCATTCCATACCATTTGATTTCATTCCATTTCATTCCATTCCATTCAATTCCATTCCATACCAGTCGATTTCATTCTATTTCATTGCATTCCATTCTATTCCATTCCATTCCATTCCACTCTGATTGATTCCGTTCCATTCTATTCCATTTCTTTCCATTGCATTCCATTCCATTCCACTCGGGTTGATTCATTCCCATTCTATTGGGTTTCTCTCCATTCCATTCCATTCCATTCAATTCATTTCCACTCGGGTTGATTCAATTCCATTCTGTTGCATTTCACTCCATTCCATTCCATTCCACTCCGTTTGATTCCATTCCATTCCATACCATTCCTTTCCATTCCATTCCATTCCATTTCAATTGATTCAATTCCATTCTATTCCATTCCATTCCATTCCATTTCATTCCATTCCATTCCATTCCAATCCTCTTGGATTGATTCAATTCCATTCTTTTCAATTCCATTCAATTCCATTCCATTGCATTACATTCCATTCCACTAGAGTTGATTCAATTCCATTCCATTCCACTCCATTCCATTCCAGTCCATTCCATTCCATTCCACTCTGGTTGATTCAATTCCATTCCATTCCACTCCATTCCATTTCATTTCATTCCATTCCATGCCATTCCATTCCATTCCGTTCCATTCCCATTGATTCAATTCCATTCTATTCCATTTCATTTCATTCAATTACGTTCCGTTCCATTCCATTCCATTCCACTCCACTACATTCCATTCCATTTCATTCCACTCCACTCCATTAGATTCCATTCCATTCCACTCGGATTGATTCAATTACATCTCATTCCATTCCATTCCATTCCATTGCAATCCACTCCAATCAGGTTGATTCAATTCCATTCGATTCCATTCCATACCATTCCATTCCGTTCCATTCCATTCCATTCCATTCCATTCCTTTCTATTTGGTTCAATTTCATTCTATTCCATTCCATTCCATTCCATTCCATTCCATTGCATTCCATTTCATTCCATTCCATTCCAAGACATTACATTCCACTCGGGTTTTTTCAATTCCATTCTATTCCATTCCATTCCATTCCATTCCATTCCATTCCCATCCATTCCATTCAACTCAGGTTGATTCCATTCCATTCCATTCCATTCCAATCCATTCCATTTCATTCGATTCCATTCCATTCCTTGCCAGTTTTTTCAATTCCATTGCATTCCATTCCATTCCATTCCATTCCATTCGACTCGGGTTCATTCAATTCCATTCTACTCCATTCAATTCCATTCCATTCCTGTCGGTTTGATTCAATTGCATTCTATTCCATTCCATTCCATTCATTCCCATTCAATTCCATTCAATCCAAATCTATTCCACTCAGGTTGATTCAATTCCTTTCCATTCCATTCCATTTAATTCCATTCCATTCTATTCCATTCCTATTGATTAAATTCCATTCTATTCCATTCCATTCCATTCCATTCCAGTTGTTTTCATTACATTCCTTTCCATTCCATTCCGTTCCATTCCACTCCAGTAGATTCTATTCCACACTATTCCATTCCATTCCATTCCTATCCATTCCATTCCATTCCTTTCCATTTCATGCCATTTCATTCCATTCGATTCAATTCCATTCTTTTCCATGCCATTCCATTCCATTCCATTTCACTCCAGTCCAATCACTTCCACTCCATTGCATTCCATTCTACTAGGGTTTATTCCATTCCATTCCATTCCATTCCACTTTATTCAATTCCCTTCTATTCGATTCCATTCAATTGCATTCCAGTTCATTCATTTACATTCTACTCCATTCCATTCCATTCTATTCCATTCCATTCGGGTTGTTTCAATTACATTCTGTTCCATTCCATTCCATTCCACTCGGGTTTACTCCATTTCATTTCATTCCATACCATTCCATCCCATTCCACTCCACTCGGGTTGATTCCTTTCCATTCCATTGCATTCTGTTCTTTTTCATTCCTTTCCATTCCATTCCACTCGGGTTGCTTCCATTCCATTCCATTCCATTCTATTCCTTTCCATTCCATTCCATTACATTCTGTTCCCTTCCACTCGGGTTGTTTCCATTCCATTCCATTCCATTCCAATTAATTCCATTCCATTCCATTCCATTCCATTCCAATCCATTCCATTCCATTCCGTTCTATTCCATTCCATTACATGCCCCTCGTGTTGTTTCCATTCCATTCCATTCCATTCCATTCTATTCCATTCCTTTCCATTCCACTCGGGTTGATTGAATTCCATCCATTCCATTCCATTCCATTCCATTCCATTCCATTCCACTCGGGTTGAATCAATTCCCTTCTATTTCATTCCAATCCATTCCATTCCATTCCATTCCACTTGGGTTGATTCACTTCCATTCTATTCCATTCCATTCCTTTCCATTCCATTCCACTCTTGTTGATTCATTTTCATTCTATCCAGTTTCATTCCATTCCATTCCATTCCATTCCATTCCATTACATTCATTTCCGCTCGTGCTGATTCAATTCCACTCTATTGCATTTCACTCCATTCCATTCCATTCTATTCCACTCGAGTGGATTCCCTTCCATTCTATGGCATTCCATTTAATTTCATTCCATTTTGCAAGAGTGGATTCCATACCATTCTAATGCATTCTTTTCCATTCCAATCCATTCCATTCCATTCCATTCCATTCCATTCCATTAAATTCCATTCGGGTTGATTCAATTACATTCTACTGCATTTCACTCTATTCTATTCCATTCCATTCCATTCCATTCCATACCATTCCATTCCATTCCATTCCATTACACTCGGGTTGATTCAATTCCATTGTGTTCCATTCCATTCCATTCCATTCCATTCCACTCCGGTTGACTCCATTCCGTTAAATTCCATTCCACTAGGGTTCATTCCATTCCATTCAAATCCATTCGATTCCATTCCATACCATTCCATTTCATTCCATTCCATTCCATTCCATTCCAATCCACTCTGATTGATTCAATTCCATCCTATTCCATTTCATTCCATTCCATTCCATTCCATTCCACTCGGGTTGATTCATTCCCATTCTATTCGGTTTCTCTCCATTCCATTCCATTCCATTCATTTCATTTCCACTCGGGTTGATTCAATTCCATTCTGTTGCATTTCACTCCATTCCATTCCATTCCATTCCACTCGAGTGGTTTCCATTCCATTCTATTGCATTCCATTCAGTTACATTCCATTTTGCAAGAGTGGATTCCATACTATTCTATTGCATTCCTTTCCATTCTACTCCATTCTATTCCATTCCATTCCATTCCCTTCTCTTCCTTTCCATTACACTCGGGTTGATTCAATTACATTCTACTGCATTTCACTTTGTTCCATTCCTTTCCATTGCATTCCATTCCATTTCATTCCATTCCACTCCCTTACACTCGGGTTGATTCAATTCCATTGTGTTCCAATCCATTCCATTCCATTCCATTCCACTCCGGTTGATTCCATTCCAGTCCATACCATTCCACTCCATTCCATTCCATTCCATTCCATTACATTCCAATTGATTCAATTCCATTTTATTCCAGTCCATTCCATTCCATTTTATTCCATTCCATTCCATTACAATCCTCTTGTATTGATTAAATTCCATTCTGTTCAATTCCATTCAATTCCTTTCCATTCCAGGCCATTCCATTCCATTTCATTCCACTGGTGTTGATTCAATTCAATTCCATTCAATTGCATTCCATTCCATTCCATTCCGTTCCATTCCATTCCATTCCACTCGGGTTGATTCAATTCCATTCCATTCCACTCAATTCCATTTCATTCCATTCCATGCCTTTCCATTCCATTCCGTTCCATTCCAATTGATTCAATTCCATTCTATTCCATTCCATTTCATTCAATTACGTTCCATTCCATTCCATTCCATTTTACTCCACTCCATTCCATTCCATTTCATTCCACTCCACTCCATTCCATTCCTTTCCATTCCATTACACTCGGATTTACACAATTCCATCCCATTCCATTCCAATCCACTCCACTCAGGTTGATTCAATTCCATTCGATTCCATTCCATACCATTCCATTCCATTCCATTCCATTCCATTCCACTCCATTCCTTTCCATTTGGTTCAATTTCATTCTATTCCATTCCATTCCATTCCATTCCATTTCATTCCATTCCATTCCATTCATCACATTACATTCCACTGGGGTTTTTCAATTCCATTCTATTCCATTCCATTCTATTCCATTCAACTCAGGTTGATTCAATTCCATTCCATTCCATTCCAATCCATTCCATTCCATTCCATTCCATTCCAGTTGTTTCAATTCCATTGCATTCCATTCCCTTCCATTCCGTTCGACTCGGTTTCTTTCAAGTCCATTCTACTCCATTCAATTCCATTCCATTCCTGTCGGGTTGATTCAATTGCATTCTATTCCATTCCACTCCATTCCATTCCATTCATTCCCATTCAATTCCATTCATTCCCATTCAATTCCATTCAATCCCATTCTATTCCACTCAGGTTGATTCAATTCCTTTCCATACAATTCCATTAAATTCCATTCCATTCTATTCCACTCCTATTGATTAAATTCCATTCTATTCCATTCCGTTCGATTCCATTCCAGTTGCTTCCATTACATTCCTTTCCATTCCATTCCATTCCATTCTAGTTGATTCTATTCCATTCTATTCCATTCCATTCCATTCCATTTCATTCCATTCCATTCCATTTCATTCCATTCCATTCCATTTCGTGCCATTTCATTCCATTCCAGTTGATTCAATTCCATTCTTTTCCATTCCATTCCATTCCATTCCATTAAATTCCATTCCATTCCAATCAATTCCATTCCAATCAATTCCAATCCATTCCATTCCATTATACTAGGGTTTATTCCATTCCATTCCATTCCATTCCATTCCATTCCATTCCACTTGATTCAATTCCCTTCTATTCGATTCCATTCAATTCCATTCCAGTTCTTTCATTTGCATTCTACTCCATTCCATTCCATTCGGGTTGATTCAATTACATTCTGTTGCATTCCATTCCATTCCATTCCACTCGGGTTTACTCCATTTCATTCCATTCCATTCCATTCCATTCCATTCCACTCCAGTCAGGTTGATTCCTTTCCATTTCATTGCATTCCGTTCTTTTTCATTCCTTTCCATTCCACTCCACTCGGGTTGATTCCATTCCATTCCATTCCATTCTATTCCTTTCCATTACATTCCATTACATTCTGTTCCATTCCACTTGGGTTGATTCCATTCCATTCCATTCCATTCCATGCCATTTAATTCCATTCCATTCCATTCCATTTAATTCCATTCCATTCCATTCCATTCCATTACATTACATTACATTCCCCTCGTGTTGATTCCATTCAATTCGATTCCATTCCATTCCATTCCATTCCATTCTATTCCATTCCATTCCATTCCACTCGGTTTGATTCAATTCCATTCTATTTCATTCCAATCCATTCCATTCCATTCCATTCCACTCGGGTTAATTCACTTCCATTCTATTCCATTCCATTCCATTCCATTCCATTCAATTCCATTCCACTCGGGTTGATTCATTTCCATTCTATTGGGTTTCATTCCATTCCATTCCATTCCATTCCATTCCATTACATTCATTTCCACTCGTGCTGATTCAATTCCTTTCTATTGCATTTCACTCCATTCCATTCCATTCTATTCCACTCGAGTGGATTCCATTCCATTCTATTGCATTCCATTTATTTCCATTCCATTTTGCAAGAGTGGATTTCTTACCATTCTAATGCATTCCTTTCCATTCCAATCCATTCCATTCCCTTCTATTCCATTCCATTCCACTCGGGTTGATTCAATTACATTCTACTGCATTTCACTCTATTCCATTCCATTCCATTCCATTCCATTCCATTCCACTCGCTTCCACTCGGGTTGATTCAATTCCATTCCATTCCAATCCTTTCCTTTCCATTATATTACATTCGATTCCATTCCATTCCATTCGAGTTGTTTCAATTCCATTGCATTCCATTGCATTCCATTCCATTTCACTCTGGTTTATTCAATTCCATTCTACTCCATTCAATTCCATTCAATTCCAGTCAGGTTGATTCAATTCCATTCCCTTCCATTCCATTCCATTCCATTCCATTCCATTCCATTCCATTCATTCCCATTTCATTATATTCCATCCCATTCCATTCCATTCCATTCCATTCATTCCCATTTCATTCTATCCCATCCCATTCTATTCCACTAGGGTTGATTCAATTCCTTTCCATTCCATTTCATTCCATTCCATTTCATTCCTATTGATTAAATGCCATTCTATTCCATTCCATTCCATTCCAGTTGTTTCCATGACATTCCTTTCCATTCCATTCCATTCCATTGTATTCCAGTTGCTTCTATTCCGTTCTATTCCATTCCATTCCATTCCATTCCATTCCATTCCATTCCATTCCATTCCACTTGATTCAACTCCTTTCTATTCCATTCCATTCAATTCCATTCAAGTTCATTATTTCCACTCTTCTCCATTCCATTCCATTCCATTCCATTCGGGTTCATTCAAATACATTGTGTTCCATTCCATTCCATTCCATTCCATTCCATTCTATTCCATTCCATTCCATTCCATTCCGTTCCATTCCATTCCACTCGGGTTTATTCCATTCCATTACATTCTATTCCATTCCGTTCCATTCCATACCATTGCAGTACTTTCCACTCCACTAGGGTTGATTCCTTTCCATTCCATTCCATTCCATTCCATTCTATTCCATTCCTTTCCTTTCCATTCCAATCGGGTTGATTCCATTCCATTCCATTTCATTCCATTCCATTCCATTTCATTCCATTCCATTCCATTCCATTCCTCTCGAGTTTATTCACTTCCATTCCATTCCATTCCATTCCATTCCAATCCATTCCATTCCACTTGATTCAATTTCCTTCTATTTGATTCCATTCAATTCCATTCCAGTTCTTTCATTTGCATTCTACTCCATTCCATTCCATTCCATTCGGGTTGATTCAATTACATTCTGTTGCATTCCATTGCATTCCATTCCATTCCACTCCACTCGGGTTGATTCCTTTCCATTTCATTGCATTCCGTCCTTTTTCATTCCTTTCCATTCCATTCCACTCGGGTTGATTCCATTCCATTCCATTCCATACTTTTCCTTTCCATTCCATTCCATTACATTCTGTTCCATTCCACTCGGGTTGATTCCATTCCATTCCATTCCGTTCCATTTCATTCCATTCTATTCCATTCCATTCCATTCCATTTCATTCCATTCTATTCCATTCCATTAAATTCCCCTCGTGTTGATTGCATTCCATTCCATTCCATTCCATTCCATTCCATTCCTTTCCATTCCACTCGGGTTGATTGAATTCCATGCATTCCATTCCATTTCTTTCCATTCCACTTGGGTTGATTCAGTTCCATTCTATTCCATTCCATTCCATTCCATTCCATTCCATTCCACTCGGGTTGATTCATTTCCATTCTAATGCGTTTCACTCCATTCCACTCCATTCCATTCCATTCCATTCCATTCCATTCCATTCCATTCCATTCATTTCCACTCGTGCTGATTCATTTCCATTCTCTTGCATTTCACTCCATTCCATTCCATTCTATTCCACTCGAGTGGATTCCATTCCATTCTATTGCATTCTATTTAATTCCATCCCATTTTGCAGGAGTGAATTCCATACCATTCTAATGCATTCCTTTCCATTCCAATCCATTCCATTCCCTTCTATTCCATTCCATTCCACTCGGGTTGATTCAATTACATTCTACTGCATTTCACTCTATTCCATTCCATTCCATTCCACTTGGGTTGATTCAATTCCATTGTGTTTCATTCCATTCCATTCCATTCCATTCCATTCGACTCCAGTTGATTCCATTCCGTTAAATTCCATTCAACTAGGGTTGATTCCATTCCATTCAATTCCATTCGATTCCATTTCATACCGTTCCATTTCATTCCATTCCATTCCATTCCATTCCAATTGGTTCAATTTCATTCTATTCCATTGCATTCCATTCCATTCCGTTCCATACCATTCCATTCCATTCCGTTCCACTCAGGTTGATTCAATTCCATTCCATTCCATTCCATTCCAATCCATTCCTTTCCATTATATTACATTTGATGCCATTCCATTCCATTCGAGTTGTTTCAATCCCATTGCACTCCATTGCGTTCCATTCCATTCCTCTCTGGTTTATTCAATTCCATTCTACTCCATTCAATTCCATTCAATTCCAGTCAGGTTGTTTCAATTCCATTCCATTCCATTCCATTCCATTCATTCCCATTTCATTATATTCCATCCCATTCCATTGCATTCCATTCCATTCATTCCCATTTCATTCTATTCCATCCCATTCTATTCCACTCCGGTTGATTCAATTCCTTTACATTTCATTCCATTCCATTCCATTCCATTTCATTCCTATTGATTAAATGCCATTCTATTCCATTCCATTCTATTCCATTCCATTCCATTCCATTCCAATTGTTTCCATGTCATTCCTTTCCATTCCATTCCATTCCATTCCATTCCATTCCAGTTGGTTCTATTCCGTTCTATTCCATTCCATTCTATTCCATTCCATTTCATCCCATTCTATTCCATTCCAGTTGATTCAATTCCATTCTTTTCCATTCCATTCCGTTCCACTCCATTACATTACATTCCAATCAATTCCACTCCATTTGATTCCATTCTACTCGGGTTTATTCAATTCCATTCCATTCCATTCCATTCCATTCCACTTGATTCAATTCCTTTCTATTCCATTCCATTCAATTCCATTCTAATTCATTATTTCCATTCTTCTCCATTCCATTCCATTCCATTCCTTTCCATTCCATTCCATTCCATTCGGCTTCATTCAAATACATTGTGTTCCATTCCATTCCATTACATTCTATTCCATTCCATTCCATTCCATTCCACTCGGGTTTATTCCATTCCAATACATTCTATTCCATTCCATTCCATTCCATACCATTGCAGTACATTCCACTCCACTCGGGTTGATTCCTTTCCATTCCATTCCATTCCATTCTATTCCATTCCTTTCCTTTCCATTCCAATCGGGTTGATTCCGTTCCATTCTATTCGTTTCCATTCCATTCCATTACATTCCGTTCCATTCCACTCCAGTTGCTTCAATAACATTCTATTCCATTCCATTCCATTTCATTCCAATCCATTCCATTCTGCTCGGGTTGATTCAGTTCCATTCTATTCCATTCCAGTCCATTCCAGTTGATTCAATTCCATTCTCTTCCATTCCATTCCATTCCACTCCATTCCATTCCATTCCAATCCATTCCAATTGGGGTGATTCCATTCCATTCTATTCCATTCCATTCCATTCCATTCCATTCCATTCCGTTCGATTCCATTCCATTCCACTTCACTTGATTCAATTCTATACTATTCCATTCCATTCCGTTTCATTCCATTCCATTCCATTCCATTCCATTCCATTTCATTCCATTCCATTCCATTCCTTTTCATTCCATTCCATTCTTTTCCATTCCATTCTATTCCATTCCGTTCCATTCCAGATGATTCAACTCCATTGTATGCCATTCCATTCCATTCCAATCCATTCCATTCCATTCCATTCCACTCCACTACATTCCATTCCATTCCATTCTATTCCACTCCACTCCATTCCAATGCATTTCATTCCACTCCACTCCATTCCATTCCATTTCATTCCACTCCACTCAACTCAATTCCATTCCATTGCCCTCGGATTGATTCAATTCCATCCCATCCCATTCCATTCCATTCCATTACAATCCACTGCGCTCGTGTTGATTCAATTCCATTCTATGCCATTCCATACCATTCCCTTCCATTCCATTGCATTCCAACGGGTTGATTCGATTCCATTCTATTCGTTTAAATTCCGTTCCATCCAGTTCCACACCGTTCCATTCCATTCCATTCCACTCGGGTTGATTCAATTTCATTCTATTCCATTCCATTCCATATCATTCCATTCCATTCCATTCCATTCCCTTCCATTCAATTCCAATCCATTCCATTCCACTCCACATCAATCCATTCCATTCCATTCCAATCCATTCCACTCAGGTTGATTCCATTTCATTCCATTCCATCGAATTCCATTCAATCCCATTCCATTCCACTCCATTCCACTCGGGTTGATTCCATTCCATTCCATTCCATTCCATTCCATTTCAGTTGATTCAATTCCGTTCTATTCCATTCCATTCCATTCCATTCCATTCCACTCCATTCCATTCCATTCCACTCCATTCCATTCCATTCCACTCTGGTTGATTCCATTCCATTCCATTCCATTCCATTCCATTCCATTCCATTCCTTTCCATTCCATTCCAGTTGATTCAATTCTGTCCTATTCCATTTCATTCCCTTCCACTCCATTTCATTCCATTACACTCGAGTTGATTCAATTCCATTCTATGCCATTCCTTTCCATGCCATTCCATTCCATTCCATTCCTCTCTGGTTTATTCAATTCCATTCTTTTCCATTTCATTCCATTCCATTCCATTCCGTTCCACTCGGGTTGATTCATTCCCATTCTATTGGGTTTCACTCCATTCCACTCCATTCCATTCCATTCCATTCCATTCCATTCCATTCCATTCCATTCCATTCATTTCCACTCGGTTTGATACAATTCCATTCTATTGGGTTCTCTCCATTCCACTCCATTCGTTTCCATTCCATTCCATTCCATTCATTTCCACTCGGGTTCATACAATTCCATTCTATTGAATTTCACTCCATTCCATTCCATTCCATTCCACTCGAGTGGATTCCATTCCATTCTATTGCATTCCATTCAATCCACTCCATTTTGCAAGAGTGGATTCCATACCATTCTATTGCATTCCTTTCCATTCCACTCCATTCCTTTCCATTCCATTTTCTTCTCTTCCATTCCAGTACACTCGGGTTGATTCAATTACATTCCACTGCATTTCACTCTATTCCATTCCGTTCCGTTCCGTTCCGTTCCATTCCATTCCATTACACTGGGGTTGATTCAATTCCATTGTGTTCCATTCCATTCCATTCCATTCCATTCCACTCCGGATGATTCCATTCCATTCCATACCATTCCTTTCCATTCCATTCCATTCCATTCCATTCCATTCCATTCCAATTGATTCAATTCCTTTCTATTCCATTGCATTCCATTCCATTTCATTCCATACCATTCCATTCCTTTCCTCTTGGATTGATTCAATTCCATTCTATTCCATTCCATTCCATTCCATGCCATTTCATTCCATTCCATTCCACTAGTGTTTATTCCATCCAATTCCATTCATTTCAATTCCATTCCTTTCCATTCCACTCCATTCTATCCCATTCCATTCCATACCACTCTGGTTGATTCAATTCCATTCCATTACACTCCATTCTATTCCATTCCATTCCATTCCATGCCATTCCATTCCATTCCATTCCGTTCCATTCCAATTGATTCAATTCCATTCTGTTCCATTCCATTCCATTCCATTCTATTCCATTCCATTCCATTCTGCTCGGGTTGATTAAATTCCATTCCATTCCATTCCATTCCCTTCCATTCCATTACACTCGGGTTGATTCAATTCCATGGTGTTCCGTTCCATTCCATTCCATTCCATTCCACTCCAGTTGATTCCATTCCGTTCCATTCCATTCCACTCAGTTTGATTCCTTTCCATTCAATTCCATTAGATTCCTTTCCATACCATTCCATTTCATTCCATTCCATTCCATTCCATTCCAGTTGGTTCAATTTCATTCTATTCCATTGCATTCCATTCCATTTCATTCAATTCCATTCCACTTGGGTTTCTTCAATTCCATTCTATTCCATTCCATTCCATTGCATTCCATTCCATTCCATTCCGTTCCAATCACGTTGATTCAATTCCACTCCAATCCATTCCATTGCATTCCATTCCAAACCATTCCTTTCCATTGCATTACATTCGATTCAATTCCATTCCATTCCAGTTGTTTCAATTACATTGCATTCCATTCCATTCCATTCCATTCCATTCCATTCCATTCATTCCCATTCCATTCCATTCCATCCCATTCTATTCCACTCGGGTTGATTCAATTCCTTTGCATTCCATTCCATTCCATTCTATTCCATTCCATTTCATTCTGGTTGTTTCCACGAAATTCCTTTCCATTGCCTTCCATTCCATTCCATTCCATTCCATTCCTTTTCATCCCATTCCATTCCATTCCCTTCCGTTCCTTTCCAATCAGTTCCACTCCATTCGATTCCATTCTAC
The DNA here is from genome assembly GCF_028858775.2 of Pan troglodytes. Classification (NCBI taxonomy): domain Eukaryota; kingdom Metazoa; phylum Chordata; class Mammalia; order Primates; family Hominidae; genus Pan; species Pan troglodytes. Next base: position 9,323,375 of record NC_072412.2, read on the forward strand.
TCGGGTTTATTCAATTCCATTCCATTCCATTCCATTCCGTTCCATTCCATTCCATTCCACTTCATTCAATTCCATTCTATTCCATACCATTCAATTCCATTCCAGTTCATTCATTTCCATTCTACTCCCATTCCATTCCTTTCCATTCCATTCAACTCGGGTTGATTCAATTACATTCTGTTCCATTCCATTGCATTCCATACCATTGCAGTCCATTCCACTCCACTCGGGTTCATTCCTTTCTATTCCATTCCATTCCGTTCTTTTCCATTCCTTCCCTTTCCATTCCACTCGGGTTTATTCCATTCCATTCCATTCCCTTCTATTCCTTTCCATTCCATTCCATTACATTCTGTTCCATTCCACTCCGGTTGCTTCAATACCATTCTATTCCACTCCATTGCATTCCATTCCATTCCATTCCATTCCGCTCGGGTTGATTCAATTGCATTCCATTCCATTACAGTCCATTACAGTTGATTCAATTACATTCTATTCCATTCCATTCCACTCCATTCCATTCCATTCCATTCCATTCCAATCCATTCCACTTGGGATGATTCCATTCCGTTCTATTCCATTCCACTCCATTCCATTCTACTCCATTACATTACATTACTTTCGATTCCATTCCATTCCACTTGGGTTGATTCCATTCTATACTATTCCATTCCATTCCATTTCATTTCATTCCATTCCATTCCATTCCATACCATTCCATTTCATTCCATTTAATTCCATTGCATTCCATTCCATTCCATTCCACTCCATTTAATTCCATTCCATTCCATTCCATTCCATTCCATTCCATTCCATTGCATTCCATCCCATGCCATTTCATTCCATTCCATTCCATTCCATTTCATTCCATTCCATTGCTTTAAATTCTTTTTCATTCCATTCCATTCCATTCCTTTCCATTCCATTCCATTCCATTCCATTCCATTCCTTTCCATTCCATTCCATTCAATTCCATTCCATACCAAACCATTACATTCCCCTCGGGTTGATTCCATTCCATTCCATTCCATTCCATTCCATTCCATTCCACTGGGGTTGATTCAATTTCATTCTATTCCATTCCATTCCATTCCATTCCATTCCATTCCACTCCATTCCATTCCATTCGGGTTCATTCAATTCCATTTTATTCCATTCCATTCCATTCCATTCCATTCGGGTTCATTCAATTCCATTCTATTCCATTCCATTCCATTCCACTAGTGTTGATTCAATTCAATTCCATTCCATTTCATACCATTCCTTTCCATTCGATTCCATTCCATTCCATTGCATTCCATTCCATTCCAATCCATACCACTCTGTTTGATTCAATTCCATTCCATTCCACTCCATTCCATTCCATTCCATTCCATTCCGTTCCATTCCCTTCCATTCCATTCCATTCCGTTCCATTCCAGTTGATTCAATTCCATTGTATTCCATTCCTTTCCATTGCATTCCATTCCATTCCACTCCATTCCATTCCATTTCATTCCACGCCATTCCATTCCATTCCATTGCCCTTGGATTGATTCAATTCCATCCCATCCCATTCCATTCCATTCCATTCCATTCCAATCCACTCCGCTCGTGTTGATTCATTTCCATTCTATGCCATTCCATACCATTCCATTCCATTCCATTCCATTCCATTCCATTCAGTTGGTTCAATTTCATTCTACTCCATTCCATTCCATTCCCCTCCATTTCATTCCATTCCCTTCTATTCCATTTCATTCCATTCCATCGGGTTGATTCAATTCCATTCTATTCGTTTCTATTCCGTTCCATTCAGTTCCACTCCGTTCCATTCCATTCCATTCCACTCGGCTTGTTTCAATTTCATTCTATTCCATTCCATTGCGTACCATTCCATTCCATTCCATTCCCTTCCATTCCATTCCAATCCATTCCATTCCACTCCACATCACTCCATTCCATTCCAATCCATTCCTCTCATGTTGATTCCATTCCATTCCATTCCATTCTATTCCATTCAATCCCATTCCATTCCACTCCATTCCACTCGGGTTCATTGAATTCCATTCCATTCCACTCGGGTTCATTCAATTCCATTCCATTCCTTTCCATTTCAGTTGATTCAATTCTGTTCTATTCCATTCCATTCCATTCCATTCCTTTCCATTGCATTCCGGTTGATTCATTTCCATCCTATTCCATTTCATTCCATTCCATTCCATTTCATTCCATTCCACTCAGGTTGATTCAATTCCATTCTATGCCATTCCTTTCCATTCCATTCCATCCCATCCCATTCCATTCCATTCCAATCAATTCCCCTCCGTTCTATTCCATTCTACTCGGGTTTATTCCATTCCATTCCATTCCATTCAATTCCACTTGGATTGACTCAATTCTAAACTATTCCATTCCATTCCTTTCCATTCCATTCATTTCTTTCCTTTCCATTCTATTCCATTCAATTCCATTTCATTCCATTCCATTGCATTCCATTCCTTTTCCTCCCATTCCATTCCATTCCATTCCATTCCATTCCATTCCATTTCCCTCGTGTTGATTCCATTCCATTCCATTCCATTCCATTCTATTCCATTCCTTTCCATTCCACTCGGGTTGATTGAATTCCATGCATTCCATTCCATTCCATTCCATTCCATTCCATTCCATTCCTTTCCATTTCATTCCATTTCATTCCATTCCATTCCATTCCACTGGGGTTGATTCAATTCCAATCTATTCCATTCAATTCCATTCCATCCCACTCCACTCCATTCCATTCCATTCCTTTCGGGTTCATTCAATTCCATTCTATTCCATTCCATTCCATTCCATTCCATTCCATTCCATTCCATTCCACTAGTGTTGATTCAATTCCACTCCACTCCATTCCATTCCATTCCATTCTTTTCCAGTTGATTCCATTCCATTCCATTCCATTCCTTTCCATTCCATTCCATTCCAATCCATACCACTCTGATTCAATTCCATTCCATTCCACTCCATTCCATTCAATTCCGTTCCATTCCAGTTGATTCAATTCCATTGTATTCCATTCCATTCCATTCCATTCCATTCCACTCCACTCCATTCCATTCCATTTCATTCCACTACACACCATTCCATTCCATTTCATTCCACTCCACTCCTTTCCATTCCATTCCAGTCGGATTGATTCAATTCCATCCCATTCCATTCCATTCCCTTCCACTCCACTCGTGTTGATTCAATTCCATTCTATTGCATTCCATACCATACCATTCCATTCCATTTCATTCCATTGCATTCCAATTGGTTCAATTTCATTCTATCCCATTCCATTCCATTTCATTTATTCCATTCCATTGCATTCCATTCCTCTCGAGTTTATTCACTTCCATTCTATTCCATTCCATTCCATTCCATTCCATTCCATTCCACTCAGGTTGATTCAATTCCATTCCATTTCATTCCATTCCTTTCCATTCCATTCCATTCCATTCCATTCCATTCCATTCCATTCCTTTCCATTCCATTCCATTCCATTCCATTCCATTCCATTCCATTCCATTCCTTTCCATTCCATTCCATTCCATTCCATTCCATTCCATTCCATTCATTCCCATTCCATTCCATTCCATCCCATTCCACTCCAATCGAGTTCATTCTGTTCCTTTCCATTCCATTGCATTCCATTCCATTCCATTCCTACTGATTATATTCCATTCTATTCCATTCCATTCTAGTTGTTTCCGTTACATTCCTTTCCTATCCATTCCATTGCCTTCTGTTCCAGTTGACTCTATTCCATTCCATTCCATTCCATTCCATTCCATTCCATTCCATTCCATTGCAGTTGATTCTATTCCATTCTATTCCATTCCATTGCATTCTATTCCATTCCGGTTGATTCAGTTCCAATCTTTTCCATTCCATTCCATTCCATTCCAATCAATTCCATTCCATTCTACTCGAGTTGATTCCATTCCATTCCATTCCCTTCCATTCCGTACCATTCCGTTCCATTCCACTTGATTCAATTCCATTCTGTTCCATTCCATTCCAGTTCATTCAATTCCATTCTATTCCATTCCATTCCATTCCAATCCATTCCTTTCCATTCGGGTTGATTAAATTACATTCTGTTCCATTCCATTTTATTCCATTCCATTCCAATCCTTTCCGATCGGGTTGATTCCATTCCATTCCATTACATTCCATTCCGTTCTATTCCATTCCTTTCTTTTCCATTCCTCTCGGGTTGATTTCATTCCATTCCATTCCATTCCATTCCATTCCATCCCATTCCATTCCAGTCCTTTCCATTCCATTTCATTCCATTCTATTTTATTCCATTCCATTCCACTCGGTTTGATTCAATATCATTCTATTCCATTCCATTCCATTCCATTGCATTCCGTTCCATTCCATTACACTCGGGTTGATTCCATTCTATTCCATTCCATTCCAGTTGATTCAATACCATTCTAATCCATTCCATTCCATTCCATCCCATTCCATTCCATTCCTTTCCTTTCCACTGGGTTTGATTCAATTCCATTCTATTCCATTACATTCCATTACATTCCTTTCCTCTCCTTTCCATTCCAATCCATTCCACTCGGTTTGATTCAATTGCATTCTATTCCATTCTATTCCATTCCATTCCAGTCCTTTCCATTCCACTCCAATTCAATCCATTCCATTCCATTCCATTCAACTCGTGCTGATACCATTCCATTCCCTTCAATTTCACTCGGATTGATTCAATTCCATTCCATTCTATTCCATTTTATTCCATTCCATTCCATTCCATTCTATTCCATTCCATTCCATTCGGGTTGATTCAATTGCATTCCATTCGGTTCCGTTATATTCCATTCCACTGCATTACACTCTGGTTCATTCAATTCCGTTGTATACCACTCCATTCCATTCCAGTTCATTGTATTCAGTTCTATTCCATTCCATTCCATTCCATTCCAGTTGAGTCAATTCCATTCTTTTCCATTCCATTCCATTCCATTCTTTTCCATTCCATTCCGTTCCATTCCATTCCATTCCATTCCATTCCATTCCATTCGGATTAATTCAATTGCTTTCTGTTCCATTCCATTCCATTCCAATCCATTCTCCTCGGGATTTTTCCATTCCATTCCATACCATTCCATTCTATTCCACTACACTCGGGTTGATTCCATTCCCTTCCATTCTGTTCTATTCCATTCCTCTCCATTCCATTCCACTCGGGTTTATTCCATTCCATTCCATTCCATTCCATTCCATTCCATTCCATTCCTTTCCATTCCATTCCATTCCATTCCAATCCTTTCGGGTTGATTCAATTATATTCCGTTCGGTTCCGTTATATTCTATTCCATTGCATTACACTCGGGTTAATTTAATTCCATGGTGTACCATTCCATTCCATTCCACTTCATTGTATTCCGTTCTATTCCTTTCCATTCCATTCCATTCCATTACATTGCATTTCATTCCATTCCAGTCCATTCCAGTGCGTTCAATTCCATTCTTTTACATTCCATTCCATTCCATTCTTTTCCATTCCATTCCATTCCATTCCATTCTACTCGGGGTGATTCCATTGAAGTCCATTCCCTTCCATTCCATTCTATTCCACTTGATTCAATTCCATTCTCTTCCATTCCATTCCATTCCAGTTCAGTCAATTCCATTCTATTCCACTTGATTCCATTCCATTCCATTCCGTTCCATTCCATTCCATTCCATTCTATTCCATTCCATTCGGATTAATTCAATTACATTCTGTTCCATTCCATTCCATTCCAATCCATTCCACTCGGGATTTTTCCATTCCATTCCATACCATTCCATTCTATTCCACTACACTCGGGTTGATTACATTCCATTCCATTCAGTTCTATTCCATGCCTTTCCTTTCCATTGCACTCGGGTTTATTCCATTCCATTCCATTCCATTCCATTCCATTCCATTGCATTCCTTTCCATTCCATTCCATTCCATTCCATTCCATTCATTTCCACTTGGGTTGATTCAATACCATTCTATTCCACTCCATTCCATTCCATTACATTCCATTCCGCTCGGGTTGATTCAGTTCCATTCCATTCCATTCCAGTTGATTCAATTCCATTCTATTCCATTCCATTCCATTGCATTGCATTCCATACCATTCCATTCCATTCCACTCCATTCCACTCCATTGCATTCCATTCCATTCCTTTTCATTCCATTTCACTCCAATCCACTCGGGTTGATTCCATTCATTTCTATTCCATTCCTTTCCTTTCCATTCCATGCCATGCCATTCTACTCGGGTTGATTCAATTCCATTCCATTCTTTTCCATTCCATTCCAATACATTCCATTCCATGCCATTCCATTCCGCTCGTGTTGATTCAATTCCATTCTATTCCATTCCATTCCGTTCCATTCCATTCGATTCCATACCACTCCATTCCATTCCACTCGGTTTTGTTTCAAATCCATTCTATTCCATTCCATTCCATTCCATTCCATTCAACTCCATTCCATTCCATTCCAATCCATTCCATTCCACTCGGGTTGATTCAATTCCACTCTATTCCATTCCATTCTATTCCATTTCATTTCATTACATTCAATTCCGGTCAGGTTAATTCAATTCAATTCTCTTCCATTCCATTCCATTCCATTCCATTCCATTCCTTTCCATTCCATTCCACTCGGGTTGGTTCAATTGCATTCTATTGCATTTCACTTCATTCCATTCCGTTCCATTCTATTCCACTCCATTCCATTTTATTCCATTCCATTCAGGTGGATTCCATTCCATTCCATTCCATTCCATTCCTTTCCTTTCCATTCCATTCCATTCCATTCCATTCCACTCGGGTTCATTCAATTCCATTCTATTACCTTCCTTTCCATTCCATTCCATTCCGTTTCATTCCATTCCTTTCTATTCCGTTCCATTGCATTCCATTACACTCAGGTTGATTCCATTCCATTCCATTCCATTCCTTTCCATTCCATTCCATTCCATTCCATTCCATTCCATTCCTTCCCCTTCCATTCCATTTCATTCCATTCCATTCCATTCCACTCGGGTTGATTCAATTCCATTCTATTCCATTCCATTCCATTCCATTCCTTTCCTTTCCATACCATTCCACTCAGGTTGATTCAATTTCATTCTAATCCATTCCATTCCATTCCATTCCTTTCCATTCCTTTCCATTCTATTCTATTCCATTCCATCCCATTCCATTCCATTCCATTCCACTCCACTCCACTCCATTCCATTCCATTCCATTCCACTCGGTTTGATTCAATTCCATTCTATTCCATTCCATTCAATTCCGTTCTATTCCATTTCATTCCATTCCATTCGGGTTGATTCAGTTCCATTCAATTCCATTCCACTCCATTCCTTTCCATTCCATTCCAGTTGATTCCTTTCCATTCCATTCCATTCCATTCCAGTTGATTCCTTTCCATTCCATTCAAATCCATTCCATTCCTTTCCACTCGTGTTGATTCCATACTATTCCATTCCATTCCATTCCATTCCATTCCATTCCACTCAGTTTTATTCCACTCCATTCCATTCCATTCCATTCCATTCTATTCGTGTTGATTCCATTCCATTCCATTCCTTTCCATTCCATTTCATTCCATTCCAGTTGATTCCATTCAATTTCATTCCATTCCATTCCATTCCAATCCCCTCGGGTTCATTTGATTCCATTCCATTGCATTCAATTCCATTCCAGGTCATTCCATTCTATTCCATTTCATTCCATTCCAATCCATTCCGTTCCATTCCATTCCATTTCATTCAGTTCCATTCCAGTTGATTCTATTCCATTCCATTCCATTCCATTCCGTTCCATTCCATTCCATTAAATTTTTTTCCATTCCACTGCTATCTGGTTGATTCCATTCCTTTCCATTCTATTCCATTCCTTTCCATTCCATTTCATTCCATTCCATTCCACTTGGGTTGATTCTATTATTTCATTCCATCCCACTCCCTTCCATTCCATTTCATTCCATTCCATTCCATTCCATTCAACATGATTCCATTCCATTCCATTCAATTGCATTCCATTACAGTTGATGCCATTCCTTTCCATTCCATTCTACTTCATTTCACTCTGTTCAATTCCATTCCATTCCATTCCAGTTGACTCCATTATTTTCCATTCCCCTCGGGTTGTTTCAATTCCATTCCATTCCATTCCATTCCACTCAGTTTGATTCCATTCCCTTCCATTCCATTCCATTTTTCTCCATTCCGTTCCAGTTGATTCCATTCCATTCCGCTCCATTCCTTTCCATTCCATTACTCTGTGGATGATTCCATTCCATTCCATTCCATTCCATTCCTCTCCATTCCATTCCATTCCATTCTGTTAATTTCCCTTCCAATCCATTTCACTCTGGTTGACTCCATTCCATTCCATTACATTCCAATCCAATCCATTCCATTCCACTCTTCTTGATTCCATTCCATTCCATTCCATTCCATTCCGTTCCATTCCGTTCCATTCCATGTGATTCCATTCCTTTCCATTCCATTGCATTCCGTTCCATTCCATTACACTCATGTTGATTCCATTGCCTTCCCTTCCATTCTATTCTATTCTTTTCCATTCCATTCCATTCCATTCCATTCCATTCCATTCCATTCCATTCCACACGGGATGATTCCATTCCATTCCATTCCATTACATTCTTTCCCACTCGTGTTGATAACATTCTATTGCATTCCATTCCATTCCGTTACATTCTTTTGCACTCGGATTGATGCCATTCTATTCCATTCCATTCCATTCCACTCGGGTTAATTCCATTCCATTCCATTCCGTTTCATTCTATTTCATTCCGTTCCTTTCCTCTTCACTGGGGTGGATTTCATTGCATTCCAATCTATTCCATTCAATTCCATTCCATTGCATTGTTTTCCACTCAGGTTTATTCCATTCCCTTCCACTCCATTCCAGTTGATTCCATTCCATTCCTTTCCATTCCATTCCACTCGTGTTGATTCCATTCCATTCCATTCCATTTCATTCTATTCCATTCCATTCCATTGCACTCCACTTGGGATGATTTTATTCCATTCCATTCCATTCCATTCCGTTGCATTCTATTCCACTCTGGATGATTCCTTTCTATTCCATTCCATTCCATTCCATTCCATTCCATTCCATTCCACTCGGGTTGATTCCAGTCCATTCCATTTCAATCCGTTCCTTTCCATTCCATTCCATTCCACTCCATTCCATTCCATTCCACTCGGGTTGATTCCATTCCATTCCATTTCATTCTATTCCGTGCCATTCCATTTCATTCCATTCTAGTTGATTGCATTCGTTTCCACTCCATTCCATTCCATTCCATTCCGTTCCATTCCATTTGATTCCATTCCATTCCTTTCCACTCCATTCCATTCCACTCGATTTCATTCCATTCAACTTGGGTTGATTCCATTCCATTCCATTGCATTTCATTCCATTCCACTCTGGTTGATTCCATTCCAATCCATTCCATTCCAATCCATTCCATTACACTCGGATTAATTTCATTCCATTCCGTTCCATTCCATTCCATTTCATTCCATTTGATTCCGTTCCATTCCATTTGATTCCATTCCATTCCATTCAGTTTCTTCCCTTCCTTTCCACTCGTGTTGATTCCATACCATTCAATTTTATTCCATTCCATTCCATTCTATTCCACTCAGGTTTATTCCATTCCATTCCATTCCATTCCATTCAATTCCATTGCATTCCATTTTATTCCACTCGGGTTGATTCCATTCCATTCCATTCTATTCCATTCCATTCCATTCCATTCTATTCCATTCCATTCCATTCCATTCCACTCGGGTAGATTCCATTCCATTCCATTCCATTCCATTCCATTCCATTCCATTCCATTCCATTAAATTCCATTCCATTCCATTCAATTCCATTTCATTCCCCTCGGGATGATTTGATTCCATTCCATTTCATTCTGTTCCATTCCATTTCATTCCATCGTATTACATTTTATTCCATTCCAATCCATTTCATTCAATTCCATTCCATTCCAATCCATTCCGTTCCATTCCTTTCCATTCCATTTCATTCAATTCCATTCCATTTGATTCTATTCCATTCCATTCCATTCCATTCCAGTTGATTAAATTCCGTTCCATTCCATTCCTTTAAATTTGTTTCCATTCCATTTCTCTCATGTTGATTCCCTTCCATTGTATTCCATTCCATTTCAATCCATTCCATGTATATATATATATATATATATATAATGTATATTTTGTGTACTTGGATATATTATGTACACTATATCATATATAGTTTGTGTGCTTTACTTTCATATTTTATGTAGAATATATAATATATATTTTGTGTACTTTGATATTGTTTGAACAATATATGATACATATTTTTTATACTTTGATATTTTATGTTCAATAGATGACATATATTTTGTGTATTTTCATTTTTTATGTACAATATATGTTATATATTTTGTGTAGTTTCATATTTTATATGCAATATATTATATATACTTTGTGTATTTTGATATTTCATGGACAATATATAACCTATATTTTGTGTATTTTGGTATTTCATGTACAATATATAATACATATTTTGAGTACTTTGATATTTTATGTAAATTATACAATATATATTTTGTGTAATTTGATATTTTATGTACAATATATGATACAAATTTTGTGTATTTAGATATTTTATGTACTATATATGATATATATTTTGTGTACTTTGATATTTTATGTACAATATATGATATATATTTAGTGTACTTTGATATTTATGTACTGTATATATTATATATATTGTTTACTTTGATATTTTATGAACTATATATATTTTGACTACTTTGATATTTTATGTACAATATATAACATATATTTTGTGTACTTTGATATTGTATGTATAATGTATAATATATATTTTGTGTACTTTGATACTTTATGGCCAATATATAAGTATTTTGTGTACTTTGATATTTTATGTACAATATATAATATATATTTTGTGTACTGTGATATTTTATGTACAATATATGATATATATGATATATATTTTGTGTAGTTTGATATATTATGTACAGGATATGTCATATATTTTGTGTACTTTGATATTTTATATACAATATTTGATATGTATTATGTGTACCTTGATATTTTATGTACAATATATAATACATGTTTTGTGTCCTTTGATATTTAATGTACAATATATGATATATATTTTGTGTACTTTGATATTTTATGTACAATATGTGATATATATTTTGGGTATTTTCATATTTTATGTACAATATATAACATATATTTTGTGTACTTTGCTTTGATATTTTACGTACAATATATAATATATATTTTGTGAACTTTGATATTTTATGTACAATATATGATACATATTTTGTGTACTTTGATATTTTATTTACAATATAAGATATTTATTTTGTTTACTTTCATATTTTATGTACAATATATAATATATATTTTGTGTACTTTGATATTTTACGTGCAATACATAATACATATTTTGTGTACTTTGATGTTTTACGTACAATATATAATATATATTTTGTGTACTTTGATATTTTATGGCCAATATATAATATAAATTTTGTTTACCTTGATATTTTATGTACTATATATAATATATATTTTGTGTAATTTGATATATTATGTACAATATATAATATTAATTTCATGTGATTTGATATTTTATGGCGAATATATAATACATATTTTGTGTATTTTCATATTTTATGTACAATATTAGATATATATTTTGCATATTTTGATATTTTCTGTACAATATATAATACATTTGTTGTGTACTTTGATATTTTATGTACAATTTATGATATATATTTTGTGTTATTTTATATTTTATGTGCAAAATATGATATATATTTTGTGTACTTTGATATTTTATGTACAGTATATAAGATATATTTTGTGTACTTTTATATTTTATGTGCAATATATAAGATATATTTTGTGTCCTCTGATACTTTATGTACTATATATAGGATATATTTTGTGTACTTTGATATTTTACGTACAATATAAAAAATATAGTTTGTTTTCTTTGATATTTTATGTACAATCTGTAAGTTATATTTTGTGAACTTTGATGTTTTATGTACAATATACAAGACATATTTTGTATACTTTTATATTTTTGTACAATATATAAGATATATTTTGTGTACATTCATATTTTATGTACAATAAATAGAATATATTTTGTGTACTTTGATATTTTATGTACAATATGTGCCATATATTTTGTGTAGTTTTTGAAATTATATGTACAACATGTAATATTTTTTGTACTTTGATATTTTATGTACAATATATAATATACATTTTGTGTACTTTGATATTTTATATGAAATATAGGATATATATTTTCTGTACTTTGATATTTTACGAACAATATATCATATATATTTTGTGTATTTTGATATTTTATGTAAAATATATGATATATAATTTGTGTACTTTGATATTTTAAGTTCTATATGTAATATATATTTTGTGAACTGGATATTTTATATACTATATATATTTTCTGTAATTTGATATTTTATGTACAATACGTAATATATATTTTGTGAACTTTGATATTTTATGTACAGTTTATTATATTTATTTCGTGTACTTTGATATTTTATGTACAATATATAATATATATTTTGTGTACTTTAATATTTTATTTACAAAATATAGTATATATTTTGTGTACTTTGATATTTTATGTGCAATATATGACATATTTTGTGTACTTTGATATTTTATGTACAATATATAACATGTATTTTGGGTACTTTGATATTTTATGTACAATATAAAACATAAATACTGCGTACTTTTTGATAATTTATGTACAATATACAATATATATTTTGTGTACTTTGTTATTTTATGTAAATTATGTGATATATATTTTGTGTACTTTGATATTTTATGTAAAATAAAATGTGTATTTCGTGCACTTTGATATTTTATGTACAATATATGATATATATTTTGTGTAGTTTGAAATATTATGTACAATGTAGGATACATATTCTGTGTACTTTGATATTTTATCTACAATATGTGATATATGTTTTGTGTACTTTGATATTTTGTGTACAATATATGATATATATTTTGTGAACTTTGATATTTCATGTACAATATATAATATATAATTTGTGTACATTGATATTTTATGTACAAAATATAAGTTATATTTTGGGTACTTTGATATTGTATGTACAATATAAAGCATATATTATGTGTACTTTTTGATAATCTGTGTATATATAATATATATTTTGTGTACTTTGATATTTTATGTACCATATGTGATATATATTTTGTGTACTTTGATATTTTATATAAAATATGTAATATATATTTCCTGTACTTTTATAATTTATGTACAATATATAATATATATTTTGTGTACTTTGATATTTTATGTACCATATATAATATATATTTTGTGTACTTTGATATTTTATGTACAATATATGATAACCATTTTGTGTAGTTTGATATATTATGTACAATATATGATATATATTTGCTGTACTTTGATATTTTACATACCATATGTGATATATTTTGTGTATTTTGATATTGTATGTACAATATATGACATATATTATGTGTACTTTGAGGTTTAATGTCAATATATGATATATATTTTATGTACTTTGATATTTTATGTACAATACATGATATATAATTTGTGTACTTTGATATTTTAAGTACAATATTTAATACAAACATTGTGTACGTGATATTTTATGTACTATATATATTTTGTGTACTTTGATATTTTATGTACAATACATATATATTTTGTGAACTTTGATATTTTATGTACAATTTATTATATTTATTTTGTGTAATTTGATATTTTATGTACAATATATAATATATATTTTGTGTACTTTGACATTTTAATTATAGAATATAGTATATATTTTGTGTCCTTTGATATTTTATGTACCATATATAATATATATTTTTTGTAATTTGATATTTTATGTACAACACATAATACGTATTTTGTGTACTTTGATATTTTATGTACAATATATAATATTTATTTTGCATACTTTCATATTTTATGTAGAATATATAATATATATTTTGTGTACTTTGATATTTTATGTAGAATATATCATACATATTTTGTGTACTTTGATATTTTATATAAAATATATGTTATTTATTTTGTGTAATTTCATATTTTATGTACAATACCTAAATATTTTGTGTACTTTATTTTGATATTTTATGTGCAATATATAATATATATTTTGTGGGCTTTCATCTTTTATGTATGATATATAATATATATTTTGTGTAGTTTGATATTTTATGTAAAATATATGATATATATTTTGTGTAGTTTCATATTTTATGTACAATATATAATATATATTTTCTGTACATCGATATTTTATGTACAATATATGATATATAATTTGTGTAGTTTCATATTTCATGTACAGTGTATAATATATATTTTCTCTAATTTGATATTTTATGGACAATATAAAATATGTAGTTTTGTACTTTTATATTTTATGTACAATATATGACATATATTTTGTGTACTTTGATATTTAATGTACAATATATGATATATATTTTATCTTATTTGATATTTTATGTAGAATGTATAATATATATTTTGTGTACTTTCATATTTTTTGTACAATATATGATATATAATTTGTGTTCTTTGATATTTTATGTACAATATATAATATATATATTGTGTAGGTTGATATTTTATGTGCAATATATAATACATATTTTGTGTACTTTCCTATTTTTTGTACAATATATAATATATATTTTTTGTGCTTTGATATTTTATGTGCAATATAGAATATATAGTTTGTGTACTTTGATATGTAATGTACAATATATAATATATACGTTGTGTACTTTACTTTGATATTTTAGGTGCAATATATAACACATATTTTGTATACTTTGATATTTTATGTTTAATATATAATGCTTATATTGTGTACTTTCATATTTTATGTACAATATATAATACATATTTTGTGTACTTTGATATTTTATGGCAAATATATAATATATATTTTGCAGACTTTATTTTATGTACAATGTATAATATATATTTTGGGTAATTTGATACTATATACACAATATGTAATGTATTCTTTGTGTACTTTGATAGTTTATGTAAAATATGTGATATATATTTTGTGTAATTTGATATTTTATATACAATATATGGTATATATTTTGTGTACTTTGATATTTTATGTAAAATATATAATATTTATTTTGTGTACTTTGATATTTTCTGTGCAACATATAACATATATTATGTGTACGTTATTTTGGGTACAATATATAATGCATAGTTTCTGAACGTTCATATTTTATGTACAATACATAACATATATTTTGTGTTTTTGATATTTTATGTACAATATATAATACATATTTTGTGTACTTTGATATTTTATGTGCAATATATAATATATATATTGTGTAATTTGATATTTTATGTGCAATATATAAAATATATTTTGTTTACTTTGATGTTTTATGTACAATATATGATATATATTTTGTGTAATTTGATATTTTATGTACAATACATGATATATAATTTGTGTTCTTTGATATTTTATGTATAATATATAATGTATACTTTGTGTACTTTGATATTTTATTTACAATATATAATATGTATTTTGTGTACTTTGATATTTAATGTACAATATATGATATATATTTTGTGTACTTTGATATTTTATGTACAATACATAATGTATATCTTGTGTACTTTGATATTTTTTGTACAATATAAGATACATATTTTGTGTTCTTTGATATTTTATGTACAATATATAATATATATATGTTTTGTAGGTTGATATTTTATGTGTAATATATGATATGTAATTTGGTATTTTATGTTCAATATGTAATATATATTTTTGGTACTTTGATATTTTATGTACTATATTATATATATTTTGTGTACTTTGATATTTTATGTACAATATATGATACATATTTTGTGTACTTTGATATTTTGTGTCAATATATCATATATATTTTGTGTAGTTTCATATTTTATGTACCATATATAATATATATTCTGTGTACTTTGATATTTTATGTGCAATATATAATATATACTTTGTGTAATGTCCTCTTTTATGTACAATATATCATATATATTTTTTGTCCTTTGACATTTTCTGTCCAATATATAATATATAGTTTGTGTGCTTTGATATTTTATGTCCAACATATGTATTTTGTGTAATTTGATATTTTATGTACAATATATAATATATATTTTGTGTACTTTGATATTTTATGTAGAATATATAATACATATTATGTGTACTTTGATATTTTATGTACAATATATACTATATATTTTGAGTTGTTTGACAATTTATGTACAAAATATAATATATATTTTGTGTAGTTTGATATTTTATGTACATTATATGATATATATTTTGTATGCTCTGATATTTTATGTACAATATATGATATGTATTTTGTGTATTTTGATATTTTATGTACAATATGTAATATATATTTTGTGTACTTTGATATTTTATGTAGAATATATGTTATATATTTTTTGTACTTTGATATTTTATGTACAATATATGATATATATTTTCTGTACTTTGATATTTTATATACAATATATGCCATATATTTTCTGTACATTGATATTTTATGTACAATGTATGATGGATATTTTGTATACTATGATATTTTATCTAGAATATATGAAATATATTGTGAACTTTGATATCTTATGTGCAATATATGAAATATATACTGTGTACTTTGGTATTTTATGTACAATATATGATATATATTTTGTGTACTTTGATATGTTATGTACAATACATGATATATATTTTGTGTACTTTGAAATATTTTGTACAATATACAACATATATTTTTGTACATTTTTTATGTACAATATATATCTTTTGTGTACTTTGATATTTTATGTTCAATACATAATATATATTTTGTTTACTTTGATATTTTATGTCCAATACATAAATATTTTGTTTACTTTTATATTTTATGTACAATATATAACATATATCTTCTGTATTTTGATATTTTATGTGCAATATATAACATATATTTTGTGTGCTTTGATATTTTATGTACAATAAATGACATATTTTCTGTAATTTGATATTCTATGTACAATATATGGTATATATTTTGTGTTCTTTGTTATTTTATGAACAATAAATAATATATTATTTCTATACTTTGAAATTTTATGTACAATACATAATATATATTTTGTGTAGTTTGATATTTTATGGACAATATATAACATATATTTTCTGTACTTTTTGATATTTTAAGTGCTATTTATTATATATTTTGTGTACTTTGATTTTTTATGTAAAACATATAATATATATAGTGTACTTTGAAATTTTATGTGCAATATATAAGATATATTTTGTGTACATAGATATTTTATGTACAATATATAGTGCATATTTTGTGTACTTTCATATTTTATGTACTATATAATATATATTTTGTGTCCTTTGATTTTTTTGTACAATACATAATATATATTTTGTGTACTTTGATATTTTATGTGCAATATATAATATATATTTTGTGTAATTTGATATTTTATGTGCAATATATAATATATATTTTGTGTACTTTGATATTTTATCTACAATATATGATACATATTTTGTGTATTTTGATATTTTGTGTAGAATATATGATATATATTTTCTGTAGTTTCATATTTTATGTAAAATATATAATATATAATTTGTGTTCTTTGATATTTTATGTACAATATATAATATATATTTTGTGCACTTTGATATTTAATGTACAATATATGATATATATTTTGTGTACTTTCATATTTTATATACAATATATAATATATATTTTGTGTACTTTGATGTTTTATGTACAATATAAGATATATATTTTCTATTCTTTGATATTTTATGTACAATATATAATATGTATATTGTGTAGGTTGATATATTATGTGCAATATATAATATACATTTTCTGTAGTTTGTTATGCACAATATATAAAATGTATTTTTTGTACTTTACTTTGATATTATATGTACAATATATAACATATATTTTGTGTACTTTGATATTTTATATATAATATGTGACGCATATTTTGTTTACTTTGAATTTTTGTGTACAATATATGATATATATTTTGTGTAGTTTCATTTTTTATTTACAACATATAATATTTTGTGTACTTGGATATTTTATGTGCAATATAATATATATTATGTGTAATTTGCTATTTTATGTAGAATATATAATATATATTTTGATTCCTTCAATACTTTATGTCCAATATGTAATATATATTTTGTATGCTTTGATATTTTATGTACAATTTATAATATATATTTTGTGAACTTTGATATTTTATGTACAATATATAATACATATTTTGTGTACTTTGATATTTTATACAATATATAATATATATTTTGTGTACTTTCACAATTTATGTACAATATATAAAATATATTTTGTGTAGTTTGATATTTTATATACATTATATGATATATATTTTATGTACTCTCATATTTTATGTACAATATATGATATATATTTTGTGTACTTTGATATTTTATGTACAATATATAATATATATTTTGTGTACTTTGATATTTTATGTACAATATATGGTATATATTTTGTGTAATTTGGTATTTTATGTACAATATGTGACATATATTTTGTGTACTTTGATATTTTATACACAATATATGCCATATATTTTGTACACTTTGATATTTTATGTACAATGTATCATATATATTTTGTGTAGTTTGATATTTTTTGTAGAATATATGAATTATATTTTGTGAAATTTGAAAGCTTATGTACAATATATCATATATATTTTGTGTAATTTGATATTTTTTGTACAATATATGATATATATTTTGTGCAATTTGATATTTTCTGTACAATATATAACATACATTTTGTGTATTTTTATATTTTATGGACAACACATAATGCATATTTTGCGTACTTTCATAGTTTATGTACCATATATAATATATATTTTGGGCACTTTGATATTTTATGTACAATACATAATACATATTTGGTATACTTTGAAATTTTATGTGCAATATGTAATATATATTTTATGTACTTTGATATTTTACGTATAATATATAACATATATTTTGTGTATTTTGGTATTTTATGTACAATATATAACCTATATTTTGTGTACTTTTTGATATTTTATGTACTATATATCACGTATTTTGTGAACTTTGATATTTTGTGTACAATATATAATATATATTTTGTGAACGTTACTTTGATATATTATGTACAATATATAATATATATTTTGTGTAATTTCATGTTTTATGTACAATATATAATATATATTTTGTGTAATTTTTTTGATATTTTATGTGCAATATATTATACACATTTTGTGTACTTTGATATTTTATGTGCAATATATAGTATATATTTTGTGTAATTGATATTTTATGAAGATTATATAATATATATTTTGTGTAATTTGATATTTTATGTACAATATATGATATATATTTTGTGTTCTTTCATATTTTATGTACAATATATAACATACACTTTGTGTACTTTGATATTTTATGTACAATATATTGTACATTTTGTGTACTTTGATATTAAATGTATAATATATGATATATATTTTGAGAACTTTGATATTTTATGTACAATATGTAATATATATTTTGTGTACATGGATATTTTATGTACAGTATATGATATGTATTTTGTATACTTTGATATGTTATGTACAATATATTATATATATTGTGTAGGTTGATATTTTATGTGCAATATATTGTACATATTTTGTGTACTTTGTCATTTTATGTAACATATAACATATATTTTGTGTACTTTGATATTTTATGTGCAAAATTTCGTACATATTTTGTGTACTTTGGCATTTTATGTAAACATTTAATATATATTTTGTGTACTTTGATATTTTATGTGCAATATATGATATATATTTTGTGAAATTTGATATTTTATGTAAAAATTATGAAATATATTATGTGTTCTTTGACATTTTATGTTCAATATATAATATATATTTTATATACTTTGATATTTTATGTCCAACATATAACATATATTTCCTGTTATTTTTGATATTTTAACTACAATATATAATATATATTTTGTGTACTTTGATATTTTATGTACAATATATAATACATATTTTGTGTACTTTACTTTGAAATTTTATGTACAATATATAATATATATTTTGTGTACTTTGTACTTTATGTATTATATAATATATATTTTGTGTACTTTCATATTTTATGTGCAATATATAACATATATTTTGTGTACTTTGATATTTTATGTACAGCATATAATACATATTTGGTGTACTCTTATATTTTATGTACACTACAAAATATGTTTTTGGTGTACTTTGATATTGTTTGCACAGTACATAATATATATTTGGTGTACTTTGATATTTTATATACAATACATAATATATGTTTGGTGAACTTTGATATTTTATGTTCAGTATATAATATATATGGTGTACTTTCATATTTTATGTGCAGTATATAATATATATTTGGTGTTCTTTGATATATTATGTACAGTATATAATATATATTTCGTTTAGTTTGATATTTTATGTACCGTATATGATACATATTTGGTTTACTTTGATATTTTATGTACAGTATATAATATATATTTGGTGTACTTTGATATATTATATACCACGTATAAGATATATATGGTGTACATAGATATTTTATGTAAAGTATATAATATGTTTTTGGTATACTGTGATATATTATGTACAGTATATAAAATATATTTGTTGTACTTTGATGTTTTATGTACAGTATATAATGTAGATTTGTTGTAGTTTGTTATTATATGTATAGAATATAATATATATTTGGGGTACTTTGGTATTTTATGTACAGTATACAATATATATTTTGTGTACATTGATATTTTATCTGCAGTTTATAACATATATTTGGTGTACATTGATATTTTCTGTACAGTATATAATGTACATTTGGTGTACTTTGATATTTTATGTGCAGTGTATAATATATTTTTGGTGTACTTTGATATTTTATGTGCATTATAAAAAATATATTTGGTGTACTGTGATGTTTTAAGTAGGATATATAATATATATTTGTTGTACTTTGATATTTTATGTACAGTATATAATATTCATTTGGTGTACTTTGATATTTCATGTACAGTATATAGTGCATATTTCGTGTTCTTTGGTATTTTATTTACAGCATATAATATATTGGGTGTACTATGACATTTTATATACAGTATATAATATATATGGTGTACTTTGATATTTTATATACAGTATATTATATATAATTGGTTTACTTTGATATTTTATGTACAGCATACAATATATCTTTGGGGTACTTTGATATTTTATGTACAGTATATAACATATATTTGGAGTAGTGTGATATTTTATATACTGTCTATAATATATATTTGGTATACTGTGATATTTTATGTGCAGCATGTAATATATATTTGGTGTACTTTCATATTTGATGTACAGTGCATAATATATATTTGGTGTACTTTGATGTTTTATGTACAGTATATAATATATATTTTGTGTACTTTTATATTTTATGTATAGTATATAATATATATTTGGTATACATTGAAATTTTATGTACCGTATATAATATATTTGGTGTACTTTTATATTTTATGTACAGTAGATAATATATTTAGAGTATATTGATATTTTATGTACAGTACATAATATATGTTTTGTGTAGTTTGATATTTTATTTAGAGTATATAATATATATTTGGCATACTTTGATATATTATGTACAGTATATAATATATATTTAGTATACTTTGATATTTTATGTACAGTATATAATACATACTTGGGGTACTTTGATAATTTATGTACAGTATATAATACATATTTGGGTTACTTAAATATTTTATCTACAGTATATAAGACAACTTTGGGTACTTTGATATTGTATCTACTGTATATAATATATATTTGGGGTACTTTGATATATTATGTACAGTATATAGTACATATTTGTGGTACTTTGATATATTATGTAGAGTATATAATACGTACTTTGGGTACTTTGATATTTCATATGCAGTATTTCATATATATTTGGTGTACTTTGATATTTTATGTACAGTATATAATATATATTTGGGTTACTTTGATATTTTATGAAGAGTACATAATACATATTTGGGGTACTTTGGTATTTCATATACAGTATTTAATTTATATTTGGGGAACTTTGATATTTTATATACAGTATATAATACTTATTTGCGGTACTTTGATATATTATGTACAGAATATAATACATATTAGGGGTACTTTGATATTTCATATAGAGTATTTCATGTATATTTGGTGTACTTTGATATTTTATGTACCGTATATAATATATATTTGGGTTACTTTGATATTTTCTGAACAGTATATAATACATATTTGGGGTACTTTGATATTTCATATACAGTATTTAATACATATTTGGGGTACTTTGATATTTTATATACAGTATATAATATAAGTTTGGGGTACTTTGAGATTTTATGTACAGTATATAATGCATATTTGCTATACTTTGATAATTCATGTGCAGTATCTAATTCATATTTGGTGTACTTTGATATTATATGTTCAGCATATAATACATGTTAGGTTTGCTTTAATATTTTATGTACAGTATATAATACATATTTGGTGTCCTTTGATATTTTATCTACAGTATAAAAGGCATATTTGTTTCACTTTGATATTTTATTTACAGTATAAAATACATATCTGTTTCTCTTTGATAATTTACCTACAGTATATAATACATATTTGGGGTAGTTTGATATTTTATGTACACTATATAATGCATATTTGGGGTACTTTGATATTTTATGTGCAGTATATAATACATATTTGGGGTACTCTGATATTTTATGTATAGTATATAATACACATTTGGGTACTTTCATATTGTACCACCTGTATATAATACATATTTGGGGTACTTTGATATTTTATGTACAGTATATAATACATACTTGGGGTAATTTGATATTTTTTGTACAGTATATAATACATATTTGGTTTACTTTGATATGTTGTGTACTGTATATAATACACGTTTGGGTACTTTGATATTGTATCTACTGTATATAATATATATTTGGGGTACTTTGATATTTTATGTACAGTATATAATACATGTTTGGGGTACTTTGATATTTTATGTACAGTATATAATACATATTTGGGGTACTTTGATTTCTTATGTACAGTATGTAATATTTATTTGTGTTAATTTGTTATTTTATACACAGTATATAATACATATTTTTGGTACTTTGATATTTCATATACACTATTTCATATATATTTATTGTACTTTGATATTTTGTGTACACTATAAAATATGTATTTGGGTTACTTTGATATTTAATGAACAGTATATAATACATATTTGGGGTACTTTGATATTTCATATACAGTACATAATACATATTTGGGGTAATTTGATATTTTATGTACAGTATATAATACATATTTGAGTACTTTGATATTGTATCAACTGTATATAATGCATCTTTTGGGTACTTTGATATTTTATGTACAGTATATTATACATATTTGAGTACGTTGATATTTTATCTGCTGTATATAATACCTATTTGGGGTAGTTTCATATTTCATGTACAGTATATAATACATACTTGGGGTACTTTGATATTTTATGTACAGTATATAACACATACTTGGGGTACTTTGATATTTTATGTACAGTAATTAATACATATTTGGGTTACTTTGATATGTTATGTACTGTATATAATACACATTTGGGTACTTTGATATTGTATCTATTGTATGTAATATATATTTGGAGTACTTTGATATTTTATGTACAGTATATAATACATATTTGGGGTACTTTGATTTATTATGTACAGTATGTGATATTAATTTGGGTTACTTTGTTATTTCATATACAGTATATAACACTTATTTGGGGTACTTTGATATTTTATGTACAGTATATAATACATATTTGGTGTACTTTGATATATTAAGTACAGTATATAATACATATTTGGGGTATTTTGATATTTCATATGCAGTATTTCATATATATTTTGTGTACTTTGACATTTTATGTACAGAATATAATATATATTTGGGTACTTTGATATTTCATATACTGTATTTAATATATGTTTGGGGTACCTTGATATTTTATGTACAGTATATAATACATATTTGATGTAGTTTGATAATTCATGTACAGTATAGAGTACATATTTGGTGTACTTTGATATTTTATGTACAGCATATAATACATATTTGGTTTTCTTTAATATTTTATGTACATTATATACTACATGTTTTGTGTACTTTGATATTTTATCTACAGTATAAAAGGCATATTTGTTTCACTTTGATATTTTATGTAGAGTATAAAATACGTATCTGTTTCTCTTTGAGAATTTATCTACTGTATATAATACATATTTGGGGTACTCTGATATTGTATGTACACTATATAATGCATATTTGGGGTACTTTGGTATTTTATGTACAGCATATAATACATATTGGGTTTACTTTAATATTTTATGTACAGTATATAATACATATTTGGTGTACTTTGATATTTTATCTACAGTAAAAAATGCATATTTGTTTCACTTGGATATTTTATGTAGAGTATAAAATACATATCTGTTTCTCTTTGATAATTCATCTACAGTATATTATACATATTTGGGGCACTTTGATATTTTATGTACACTATATAATGCATATTTGGCGTAATTTGATATTTTATGTACAGCATATAATACATATTGAGTGTACTTCAATATTTTATGTACAGTATATAATACACATTTGGGTACTTTGACATTGTATCTAGTGTATATAATACATATTTGGGATACTTTGATATTTTGTGTACAGTATATAATACACACTTGGTGTACTTTGATATTTTATGTACAGTATATAATACATATTTGGTTTACTTTGATATGTTGTGCACTGTATATAGTACACATTTGGTTACTTTGATATTGTATCTACTCTACCTAATATATATTTGGGGTACTTTGATATTTTATGTACTGTATATTATACAAGTTTGGGGTATTTTGATTTCTTATGTACAGTATGTAATATTTATTTGGGTTAATTTCTTATTTTATATAGAGTGTGTAACACATATTTTGGGTACTTTAATATTTCATATATATTATTTCATATATATTTATTGTACTTTGATATTTTATGTACAGTATGTAATATGTATTTGGGTTACATTAATATTTTATGAACAGTATATAATACACGTTTGGGGTACTTTGATATGTCCCATAGAGTATTTAAAATTTATTTGAGGTACTTTGATATTTTATGTACAGTATATAATACATATTTGTGGTACTTGGATATATTATGCTCAGTATATAATATATATTTGGGGTACTTTCATATTTCATATACAGTATTTCATATATATTTGGTGTACTTTGATATTTTATGTACAGTATATAATATATTTTTGGGTTACTTTGTTATTTTATGTACCGTATATAATACATATTTGGGGTACTTTTATTTCTTATGTACAGTATGTAATATTTATTTGGGTTACCTTGTTATTTTATATACAGTATATAATACATATTTGGGGTATTTGATATTTTATGTACGTTATATAATATATATTTGGGGTACTTTGATATATTATGTACAGTATATAATACATTTTGGGGGACTTTGATATTTCATATACAGTATTTCATATATATTTGGTGTACTTTTATATTTTATGTATAGTACATAATATGTATTTGGGTTACTTTGATATTTTATGAACAGTATATAATACATATTTGGGGTACTTTGATATTTCATATACAGTGTTTAATATATATTTGGGATACTTTGATATTTTATGTACAGTATGTTATATATGTTTGGGGTAATTTGATATTTTATGTACAGTATATAATGCATATTTGGTGTACTTTGATAATTCATGCACCGTATATAATACATATTTGGTGTAGTTTGATATTTTATGTACAGCATATAATACATATTAGGTTTAATATTTTATGTACACTATATAAAACATATTTGGTGTTCTTTGATATTTTATCTACAGAATAAAATGCATATTTGTTTCACTTGATATTTTATGTACAGTATAAAATACATATACGTTTCTCTTTGAAAATTTATCTACAGTATATAATACATATTTGGGGTACTTTGATATTATATGTACACTATATAATCTTTTTGGGGTACTTTGATATTTTATGTCACGTATATAATACATATTTGGGGTACTTTGATATTGTATGTACGGTATATAATACATATTTGGGGTACTTTGATATTTTA
This sequence comes from Pan troglodytes, assembly GCF_028858775.2. Taxonomy (NCBI): domain Eukaryota; kingdom Metazoa; phylum Chordata; class Mammalia; order Primates; family Hominidae; genus Pan; species Pan troglodytes. The sequence goes on from NC_072412.2 coordinate 9,349,954, forward strand.
TGTACAGTATATAATACAGATTTGGGAACTTTGATATTGTATCTAGTGTATATAATACATATTTGGGGTACTTTGATATTTTATGTACAGTATATAATACATATTTGGGGTACTTTGATATTTTTTGTTCAGTATATAATACATATTTGGGTTGCTTTGATAATTTATGTACAGTACATAATACACGTTTGGGTACTTTGATATTGTATCTACTGTAAATAATACATATTTGTGGTACTTTGATTTTTTATGTACAGTTTATAATACATATCTTGGGAACTTTGATATTTTATGTACAGTACATAATACACATTTGGGTACTTTGATATTGTATCTACTGTGTACAATACATATTTGGGGTACTTTGATATTTTATGTACAGTATATAATACATATTTCGGGTACTTTGATATTTTATGTACATTACATAATACATATTAGGGTTACTTAGATATTTTATGTACAGTATATAATACACATTTGGGTACTATGATATTGTATCTACTGTATATAATACATATTTGGGTTACTTTGATATTTTAAGTTCAGTATATAATACATGTTTATGGTACTTTGATACTTTATGTACAGTATATAATACATATTTGGGTACTTTGATATGGTATCTACTGTATGTAATACATATTTGGGGTACTATGATATGTTATGTACAGTATATAATACATAATGGGGTACTTTGATATTTTATGTACAGTCTATAATACATATTTGGTGTACTTTGATATTTTATCTACAGTATCAGATGCATATTTGTTTCAATTTGATGTTTTATGTACAGTATAAAATACATATCTGTTTCTCTTTGATAATTTATCTACTGTATATAAAGCAAGTTTGGGGTACTTTGATATTTTATGTAAATGATATAATGCATATTTGGTTTCTTTGATATTTTATGTACAGTATGTAATACATATTTGGGGTACTTTGAGAATTTATGAACAGTATATAATACATATTTGGGGTACTTTGATATTTTATGTACAGTATATAATACACAGTTGGGTACTTTGATAGCGTATCTACTGTATATAATACATATTTGGGGTACTTTGATATTTTATGTAAAGTACATCATACATACTTTGGGTACTTTCATATTTTCTGTACAGTATATAATACATATTTTGGTTACTTTGATATTTTATGTACAGTATATATTACAAATTTGGGTAATTTGATATTGTATGTACTGTATATAATACATATTTGGGGTACTTTGATATTTTATGTACAGTATATAATACATACTTCGGGTACCTTGATATTTTATGTACAGTATATAATACATATTAGGGTTACTTTGATAATTTGTGTACAGTATATAATACACATTTGGGTACTTTGATATTCTATCTACTGTATATAATATATAATTGGGGTTCTTTGAAATTTTATCTACAGGATATAATACATATTTGGGGTAATTTGGTATTTTATGTACAGTATATAATATATATTTGGGTTACTTTGATATTTTGTGAAGAGTATATAATACATATTTGGGGTAATTTGGCATTTTTTGTACAGTATATAGTATATATTTGGGTTAATTTGATATTTTATGAACAGTATATAATACGTATTTGGGGTAATTTGATATTTCATTTACCGTATTTAATATATATTTGGGGTACTTTGATATTTTATGTACAGTATATAGTATAAGTTTTGGTTACTTTGATATTTTATGTACAGTATAAAATACATATTTGGTGTACTTTGATAATTCATGTAGAGTATATAATACATATTTAGTGTATTTTGATATTTTATATACACCATATAATACATATTAGGTTTACTTTAATATTTTATGTACAGTATATACCACATATTAGGTGTACTTTCATATTTTATCTACAGTACAAAACGCATATTTATTTCACTTTGATATTTTATGTAATGTATAAAATACATATCTGTTTCTCTTTGATAATTTATCTACTGTATATTGTACATGTTTGGGGTTCTTTGATATTTAATGTTCACTATATAATGCACATATGGTGTACTTTGATATTTTATGTACAGTATGATTCATATTTTGGGTACTTTGATATTTTATGTACAGTATATAATACATTTTTGGATACTTTGTTATTCTATCTACTGTATATAATAAATATTTGGGGTACTTTGATATTTTATGTACAGGATGTAATACATATTCGGGGTACTTTGATATTTCATATACATTATTTCATATATATTTGGTGTACTTTCATATCTTATGTACAGTATATAATATATATTTGGGTAACTTTGATATTTTATGTACAGTATATAATACGTATTTGGGGTAATATGATATTTTATGTACAGTATATAATATATATTTGGGGTACTCTTATATTTCATATACAGTATTTCATATATATTTGGTGTTCTTTGATATTTTATGTACAGTATATAATATATATTTGGGTTACTTTGATATTTTATTAACAGTATATAATACATATTTGGGTACTTTGATATTTCATATACTGTAGTTAATACATATACAGGGTACTTTGATATTTTATGTACAGTATATAATATATGTTTGGGGTAATTTGATATTTTATCTACAGCATATAATACATATTAAGTTTACTGTAATATTTTATGTACAGAATATAATACATATTTGGTGTACTTTGATATTTTGTCTACAGTATAAAATGCATATTTGTTTCACTTTAATATTTTTTGTACAGTATAAAATATATATCTGTTTCTGTTTTATAATTTATCTACAGTATATAATATATATTTGTGGTACTTTGATATTTTACATACACTATATAATAAATATTTGGATTACTTTGATTTCTTATGTACAGTATGTAATATTTATTTGGTTTACTTTGTTATTTTATATTCAGTACATAACACATATTTGGGGTACTTTGATATTTTATGTATAGTATATAATACATGTTTGGGGTACTTTGATATATTAAGTACAGTACATAATACATATTTGGGGTACTTTCTTATTTCATATACAGTCTTTCATATATATTTTGTGTTCTTTGATATTTTATGTACAGTATATAATATGTATTTGAGTTACTTTGATATTTTATGAACAGTATATAATACACATTTGGGGTAGTTTGATATTTCATATACAGTATTTAATATATATTTGGGGTCATTTGATATTTTATGTACAGTATATAATACATATTTGGGGTACTTTGATATATTGTGTACAGTATATAATACATATTTTGTGGTACTTTGATATTTTATATACAGTATATAATACATATTTGGGGTACTTTGATATACTATGTACAGTATGTAATACATGTTTGGGGTCCTTTGATGTTTCATATACAGTATTTCATATATATTTGGTGTACTTTGATATTTTATGTACAGTATATAATATATATTTGGGTTACTTTGATATTTTATGAACAGTATATAATACATATTTGGGGTACTTTGATATTTCATACACAGTATGTAATATATAATTGCGGTATTTTGATATTTTATGTACAGTATATAATATATGTTTGGGGTTCTTTCATATTTAATGTACAGTATATAATACATATTTTGAGTATTTTGATAATTCATGTACTGTATATAATACATATTTGGTGTACTTTGATATTTTATGTACAGCATATAGTACATATTAGGTTTACTTTAATATTTTATATACAGTATAAAATACATATTTGGTGTTCTTTGATATTTTATCTACAGTATAAAATGCATATTTGTTTCAGTGTCATATTTTAAGTACAGTATAAAATACATATCTGTCTCTCTTGGATAATTTATCTACAGTATATAATTCATATTTTGGGTACTTTGATATTTTATGTACACTATATAATGCATATTTGGGGTACTTTGATATTTTATGTACAGTATATAATACATATTAGGGGTACTTTGATAATTCTTGTACAGTATATAATACATATTTTGGGTACTTTGATATTTTATGTACAGTATATAATACACATTAGGGTACTTTGATATTTTATCTACTGTAGATTATACATATTTGGGGTACTTTGATATTTTATGTCAGCATATAGTACATATTTGTGATACTTTGTTTTTTTATGCACAGTATATAATACATATTTGGTGTACTTTGATATTTTGTGTACAGTATAGAATACATATTTGCTGTACTTAGTATTTTATGAACAGTATATAATACATTTTAGGGGTATTTTAAAATTTTATGTACAGTATATAGTACATATTTGGTGTAATTGATATTTTATGAACAGCATATAATACATATTTGGTGTATTTTATATTTTATGTACAGTATATAATTCATATTTCGTGTAGTTTGATGTTTTATGTACAGTATATAATACATATTTGGTGTACTTTGATATTGTATGTACAGTATAAAATACATATTTGTTTCCCATTGAGGATTTATGTACAGTATATAATACATATTTGGGGTGCTTTGATATTTTATGTACAGTATATAACACATATTTCTTATACTTTTTTATGTAAAGTATATAATATATATTTGGTGTAGTTTAATATTTTATATACAGTATATAATATATATTTGTGGTACTTTGATATTGTATGTATGGTATATAATACATATTTGGGGTACTTTTATATTTCATGTACATTATTTAATATATATTTTGGGTAGTTTGATATTTTATGTACAGAATAAAATATATATTTGGTGTACTTTGGTATTTTATGTACAGCATATAATACATATTTTGTGTACTTTGATATTTTATTAACAGTATATAATACTTATTTGGTGTAGTTTGATATTTTATGAACAGTATTTAAATCATATTTGGTGTATTTTGATATTTTATGTACGGTTTATAATACATATTTCTTTCACTTTGATATTTTATGTACAGTATATAATACATATTTGGTTCACTTTGATACTTTTGTACAGTATGTAAGAGATATTTGGGATAATTTGATATATTCTGTACAGTATATAAGACATATTTGTGGTTCTTTGATATTTCATGTACTGTATATAATACGTATTTGGAGTATTTTGATATTTTATCTACAGTATATAATCCATATTCGGGGTACTTTGATATTTTATGTACAGTATATAATACATGTTTGGGGTACTTTGATATTTCATGTACAGCATATAATATATCTTTAGTGTTCTTTGCTATTTTATGTACAGTATATAGTTTATATTTGGGGTAATTTGATATTATATGTAGAGTACATAATCCATATTGGGGGCACTTTGATATTTTATGTACAGTGTATAATACATATTTTGCATACTTTGATATTTTATGTACAGTGTATAATACATATTTTGCAGAATTTGATACTTTATGTATTGTGTATAGTACATATTTTCATAGTTTGATATTTTATGTGCAGTGTAAAATACATATTTTGCTTAGTTTGATATTTTATGTACTGTGTATAGTACATATTTTAGGTGCTTTGATATTTTATCTACAGACTATAATACATATTTTGCGTAGTTTGATATTTTATCTACAGTGTATAATACATATTTTGTGAAATATAATATTTTATCTAGAGTTTATAATACATATTTTGCATAGTTTGATATTTTATCTACAGAGTAAAATACATATTTTGCTTACTTTGGTATTATATCTAAAGTCTATAATACATATTTTGCATACTTTCATATTTTATGTACAGTGTAAAATACATATTTTGCGTACTTTGATATTTCATCTACAGTGTGTAATACATATTTTGCATACTTTGATGTTTTATGTACAGTCTATAATACATTTTTTTTGGGTACTTGGTATTTTATATACTGTATATAATACATATTTTGCATAGTTTTTGATATTTCATCTACAGTATATAATACATATTTTGCATAGTTTTTCATATTTTATGTACAGTATAAAATACATATATTATGTACTTTGATATTTTATGTACTGTATGTGATACACATTTAGCATATATTTTGATATTTTATGTACAGCATATAATACATATTTTGCATTCTTTGATACTTTATGTGCAGTATATATTACATGTTTGGTATATTTTGATATTTCATGTACAGTATATAATATATCATATATTAAATATGTAACATATATTATATATATCATATATTGTATGTAATATACATCGTATATTTTATGTTACATTTCATTTATTATACGTTATATGTAATATATTATCAATAATATATATCATAAGTTATATATAATATATATCATACATTATAAAATGTATAGCATATGTTATATACTAAATTGCATATATTATATAATATATAACATATCTTATATTATATATCATATATCATATATCATACATCATACATTATATTATATTTATCATATATTATATAATGTATGTCATATTATATATTTATTATATTTGGTATATATTACCTATAAGTTATTATTTACATATCATATAATATATGATTTATTGACTGTATTCTTTATCATATATTTTATTTAAAATATATTACATATAATGTGTTTATCATATATTTTATAAATTATGTATTTATTTAGTAACATATATAAAATATTATATATAATAGATAGTATATAATGTATATAATATACTTGTCACAAAATATAATATATATTATTTTTCATTATATAATATACATAATATTCTATATCATATATTATATAATATATATGATATATTATATATATCATGTAATATATATTTTATAAATTATATAATATATATAATATATACAATATACTTTATATAATATGTATTATATATAATATATTTTCCATAATATATTATATATAATATATTTTATATTATATATAATATATATAATATATTTTATATAATATATATCTTATATATAACATATTATATATATTTTATAAATAATACATAATATGTAATATATATTATGTCATATTATATATATTATATATTATATGTAATAATTATTAGTAATAATGATAGTTTTGAGACGGAGTTTTGTTCTGTTGCACAGGCTGGAGTGCAATGGCGCCAGCATGGCTCACTGCAAACTCTGCCTCACAGGTTCAAGCGATTGTCCTGCCGCAGTCTCCCGGGTAGCTAGTACTACACCACACTGGGAGTACACCAGCTGCCAACATACCTGGCTAAGTTTTTTTGTTTAGTAGAGACAGGTTTTCATTCTGTTGGCCAGGTAGGTCTTGATCTGCTCACCTTGTGATCCTCTTGCCTTGGCCTCCCAAAATGCTGGTATTAGAGGCCTGAAGAAAGATACATATTTTTTAAATGAAGAAAAATTTCAAAGGTACTCTGCTTGGTACAATAATCAAATGTATAAATTGAGGAATAAAAAATGACCATGAAACATATCGATAACTGAATATGGAAAATACAGAGGATAATTTTTAAATAACATATTTGGAAAGCACTAACTAGTAATTTTGAGAGTTTGCATTAGACAGGCCAGTATGAACATAGCTGGAATGAAGAAACACGGTTCCCCATAAGAAAAATCAAAATCAGGGAAAATGAAAACACAAAAGTTCAGTCTGCTCTTACCTTCAAAAAACTCAGCACAGACAGTGGCTCTTAGGACAAAGGGCCGTAGCTCCCTAATCCCACCACCATGGCGATAGGGCATAAATATTCCAGGGTGAAGGCACAATCCACATTGTGAGGTCAAACTATCGCCAGGCAGACAGCAGTGTTTTACATGTACAGGAAGGTCATTGAAGGCTCACTGTTTGTTTCAAAAACTGAATCCCAAGCCCACACATTCCCTTGCTGTACTTCTTAAAATAAGTTATGAGTTGGGAAATAGGGCACCCCCAAATATACATATACATACATATGTGTATATACATATACAATTATCTATAAGGTAACATATATAACATATGTAATAATTATAACATAAATATAATTTTTTACATACTGCATCCTCACATTATATATAATATATTATGTATAATATAATGTAAAATATTATATAATTATGATATACAATATAATATATATAATATATAATTATATATAACATAATATGTAATTATACATATAATTATATAATTATATATGACATAATAATATATAATACATAATGTATAATATATAGTATATTATATAATATATATTAAATGTATAATATAGTATATAATTTATAATATCTAACATATAATGTAATATATACTGTATTACATATTACATATAATATGGAATATATTATACATATTTTACATTATATTAGATGTTATATATTATATAATATATTATATACTATATATTTTATATCATATTTTATATTATAGCTTAATATAATATATATTAGAATGTTATATATGACAAAAATTAGATTATATACAACATATATTATCAATATTAATAATATAATATAATATATAATATATCATGTTATAATACATATTATATATTAAGATATAGCATATATAAAATACAATATAATCATATATAATAGAATATTATATAATTATCTATATTTGATAAAATATATAATATATATCATCTATTATATATAATATATGACATACATTATATATAATATATGTCGTATATTCTATATCATATATTATATATAATATGTATCACAAATTATATATATTATATGTTATATATAATATGTACCATATATTATATGTTATATATCATTTATTATGAATAGTATATATCATATGTTATATATAATATATATCACATATTGTTTAATATGTAGAATATACTATATAATGTATATCATCTATTATATAATATATAGCATATGTCATATGACATATAGCATATATCATATTATATAGCATATATCATATATACTTCATACATAATATTATATATATCATATATTACATAATATATTTCATATTTTATATTTATTATATATGGTATATTTTACATAAAATATATTCTTTACATATCATATAATATACAAATATCCATATTATAGAATATATTATAAATTTTATTTAATACATATTATAGATAATATATTTATCATATATTTTATATGTTATATAATTAATATATAATATACGTAATATATAATATATATTATATAATATATATTATTTAAATGTCATAAAATGTAATACATATTATATTTCTTTATATAATATACATCATATTATATATTATAGAATATATATGTTATATATATTATATAACATAAAATGTATGTTATATATAATATATATAAAACATATTATATATGTTCTATGTACTATATTATGTCACATTATGTATATTATATATTATATGTGATATATATTACATATTATATGTACTGTATACAATATGACATAACATATAATATATATTATGAATTATGACATATTATATATTATATATATTATATATAACAAATATATTATATATAACATATATATTATATTATATATAACAAATAAAATATATTATATATAACATGTATAATATATTATATAATATATATTACATATGTAATGTATAACATATTATATAATATATATTACATATGTAATGTATATTATATATATAATTGTTTTTATTCAGAGTCTTCTTCTTTTTCACAGACTAGGGTGTAATGGCACCATCTTGGCTCACTGCTAACTCTGCCTCATGGGTTCAAACGATTGTCCTGCCTCAGCCTCCCAGGTAGCTGGGACTACACCATACTGGGACTACTCCAGCTGCCACCATGCCTGGCTAATTTTTTTTAGTCTCAGTAGAGACAGGATTCCACTGTATTGGCCAGGATGGTCTTGATCTCCTCACGTTGTGATCCTCTTGCCTTGGCCTCCCAAATTGCTGGGATTAGAAGCCTGAGCCAAGATACATATATTTTGAATGAAGAAAAATTTCAAAGTTACTCTGCTTGGTCCAATAATCAAATATATAAATTGAGGAATAAAACATAACCATGAAACCTATTGATAACTGCATATGTAAAATACAGAGGATAATATTCTAAATAACATATTTGCAAAGCACTAACTAATAATCTGAAGAGTTTGCATTTGACAGGTCAATATGAAAATACCTTGAATGCAGCAACACAGATTCAACAAGAGAAAAATCAAAATCATGGGAAATGGAACCACAAAGGTTCAATCTGCCCTAAGCTTTGTAAAACTCATCAAAGACAGTGGCACTTAGGACCAAGGGCAGGAGATCCCTAATCAAATCACCACGGCGATAGTGCATACACATTCCAGGGTGAAGGCACAATCCACATTGTGAGGTCCAACTGCTGCCAGGCAGTCAGCAGTGCTTTTCCATGTACAGGAATGTCACTGAAGGCTCAGTGTTTTGTTTAAAAGACTAATCCCAAGCCCACATATTACTACTCTGTACTTCTTAAAATAAGTTATGAGATGGGAAATAGGGCACCCCCAAATATATATATATGTGTGTATATATAAAAATATATAATTTATAAAACGTAATATATATAAATTTTATAATATATATAGCATACATATAATTTTCTTTTACATCCTGCATCCTTATATTACATATAATATATTATGTATAATATAATACATAATGTTATGTTATTATATACAATATAATATAAGTAATAATATATAATTTTTACATATAACATCATATATAATTATATGTATAATTATGCAATTATATATATAATAATATATAATGTTATCATATAGAATATATATAATATATAATATATGATATAATATAGAATATCATATATATAACATATTATATAATATATAATATTTACTATATGATATAATATATAATGCACTATATATTACATATAATATGTAATATATTATACACAATATATAATATATTAGATATCATAAAATGTACACTATATTATATATTAAAAATTATATATTATAAGACATATTATAAATAATATCATAATATAATGTATATTATAATATATATGATATATATTAGATTAAATATATAATATATTACATTATATATAATAATATTGTATATTATAAAATATGTTATAAGTTATATATAATATATTATGATATATTATATATAATAAATTATGATATATTATATATAATAAATTATGATGTAATATATACTATGTATTAATATATTTTTCACAATATATAATACAATCATATGTTACAGACTATTATATATTATATATAATATATAACACATATAATGTATATCATATATCATATATAATATATATCATGTATTCTATATCATATATTATATATAATATGTATCATATATTACATATATCATACATTATATGTAATAAATATCATATATTACATGTTATATATCATATATTATCTGTTATATATCATATATTATCAATAATATATGTCATATGTTCAATGTAATATATATCATACATTATATAATATATAGCATAGATTATAAAATATTTATAATATATTATATAATTTGTAGCATATATTATATAATATATATCATATATCATATTATATACCATATATCATATAATATACATCATATATTATGTTATATATATCATAAGTTATATAATATATGTCATATATTACATTTATTATAGACGGTATATATTACCTATAATGTATTATTTACATATCATATAACTTATAACTTAAATATTATATAATATATTATATGTTTTGTTTAAAGTATAATATATAATATATATATTATATATTTTATATAAGATATATTGAATATATGATATATAATATATAATATATATTATATAATATATATTATATATTATATAATATATAATATACATGTCATAAAATATAATATATATTATAGATCATTATATAATACACATATTATATATTAAATAAAATACATAATACATATCATATATATTATATATAATATAAATAATATAAATTATATGTAATATATAATGTCATATATCATGTATTATATATTGTATATAATATGTAACCCATATAATATATATTATATATAATAATACATAATATTTTTATGTATATTATGAGATATTCTATAATATATATTTATATTACAGATGTAATATATTATATAATATATAATGCATATATATTTTATATATTATATATTTAATTATTTTTAGACAGAGTCTTGTTCTGTTGCACAGACTGGGGTGCAATGGCACCATCTTGGCTCAGTGCAACCTCTGCCTCCCGGGTTCAAGCGATTGACCTGCCTCAGCCTCCCAGGTAGCTGGGACTACACCATACTGGGATTACTCCAGCTGCCACCATGCCTGGCTAATTTTTTTTAGTTTTATTAGAGACAGGGTTTCACTGTATTGGCCAGGATGGTCTTGATCTCCTCACGTTGTGATCCTCTTGCCTTTGCCTCCCAAAGTGGTAGGATTTGAGGCCTGAACCAAGATACATATTTTTCAAATGAAGAAAAATTTCAAAGGTACTCTGCTTGGTACAGTAATCAAATATATAAATTGAGGAATAAAACGTAACCATGAAACGTATTGATAACTGCATAGGGAAAATACAGAGGAAAATATTTTAAATAACATATTTGGAAAGCACTAACTAAGAATTTGAAGAGTTTACATTTGACTGGCCAGTATGAACATACCTTGAATGCAGCAACACAGTTTCCACATGAGAAAAATCAAAATCAGGGAAAATGAAACCACAAAATTTCAATCTGCTCTGAGCTTTGAAAAACTCAGCACAGGCAGTTGCACTTAGGACCAAGGGCAGGAGATCCCTAATCCCATCACCATGGGGATAGGGCATACACATTCCAAGGTGAAGGCACAATCCACATTGTGAGGTCCAACTGCTGCCAGGCAGTCAGGAGTGCTTTTACAAGTACAGGAATGTCATTGAAGGCTCAGTGTTTTCTTTCAAAAACTGAAGACGAAGCCCACACATTACTATGCTGTACATGTTAAAATAAGATATGAAATGGGAAATAGGGCACCTACAAATATATATATATATGTGTGCATATATATATAAAAGTGTATATATATATAATTTATATAATGTAAATATAAAACTTAAACAATAAGTATAACATATATATAATTTTCTTTTACACCCTGCATCCTTATATTATATATAATGTATTATGTATAATATAATATGTAATGATAAGATAATATTATATACAATATAATACATATAATAATATATAATTATTACATATAACATAATATATAATAATATATATTTATGCAATTATATATATAATTACATATAATATAATATGTAATATATAATATATATTATATAATATATCATATATTCTATGATATAGAATATCATATGTATAACATATTGTATAATATATAATATTTACTATATAATATAATATAAAATGTATTATGTTACTTATGATATGTAATATACTACACATAATATATAATATATTAGATATTATCAAATATATAATATATAATATATTAGATATTATATATTATATAACATACTATATAATATCATAATATAATGCATATTATGATATTATATATGATATATTAGATGAAATATTATATAATACATTACTTTATGCAAAATAATATAATATAATATAAAATATATTATGATATATTATATGTAATATATTATGATATGATATATATTATATATTAAGATATTTTATATATAATATATAATTTAATCGTACATAATAGAATATTATATATTATATATAATATATAACATATATAATATATTTCATATATCATATATAATACATATCATGTATTATGCATAATATATTATATATAATATGTATCATATATTACATATGTCATACATTACATGGAATATATATCATATATTACATGTTATATATCATTTTTTATATGTTATATATCAAATATTAGCAATAATATATATCATATGTTCAATATAATGTATATCACACATTATATAATATGTAGCATATGTTATAAAATATATATAAAATATTATATAATACATACCATATATTACTAAATATATATCATATAACATATTATATACCATATGTAATATGATATACATCATACATTATATGATATGTTATGTAATATATGTCATATATTTTATTTATTATAGATGGTATATATTACCTATAATATATTATTTACATATCATATAATATATGATTTAAATATTATATAATATATTATATGTAATATATGATGTCATATAATATATATTATATATTATATGTTATTTGTAATATATAATACCTATAATACATACAATATATAATATGACATAATGTTTTTATGTATATTATGAGATATTATATATTATACCTTACAGATATAATATATTATATAATATATAATGCATTTATATAATATATATTATATATATAATTGTTTTTAGATAGAGTCTTTTTCTGTTGCACAGACTGTGGTGCAATGGCACCATCTTGGCTCACTGCAACTTCTGCCTCATTGGTTCAAGCGATTGTCTTGCCTCAGACACACAGGTACCTGGGACTACACCATACTGGGACTCCTCCAGCTGCCACCATGCCTGGCTTATTTTCTTTAGTTTTAGTAGAGACAGGATTTCACTGTATTGGCCAGGATGGTCTTGATTTCTTCACGTTGTGATCTTCTTGCTTTGGTCTCCCAAAGTGCTGGGATTAGAAGCCTGAGTCAAGATACATATTTTTTAAATGAAGAAAAATTTCAAAGGTACTCTGCTTGGTCCAATAATCAAATATATAAATTGAGGAATAAAACATAACCACGAAAAATATTGATAACTACATATGAAATATACAGAGGATAATGTTTTAAACAACAAATTTGGAAAGCCCTAACTAATAATTTGAAGAGTTTGCATTTGAAAAGCCAGTATGAACATACCTTGAATGCAGCAATACAGGTTCAACATGAGAAATATTATTATATGTTTATATATATAATATATAAATATTTATATATTTATGCAGGTATCTATATAAATATTTTTATATTTGTACATATATCTATATAAATATTTACATATTTGTACATATATCTATATACATATTTACATATTTATACAGATATTTAAATAAATATTTATATATTTATACAGATACGTATATATTTATATGTTTATACAGATATCTATATAAATATTTATATATTTATACAGATACATGCATAAATATTTATATATTTATACAGATATCTATATAAATGTTTCTATGTTTATATAGATACATATATAATATTTATATATTTATACAGATTACTATAAAAATATTTATCTATTTATATAGATATCTATATAAATATTTATATATACAGATATCTATATAAATATTTATACATTTATACAGATATTTATATAAATATTTATATATTTATGCAGATATGTATATAAAGATTTATATAATTATACAGATATCTATATAAATATTATTTATATATTTATATGCATATATATTAAAATTTAAATATTTACACAGATATCCAAATAAATATTTATATATTTACACAGATATCTATATAAATAATATTTATATATTTAGACAGATATGTACATAAATATTTATATATTATACAGATATCTATATAAATAATATCTATATATTTATACAGATATCTGTAATAATATTTATATATTTATACAGATATCTATGGAAATAATATTTCTATATTTATAAAGATATCTATATAAATAATATTTATATATTTAGATATCTATATAAATAATCTTTTTATATTTAGAGAGATATCTACATAAATATTTATATATTTAAAAGATATCTATCAAATATTTATATATTTAGACAGATATCTATAAAAGCATTTAAATATTTATACAGATATCTATATAAATATTTATATATTTATAAATATATTTTTATAAATATTTATATATTTACAGAGATATCTATAGAAATACTTATATATTCATACAGATATCTATATAAATAATATTTATATATTTATACAGATATCTGCATAAATATTTATATATTTATACGGATATATGCATAAATATTTATATATTAATACAGATATCTGCATAAATATTTATATATTTACACAGATATCTTTATAAATATTTATATATTCATACAGGGATGTATTTAAATAATATTTTTATATTTATACAGATATCTATATAAATACTATTTTCATACTTCTACAGATATCTATAAAAATACTTATATATTTCTACAGATGTCTATGTAAATATTTATATATTTATTCAGATATGTCTATAAATATTTATATATTCATACAGATATCTATATGAATATTTGTATATTCATACAGATATCTATATAAATAATATTTATATATTTATACACATATACATAAATATTTATATATTTATACAGATAACTATATAAATATTTATATATTTATACAGATATGTATATAAATAACATTTATATATTTATAGAGATAACTATATGAAAATTTAAATATTTATACAGATATCTATATAAATTATATTCATATATTTATACAGATATCTGTATAAAAATATTTACATGTTTAGAGAGATAACAATATAAAAAAATTTATATATTTAGAGAGATATCTATATAAATAATATTTATATATTTAGACAGATATCTATATTAATAATCTTTTTATATTTAGAGAGATATCTACGTAAATATTTATATATTTCTGAAGATATCTAAAAATATTTATATATTTAGACAGATAACTATATAAGCATTTAAATATTTTACAGATATCAATATAAATATTTCTATATTTAAAAATATATTTATATTTATTTATATATTTCTACTGATATCTTTAGAAATATTTATATATTTATACAGATATCTATACATATATTCATAAAGTTACACAGATACCTATGCAAATAATTATATATTTATACAGAAATGTATATAATTATTAATATATTTCTACAAATATTTATATAAATGTATATATATTTATAGAGATATCTGTATAAATATTTATATATTTCTACCCATATCTGCATAATTATATAAATATTTATACAGATATCTACATAAATAATATATATATCTTTATAAAGATATCTATATAAATAATATTTATATAATTATACAGATATCGGTATAAATATTTATATATTCATATATGTATCTATATAAATAATATTTTTATATTTATAGAGATATCTATATAAATACTACTTATATATTAAACAGATATCGATATTAATACTTATATATTTCTACAGATATCTATGAAAATATTTAAATATTTGTACAGATATTTATATAAATATTTATATATTTCTACAGATATCTATGAAAATATTTATATATTTATACAGATATCTATGTAAATATGTATATATTCATACAGATATCTATATAAATATTTATATATTCATAGAGCTATCTACATAAATAATACTTATATATTTATACACATATATAAATATTTATATATTTATAAAGATTACTATGTAAATAATTATATATTTATACAGTTATGTATATAAATAACATTTATATATTTATACAGATAACTATGTAAATATTTCTTTATTTATACAAATATCCATATAAATAATACTTATATATTTATACAGATATTTGTATAAAAACTATTTATATATTTAGACAGATATCTATATAAATAATATTTATATATTTAGACAGATATTTACATAAATATTTATACATTAATACAGATATCTACATAAATATTTCTATAGTTATAGAGATATCTATATAAATATTTATATACTTATACAGATATCTATAAAAATATTTATATCTTTATACAGATATCAACATAAATATTTATATATTTATACAGAGATATATAAATAATATTTATATATAAACAGATATCTGTATAAATAACATTTATATATTTATACAGATATCTGTATAAATAACATTTATACAGATATCTGTATAAATAATATTTATTTGATAATACAGATATCTGTATAAATAATATTTGTATGTTTAGACACATATCTTTATAAATAATATTTATATGTTCATACAGATGTCTGTATAAATAATATTTATGTGTTTATACAGGTATCTGTAAAAATATTTATGTGTTTATTCAGATATCTGTATAAATATTTATGTGTTTATACAGATATCTGTATAAATATTTATGTGTTTATACAGATATCTGTATAAATATTTATGTGATTATACAGATATCTGTATAAATATTTATGTGTTTATACAGATATCTCTATAAATATTTATATATTCATACAGATATCTGTATAAATATTTTTATGTTTAAACAGATATCTCTATGAATACTTATATGTTTAAACAGATATCTGTATAAATACATACATGATAATACAGATATCTGTGTAAATATTTATATGTTTATACAGATATCTGGATAAATATTTATATGTTTAAACAGGTATCTGTTTAAATAATATTTGCATGTTTATACAGATATCTGTAAAAATAATATTTACAGGTTTACAGATATCTGTATAAATAATATTTACATGTTCCTACAAATAACTCTATAAATAATATTTACATGTTTATAAATATATCGGTTTAAATAGTTACATGTTTAATCAGATATTTGTAAAATTATTTACATGTTCATACAGATATCTGTATAAATATTTACATATTTGTTTATACATATATCTGTATAGATATTTACATGTTCATACAGATATCTGTATAAATATTTACATGTTTATTTATACAGATATCTGCTAAAACACATAAATGTTTATACAGATATTTGTATAAACACCTAAATATTTATACACATGTCTGTATAAACATAAATATTTATGAAGATATCTGTATAAACACATAAATAATATTTATAAAGATATCTGTATGAACATATAAATATTATTTATACAGATATCTCTATAAACTTGTAAATATTATTTATACAGACATCTGTATAAACATGTAAATATTTATACAGATATCTGTGTAAACACGTAAATATTATTTATACAGATATCTGTATGAACATGTAAATATTATTTATACAGATATCTGTATAAATTTGTAAATATTATTTCTACAGATATCTGTATAAACATATAAATATTTATACAGATGTCTGTATAAATGTTTAAATATTTTCACAGATATCTGTTTAAACATGTAAATATATACACAGATATCTGTATAAACATGTAAATACTTATACAGATATCTGTATAAACATGTAAATATTTATACAGATATATGTAAAAACAAACCTTTAAATATTTATAGAGATATATGTATAAACATGTAAATATTATTTATTCAGATATCTGTATTAATATGTGAATATTATTTATACAGATATCTGTATAAACAAATAAATATTTATAGAGATATCTGTATAAACAAACATGTAAATATTTATGCAGACATCTGTATAAACAAACATGTAAATATTTATACAGATATCTGTATAAACATGCAAATATTTATACAGATATCTGTATAAGTATGTAAATATTTATACAGATATCTGTATAATCATGAAAATATTTACACAAATATCTGTACAAGCATGTAAATATTATTTATACAGATATCTGTATAAACATCATATAAATATTATTTATACAGATATCTGTATAAACATATAAATATTATTTATATAGATATCTGTATAAACATATAAATATTATTTATACACATATCTGTATGAACCTATAAATATTATTTATACAGATATCGTTATAAACATTAAAATATTATTTATGCTGATATCTGGGTAAACTTATAAATATTATTTATGCAGATATCTCTTTAAACATATAAATATTTATGCAGATATCTGTATGTACATATAAATATTTATTCAGATATCTGTATAAACGTATAATTATTTATACAGATATGTGTATAAACAGAAATATTATACAGATGTCAGTATGAACACATAAATATTTATACAGATATCTGTGTAAACACATAAATATTTATACAGGGATCTGTATAAACACATAATTATTTTCACAGATATGTGTATAAACACATAATTATTATTAATACAAATATCTGTGTAAATATATAAAAATTATTAATTCAGATATCTGTGTAAACATATTAATATTATTTATACAAATATATTTATAAGCATGTCAATATTATTTATACACATATATGTGTAAACATAAATATTATTTATACAGATATCTGTATAAACATAAATATTACTTATACTGATATTGGTATAAACATATAAATACTATTTATAGAGATATCTGTATAAACATACAAGTATTTATACAGATATATGTATAAACATATAACTATTAATAAAGATATCTGTATAAAGGTATAAATATTTATACTGTTGTCTGTATAAACATAAATATTTATGCAGATTTCTTTATAAACACATCAATATATATAAAGATGTCAGTATGAACACAGAAATATTTATACAGATGTCTGTATAAATATGAATATATTTACACAAATGTCTGTATAAACATGTAAATATATACACAGATGACCGTATAAACGTGTAAATATTTCACAGATGTCCATATAAACATGTAAATATTTACAGAGATGTGCGTATAAACATGGTAATATTGACACAGATGTCTGAATAAACGTGTGAATATTTAGACTGATGTCTGTATAAACATGTAAATATTTATACAGATATCTGTATAAACATGTAAATATTTATACAGATATATGTATAAACATGAAAATATTTATACATTTTTCTGTATAAACATGAAAATTTTTATAAAGATATCCGTATAAACATGTAAATGTTATTTATACAGATATCCAAATGAACATGTAAATATTATTTATATAGATATCTCTATAAACATGTAAATATAATTTATACAGATATCTGTGTAAACAAGTAAATATTATTTATACAGACATCTGAATAAACATATAAATATTTTTAACACTGATATCTGTAAACATATATATAATTTATGTAGATATCTGCATAAACATATAAATATTATTTATACACATATGTGTATAAACATAGGAATATTATTTATACAGATCTCTGTATAAAGACATCAATAATATCTATGCAGATATCTGTGTAAACATAGACATATTATTATCACAGATATCTGTAGAAACATATAAATATTATTTATGCAGATATCTGTATAAACATATAAAGATAATTTATACAGTTATGTGTATAAATATAAAAATATTATTTATACAGATATCTGTATGAACATATCAATATTATTTTTACAGATATCTGTATAAACAAACATGTACACATTTATACAGATATCTGTATATACATGTAAATATTTATAAAGATATCTGTATTAACATGTAAATATTCTTTATACATATATCTCTATTAACATGTAAATAATATTTATACAGATATCTGTATGAAATTGTAAATATTATTTATACAGATATCTGTATGAACTTGTAAATATTATTTATACAAATATCCGTATAAACATGTAAATATTATTTATAGAGATCTTTGTATAAACATGTAAATATTATTTACATGTATATCGGAATAAACACGTAAATATTTATACAGATGTCTGTATATACATGTAAATATTTACACAGATATCTGCATAAACATGTAAATATTTATACAGATATCTGTATTAACATGTATATATTATTTATACAGATATCTCTATGAACATGTAGATATTATTTATACAGATATCTCTATCAACACATAAATATTATTTATACAGATATATGTAAAAACACAAAAATATTATTTATACACATATCTGTATAAACATATAAATATTATTTATACAGATATCTGTGTAAACACATAACTATTCCGTATACAGATATCTGCATGAACGTATAAATATTTATACTGATATCTGTATAAACATAAAATATTTATACAGATATCTGTATAAACACATAAATATTTATACAGATATCTGTATAAACAGATAAATATTTATACAGATATCTCTATAAACACATAACTATTTATACAGATGTCTACATAAACACTTAACTATTTATACATATATCTGTATAAACACCTAAATATTATTTATACAGATATCTATACGAACATATAAATCTTATTTATACAGATATCTGTATAAACATATAAATATCACTTCTATGGATGTCTTTAGAAACAGATAAATATTATTTATACGGATATCTGTATAAACATATAAATATTATTTATAGTGATAGCTGTATAAACATATAAATGTTGTTTGTACAGATATCTGTGTAAACATAAATATTATTTATACAGATATCTTTATAAACATTCAAATATTATTGATAGAGATATCTGTATAAACATATAAATATTATTTATACAGATATCTGTATAAAGATAAATATTTATACAGTTATATGTATAAAGATAAATATTTGTAAAGATATCAGTATAAACACATAAATATTTATTGAGATATCTGTATAAACATATATTTATACAACTATGTGTATTAACATATAAAATTTGTACCAATGTGTGTATACACCTTTAAATATTTATACAGATGTCTGTATAAACAGAAATATTTATGTAGATGTCTGTATAAACATATAAATATTTATACAGTTGTCTGTATAAACATTTAAATATTTATACAGATATCTGTATAAAGATGGAAATATTTATATAGATAGCTGTATAAACATGTAAATATTATTTATACATATATCTGTATGAAATTGTAAATATTATTTATACAGATATCTGTATAAACATGTAAATATTATTTATACAGATATGTGTATAGTCATGTAAATATTATTTATGCAGATATCTGTATAAACACGTAAATATTTATACAGATGTCTGTATATAAATGTAAATATTTATAAAGTTGTCTGTATAAACATATAAATATTTATACAGATGTCTGTATAAACATGTAAATATTTGTACAGATCTCTGTATGAACATGTAAATATTTATACAGATATCCATATAGACATGTAAATATTTACACAGAAGTCTGTAGAAACGTGTTAATATTTACACAGTGGTCTGTATTAACATGTAAATATTTACAAGGTTGTTTGTGTGAACATGTAAATATTTACACAGATATCTGTTTAAACATGCAAACTTTTACACAGATATCTGCATAAACATTTAAATATTATTTACAGAGATATGTGTATAAACATGTAAATATTATTAACACAGATATCTGTATTAATACGTAAATATTAATACAGATGTCGGTATATACACCAAAATATTTAACAGATATCTGAATAAACATGTAAATATCTACAAAGATATCTGTATAAACACGTTAATGTTTATACAAATATTTGTGTAAACATGTAAATATTATTTATACAGTTATCTGTATTAACATGTAAATATTATTTATACCGATATCTGCATCAACACATAAATAATATTTATACAGATATGTGTATAAACACAAAGATATTATTTATACTGATATCTGTATAAACATATAAATACTATTTATACAGATATCGGTATAAACTTATGAATATGATTTATAAAGATATCTGTATAAACAAATAAATATTGTTTATACAGATATCTGTATAAACATATAAATATTATTTATATAGATATCTGTATAAACATATAAATATTATTTTTACAGATACCTGTATAAATATATAAATATTATTTATACAGATATCTCTATGAACATATAAATATTTATACTAATATCTGTATAAACATATAAATATTTATACAGATATCTGTATAAACACATAAATATTTATATAGATATCTCTATATACACATTAATAATTATATAGATATCTGTATAAACAGATAAATCTTTATAGAGATATCTGTATTAACACATAAATATTTATTCGGATATCCGTATAAACACATAAATATTATATGTACAGATGTCTGCATAAACATATAAATATTATTTATACAGATATCTGTATGAAATTTTAAATATTATATATACAGATATCTGTATAAACATGTAAATTTTATTTATACAGATATGTGTATAAACATGTAAATATTATTTGTACAGATATCTGTATAAGCACGTAAATATTAATACAGATGTCTGTATATACTTGTAAATATTTACTCAGATATCTGTATAAACATGTAAATATTTATACAGATATCTGTGTAAACACGTAAATATTGATAGAGATATCAGTATAAACATGCAAATATTATTTACACAGATATCAGTATGAATATGGAAATATTATTTATGCAGATATCTGTATCAACACATAAATATTATTTATACAGATATCTCTATAAACACATAAATATTATTTATACAGATAGCTGTATGAAGATATTAATATTATTTATACAGATATCTGTATGAACATAGAAATATTATTTATACAGATATGTGTATAAACAAATAAATATTACTTATACAATTACCTATATAAACATATAAATATTATTTATACAGATATCGGTTTAAACATAAATATTATTTACACAGATATCTGTAAAAAGATAAATATTTATAGACATATCTCTATAAACATATAAATATTCACACTCATATCTGTATAAACATAAATATTTATACAGATGTCTGTATGAACATATGAATATTTATAAAGATGTATGCATAAACATGTAAATATTTATACAAATGTCTGTATAAACATGTAAATATTTACACAGATATCCATATAAACATGTAAATATTTACATAGATGTCCGTGTAAACGTGTAAATATTTACACACATTTCTGTATAAACCTGTAAATATTTACACAGATGTCTGTAGAAACATGTAAATGTTTACACAGATGTCTGTATAAACACATAAATAGTTATGCAGATGTCTGTATATACTTGTAAATATTTACACAGATATCTGTATAAACATGTAAATATTTATACAGATATCTGTATATACACGTAAATATTTATACAGATATCTGTATAAATGTGTAAATATTATTTTTACAGATATCAGTATGAACATGTAAATATTATTTATACAGATATCTCTATCAACACATAAATATTATTTATACATATAGCTGTATAAACATGTAAATAGTATATATGCAGATATCTGCATAAACATAGCAATAATATGTAAAGAGATATGTGTATAAACATATAAATATTATGTACACAGATAACTGTTTAAACATATAAATATTATGTATGCAGATATCGGTATAAAGATATAAATATTATTTATACATTTATGTGTACATACATATAAATATTATTTACACAGATATCTGCATAAACACATAAATATTGTTCATACAGACACCTTTATAAACATATCAATATTATTTATGCAGATATCTGTATAAACAAACATGTAAACATTTATACAGATATCTGTATATACTTGTAATTATTTATACATATATCTGTATAAACACATAGGTATTATTTAAACAGGTATCTGTATTAACATGTAAATGTTATTTATACAGATATCGGTATGAAATTGTAAATATTATTCATACAGATATCTGAATAAACATGTAAATATTATTTATTCAGATATGTGTATAAACATGTAAATATTATTTATGCAGATATGTGTATAAACACATAAATATCTATACAGATGTCTGTATAAACCCATAAATATTTATACAGATGTCTGTATAAAGATGTAAATATTTACACAGATGTCTGTATACACAAGTAAATATTTACGCACATGTCCGTATAAACAGGTAAATACTTACGCAGATGTCCGTATAAGAATGTAAATATTTACACCGATGTCCGTGTAAACATGTAAATATTTATACAGAGGTCTGTATAAACATGTAAATATTTACACAGACGTCTAATTATGTAAATGTTTACACAGGTATCTATTTAAACATGTAAATATTTACACAGATATCTGTTTAAACATGCAAATATTTAAACACATATCTGTATAAACATGTAAATATTTATACTGATATCTGTATAAACATGTATATATTTATACACATATCTGTATAAACAAACATGTAAATATTTATACAGACATCTGTATAAACATTTAAGTATGGATAAACATATCTGTATAAACATGGAAATATTTATACAGTTAACTGTATAAACATGTAAATATTTACACAGATATCTGTATGAACATGTAAATATTATTTATAAAGATATCTGTAGAAACATGTAAATATTATTTATACAGATATTTACATAAACTTTTAAATATTATTTATACAGATATCTGTATTAACATGTAAATATTTATACAGATGTCTGTATAAACATGTAAATATTATTTATACAGATATCCATATAACCATCATATAAATATTATTTATACAGATATCTGTATAAGCATATAAATTTTAGTTTTACAGATATCTGTATAAACTCATAAATATTTATACAGCTATCTGTATACACATATAAATATTTATACAGATATCTGTATACACATATAAATATTTAGACAGATGTCTGTATAAACACATAAATATTTATATATTTATCTATATAAACACGTAAGTATTTATACAGATATCTGTGTAAACACATAAATATTTATACAGATATCTGCATACACATATAAATATTATTTATACAGATATCTGTATAAACAAATAAATGTTATTTATATAGATATCTGTATAAACATATAAATATTATTTATACAGATATCTGCATAAACATATAAAGATTATTTATACAGCTATCTGCATAAACATATAAATATTATTTATACAGATATCTGTATAAACATATAAATATTACTGATACAGGTATCCGTATAAACATATAAATATTGTTTTTACTGATATCTGTATAAACATATAAATATTATTTATACAGATATTTGTATAAACATTTAAATGTTTATACAGATATCAGTATAAACAAATAAATATTTATTCAGATACCTGTTTAAACATATATTTATACAGACATCTGTATAAACATATAAATATTTATGCTGATGTCTGTCTAAACATGTGAATATTTATACAAATGTCTGCATAAACGTATAAATATTTATGCAGATATCTGTATAAACATGTAAATATGTATACAGATGTCTGTATAAACATGTAAGTATTTATACAGATGTGTGAATAAACATGTAAGTATTTATACAGATGTCCGTATAAACACGTAAATATTTATAAAGATGTCATATAAACACGTAAATATTTATACAGATGTCCGCATAAACATGTAAATATTTACACAGATATCCATATAAACATGTAAATATTTGCACAGATATCCGTACAAACATGTTAATATTTACACAGATGTCTGTATAAACATGTAAATGTTTACAAAGATGTCTGTATAAACATGTAAATATTTACACAGATATCTGTATAAACATGAAAGTGTTTACACAGATCTCTGTATAAATATGTAAGTATTTCTGCAGATATCTGTATAAACATGAAAGTATTTATACACATATCTGTATAAACATGTAAATATTATTTATACAGATATCCGTATAAACATATAAATATTATTTATACCAATATCTGTATAAACAAGTAAATATTTACACAGATGTCTGTATAAACATGCATATATTTACATAGATGTCTGTCGGTGTAAACATGTAAATGTTTACACTGAAGTCTGTATAAACATGTAAATATTTACACAGATGTCTGTATAAACATGTAATTATTTACACAGATATCTGCATAAACATGTAAGTATTTATACAGATATCTGTATAAACATGTAAGTATTTATACAGATACCTGTATAAACATGTAAATATTATTTATACAGAAATCCGTATAAACGTATAAAAATTATTTATACCGATATCTCTATAAACATGTAGATATTATTTATACAGATATCTGTATAAACATATAAATATTAATTATACAGATATCTGTAGAAACATATAAATATTTATACAGATATCTGTAGAAACATATAAATATTTATACAGATATCTGTAGAAACATATAAATATCTATACAGATATCTGTAGAAACATATAAATATCTATACAGATATCTGTATAAACATATAAATATCTATACAGATATCTGTATAAACATATAAATATCTACAAAGTTATCTGTGTAAACATATAAATATCTATAAAGTTATCTGTATAAACATATTCATATTTATACAGATATCTGTATAAACATATTCATACAGATATCTGTATAAACATATTCATATTCATACAGATATCTGTATAAACATATTCATATTTATACAGATATCTGTATAAACATAAATATTTATTGAGATGTCTGTATAAACATAAATATTTATACAGATGTATGTATAAACATAAATATTTATACAGATGTCTGTATAAACATATAAGTATTTACACAGATGTCTGTATATAGATGTATATATTTACACAGATGTCTGTATAAACATGTAAATAGTTACACAGAAATCTGTATAAACATGTAAATATTTACACAGATGTCTGCATAAACAAGTAAATATTTACACAGATGTCTGTATAAACATGTATATGTTTACACAGCTGTCTGTAAAAACAAGTAAATATTTACACAGATGTCTGCATAAACATGTAAATATTTACAGAGATGTCTGTATAAAGATGCACATATTTACACAGATGTCTGTATATAGATGTATTTATTTACCCAGAAGTCTGTATAAACATGTAAATATTACACAGAAGTCTTTATAAACATGTAAATATTTACACAGACGTCTGTAGAAACATGCAAATGTTTACAAAGATGTCTGTATAAACATGTAAATATTTACCAAGATGTCTGTATAAACTTGTAAATAGTTACCAGATATCTGTATAAACATGTAAAAATTTACACAGCTATCTGTATAAATATGTTAATATTTACACAGATATCTGAAAAAACATGTAAATATTTACAAAGTTATCTGTATAAACATGTAAGTACTTTTACAGATGTCTGTATAAACATCTAAATATTTACACAGATATCCGTACAATAATGTAAATATTTACACAGAAGTCTGTATAAACATGTAAATATTTACACAGATGTCAGTATATGCATGTAAATATTTACACAGATGTCTGTATAAACATGTAAATATTTACACAGATGTCAGTATAAATATGTAGATTTTTACACAGATGTTTGTATAAGGATGTACATATTTACACAGTGGTCTTTATAAATGTGTACATATTTACACAGAAGTCTGTATAAATATGTAAATATTTAGACAGATGTCTGTATAAACATGTAAGTATTTATACAGATATCTGTATAAACATGTAAGTATTTATACAGATATCTGTATAAACATGTAAGTATTTATACAGATATCTGTATAAACATGTAAATATTATTTATACAGATATCCGTATAAACATATAAATATTATTTATACTGATATCTCTATAAACATGTTAATATTATTTATACAGATATCTTTATAAACATATAAATATTATTTATAAACATATCTATATAAAGATAAAAATATTTATACAGATATGTGAATAAACATATGAATATTTATACAGATATCTGTATAAACATATAAATATTTTTACAGTTATCTGTATAAACATATTCATATTTATCCAGATATCTGTATAAACATATAAATATATATTGAAATGTCTGTATAAACATATAAATATTTATACAGATGCATGTATAAACATAAATATTTATACAGATGTCTGTATAAACATGTAATTATTAACTCAGCTGTCTGTATAAAAATGTAAATATTTACAAGGATGTCTGTATAAACATTTAAATATTTACACTGTTGTCTGTACAAACATGTAAATATTTACACAGATGTCTGTATAAACATGTAAATATTTACACTGATGTCTGTATAATGATGTACATATTTACACAGATGTCTGTATAAAGATGTACATATTTACACAGAAGTCTGTATAAACATGTAAATATTTACACAGATGTCTATATAAACAAGTAAATATTTAAAAAGATGTCTGTATAAAATTGTATATGTTTACACAGCTGTCTGTACAAACAAGTAAATATTTACACAGATGTCTGTATAAACATGAAATATTTACACAGACGTCTGTATAAAGATGTACATTTTTAAACAGATGTCTGTATAAGGATGTACATATTTACCCAGAAGTCTGCATAAACATGTAAATATTTACACAGAAGTCTGTATAAACATGTAAATATTTACACAGATGTCTGTAGATACATGCAAATATTTACACAGATGTCTGTATAAACATGTAAATATTTACACAGAGGTCTGTATAAACCTATAAATATTTAGACTGAAGTCTGTATAAACACGTAAATATTTACACAGAGGTCTGTATTAACATGTAATTATTTACACAGATGTCTCTATAAATAGGAAAATATTTTCCAGATGTCTGTATAAACACGTAAATATTTACACAGATATCTGTGTAAACATGTTAATATTTACACAGAAGTCTGTATAAATGTAAATATTTACACAGAGGTCTGTATTAACATGTAATTATTTACACAGGTGTCTTTAAAAACATGTAAATATTTACCAGATGTCTGTATAAACATGTAAATATTTACACAGATATCTGTGTAAATATGTTAATATTTACACAGATATCTGTGTAAATATGTTAATATTTACACAGATATCTGTGAAAATATGTTAATATTTACACAGATATCTGAAAAAGCATGTAAATATTTACATAGATATCTGTATAAACATGTAAGTATTTGTACAGATGTGTGTATAAACATGTAAATATTTAGAAAGTTATCGGGACAATCATGTAAATATTTACATAGAAGTCTGTATAAACATGTAAATATTTACACAAATTTCTGTATAAACATGTAAATATTTACACAGATGTCTGAATAAACATGTACATATTTACACAGATGTCTGTATAAACATGTACATATTTACACAGATATTTGTATAAAGATGTACATATTTACACAGTGGTCTGTATAAATATGTACATATTTACACAGAAGTCTGTATAAATATGTAATATTTACACACATGTCCGTATAAGCATGTAAATATTTACACAGATGTCTGTATAAGGATGTACGTATTTACACAGATATATGTACAAAGATTTACCTATTTACACAGAAGTCTGTATAAACCTGTAAATATTTACACAGATGTCGGTATAAACATGTAAATATTTACACAGATGTCTGTATTAACATGTAAATGTTTACACAGAAGTCTGCATAAACATATAAATATTTACACACATGTCTGCATAAACATGTAAATATTTACACAGATGTCTGTATAAACATGTAAGTATTTACACAGATGTCTGTATAACATGTTTAAAGTTTACACAGATGTCTATAAACATGTAAATGTTTACACTGATGTCTGTATTAACATATAAAGGTTTATACAGATATCTTTATAAACATATAAATATCAATACAGATAGGTGTATAAACATATAAATATTTATACAGGTATCTGTATAAACATGTAATTATTTATACACATATCTGAATAAAAATATAAATATTATTTATAAAGATATCTGCATAAACATATAAATATTATTTATACAGATATCTGTATAAACATATAAATATTATTTATACAGATATCTATATGAACATATAAATATTATTTATTCAGATATCAGTATAAACATATAAATATTATATATAAAGATATCTGTATGAACATATAAATATTTATTCAGGTATCTGTATAAACATGTAAATATATACACAGATATCTGTATAAACATATAAATATATATACAGGTATCTTTATAAACATATAAATATTATTTATCCAGATACTTGTATAAACTTATAAATATTATTTACACAGATAACTCTATAAACATATAAATATTATTTATACAGATATCTGTATAAAAATATAAATATTATTTATACTGATATCTGTATGTACATATAAATATTATTTATACAGATATCTCTATAGACATATAAATATGATTTATACAAATATCTGTATAGACATACAAATATTTATACATTTATCTGTATAGACATATAAATATTATTTATAGAGATATCGGTATAGACATATAAATATTATTTATACAGATATCTATATAGACATATATATTATTTATACTGATATCTTTATAGACATATAAATATTATTTATACAGATATCTGTATAAACATATTAATATTTATATATATCTCTATAAACATATAAATATTTATACAGATATCTGTATAAACATATTCATATTATTTATGCAGATATCTTTATAAACATATAAATATTTATTATACAAATATCTGTATAAACATATAAATATAATTTCTACAGATATCGGTATAAACATATAAATATCTGCACAGGTATCTGTATAGACATATAAATATTTATACAGATATCTGTATAAACATAAATATTTATACAGAGATCTGTATAAACACATAAATATTATTTATAAATATATCTGTGTAGACATATAAATATTATTTATACAGATATCTGTATAAACATATAAATATTTTTACAGATATGTGTATAAACTTATAAATATTTATAAACATCTGTACATATATATATACAGATATCTGTATAAACATATAAATATTTATACAGATATCTGTATAAATATATAAATATTTATACAGATATCTGTATAAACATAGAAATATTATTTATACAGACACCTGTATAAACATATAAATATTTTTTATACAAATAACTGAATATGCAAAAAAATGTTATTTATACAGATAACTGACTAAACATATAAATATTATTTATGTGGACATCTGTATAATCATATAAATGTTTATACAGATATGTGTATAAATATATAATTATTTAAACAGATATCATTATAAAAATATAAATATTATTTATAAAAATATCTGTATAAACATAAATGTTATATATAAGATATCTGTATAAACATATATATATTATTTATACAGATGTCTGTATAAACATATAAATATTATTTATAGAGATATCTTCATAAACATATAAATATTATTTACACAGTTATCTGTAATAACATATAAATATTATTTATATGGATATCTGTATAAACATATAAATATTCTTTATACAGATATCTATAAACATATAAATATAAGTTATACAGATATCTGTATCAACATATAAATATATATGCAGATATCTGTATATATATATAAAAATTTACACAGATATCTCTATAATCATATAAATATTATTTATACAGATAGCTGTATAAACATAGAAATATTATTTATAGAGATATCTCTATAAACATTGAAATATTATTGATACAGATATCTGTATAAACATATAAATATTATTTATACAGATGTCTGTTTAAACATATAAATATTATTTATGCAGATATCTGTATACACATATAAATATTTATACAGATATCTGTATTAACATATAAATATTTACACAGATATCTGAATAAACATAGAAATATTTATACAGATGTCTGTATAAACAGATGAATACTTATAGAGATATGTGAAAAAACATAAATATTTATAGAGATATCTGCATAAACAGAAATATTTATACAGACATCTGTATAAACCTATTTTATATACTGTACATAGAAATTCAAATAGTACACGAAATATATATTATATACTGCAAATAAAATATCAAAAAGTACAGTAAATATATTTTATATACTGTACATTAAATATTATCTAAAAGTACCCCTAATACATACTTTATACTGTAAATGAAATATAAGAAACTACTTTAAATTTATATTAAATTCTGTTCATAAATTATCAAAAAGTACACCAAATGTATATTATACACTGTAAATAAACTATCAAAAAACACAGTACACATATTACATACTGTACATAAAATATTAAAATGTACACCAAATACATATTATATACTGTACATAAAATATCAAATAGTACACCAAATATTTATTATATACTGTACATAAAATATCAAAAACTACAGTAAATATATTTTATATACTGTACATGAAATATCAAAAAGAACACCAAATGTATATTATATACTGTAAATGAAATATCAAAAAGTACAATAAATATATACTACATACTGTACATAAAATATCAAAATGTACACCTTATATATTATATACAGTAAATGAAATATCAAAAACTACAGTAAATATATTTTCTATAATGTACATAAAACGTCAAAAAGTACACAAAATATATATTACATACTGTAAATAAAATATCAAAAATACAGTAAATATATTTAATATAATGTACATTTAATATTATCCAACAGTACACCAAACACAGATTATATACCGTAAATGAAATATCAAATTTATAGTAAATCTATATTACATACTCTTCATAAAATATCAAATTTACACCAAATATAAAGTATATATTGTAAATAAAATATCAAAACTACAGTAAATATATTTTATATACTGTACATAAAATATCAAAAGGTACACCAAATGTATATTATATACTGTAAATAAAATATCGAAATGTACAGTAAATATAATTTATATACTGTACATATAATATTATCTAACAGTACACCAAATAAACATTATATATTCTAAATGAAATATCAAAATTTCAGTAAATATATAATACATACGGTACATAAAATAAAAAATGTACACCAAATATATATTATATACTGTACATAAAATATCAAAAATACAGTAAATATATTTTATATACTGTACATAAATTATGAAAAAGAACACCAAATATATATTATATACTGTAAATAAAATATCAAAATGTACAGTCAATATACATTACATACTGTACATGAAATATCAAAAAGTACACCAAATATATAATATATACTGTAAATTAAATATCAAAAAGTACAGTAGATATATTTTATATACTGTATATATAATATTATCTAAAAGTACATCAAATACATATTATATACTGTAAATAAAATACCAAAATGTACACTAAATATATATTATATACCGTACATAAAATATCAAATAGTACAAGAAAGATATAATATACAACGTACTAAAAATATCAAAAAGTACAGTAAATACATTTTATATACTCTACATAAAATATCAAAAAGTACACCAAATATATATTATATACAGTAAATAAAATATCAAAAATCCACTAAATATATTTTATATAATGTACATAAAATGTCAAAAAGTACACCAAATATATCTCATATACTCCAAATAAAATATCAAATGTACAATAAATATATTTTATATACTGTATATATAATATTATCTAAAAGGAAACCAGATACATATTATATGCAGTAGCTAAAACATCAAAAAGTACAGTGAATATATCTTACATTCAGTACATAAAATAACAAAAATTACACCAAATATATATCATATACTGTAAATGAATTATCAAACAGTACAGTAAATATATATTACATATTGTACATAAAATATCAAAAAGTACATCAAATACATATTATATACTGTAAATTATATATCAAAAACTACAGTAAGTATATTTTATATGCCGTATTTAAAATATCAAAAAGTACACCAAATGTATATTATATACTGTAAATAAAATATGAACAAGTACGGTAAATATATTTTATATACTATACATATAATATCATCTAACAGTACACCGACTACACATTATATACTGTAAATGAAATATCAAAATTAGAGTAAATATATATTACATATTGTACATAAAATATCAAAGTGTACACCAAATATATATTATATAGAGTAAATAAAATAACAGAAACTACAGTAAATATATTTTATATACTGTACATATAATATTATCTAACAGTACACCAAATACAAATTATATACTGTAAATTAAATATAAAAATTATGGTAAATATATATTACATACTCTACAAAAAATATTAAAATTACACCAAATATATATTGTATACTGTAAATAAAATATCAAACCCACAGTAAATATATTTTACATAATTTACATAAAATGTCAAAATGTACACCAAATGTATATTATATACTGTTAATAAAATATCAAGAAGTAAAGTACATATATCTTACAATCTGTACATAAAATACCAAAAGGTACACCCAATATATATTACATAGTGTACATAAAATATCAAATAGTACAACAAATATATATTATTTACTGTACATAAAATATCAAAAAGTACTGTAAATATATTTTGTATACTGTACATAAAGTATCAAAAAGTACACCAAATTTATATTATATATTTTAAATAAAGTATCAAAATGTACAGTTCATACATATTACATACTGTACATAAAATATCAAAAAGTGCACCAAATACACATTATATACTGTACATACATTATCAAAAAGTACAGTAAATATATATTATATACTGTACATAAACTATCAAATAGTACAGTAAATACATTTTATGTACTGAACATATAATATTATCTAAAAGTTCACCAAATACATATTATATGCTGTTAATAAAATATCAAAAATTACAGTAAATGTATATTACATTCTGTACATAAAATACAAAATGTACACCAAATATATATTATATACTCTAAATGAAATATCAAAAAGTACAGTAAATATATATTACATACTGTACATAAAGTATAAAAAAGTACACCAAATATATATTATATACAGTAAATAATATATGAAAACTGCAGTGAATATATTTTATATACTGTACATAAAATATCAAATAGTACACCAAATATATATTATATACTGTATGTAAAATATCATGAAAAGTACCCCGAATATATATTACATACTGTATATAAAATATCAAAAAGTCCAGTAAATATATATTACCTACTGCACATAAACTCTTAAAAAGTACAATAAATATATATTATATACTGTACATTAAATATCAAAAAGTACACCAAATATGAATTATATACTCTATGTAAAATATCATGAAAAGTACACTGAATGCATATTATATACATTATATAAAATATAAAAAATAAACCAAATATATATTATATACTGTAAATGAAATATCAAAAGTACAGTAAATATATTTTATATACTGTATATATAATATTATCTAAAGGTTCACCAAATATACATTATATACTGTAAATAAAATATCAAAATGTACAGTTAATATATGTTTCTTACTGTACAAAAATATCAAAATGTACACCTAATATATATTATATACTGTAAATAAAATATCAAATTTAGAGTAAATATATTTTATATGCTCTACATAAAATATCAAAAAGTACACCGAATATATACTACATACTATAAATAAAATATCAAAAATACTGTAAACATATTTTATATACTGTACATATACTATTATCTATAAGTACACCAAATACACATAATATACTGTAAATAAAATATCAACATACAGTAAATATATATACCATACTGTACATAAATTATCAAAAAGTGCACCAAATGTATACTATATGCTGTACATATAATATCAAAAAGTACACCAAATATATATTATACTCTGTAAATAAAATGTCTAAAAGGAGAGTAAATTTATATTTTATAATGTATATAAAATATGAAAAAGTACACCAAATATATATTGTATACCATGCATAAATTTCCAAAAAGTACAGTAAATATATTTTATATACTGTACATCTAATATTATCTGAAATTACACCAAATAATATTATACACTGTGAATGAAATATCAAAAAGTACTGTAAGTATATATTACATACTGTACATGAAAAAACAAAAACTACACCATATATATATATTATGTACTGTAAATAAAATATCAAAAACTACAATAAATATATTTTATATAGTGTTCAATATCAAAATATATAGTAAATATGTTTTATATACTGCAAATATAATATGATCTAAAAGTACATGAAATACAGGTTATATACTGTAAAAAAATAAAAAAATTTCTGTAAATATATATTTCATACTGTACAAAAGATGTCAAAAATTACATCAAATATATATTATATACTGTACATATAATATCAAAAACTAAAACAAATATATTTTATAGACCGTAAATAAAATATAAAACTACAGTAAATATATACTTTATACTGTACATAAAATATCAAAAAGTACACCAAATATATATTATATACTGTACAATAAATATCAAAATGTATAGTAAATTTATTTTATATACTCTACAAATAATTTTATCTAAAAGTACACCAAATTCATATTATATTCTGTAAATGAAATATCAAAAAGTACAGTAAATACATAATGCATACTGTACATAAAATATCAAAAAGTACACCAAATATATATTATATACTCTAAATAATATATCAAAAAGTACAGCAAATATAATTTATACACTGTACATAAAATATCAAAATGTATACCGTATATATAATATAATGTAAATAAAATATTAAAAAGAACAGTAAATATATTTTATATGATGTACATATAATATTATCTAATAGTACACCAAATACATATCAAGTATTGTAAATGAAGTATCAAAAAGTACAATAAATATATATTATATACAGTACATAAAATATCAAAAATTACACCAAATATATATTATATACTGTAAATAAATTATAAAAAAATACAGTAAATATATTTTATATACTGAATATAAAATATCAAAAATTTCAACAAATATATCTTATATACTATAAATAAAATATCAAAATGTACAGTGAACATGTTTTATATACTGTAACTAAAATATCAAAAAGTACACAAAATATATATTATATACTGTACATAAAATATCAAAAAGTACACCAAATATATATTATACACTGTATATAAAATATCAAAAATACACCAATTATATATTATACACTCTACATAAAATAACAAGAAGTACACCAAGTATATATTATATAACCTACAAAAAATATCAAAAGATTCACCAAATATATATTATATACTGGACATAAAATATCAAAAATGCACCATATGTATTATATACACTACATAAAATATCAAAAAGTATACCTAATATATATTATATACTGCACATAAAATATCAAAAATTACACCAAATATATATTATATGCTGTACATAAAATATCAAAAATTACACCAAAGATATATTATATACTGTACATAAAATACCAAAAATTACACCAAATATACATTACATACTGTACATAAAATATCATCAAAAATTACATTATATATTTATTATATACTGTTCAAAAAATATCAAAAATTTCACCAAATATATATTAAATACTGTACATAAAATATCAAAATGTACACAAAATATATATTATATACTGTACATAAAATATGAAATAGTACACCAAATATATATTATACACAGTTCATAAAATATCAAAAATTATACCAAATATATATTATATACTGTACATCAAATATGAGATGTTACACCTAAAATATATTATACAATGTATATAAAATATCAAAAAGTACACCAAATATATATTATATACTGTGCATAAAATATTAAAAAGTACACAAAACTTACATTATATAATGTACATAAAATATCACCATAAATTATACCAAATATATATTAAATACTGTATATAAAATATCAAAAATTACACCTAATATACATTATATAATGTACATAAAATACCAAAAAGTACACCAAATACATATTATATAGTGTACATAAAATATCAAAAAGCAAACCAAATATATATTATATACTGTACATAAAATATCAAATATATACTATATAGTTTACATAAAATATGAAAGTATACCAAATATATACTATATACTCTACGTAAAATATCAAAAAGTACACCAAATATATATTATACACTGTATATAAAATATCAAAAAATACAGCAAATATATATTATGTACTGAACATAAAATATCAGTATTATATACTGAACATTCATCATCCTCTAGGGCTTCACCACACTCACCTCTGTCATCAACAGAATACGACAAGCTCCCATTTTCCTGTCCTCACCGTGGTGGGCAATCAATGAATCCATTGGGCTCTCCCGAGTCCTCCTCTGAGGATTACTCAGAGTCACCACGTTCATCAGTAATATACCACATGTTCTTACTGCCATCACCCAGCAGCTCACCCCCAGATCTCGGGGGGTCTCCTGTGTCTCTCAGCTACTCTCCAAACAAC
The DNA here is from genome assembly GCF_028858775.2 of Pan troglodytes. Classification (NCBI taxonomy): domain Eukaryota; kingdom Metazoa; phylum Chordata; class Mammalia; order Primates; family Hominidae; genus Pan; species Pan troglodytes. The sequence goes on from NC_072412.2 coordinate 9,389,738, forward strand.
CCCAGATTTCAGCGGGAGTCAGTTCCAGGCACCCAGGTATCACCACCAAACTCAGCAGTTTCACTGAGTTACTCCCCAGTCTCTCTCATGTCTTCACCCCCAGCCCCCAGGAACTCTCCTGTCTGTCCCAGCTACTCTCCCACCACGCCCAGATTTCAGCGGGAGTCAGCCTCCCACACTCCGGAATCACCTACAGACTCACAGACTTCACTGAGGTCCTCCATGGTCTCTCTCAGGTCTTTGCCCTCAGCCCACAGGGACTCTTGTGTCTCTTTCAGCTACTCTCAAAACTTCTATAGATTCCAGCTGGAGTCAGTTCCAGGCACCCACGATACACCACCGAACTCACGAATTTCTCTGACTTACTCCCCAGTCTCCCTCATGTTCTAACCCCCAGACCCCAGGGATTCTTCTGTCTCTCTCAGCTACTCTCCGACCATCTCCAGATTTCACCTGGAGTCAGCTTCCCGCACCCAGGAATCACCTACAAACTCACGGACCTTACTGCAACCCTCCCCCATTTCTTTCACATCTTCACCCCCTGCCTTCAGGGATTCTCCTGGGTCTCCAGCTTCTCTCCAGCCTTCCCCAGATTTCTGCCACAGTCAGCCCCAGGCACCCAGGACAACCCTAGACACCCACAGGCCTCATGAAACTATCTACCTATGACCTGTACCTATACAGGGATGGCTCCCACGCATCCCTCAGTGGCCCCAAACCCATCTACACTTACACTCAGACACCCCCAGGACCTGACAGCTACTCCCCGTTATTGTCCTTCAGTTCGAAGCCCTGGCCAATCTACTAGCCCACATGACACAGTTACCTGGCCATTTCTCCATAGTTCCCGTGAGGGAACCACACCCAGTCGTGCAAGAGCCCCTCCTGCATTCCGTCCTCACACGCAGGCCTGTCCATCTACTTGCTACTGTCACACTCTTGCCAGCAGAAGAGGCCCCTGTAATGGCCCATATCACCACCCAGGCTATCCTCACCCCACAGCTGTGCAGAGGGACCCTCCTGCTGGCCCACATGGCTGCCAGAGCCCATGCTGTCACGACGCTCCAGCAGGTCGGCGTCCCTGCGGGCCACACTACAGGTGACATGGCTAGCATGACCCTCCTTCCTGACAGTGACACTGTTGATGTAAACCCCAGTTTCACATCTGTCATTTGTAAATAAGACCATTTACCCTTTTCGCTCTCCCTTCCATTCACAGGGCTTTGCATTCTCTCTGTTTCTGCCTCCGTTTCAGATATTTACTCACCTTTTTCTCTCTCACTATGTCTGCCGTGGTCTCCATGAGAGTGCGCCACATAAGATTCCCCCATTAAAAGTTATGAATTGAGTGGCTTTTAGTATACCTTTGGTTGTGCACATTCAATTTTAATTCGCAATCCATTGTAGAACGTCTTATCACCCACGACCAGAGAAAAACCCTGTAGACACTAGTCACTCCTCATTCTGTCTCAAACCCTCTCCCTGACCCTCAGCCCTAGGTAGCAACTACATAGTTCGATCAATCCCATATGCATAGATTTCCATATTGTGGACATTTCCTATGAACGGAATTACACAATAGGTGAGCTGTTATGACTGATATAACACGTAGCACAATATTTTCAAGATTCATCCACATTGTAGGCTTACCCACAAGGGGAAACAATGTTTTTGGCTGGGTTTTAGTAACACCGGTGTTTTCTCCTTCCTTTCGCCCTTCTTTCCTCCGTTCCTTCCTTCCTTCCTACCTTCCTTCTTTCCTTCCTTCTTTCCTTCCTTCCTTCCTACCTTCCTTCTTTCCTTGCTTCCTTCCTTCCTCCTATTTCTCTCTTACTCCTTCTGCCCTCTCTCTTTCATATGCCTTAGGTGCATCCCACATTCTGCGTTTTTTTGGGGAAATCCTCGACAGGTGCAGGAAAATTGTGTTATTGTAACTATTTACCGCTTTCTCTCTTTCACGGCTCTCCATCAGTTGTGAACATCTATTGGTTTATCCCAAGTCACTAAGCATATTTTTATTAGGTACACCTGTTCTTCCTTATACAGCTGTTTCTGGAGTATAGGGTCGCATACTCATAAACCCAGTGTAACTCAGAAACGCATCTAATAATCCAGTAAACCCATCATAACGTTGAAGAATCACAAATCAAACCATCATAAGTCACGGTCTGTCCGTGGATATGGGCGTCATCAATTCCATTGTATTCAGTAATGCTGAACACCAATAACAATGGCAGACTGATTGGGAGTGGATATTGATAGCATTATAAAAGTCAGTAATTAGAGGGCCACTTCTTTAACCTGACTGAAGAACTGATCTAGTGGCTTTAGTACAGTGCATGATTATGTGAGATGTTTTGAGACAAAGTAGTACATTTGTGAATGAAATTTTATGGCCTTTTTCCAATAGTATGAACCATTGTGTGTGGAAAAGTGAGAAAATTGCTTTCTGCTGTAGAGTCTGGCATTCATTGTAGATTTAAGCTTATTTTTCTGTGAGCAAATCTTATTCAATAAAATACTACTCTTTATACTAAAAAACAAAAACAGTAGTGATGTGTGGTCATTATCCTCAGCAAACTAATCTAGGGAAAGAAAACCAAACGCCACATTCTCACTTACAATGGGAACTGAAAAATGAGATCACATGGACACAGCAAGGGCAACAACACACACTGGGGCCTTTCGGGAGGCAGAGCGTTAAGAAAAACAGCTACTGCATGCTGGGCTTAATACCTAGGTGATGGGTTGACAGGTGCAGCAAACCACCATGGCACACGTTTACCTTAGTAACAAATCTGCACATCCTGCACATATACCCCAGAACTTAGAAACGAAACAAAACAAAAGAAAACGAAAAAGCAATAGCAAAACGCTAAAGGCAAAATAAAGTTTCAACTCAGAAAGCGACCGACCAATGTTTGGTTGAAATCATGGATCCCAAGCCATGTGCCATCAGGTCAGGAGAAAGAATTTGATTACATAATGTAAATAAGACATGCAGCAAATGACCAGAAAGATTATTCTCAACATATATGTGTCTTCTAATTCAATGGTGACGCTATCTACTGGGACATAGCATTAGATTCCAAAGGGCCGAGTCCCGACAGACAGGCCTCCCAAACTAATAGCAATGGGGAGCCTTACGTTGCTTTACCTGTGCTTCTCAGCAACTGGCTATAAATCAGGTTGCCACCACTCCCAGATTTAGTTGCATTCATTTGCTGGAAGAGCTCACAGCACGCAGGGAAACACTTACGCTTGCTTTTCTATTTTCGCGGACATTTCAAAAAGTTGAGAGATAAATGTGGGGCCCGGCATGTGGGGAGGGGCGCACTACCTTCCGGGAAGTGTTATCCAGAAGCTCTCTGAACCCAGTCCTTTTGGGTTTTTATGGAGACCTCATTCTATAGGCATGATGGGTTAAACCATAGGCTATTGGTGATTAACGCCACCTGAGGCTCACAACCCTCCCTGGAAATTGGGGTTGAGGCTTTGCCATTCTCAGTCTGACTTAAAGAATTTACCCAAATGGAATTTTAAAACCGATGAGCATAACTGGAATCTTAATTAGATGATTGGATTATCTGGAGCCACACCTTGATATTCCTCACCCGAGCACCCTCATCCAACGAATGCTCCACCCAACTGGCTCCCAAGTCTCTACGTGGTTCCAGAGCAAAAGAATGTTTATACAACGCATATCTCCACTTTTCTTCAAAGTCTTTTCGCTCACACGGAAAAACTTCTTAAACTGCCATGCGTCAGGGTCAGGGGGAGGTCTTGTTACAACACAGATCTGTGCATCTCCGGGGTTTGATTGTGGCAAGGGTGCTGCTGGTGTCAAAACCACAACGTGGGAACCACGGAACCACTAGTTGTTTTTCAGTGTTTCAGTGTATACAATTCCTAATATATCTGGCCAAGAAAACTTGTAAGTTCTTAGATTGTCCCAAAGGTGGCGCATGGAAGCAATGCAGGAGAACAGTTTCATGCGAGGTGTAGCCTGGGAAAGTTGGGGGTGACTGATGGAAAGGAGGAGTGAAGCTTCACCCTTTCAACTGCTAGGCTGCGACCGAGGCTATTTAAACCCACCCTGGCTGGCCTGTACTCAGATCTTCGCGGAGCAGATCAGCGGCCGGAGCGTTTGGCGGACTCTGCGTGGACTTGGAGCTCACAGCGTCTTGCGACTTGGAAGCGGATTCAGAGGACAGGACAGAACACTTGGGCAAGTGAATCTCTGTCTGTCTGTCTGTCTCATTGGTTGGTTGATTTCCATTTTCTTAAGGGGCACATACCTCACACCGCACACACACAAACACACACACACACACACGCACACACACGGACACACACTCCTTCCTTCTGCGAGTTAGAAAATTAGTAGGGGCCCCTGGGAGATGCAGGGTTCCTAATCATGTCTGCACCTAAGAACAGTAGTGTCTTGTCTGCCTCTTCTTATTAACGGTCCCCCAGCCCGGACTCCCCAAGGTCCATGCGAGCCTCACCCAGCTTCTCCCTCTCCCTTCTCAGAAACACAGGCTTAAGGGGAAGCTCCCCACCAGGGATCCGGAGCTACCATTCACCATCGCCTAGGGCTTCATCACACTCACCTCTGTCATCACCAGAATCCCACAAGCTCCCATTTCCCTGTCCTCACCGTGCTGGGCAATCAATGAAGCCATTGGGCTCTCCCGTGTCCTCTTCTGAGGATTCCTCAGAGTCACCACGTTCATCAGTAATATACCACATGTTCTTACTGCCATCACCCAGCAGGTCACCCCCAGCTCTCGGGGGGTCTCCTGTGTCTCCCAGCTACTCTCCAAACACGGATCCTCCAGTCTGTCCCAGCTACTCTCCAACCACGCCCACATTTCAGCGCGGGTCAGTTCCAGGAACCCAGGGATCACCACCAAGCCCACCACTTTCACTGAGTTACTCCCCAGTCTCTAGCACGTCTTTATCTCCAACCCTCAGGGACTCGCTTGTCTGTCCCAGCTACTCTCCAAACATGGCCACACTTCAGCGGGAGTCTGTTGCAGGCACCCAGAAATCATCACCAAACTCACCAATTTCACTGCGTTACTCCCCAGTCTCTCTCATGTCTTCACCATCCCTCAGGGACTCTCCCGTCTGTCCCAGCTACTCTCCAACCACGCCCACATTTCAGCTGGAGTCAGTTCCAGGCACCCCGGAATCACCACCAAACTCACCGATTTCACTCAGTTACTCCTCAGTCTCTAGCACGTCTTTATCTCCAACCCTCAGGGACTCTCCTGTGTGTCCCAGCTACTCTCCAACGACGCCCACACTTCAGCGGGAGTCGGTTCCAGGCACCCAGGAATCACCACCAAACTCACCAATTTCACTCAATTACTCTCCAGTCTCTCTCACGTCTTCACCAGCCCTCAGGGACTCTCCTGTCTGTCCCAGCTACTCTCCAACCACGCCCACATTTCAGCTGGAGTCAGTTCCAGGCACCCCGGAGTCACCACCAAACTCACCAGTTTCACTCAGTTACTCCCCGGTCTCTCTCATGTCTTCACCCCCAGCCCTCAGGGACTCTCCTGTGTGTCCCAGCTACTCTCCAACCATGCCCAGATTTCAGCGGGAGTCAGTTCCAGGCACCCAGGTATCACCACCAAACTCAGCAGTTTCACTGACTTACTCCCCAGTCTCCCTCATGTTCTCACCCCCAGCCCTCAGGGACTCTTCTGTCTCTCTCAGCTACTCTCCGACCATCTCCAGATTTCACCTGGAGTCAGCTTCCCGCACCCAGGAATCACCTACAAACTCACGGACCTTACTGCAACCCTCCCCCATTTCTTTCACCTCTTCGCCCCCTGCCTTCAGGGACTCTCCTGGGTCTCCCAGCTTCTCTCCAGCCTTCCCCAGATCTCTGCCACAGTCAGCCCCAGGCACCCACGACAACCCTAGACACTCACAGGCCTCACGAGACTATCTCCCTATGACCTGTACCTATACAGGGATGGCTCCCACGCATCCCTCAGTGACCCCAAACCCATCTCCACTTACACTCAGACACTCCCAGGGCCTGACAGCTACTCCCCGTTATTGTCCTTCAGTTCGAAGCCCTGGCCAATCTACTAGCCCACATGACGCAGTTACCTGGCCATTTCTCCACGGTTCCCGTGAGGGCCCCACACCCAGCCGCACAAGAGCCCCTCCTGCATTCCGTCCTCACACGCAGGCCTGTCCATCTACTTGCTACTGTCACACTCTTGCCAGCAGAAGAGGCCCCTGTAATGGCCCATATCACCACCCAGGCTATCCTCACCCCACAGCTGTGCAGCGGGACCCTCCTGCTGGCCCACGTGGCTGCCAGAGCCCATGCTGGCACGACGCTCCAGCAGGTCGGCGTCCCTGCGGGCCACACTACCGGTGACATGGCTAGCATGACCCTCCTTCCTGACAGTGACACTGTTGATGTGAACCCCAGTTTCACATCTGTCATTTGTAAATAGGACCATTTTCCCTTTTCGCTCTCCCTTCCATTCACAGGGCTTTGCATTCTCTCTGTTTCTGCCTCCGTTTCAGATATTTACTCACCTTTTTCTCTCTCACTATGTCTGCCGTGGTGTCCATGAGAGTGCGCCACGTAAGATTCCCCCATTAAAAGTTATGAATTGAGTGGCTTTTAGTATACCTGTGGCTGTGCACATTCAATTTTAATCCGCAATCCATTGTAGAACGTCTTCTCACCCCCGACCAGAGAAGAGCCCTGTAGACATGAGTCACTCCTCATTCTGTCTCAAACCCTCTCCCTGACCCTCAGCCCTAGGTAGCAACTACCTAGTGCGATCAATCCCATATGCATAGATTTCCATATTGTGGACATTTCCTATAAACGGAATTGCACAATAGGTGAGCTGTTATGACTGACATAACACGTAGCACAATATTTTCAAGATTCATCCACATTGTAGGCTTACCCACAGGGGGAATCCATTTTTATGGGGGGGTTTTAGTAACACCGGTGTTTTCTCCTTCCTTTCGTCCTTCTTTCCTCCCTTCCTTCCTTCCTTCCTACCTTCCTCCTTTCCTTCCCTCCTTCCTTCCTCCTATTTCTCTCTTACTCCTTCTGCCCTCTCTCTTTCATATGCCTTAGGTGCATCCCACATTCTGCGTTTTTTTGGGGAAATCCTCGACAGGTGCAGGAAAATTGTGTTATTGTAACTATTTACCGCTTTCTCTCTTTCACGGCTCTCCATCAGTTGTGAACATCTATTGGTTTATCCCAAGTCACTAAGCATATTTTTATTAGGTACACCTGTTTTTCCTCATACAGCTGTTTCTGGAGTATAGGGTCGCATACTCATAAACCCAGTGTAACTCAGAAACGCATCTAATAATCCAATAAACCCATCATAACGTTGAAGAATCACAAATCAAACCATCATAAGCCACGGTCTGTCCGTGGATATGGGCGTCATCAATTCCATTGTATTCAGTAATGCTGTACACCATTAACAATGGCAGACTGATTGGGAGTGGATATTGATAGCATTATAAAAGTCAGTCATTAGAGGGCTACTTCTTTAACCTGACTGAAGAACTGATCTAATGGCTTTAGTACAGTGCATGATTATGTGAGATGTTTTGAGACAGAGTAGTACATTTGTGAATGAAATTTGATGGCTTTTTTTCAATTAGTAGGAACCACTGTGTGTGGAAAAGTGAGAAAATTGCTTTCTGCTGTAGAGTCTGGCATTCATTGTAGATTTAAGCTTATTTTTCTGGGAGCAAATCTTATTCAATAAAATACTACTCTTTATACTAAAAAACAAAAACAGTGGTGATGTGTGGTCCTTATCCTCAGCAAACTAATCCAGGGAAAGAAAACCAAACGCCACATTCTCACTTATAATCGGAGCTGAAAAATGAGATCACATGGACACAGGAAGGGGAACAACACACACTGGGGCCTTTCGGGAGGCAGAGTGTTAGGAAAAACAGCTACTGCATGCTGGGCTTAATACGTAGGCGATGGGTTGACAGGTGCAGCCAACCACCATGGCACACGTTTACCTTAGTAACAAATCTGCACATCCTGCACATATACCCCAGAACTTAGAAACGAAACGAAACAAAAGAAAACGAAAAAGCAATAGCAAAACGCTAAAGGCAAAATAAAGTTTCAAACTCAGAAAGTGACCGACCAATGTTTGGTTCAAATCTTGGTTCTCAACCCAGGTGCCATAAGGTCAGGAGAAAGAATTTGATTACATATTGTAAATAAGACATGCAGCAAATGACCAGAAAGATTATTCTCAACATATGTGTGTCTTCTAATTCAATGGTGACGCTATCTACCGGGACATAGCATTAGATTCCAAAGGGCCGAGTCCCGCCAGACAGGCCTCCCACACTAATAACAATGGGGAGCCCTACGTTGTTTTACCTGTGCTTCTCAGCAACTGGCTGTAAATCAGGTTGCCACCACTCCCAGATTTAGTTGCATTCATTTGCTGGAAGAGCTCACAGCACGCAGGGAAACACTTACACTTGCCTTTGTATTTTAGCGGACATTGCAAAAAGTTGAGAGATAAATGTGGGGCCCGGCATGTGAGGAGGGGCGCACTACCTTCCGGGAAGTGTTATCCAGAAGCTCTCTGAACCCAGTCCTTTTGGGTTTTTATGGAGACCTCATTCTATAGGCATGATGGGTTAAACCATAGGCTATTGGTGATCAACTCCACCTGAGGCTCTCAACCCTCCCTGGAAATTGGGGTTGAGGCTTTGCCATTCTCAGTCTGACTTAAAGAATTTACCCAAATGGAATTTTAAAACCGATGAGCATAACTGGAATCTTAATTAGATGACTGGATTATCTGGAGCCACACCTTGATATTCCTCACCCGAGCACCCTCATCCAACGAATGCTCCACCCAACTGGCTCCCAAGTCTCTACGTGGTTCCAGAGCAAAAGAATGTTTATACAACGCATATCTCCACCTTTTCTTCAAAGTCTTTTCGCTTACACGGAAAGACTTCTTAAACTGCCATGCGTCAGGGTCACGGGGAGGTCTTGTTACAACACAGATCTGTGCATCTCCGGGGTTTGATTGTGGCAAGGGTGCTGCTGGTGTCAAAACCACAACGTGGGAACCACGGAACCACTAGTTGTTTTTCAGTGTTTCAGTGTATACAATTCCTAATATATCTGGCCAAGAAAACTTGTAAGTTCTTAGATTGTCCCAAAGGTGGCGCATGGAATCAATGCAGGAGAACAGTTTCTTAGGAGGTGTAGCCTGGGAAAGTTGGGGGTGACTGATGGAAAGGAGGAGTGAAGCTCCGCCCTTTCCGCTGCTAGGCTGCGCCCGAGGCTGTTTAAACCCACCCTGGCTGACCTGTACTCAGATCTTCGCGGAGCGGATCAGCGGCCGGAGCGTTTGGCGGACTCTGCGTGGACTTGGAGCTCACAGCGTCTTGCGACTTGGAAGCGGATTCAGAGGACAGGACAGAACACTTGGGCAAGTGAATCTCTGTCTGTCTGTCTGTCTCATTGGTTGGTTGATTTCCATTTTCTTAAGGGGCACATACTTCACACCGCACGCACACAAACACACAAACACACACACACACACACACGCACACACGCACACACACTCCTTCCTTCTGCGAGTTAGAAAATTAGTAGGGGCCCCTGGGAGCTGCAGGGTTCCTAATCATGTCTGCACCTAAGAACAGTAGGGTCTCGTCTGGCTCTTCTTTTTTTTTTATTTTTTATTTTTTATTTTTATTTTTATTTTTTTATTATACTTTAAGTTTTAGGGTACATGTGCACATTGTGCAGGTTAGTTACATATGTATACATGTGCCATGCTGGTGCGCTGCACCCACTAACTCGTCATCTAGCATTAGGTATATCTCCCAATGCTATCCCTCCCCCCTCCCCCCTCCCCACCACAGTCCCCAGAGTATGATATTCCCCTTCCTGTGTCCATGTGATCTCATTGTTCAATTCCCACCTATGAGTGAGAATATGCGGTGTTTGGTTTTTTGTTCTTGCGATAGTTTACTGAGAATGATGGTTTCCAATTTCATCCATGTCCCTACAAAGGAAATGAACTCATCATTTTTTATGGCTGCATAGTATTCCATGGTGTATATGTGCCACATTTTCTTAATCCAGTCTATCATTGTTGGACATTTGGGTTGGTTCCAAGTCTTTGCTATTGTGAATAATGCCGCAATAAACATACGTGTGCATGTGTCTTTATAGCAGCATGATTTATAGTCATTTGGGTATATACCCAGTAATGGGATGGCTGGGTCAAATGGTATTTCTAGTTCTAGATCCCTGAGGAATCGCCACACTGACTTCCACAATGGTTGAACGAGTTTACAGTCCCACCAACAGTGTAAAAGTGTTCCTATTTCTCCACATCCTCTCCAGCACCTGTTGTTTCCTGACTTTTTAATGATTGCCATTCTAACTGGGGTGAGATGATATCTCATAGTGGTTTTGATTTGCATTTCTCTGATGGCCAGTGATGATGAGCATTTTTTCATGTGTTTTTTGGCTGCATAAATGTCTTCTTTTGAGAAGTGCCTGTTCATGTCCTTCGCCCACTTTTTGATGGGGTTGTTTGTTTTTTTCTTGTAAATTTGTTTGAGTTCACTGTAGATTCTGGATATTAGCCCTTTGTCAGATGAGTAGGTTGCGAAAATTTTCTCCCATGTTGTAGGTTGCCTATTCACTCTGATGGTAGTTTCTTTTGCTGTGCAGAAGCTCTTTAGTTTAATTAGATCCCATTTGTCAATTTTGTCTTTTGTTGCCATTGCTTTTGGTGTTTTGGACATGAAGTCCTTGCCCACGCCTATGTCCTGAATGGTAATGCCTAGGTTTTCTTCTAGGGTTTTTATGGTTTTAGGTCTAACGTTTAAATCTTTAATCCATCTTGAATTGATTTTTGTATAAGGTGTAAGGAAGGGATCCAGTTTCAGCTTTCTACATATGGCTAGCCAGTTTTCCCAGCACCATTTATTAAATAGGGAATCCTTTCCCCATTGCTTGTTTTTCTCAGGTTTGTCAAAGATCAGATAGTTGTAGGTAAGCGGCGTTATTTCTGAGGGCTCTGTTCTGTTCCATTGATCTATATTTCTGTTTTGGTACCAGTACCATGCTGTTTTGGTTACTGTAGCCTTGTAGTATAGTTTGAAGTCAGGTAGTGTGATGCCTCCAGCTTTGTTCTTTTGGCTTAGGATTGACTTGGCGATGCGGGCTCTCTTTTGGTTCCATATGAACTTTGAAGTAGTTTTTTCCAATTCTGTGAAGAAAGTCATTGGTAGCTTGATGGGGATGGCATTGAATCTGTAAATTACCTTGGGCAGTATGGCCATTTTCACGATATTGATTCTTCCTACCCATGAGCAAGGAATGTTCTTCCATTTGTTTGTATCCTCTTTTATTTCCTTGAGCAGTGGTTTGTAGTTCTCCTTGAAGAGGTGCTTCACATCCCTTGTAAGTTGGATTCCTAGGTATTTTATTCTCTTTGAAGCAATTGTGAATGGGAGTTCACTCATGATTTGGCTCTCTGTTTGTCTGTTGTTGGTGTATAAGAATGCTTGTGATTTTTGTACATTGATTTTGTATCCTGAGACTTTGCTGAAGTTGCTTATCAGCTTAAGGAGATTTTGGGCTGAGACGATGGGGTTTTCTAGATAAACAATCATGTCGTCTGCAAACAGGGACAATTTGACTTCCTCTTTTCCTAATTGAATACCCTTTATTTCCTTCTCCTGCCTGATTGCCCTGGCCAGAACTTCCAACACTATGTTGAATAGGAGCGGTGAGAGAGGGCATCCCTGTCTTGTGCCAGTTTTCAAAGGGAATGCTTCCAGTTTTTGCCCATTCAGTATGATATTGGCTGTGGGTTTGTCATAGATAGCTCTTATTATTTTGAAATATGTCCCATCAATACCTAATTTATTGAGAGTTTTTAGCATGAAGGGTTGTTGAATTTTGTCAAAGGCTTTTTCTGCATCTATTGAGATAATCATGTGGTTTTTGTCTTTGGCTCTGTTTATATGCTGGATTACATTTATTGATTTGCGTATGTTGAACCAGCCTTGCATCCCAGGGATGAAGCCCACTTGATCATGGTGGATAAGCTTTTTGATGTGCTGCTGGATTCGGTTTGCCAGTATTTTATTGAGGATTTTTGCATCAATGTTCATCAAGGATATTGGTCTAAAATTCTCTTTTTTGGTTGTGTCTCTGCCAGGCTTTGGTATCAGAATGATGCTGGCCTCATAAAATGAGTTAGGGAGGATTCCCTCTTTTTCTATTGATTGGAATAGTTTCAGAAGGAATGGTACCAGTTCCTCCTTGTACCTCTGGTAGAATTCGGCTGTGAATCCATCTGGTCCTGGACTCTTTTTGGTTGGTAAACTATTGATTATTGCCACAATTTCAGCTCCTGTTATTGGTCTATTCAGAGATTCAACTTCTTCCTGGTTTAGTCTTGGGAGAGTGTATGTTTCGAGGAATGTATCCATTTCTTCTAGATTTTCTAGTTTATTTGCGTAGAGGTGTTTGTAGTATTCTCTGATGGTAGTTTGTATTTCTGTGGGATCGGTGGTGATATCCCCTTTATCATTTTTTATTGCGTCTATTTGATTCTTCTCTCTTTTTTTCTTTATTAGTCTTGCTAGCGGTCTATCAATTTTGTTGATCCTTTCAAAAAACCAGCTCCTGGATTCATTAATTTTTTGAAGGGTTTTTTGTGTCTCTATTTCCTTCAGTTCTGCTCTGATTTTAGTTATTTCTTGCCTTCTGCTAGCTTTTGAATGTGTTTGCTCTTGCTTTTCTAGTTCTTTTAATTGTGATGTTAGGGTGTCAATTTTGGATCTTTCCTGCTTTCTCTTGTGGGCATTTAGTGCTATAAATTTCCCTCTGCACACTGCTTTGAATGCGTCCCAGAGATTCTGGTATGTTGTGTCTTTGTTCTCGTTGGTTTCAAAGAACATCTTTATTTCTGCCTTCATTTCGTTATGTACCCAGCAGTCATTCAGGAGCAGGTTGTTCAGTTTCCATGTAGTTGAGCGGCTTTGAGTGAGATTCTTAATCCTGAGTTCTAGTTTGATTGCACTGTGGTCTGAGAGATAGTTTGTTATAATTTCTGTTCTTTTACATTTGCTGAGGAGAGCTTTACTTCCAACTATGTGGTCAATTTTGGAATAGGTGTGGTGTGGTGCTGAAAAAAATGTATATTCTGTTGATTTGGGGTGGAGAGTTCTGTAGATGTCTATTAGGTCCGCTTGGTGCAGAGCTGAGTTCAATTCCTGGGTATCCTTGTTGACTTTCTGTCTCGTTGATCTGTCTAATGTTGACAGTGGGGTGTTAAAGTCTCCCATTATTAATGTGTGGGAGTCTAAGTCTCTTTGTAGGTCACTCAGGACTTGCTTTATGAATCTGGGTTCTCCTGTATTGGGTGCATAAATATTTAGGATAGTTAGCTCCTCTTGTTGAATTGATCCCTTTACCATTATGTAATGGCCTTCTTTGTCTCTTTTGATCTTTGTTGGTTTAAAGTCTGTTTTATCAGAGACTAGGATTGCAACCCCTGCCTTTTTTTGTTTTCCATTTGCTTGGTAGATCTTCCTCCATCCTTTTATTTTGAGCCTATGTGTGTCTCTGCACGTGAGATGGGTTTCCTGAATACAGCACACTGATGGGTCTTGACTCTTTATCCAACTTGCCAGTCTGTGTCTTTTAATTGGAGAATTTAGTCCATTTACATTTAAAGTTAATATTGTTATGTGTGAATTTGATCCTGTCATTATGATGTTAGCTGGTGATTTTGCTCGTTAGTTGATGCAGTTTCTTCCTAGTCTTGATGGTCTTTACATTTTGGCATGATTTTGCAGCGGCTGGTACCGGTTGTTCCTTTCCATATTTAGCGCTTCCTTCAGGAGCTCTTTTAGGGCAGGCCTGGTGGTGACAAAATCGGTCAGCATTTGCTTGTCTGTAAAGTATTTTATTTCTCCTTCACTTATGAAGCTTAGTTTGGCTGGATATGAAATTCTGGGTTGAAAATTCTTTTCTTTAAGAATGTTGAATATTGGCCCCCACTCTCTTCTGGCTTGTAGGGTTTCTGCCGAGAGATCCGTTGTTAGTCTGATGGGCTTCCCTTTGAGGGTAACCCGACCTTTCTGTCTGGCTGCCCTTAATATTTTTTCCTTCATTTCAACTTTGGTGAATCTGACAATTATGTGTCTTGGAGTTGCTCTTCTTGAGGAGTATCTTTGTGGCGTTCTCTGTATTTCCTGAATCTGAACGTTGGCCTGCCTTGCTAGATTGGGGAAGTTCTCCTGGATAATATCCTGCAGAGTGTTTTCCAACTTGGTTTCATTCTCCGCATCACTTTCAGGTACACCAATCAGACGTAGATTTGGTCTTTTCACATAGTCCCATATTTCTTGGAGGCTTTGCTCATTTCTTTTTATTCTTTTTTCTCTAGACTTCCCTTCTCGCTTCGTTTCATTCATTTCATCTTCCATTGCTGATACCCTTTCTTCCAGTTGATCGTATCGGCTCCTGAGGCTTCTGCATTCTTCACGTAGTTCTCGAGCCTTGGTTTTCAGCTCCATCAGCTCCTTTAAGCACTTCTCTGTATTGGTTATTCTAGTTATACATTCTTCTAAATTTTTTTCAAAGTTTTCAACTTCTTTGCCTTTGGTTTGAATGTCCTCCCGTAGCTCAGAGTAATTTGATCGTCTGAAGCCTTCTTCTCTCAGCTCGTCAAAATCATTCTCCATCCAGCTTTGTTCCGTTGCTGGTGAGGAACTGCGTTCCTTTGGAGGAGGAGAGGCGCTCTGCATTTTAGAGTTTCCTGTTTTTCTGTTCTGTTTTCTCCCCATCTTTGTGGTTTTATCTACTTTTGGTCTTTGATGATGGTGATGTACAGATGGGTTTTCAGTGTGGATGTCCTTTCTGTTTGTTAGTTTTCCTTCTAACAGACAGGACCCTCAGCTGCAGGTCTGTTGGAATACCCTGCCGTGTGAGGTGTCAGTGTGCCCCTGCTGGGGGGTGCCTCCCAGTTAGGCTGCTCGGGGGTCAGGGGTTAGGGACCCACTTGAGGAGGCAGTCTGCCCGTTCTCAGATCTCCAGCTGCGTGCTGGGAGAACCACTGCTCTCTTCAAAGCTGTCAGACAGCGACATTTAAGTCTGCAGAGGTTACTGCTGTCTTTTTGTTTGTCTGTGCCCTGCCCCCAGAGGTGGAGCCTACAGAGGCAGGCAGGCCTCCTTGAGCTGTGGTGGGCTCCACCCAGTTCGAGCTTCCTGGCTGCTTTGTTTACCTAAGCAAGCCTGGGCAATGGCGGGCGCCCCTCCCCCAGCCTCGCTGCCGCCTTGCAGTTTGATCTCAGACTGCTGTGCTAGCAATCAGCGAGATTCCGAGGGCTAGGACCCTCCGAGCCAGGTGTGGGATATAGTCTCGTGGTGCGCCGTTTTTTAAGCCGGTCTGAAACGCGCAATATTCGGGTGGGAGTGACCCGATTTTCCAGGTGCCGTCCGTCACCCCTTTCTTTGACTCGGAAAGGGAACTCCCTGACCCGTTGCGCTTCCCAGGTGAGGCAATGCCTCGCCCTGCTTCGGCTCGCGCACGGTACGCGCACCCACTGGCCTGTGCCCACTGTCTGGCACTCCCTAGTGAGATGAACCTGGTACCTCAGATGGAAATGCAGAAATCACCCGTCTTCTGCGTCGCTCACGCTGGGAGCTGTAGACCGGAGCTGTTCCTATTCGGCCATCTTGGCTCCTCCCTCGTCGTCTGGCTCTTCTTATGGACGATCCCCCAGCCCGGACTCCCCAAGGTCCATGCGAGCCTCACCCAGCTTCTCCCTCTCCCCTCTCAGAAACTCAGGCTTAAGGGGAAGATCCCCACCAGGGATCCGGAGCTACCATTCACCATCCCCTAGGGCTTCACCACACTCACCTCTGTCATCACCAGAATCCCACAAGCTCCCATTTACCTGTCCTCACCGTGCTGGGCCATCAATGAAGCCATTGGGCTCTCCCGTGTCCTCCTCTGAGGATTCCTCAGAGTCACCACGTTCATCAGTAATATACCACATGTTCTTACTGCCATCACCCAGCAGCTCACCCCCAGCTCTCGGGGAGTCTCCTGTGTCTCCCAGCTACTCTCCAAACACGGACCCTCCAGTCTGTCCCAGCTACTCTCCAACCACGCCCACATTTCAGCGCGGGTCAGTTCCAGGAACCCAGGGATCACCATCAAACTCACCAATTTCACTCAGTTACTCTCCAGTCTCTCTCACGTCTTCACCAGCCCTCAGGGACTCTCCTGTCTGTCCCAGCTACTCTCCAACCACTCCCACACTTCAGCGGGATTCGGTTCCAGGCACCCAGGAATCACCATCAAACTCACCAATTTCACTCAATTACTCCCCAGTCTCTCTCACGTCTTCACCAGCCCTCAGGGACTCTCCTGTCTGTCCCAGCTACTCTCCAACCACGCCCACATTTCAGCTGGAGTCAGTTCCAGGCACCCCGGAGTCACCACCAAACTCACCAGTTTCACTCAGTTACTCCCCGGTCTCTCTCATGTCTTCACCCCCAGCCCTCAGGGACTCTCCTGTGTGTCCCAGCTACTCTCCAACCATGCCCAGATTTCAGCGGGAGTCAGTTCCAGGCACCCAGGTATCACCACCAAACTCAGCAGTTTCACTGAGTTACTCCCGGGTCTCTCTCATGTCTTCACCCCCAGCCCCCTGGGACTCTCCTGTCTGTCCCAGCTACTCTCCCACCACGCCCAGATTTCAGCGGGAGTCAGCCTCCCACACTCCGGAATCACCTACAGACTCACAGACTTCACTGAGGTCCTCCCTGGTCTCTCTCAGGTCTTTGCCCTCAGCCCACAGGGACTCTTGTGTCTCTTTCAGCTACTCTCAAAACTTCTCTAGATTCCAGCTGGAGTCAGTTCCAGGCACCCACGATACACCACCGAACTCACGAATTTCACTGACTTACTCCCCAGTCTCCCTCATGTTCTCACCCCCAGCCCTCAGGGACTCTTCTGTCTCTCTCAGCTACTCTCCGACCATCTCCAGATTTCACCTGGAGTCAGCTTCCCGCACCCAGGAATCACCTACAAACTCACGGACGTTACTGCAACCCTCCCCCATTTCTTTCACCTCTTCGCCCCCTGCCTTCAGGGACTCTCCTGGGTCTCCCAGCTTCTCTCCAGCCTTCCCCAGATCTCTGCCACAGTCAGCCCCAGGCACCCAGGACAACCCTAGACACTCACAGGCCTCACGAGACTATCACCCTATGACCTGTACCTATACAGGGATGGCTCCCACGCATCCCTCAGTGACCCCAAACCCATCTCCACTTACACTCAGACACTCCCAGGGCCTGACAGCTACTCCCCGTTATTGTCCTTCAGTTCGAAGCCCTGGCCAATCTACTAGCCCACATGATGCAGTTACCTGGCCATTTCTCCACGGTTCCCGTGAGGGCCCCACACCCAGCCGCACAAGAGCCCCTCCTGCATTCCGTCCTCACACGCAGGCCTGTCCATCTACTTGCTACTGTCACACTCTTGCCAGCAGAAGAGGCCCCTGAAATGGCCCATATCACCACCCAGGCTATCCTCACCCCACAGCTGTGCAGCGGGACCCTCCTGCTGGCCCACGTGGCTGCCAGAGCCCATGCTGGCACGACGCTCCAGCAGGTCGGCATCCCTGCGGGCCACACTACCGGTGACATGGCTAGCATGACCCTCCTTCCTGACAGTGACACTGTTGATGTGAACCCCAGTTTCACATCTGTCATTTGTAAATAGGACCATTTTCCCTTTTCGCTCTCCCTTCCATTCACAGGGCTTTGCATTCTCTCTGTTTCTGCCTCCGTTTTAGATATTTACTCACCTTTTTCTCTCTCACTATGTCTGCCGTGGTGTCCATGAGAGTGCGCCACGTAAGATTCCCCCATTAAAAGTCATGAATTGAGTGGCTTTTAGTATACCTGTGGCTGTGCACATTCAATTTTAATCCGCAATCCATTGTAGAACGTCTTATCACCCCCGACCAGAGAAGAACCCTGTAGACATTAGTCACTCCTCATTGTGTCTCAAACCCTCTCCCTGACCCTCAGCCCTAGGTAGCAACTACCTAGTGTGATCAATCCCATATGCATAGATTTCCATATTGTGGACATTTCCTATAAACGGAATTGCACAATAGGTGAGCTGTTATGACTGACATAACACGTAGCACAATATTTTCAAGATTCATCCACATTGTAGGCTTACCCACAGGGGGAATCCATTTTTATGGGGGGGTTTTAGTAACACCGGTGTTTTCTCCTTCCTTTCGTCCTTCTTTCCTCCCTTCCTTCCTTCCTTCCTTCCTTCCTACCTTCCGTCTTTCCTTCCTTCCTTCCTTCCTTCCTCCTATTTCTCTCTTACTCCTTCTGCCCTCTCTCTTTCATATGCCTTAGGTGCATCCCATATTCTGCGTTTTTTTGGGGAAATCCTCGACAGGTGCAGGAAAATTGTGTTATTGTAACTATTTACCGCTATCTCTCTTTCACGGCTCTCCATCAGTTGTGAACATCTATTGGTTTATCCCAAGTCACTAAGCATATTTTTATTAGGTACACCTGTTTTTCCTTATACAGCTGTTTCTGGAGTATAGGGTCGCATACTCATAAACCCAGTGTAACTCAGAAACGCATCTAATAATCCAATAAACCCATCATAACGTTGAAGAATCACAAATCAAACCATCATAAGTCACGGTCTGTCCGTGGATATGGGCGTCATCAATTCCATTGTATTCAGTAATGCTGTACACCATTAACAATGGCAGACTGATTGGGAGTGGATATTGATAGCATTATAAAAGTCAGTCATTAGAGGGCTACTTCTTTAACCTGACTGAAGAACTGATCTAATGGCTTTATTACAGTGCATGTTTATGTGCGATGTCTTGAGACAGAGTAGTACATTTGTGAATGAAATTTGATGGCTTTTTTTCAATTAGTAGGAACCATTGTGTGTGGAAAAGTGAGAAAATTGCTTTCTGCTGTAGAGTCTGGCATTCATTGTAGATTTAAGCTTATTTTTCTGGGAGCAAATCTTATTCAATAAAATACTACTCTTTATACTAAAAAACAAAAACAGTGGTGATGTGTGGTCCTTATCCTCAGCAAACTAATCCAGGGAAAGAAAACCAAACGCCACATTCTCACTTATAATGGAAGCTGAAAAATGAGATCACATGGACACAGGAAGGGGAACAACACACACTGGGGCCTTTCGGGAGGCAGAGCGTTAGGAAAAACAGCTACTGCATGCTGGGCTTAATACCTAGGCGATGGGTTGACAGGTGCAGCCAACCACCATGGCACACGTTTACCTTAGTAACAAATCTGCACATCCTGCACATATACCCCAGAACTTAGAAACGAAACGAAACAAAAGAAAACGAAAAAGCAATAGCAAAACGCTAAAGGCAAAATAAAGTTTCAAACTCAGAAAGTGACCGACCAATGTTTGGTTCAAATCTTGGTTCTCAACCCAGGTGCCATAAGGTCAGGAGAAAGAATTTGATTACATATTGTAAATAAGACATGCAGCAAATGACCAGAAAGATTATTCTCAACATATGTGTGTCTTCTAATTCAATGGTGACGCTATCTACCGGGACATAGCATTAGATTCCAAAGGGTCGAGTCCCGCCAGACAGGCCTCCCACACTAATAACAATGGGGAGCCCTACGTTGTTTTACCTGTGCTTCTCAGCAACTGGCTATAAATCAGGTTGCCACCACTCCCAGATTTAGTTGCATTCATTTGCTGGAAGAGCTCACAGCACGCAGGGAAACACTCACACTTGCCTTTGTATTTTAGCGGACATTGCAAAAAGTTGAGAGATAAATGTGGGGCCCGGCATGTGGGGAGGGGCGCACTACCTTCCGGGAAGTGTTATCCAGAAGCTCTCTGAACCCAGTCCTTTTGGGTTTTTATGGAGACCTCATTCTATAGGCATGATGGGTTAAACCACAGGCTATTGGTGATCAACTCCACCTGAGGCTCTCAACCCTCCCTGGAAATTGGGGTTGAGGCTTTGCCATTCTCAGTCTGACTTAAAGAATTTACCCAAATGGAATTTTAAAACCGATGAGCATAACTGGAATCTTAATTAGATGATCGGATTATCTGGAGCCACACCTTGATATTCCTCACCCGAGCACCCTCATCCAACGAATGCTCCACCCAACTGGCTCCCAAGTCTCTACGTGGTTCCAGAGCAAAAGAATGTTTATACAACGCATATCTCCACCTTTTCTTCAAAGTCTTTTCGCTTACACGGAAAGACTTCTTAAACTGCCATGCGTCAGAGTCAGGGGGAGGTCTTGTTACAACACAGATCTGTGCATCTCCGGGGTTTGATTGTGGCAAGGGTGCTGCTGGTGTCAAAACCACAACGTGGGAACCACGGAACCACTAGTTGTTTTTCAGTGTTTCAGTGTATACAATTCCTAATATATCTGGCCAAGAAAACTTGTAAGTTCTTAGATTGTCCCAAAGGTGGCGCATGGAATCAATGCAGGAGAACAGTTTCCTACGAGGTGTAGCCTGGGAAAGTTGGGGGTGACTGATGGAAAGGAGGAGTGAAGCTCCGCCCTTTCCGCTGCTAGGCTGCGCCCGAGGCTATTTAAACCCACCCTGGCTGGCCTGTACTCAGATCTTCGCGGAGCGGATCAGCGGCCGGAGCGTTTGGCAGACTCTGCGTGGACTTGGAGCTCACAGCGTCTTGCGACTTGGAAGCGGATTCAGAGGACAGGACAGAACACTTGGGCATGTGAATCTCTGTCTGTCTGTCTGTCTCATTGGTTGGTTGATTTCCATTTTCTTAAGGGGCACATACCTCACACCACACACACACAAACACACACACACACACACACACGCACACACGCACACACACTCCTTCCTTCTGCGAGTTAGAAAATTAGTAGGGGCCCCTGGGAGCTGCAGGGTTCCTAATCATGTCTGCACCTAAGAACAGTAGGGTCTCGTCTGGCTCTTCTTATGAACGGTCCCCCAGCCCGGACTCCCCAAGGTCCATGCGAGCCTCACCCAGCTTCTCCCTCTCCCCTCTCAGAAACTCAGGCTTAAGGGGAAGCTCCCCACCAGGGATCCGGAGCTACCATTCACCATCCCCTAGGGCTTCACCACACTCATCTCTGTCATCACCAGAATCCCACAAGCCCCCATTTCCCTGTCCTCACCGTGCTGGGCAATCAATGAAGCCATTGGGCTCTCCCGTGTCCTCCTCTGAGGATTCCTCAGAGTCACCAGGTTCATCAGTAATATACCACATGTTCTTACTGCCATCACCCAGCAGCTCACCCCCAGCTCTCGGGGGGTCTCCTGTGTCTCCCAGCTACTCTCCAAACACGGACCCTGCAGTCTGTCCCTGCTACTCTCCAACCACGACCACATTTCAGCGCGGGTCAGTTCCAGGAACCCAGGGATCACCACCAAGCCCACCACTTTCACTGAGTTACTCCCCAGTCTCTAGCACTTCTTTATCTCCTACCCTCAGGGACTCGCCTGTCTGTCCCAGCTACTCTCCAAACATGTCCACACTTCAGCGGGAGTCCGTTGCAGGCACCCAGAAATCACCACCAAACTCACCAATTTCACTGCGTTACTCCCCAGTCTCTCTCATGTCTTCACCATCCCTCAGGGACTCTCCCGTCTGTCCCAGCTACTCTCCAACCACGCCCACATTTCAGCTGGAGTCAGTTCCAGGCACCCCGGAATCACCACCAAACTCACCGATTTCACTCAGTTACTCCTCAGTCTCTAGCACGTCTTTATCTCCAACCCTCAGGGACTCTCCTGTGTGTCCCAGCTACTGTCCAACCATGCCCACACTTCAGCGGGAGTCGGTTCCAGGCACCCAGGAATCACCATCAAACTCACCAATTTCACTCAATTACTCTCCAGTCTCTCTCACGTCTTCACCAGCCCTCAGGGACTCTCCTGTCTGTCCCAGCTACTCTCCAACCACGCCCACATTTCAGCTGGGGTCAGTTCCAGGCACCCCGGAGTCACCACCAAACTCACCAGTTTCACTCAGTTACTCCCCGGTCTCTCTCATGTCTTCACCCCCAGCCCTCAGGGACTCTCCTGTGTGTCCCAGCTACTCTCCAACCATGCCCAGATTTCAGCGGGAGTCAGTTCCAGGCACCCAGGTATCACCACCAAACTCAGCAGTTTCACTGAGTTACTCCCCGGTCTCTCTCATGTCTTCACCTCCAGCCCCCTGGGACTCTCCTGTCTGTCCCAGCTACTCTCCCACCACGCCCAGATTTCAGCGTGAGTCAGCCTCCCACACTCCGGAATCACCTACAGACTCACAGACTTCACTGAGGTCCTCCCTGGTCTCTCTCAGGTCTTTGCCCTCAGCCCACAGGGACTCTTGTGTCTCTTTCAGCTACTCTCCAAACTTCTCTAGATTCCAGCTGGAGTCAGTTCCAGGCACCCACGATACACCACCGAACTCACGAATTTCACTGACTTACTCCCCAGTCTCCCTCATGTTCTCACCCCCAGCCCTCAGGGACTCTTCTGTCTCTCTCAGCTACTCTCCGACCATCTCCAGATTTCACCTGGAGTCAGCTTTCCGCACCCAGGAATCACCTACAAACTCACGGACCTTACTGCAACCCTCCCCCATTTCTTTCACCTCTTCGTCCCCTGCCTTCAGGGACTCTCCTGGGTCTCCCAGCTTCTCTCCAGCCTTCCCCAGATCTCTGCCACAGTCAGCCCCAGGCACCCACGACAACCCTAGACACTCACAGGCCTCACGAGACTATCTCCCTATGACCCGTACCTATACAGGGATGGCTCCCACGCATCCCTCAGTGACCCCAAACCCATCTCCACTTACACTCAGACACTCCTAGGGCCTGACAGCTACTCCCCGTTATTGTCCTTCAGTTCGAAGCCCTGGCCAATCTACTGGCCCACATGACGCAGTTACCTGGCCATTTCTCCACGGTTCCCGTGAGGGCCCCACACCCAGCCACACAAGAGCCCCTCCTGCATTCCGTCCTCACACGCAGGCCTGTCCATCTACTTGCTACTGTCACACTCTTGCCAGCAGAAGAGGCCCCTGTAATGGCCCATATCACCACCCAGGCTATCCTCACCCCACAGCTGTGCAGCGGGACCCTCCTGCTGGCCCACGTGGCTGCCAGAGCCCATGCTGGCACGACGCTCCAGCAGGTCGGCGTCCCTGCGGGCCACACTACCGGTGACATGGCTAGCATGACCCTCCTTCCTGACAGTGACACTGTTGATGTGAACCCCAGTTTCACATCTGTCATTTCTAAATACGACCATTTTCCCTTTTCGCTCTCCCTTCCATTCACAGGGCTTTGCATTCTCTCTGTTTCTGCCTCCGTTTCAGATATTTACTCACCTTTTTCTCTCTCACTATGTCTGCCGTGGTGTCCATGAGAGTGCGCCACGTAAGATTCCCCCATTAAAAGTTATGAATTGAGTGGCTTTTAGTATACCTGTGGCTGTGCACATTCAATTTTAATCCGCAATCCATTGTAGAACGTCTTATCACCCCCGACCAGAGGAGAGCGCCGTAGACATGAGTCACTCCTCATTCTGTCTCAAACCCTCTCCCTGACCCTCAGCCCTAGGTAGCAACTACCTAGTGCGATCAATCCCATA
Organism: Pan troglodytes; assembly: GCF_028858775.2. Lineage (NCBI taxonomy): Eukaryota > Metazoa > Chordata > Mammalia > Primates > Hominidae > Pan > Pan troglodytes. The sequence continues at coordinate 9,413,497 of NC_072412.2, forward strand.
TGCATAGATTTCCATATTGTGGACATTTCCTATCAACGGAATTGCACAATAGGTGAGCTGTTATGACTGACATAACACGTAGCACAATATTTTCAAGATTCATCCACATTGTAGGCTTACCCACAGGGGGAAGCCATTTTTATGGGGGGGTTTTAGTAACACCGGTGTTTTCTCCTTCCTTTCGTCCTTCTTTCCTCCCTTCCTTCCTTCCTTCCTACCTTCCTCCTTTTCTTCCCTCCTTCCTTCCTCCTATTTCTCTCTTCCTCCTTCTGCCCTCTCTCTTTCATATGGCTTAGGTGCATCTCACATTGTGCGTTTTTTTGGGGAAATCCTCGACAGGTGCAGGAAAATTGTGTTATTGTAACTATTTACCGCTTTCTCTCTTTCACGGCTCTCCATCAGTTGTGAACATCTACTGGTTTATCCCAAGTCACTAAGCATATTTTTATTAGGTACACCTGTTTTTCCTTATACAGCTGTTTCTGGAGTATAGGGTCGCATACTCATAAACCCAGTGTAACACAGAAACGCATCTAATAATCCAATAAACCCATCATAACGTTGAAGAATCACAAATCAAACCATCATAAGTCACGGTCTGTCCGTGGATATGGGCGTCATCAATTCCATTGTATTCAGTAATACTGTACACCATTAACAGTGGCAGACTGATTGGGAGTGGATATTGACAGCACTATAAAAGTCAGTCATTAGAGGGCTACTTCTTTAACCTGACTGAAGAACTGATCTAATGGCTTTAGTACAGTGCATGATTATGTGAGATGTTTTGAGACGGAGTAGTACATTTGTGAATGAAATTTTATGGCTTTTTTTCAATTAGTAGGAACCATTGTGTGTGGAAAAGTGAGAAAATTGCTTTCTGCTGTAGAGTCTGGCATTCATTGTAGAGTTAAGCTTATTTTTCTGGGAGCAAATCTTATTCAATAAAATACTACTCTTTATACTAAAAAACAAAAACAGTGGTGATGTGTGGTCCTTATCCTCAGCAAACTAATCCAGGGAAAGAAAACCAAACGCCACATTCTCACTTATAATGGGAGCTGAAAAATGAGATCACATGGACACAGGAAGGGGAACAACACACACTGGGGACTTTCGGGAGGCAGAGCGTTAGGAAAAACAGCTACTGCATGCTGGGCTGAATACCTAGGTGATGGGTTGACAGGTGCACCAAACCACCATGGCACACGTTTACCTTAGTAACAAATCTGCACATCCTTCTCATATACCCCAGAACTTAGAAACGAAACGAAACAAAAGAAAACGAAAAAGCAATAGCAAAACGCTAAAGGCAAAATAAAGTTTCAAACTCAGAAAGTGACCGACCAATGTTTGGTTCAAATCTTGGTTCTCAACCCAGGTGCCATAAGGTCAGGAGAAAGAATTTGATTACATATTGTAAATAAGACATGCAGCAAATGACCAGAAAGATTATTCTCAACATATGTGTGTCTTCTAATTCAATGGTGACGCTATCTACCGGGACATAGCATTAGATTCCAAAGGGCCGAGTCCCGACAGACAGGCCTCCCACACTAATAACAATGGGGAGCCCTACGTTGTTTTACCTGTGCTTCTCAGCAACTGGCTATAAATCAGGTTGCCACAACTCCCAGATTTAGTTGCATTCATTTGCTGGAAGAGCTCACAGCACGCAGGGAAACACTCACACTTGCCTTTGTATTTTAGCGGACATTGCAAAAAGTTGAGAGATAAATGTGGGGCCCGGCATGTGGGGAGGGGCGCACTACCTTCCGGGAAGTGTTATCCAGAAGCTCTCTGAACCCAGTCCTTTTGGGTTTTTATGGAGACCTCATTCTATAGGCATGATGGGTTAAACCATAGGCTATTGGTGATCAACTCCACCTGAGGCTCTCAACCCTCCCTGGAAATTGGGGTTGAGGCTTTGCCATTCTCAGTCTGACTTAAAGAATTTACCCAAATGGAATTTTAAAACCGATGAGCATAACTGGAATCTTAATTAGATGACTGGATTATCTGGAGCCACACCTTGATATTCCTCACCCGAGCACCCTCATCCAACGAATGCTCCACCCAACTGGCTCCCAAGTCTCTACGTGGTTCCAGAGCAAAAGAATGTTTATACAACGCATATCTCCACCTTTTCTTCAAAGTCTTTTCGCTTACACGGAAAGACTTCTTAAACTGCCATGCGTCAGGGTCAGGGGGAGGTCTTGTTACAACACAGATCTGTGCATCTCCGGGGTTTGATTGTGGCAAGGGTGCTGCTGGTGTCAAAACCACAACGTGGGAACCACGGAACCACTAGTTGTTTTTCAGTGTTTCAGTGTATACAATTCCTAATATATCTGGCAAAGAAAACTTGTAAGTTCTTAGATTGACCCCAATGTGGCGCATGGAATCAATGCAGGAGAACAGTTTCTTAGGAGGTGTAGCCTGGGAAAGTTGGGGGTGACTGATGGAAAGGAGGAGTGAAGCTCCGCCCTTTCCGCTGCTAGGCTGCGCCCGAGGCTATTTAAACCCACCCTGGCTGACCTGTACTCACATCTTCGCGGAGCGGATCAGCGGCCGGAGCGTTTGGCGGACTCTGCCTGGACTTGGAGCTCACAGCGTCTTGCGACTTGGAAGCGGATTCAGAGGACAGGACAGAACACTTGGGCAAGTGAATCTCTGTCTGTCTGTCTGTCTCATTGGTTGGTTGATTTCCATTTTCTTAAGGGGCACATACCTCACACCGCACACACACAAACACACACACACACACACGCACGCACACACACTACTTACTTCTGCGAGTTAGAAAATGAGAAGGGGCCCTGGGAGCTGCAGGGTTCCTAATCATGTCTGCACCTAAGAACAGTAGGGTCTTGTCTGGCTCTTCTTATGAACGGTCCCACAGCCCGGACTCCCCAAGGTCCATGCGAGCCTCACCCAGCTTCTCACTCTCCCCTCTCAGAAACTCAGGCTTAAGGGGAAGCTCCCCACCAGGGATCCGGAGCTACCATTCACCATCCCCTAGGGCTTCACCACACTCACCTCTGTCATCACCAGAATCCCACAAGCTCCCATTTCCCTGTCCTCAGCGTGATGGGCAATTAATGAAGCCATTGGGCTCTCCCGTGTCCTCCTCTGAGGATTCCTCAGAGTCACCACGTTCATCAGTAATATACCACATGTTCTTACTGCCATCACCCAGCAGCTCACCCCCAGCTCTCGGGGGGTCTCCTGTGTCTCCCAGCTACTCTCCAAACACGGACCCTCCAGTCTGTCCCAGCTACTCTCCAACCACGCCCACATTTCAGCGCGGGTCAGTTCCAGGAACCCAGGGATCACCACCAAGCCTACCACTTTCACTGATTTACTCCCCAGTCTCTAGCACGTCTTTATCTCTAACCCTCAGGGTCTCGACTGTCTGTCCCAGCTACTCTCCAAACACGCCCACACTTCAGCGGGAGTCCGTTGCAGGCACCCAGAAATCACCACCAAACTCACCAATTTCACTGCGTTACTCCCCAGTCTCTCTCATGTCTTCACCATCCCTCAGGGACTCTCCCGTCTGTCCCAGCTACTCTCCAACCACGCCCACATTTCAGCTGGAGTCAGTTCCAGCCACCCCGGAATCACCACCAAACTCACCGATTTCACTCAGTTACTCCTCAGTCTCTAGCACGTCTTTATCTCCAACCCTCAGGGACTCTCCTGTGTGTCCCAGCTACTCTCCAACCACGCCCACACTTCAGCGGGAGTCGGTTCCAGGCACCCAGGAATCACCATCAAACTCACCAATTTCACTCAATTACTCTCCAGTCTCTCTCACGTCTTCACCAGCCCTCAGGGACTCTCCTGTCTGTCCCAGCTACTCTCCAACCACGCCCTCATTTCAGCTGGAGTCAGTTCCAGGCACCCCGGAGTCACCCCCAAACTCACCAGTTTCAATCAGTTACTCCCCGGTCTCTCTCATGTCTTCACCCCCAGCCCTCAGGGACTCTCCTGTGTGTCCCAGCTACTCTCCAACCATGCCCAGATTTCAGCGGGAGTCAGTTCCAGGCACCCAGGTATCACCACCAAACTCAGCAGTTTCACTGAGTTACTCCCCGGTCTCTTTCATGTCTTCACCCCCAGCCCCCTGGGACTCTCCTGTCTGTCCCAGCTACTCTCCAACCACGCCCAGATTTCAGCGGGAGTCAGCCTCCCACACTCCGGAATCACCTACAGACTCACAGACTTCACTGAGGTCCTCCCTGGTCTCTCTCAGGTCTTTGCCCTCAGCCCACAGGGACTCTTGTGTCTCTTTCAGCTACTCTCCAAACTTCTCTAGATTCCAGCTGGAGTCAGTTCCAGGCACCCACGATACACCACCGAACTCACGGATTTCACTGACTTACTCCCCAGTCTCCCTCATGTTCTCACCCCCAGCTCTCAGGGACTCTTCGGTCTCTCTCAGCTACTCTCCGACCATCTCCAGATTTCACCTGGAGTCAGCTTTCCGCACCCAGGAATCACCTACAAACTCACGGACCTTACTGCAACCCTCCCCCATTTCTTTCACCTCTTCGTCCCCTGCCTTCAGGGACTCTCCTGGGTCTCCCAGCTTCTCTCCAGCCTTCCCCAGATCTCTGCCACAGTCAGCCCCAGGCACCCACGACAACCCTAGACACTCACAGGCCTCATGAGACTATCTCCCTATGACCTGTACCTATACAGGGATGGCTCCCACGCATCCCTCAGTGACCCCAAACCCATCTCCACTTACACTCAGACACTCCTAGGGCCTGACAGCTACTCCGCGTTATTGTTCTTCAGTTCGAAGCCCTGGCCAATCTACTGGCCCACATGACGCAGTTACCTGGCCATTTCTCCACGGTTCCCGTGAGGGCCCCACACCCAGCCGCACAAGAGCCCCTCCTGCATTCCGTCCTCACACGCAGGCCTGTCCATCTACTTGCTACTGTCACACTCTTGCCAGCAGAAGAGGCCCCTGTAATGGCCCATATCACCACCCAGGCTATCCTCACCCCACAGCTGTGCAGCGGGTCCCTCCTGCTGGCCCACGTGGCTGTCAGAGCCCATGCTGGCACGACGCTCCAGCAGGTCGGCGTCCCTGCGGGCCACACTACCGGTGACATGGCTAGCATGACCCTCCTTCCTGACAGTGACACTGTTGATGTGAACCCCAGTTTCACATCTGTCATTTGTAAATAGGACCATTTTCCCTTTTCGCTCTCCCTTCCATTCACAGGGCTTTGCATTCTCTCTGTTTCTGCCTCCGTTTCAGATATTTACTCACCTTTTTCTCTCTCACTATGACTGCCGTGGTGTCCATGAGAGTGCGCCACGTAAGATTCCCCCATTAAAAGTTATGAATTGAGTGGCTTTTAGTATACCTGTGGCTGTGCACATTCAATTTTAATCCGCAATCCATTGTAGAACGTCTTATCACCCCCGACCAGAGGAGAGCCCCGTAGACATGAGTCACTCCTCATTCTGTCTCAAACCCTCTCCCTGACCCTCAGCCCTAGGTAGCAACTACCTAGTGCGATCAATCCCATATGCATAGATTTCCATATTGTGGACATTTCCTATAAACGGAATTGCACAATAGGTGAGCTGTTATGACTGACATAACACGTAGCACAATATTTTCAAGATTCATCCACATTGTAGGCTTACCCACAGGGGGAATCCATTTTTATGGGGGGGTTTTAGTAACACCGGTGTTTTCTCCTTCCTTTCGTCCTTCTTTCCTCCCTTCCTTCCTTCCTTCCTTCCTTCCTACCTTCCTTCTTTCCTTCCTTCCTTCCTTCCTTCCTCCTATTTCTCTCTTACTCCTTCTGCCCTCTCTCTTTCATAAGCCTTAGGTGCATCCCACATTGTGCGTTTTTTTGGGGAAATCCTCGACAGGTGCAGGAAAATTGTGTTATTGTAACTGTTTACCGCTATCTCTCTTTCACGGCTCTCCATCAGTTGTGAACATCTATTGGTTTATCCCAAGTCACTAAGCATATTTTTATTAGGTACACCTGTTTTTCCTTATACAGCTGTTTCTCGAGTATAGGGTCGCATACTCATAAACCCAGTGTAATTCAGAAACGCATCTAATAATCCAATAAACCCATCATAACGTTGAAGAATCACAAATCAAACCATCATAAGTCACGGTCTGTCCGTGGATATGGGCCTCATCAATTCCATTGTATTCAGTAATGCTGTACACCATTAACAATGGCAGACTGATTGGGAGTGGATATTGATAGCATTATAAAAGTCAGTCATTAGAGGGCTACTTCTTTAACCTGACTGAAGAACTGATCTAATGGCTTTAGTACAGGGCATGATTATGTGAGATGTCTTGAGACAGAGTAGTACATTTGTGAATGAAATTTGATGGCTTTTTTTCAATTAGTAGGAACCATTGTGTGTGGAAAAGTGAGAAAATTGCTTTCTGCTGTAGAGTCTGGCATTCATTGTAGATTTAAGCTTATTTTTCTGGGAGCAAATCTTATTCAATAAAATACTACTCTTTATACTAAAAAACAAAAACAGTGGTGATGTGTGGTCATTATCCTCAGCAAACTAATCCAGGGAAAGAAAACCAAACGCCACATTCTCACTTATAATGGGAGCTGAAAAATGAGATCACATGGACACAGGAAGGGGAACAACACACACTGGGGCCTTTCGGGAGGCAGAGCGTTAGGAGAAACAGCTACTGCATGCTGGGCTTAATACCTAGGCGATGGGTTGACAGGTGCAGCCAACCACCATGGCACACGTTTACCTTAGTAACAAATCTGCACATCCTGCACATATACCCCAGAACTTAGAAACGAAACGAAACAAAAGAAAACGAAAAAGCAATAGCAAAACGCTGAAGGCAAAATAAAGTTTCAAACTCAGAAAGTGACCGACCAATGTTTGGTTCAAATCTTGGTTCTCAACCCAGGTGCCATAAGGTCAGGAGAAAGAATTTGATTACATATTGTAAATAAGACATGCAGCAAATGACCAGAAAGATTATTCTCAACATATGTGTGTCTTCTAATTCAATGGTGACGCTATCTACCGGGACATAGCATTAGATTCCAAAGGGCCGAGTCCCGACAGACAGGCCTCCCACACTAATAACAATGGGGAGCCCTACGTTGTTTTACCTGTGCTTCTCAGCAACTGGCTATAAATCAGGTTGCCACCACTCCCAGATTTAGTTGCATTCATTTGCTGGAAGAGCTCACAGCACGCAGGGAAACACTTACACTTGCCTTTGTATTTTAGCGGACATTGCAAAAAGTTGAGAGATAAATGTGGGTCCCGGCATGTGAGGAGGGGCGCACTACCTTCCGGGAAGTGTTATCCAGAAGCTCTCTGAACCCAGTCCTTTTGGGTTTTTATGGAGACCTCATTCTATAGGCATGATGGGTTAAACCATAGGCTATTGGTGATCAACTCCACCTGAGGCTCTCAACCCTCCCTGGAAATTGGGGTTGAGGCTTTGCCATTCTCAGTCTGTCTTAAAGAATTTACCCAAATGGAATTTTAAAACCGATGAGCATAATTGGAATCTTAATTAGATGACTGGATTATCTGGAGCCACACCTTGATATTCCTCACCCGAGCACCCTCATCCAACGAATGCTCCACCCAACTGGCTCCCAAGTCTCTACGTGGTTCCAGAGCAAAAGAATGTTTATACAACGCATATCTCCACCTTTTCTTCAAAGTCTTTTCGCTTACACGGAAAGACTTCTTAAACTGCCATGCGTCAGGGTCAGGGGGAGGTCTTGTTACAACACAGATCTGTGCATCTCCGGGGTTTGATTGTGGCAAGGGTGCTGCTGGTGTCAAAAACACAACGTGGGAACCACGGAACCACTAGTTGTTTTTCAGTGTTTCAGTGTATACAATTCCTAATACATCTGGCCAAGAAAACTTGTAAGTTCTTAGATTGTCCCAAAGGTGGCGCATGGAATCAATGCAGGAGAACAGTTTCCTACGAGGTGTAGCCTGGGAAAGTTGGGGGTGACTGATGGAAAGGAGGAGTGAAGCTCCGCCCTTTCCACTGCTAGGCTGCGCCCGAGGCTATTGAAACCCACCCTGGCTGGCCTGTACTCAGATCTTCGCGGAGCGGATCAGCGGCCGGAGCGTTTGGCGGACTCTGCGTGGACTTGGAGCTCACAGCGTCTTGCGACTTGGAAGCGGATTCAGAGGACAGGACAGAACACTTGGGCAAGTGAATCTCTGTCTGTCTGTCTGTCTCATTGGTTGGTTGATTTCCATTTTCTTAAGGGGCACATACCTCACACCGCACACACACAAACACACACACACACACACACGCACGCACACACACTCCTTCCTTCTGCGAGTTAGAAAATGAGAAGGGGCCCTGGGAGCTGCAGGGTTCCTAATCATGTCTGCACCTAAGAACAGTAGGGTCTTGTCTGGCTCTTCTTATGAACGGTCCCCCAACCCGGACTCCCCAAGGTCCATGCGAGCCTCACCCAGCTTCTCCCTCTCCCCTCTCAGAAACTCAGGCTTAAGGGGAAGCTCCCCACCAGGGATCCGGAGCTACCATTCACCATCCCCTAGGGCTTCACCACACTCACCTCTGTCATCACCAGAATCCCACAATCTCCCATTTCCCTGTCCTCACCGTGCTGGGCCATCAATGAAGCCATTGGGCTCTCCCGTGTCCTCCTCTGAGTATTCCTCAGAGTCACCAGGTTCATCAGTAATATACCACATGTTCTTACTGCCATCACCCAGCAGCTCACCCCCAGCTCTCGGGGGGTCTCCTGTGTCTCCCAGCTATTCTACAAACACGGACCCTCCAGTCTCTCACAGCTACTCTCCAACCACGCCCACATTTCAGCGCGGGTCAGTTCCAGGAACCCAGGGATCACCACCAAGCTCACCACTTTCACTGAGTTACTCCCCAGTCTCTAGCACGTCTTTATCTCTAACCCTCAGGGTCTCGACTGTCTGTCCCAACTACTCTCCAAACACGCCCACACTTCAGCGGGAGTCCATTGCAGGCACCCAGAAATCACCACCAAACTCACCAATTTCACTGCGTTACTCCCCAGTCTCTCTCATGTCTTCACCATCCCTCAGGGACTCTCCCGTCTGTCCCAGCTACTCTCCAACCACGCCCACATTTCAGCTGGAGTCAGTTCCAGCCACCCCGGAATCACCACCAAACTCACCGATTTCACTCAGTTACTCCTCAGTCTCTAGCACGTCTTTATCTCCAACCCTCAGGGACTCTCCTGTGTGTCCCAGCTACTCTCCAACCACGCCCACACTTCAGCGGGAGTCGGTTCCAGGCACCCAGGAATCACCATCAAACTCACCAATTTCACTCAATTATTCTCCAGTCTCTCTCACGTCTTCACCAGCCCTCAGGGACTCTCCTGTCTGTCCCAGCTACTCTCCAACCACGCCCACATTTCAGCTGGAGTCAGTTCCAGGCACCCCGGAGTCACCCCCAAACTCACCAGTTTCACTCAGTTACTCCCCGGTCTCTCTCATGTCTTCACCCCCAGCCCTCAGGGACTCTCCTGTGTGTCCCAGCTACTCTCCAACCATGCCCAGATTTCAGCGGGAGTCAGTTCCAGGCACCCAGGTATCACCACCAAACTCAGCAGTTTCACTGAGTTACTCCCCGGTCTCTCTCATGTCTTCACCCACAGCCCCCTGGGACTCTCCTGTCTGTCCCAGCTACTCTCCAACCACGCCCAGATTTCAGCGGGAGTCAGCCTCCCACACTCCGGAATCACCTACAGACTCACAGACTTCACTGAGGTCCTCCCTGGTCTCTCTCAGGTCTTTGCCCTCAGCCCACAGGGACTCTTGTGTCTCTTTCAGCTACTCTCAAAACTTCTCTAGATTCCAGCTGGAGTCAGTTCCAGGCACCCACGATACACCACCGAACTCACGAATTTCACTGACTTACTCCACAGTCTCCCTCATGTTCTCACCCCCAGCTCTCAGGGACTCTTCTGTCTCTCTCAGCTACTCTCCGACCATCTCCAGATTTCACCTGGAGTCAGCTTCCCGCACCCAGGAATCACCTACAAACTCACGGACCTTACTGCAACCCTCCCCCATTTCTTTCACCTCTTCGCCCCCTGCCTTCAGGGACTCTCCTGGGTCTCCCAGCTTCTCTCCAGCCTTCCCCAGATCTCTGCCACAGTCAGCCCCAGGCACCCACGACAACCCTAGACACTCACAGGCCTCACGAGACTATCTCCCTATGACCTGTACCTATACAGGGATGGCTCCCACGCATCCCTCAGTGACCCCAAACCCATCTCCACTTACACTCAGACACTCTCAGGGCCTGACAGCTACTCCCCGTTATTGTCCTTCAGTTCGAAGCCCTGGCCAATCTACTAGCCCACATGACGCAGTTACCTGGCCATTTCTCCACGGTTCCCGTGAGGGCCCCACACCCAGCCGCACAAGAGCCCCTCCTGCATTCCGTCCTCACACGCAGGCCTGTCCATCTACTTGCTACTGTCACACTCTTGCCAGCAGAAGAGGCCCCTGTAATGGCCCATATCACCACCCAGGCTATCCTCACCCCACAGCTCTGCAGCGGGACTCTCCTGCTGGCCCACGTGGCTGCCAGAGCCCATGCTGGCACGACGCTCCAGCAGGTCGGCGTCCCTGCGGGCCACACTACCGGTGACATGGCTAGCATGACCCTCCTTCCTGACAGTGACACTGTTGATGTGAACCCCAGTTTCACATCTGTCATTTGTAAATAGGACCATTTTCCCTTTTCGCTCTCCCTTCCATTCACAGGGCTTTGCATTCTCTCTGTTTCTGCCTCCGTTTCAGATATTTTCTCACCTTTTCTCTCTCACTATGTCTGCCGTGGTGTCCATGAGAGTGCGCCACGTAAGATTCCCCCATTAAAATTTATGAATTGAGTGGCTTTCAGTATACCTGTGGCTGTGCACATTCAATTTTACTCCGCAATCCATTGTAGAACGTCTTATCACCCCCGACAAGAGAAGAACCCTGTAGACATGAGTCACTCCTCATTCTGTCTCAAACCCTCTCCCTGACCCTCAGCCCTAGGTAGGAACTACCTAGTGCGATCAATCCCATATGCATAGATTTCCATATTATGGACATTTCCTATAAACGGAATTGCACAATAGGTGAGCTGTTATGACTGACATAACACGTAGCACAATATTTTCAAGATTCATCCACATTGTAGGCTTACCCACAGGGGGAAGCCATTTTTATGGGGGGGTTTTAGTAACACCGGTGTTTTCTCCTTCCTTTCGTCCTTCTTTCCTCCCTCCCTTCCTTCCTTCCTTCCCACCTACCTTCCTTCTTTCCTTCCTTCCTTCCTTCCTCCTATTTCTCTCTTACTCCTTCTGCCCTCTCTCTTTCATTTGCCTTAGGTGCATCCCACATTGTGCGTTTTTTTGGGGAAATCCTCGACAGGTGCAGGAAAATTGTGTTATTGTAACTATTTACCGCTATCTCTCTTTCACGGCTCTCCATCAGTTGTGAACATCTATTGGTTTATCCCAAGTCACTAAGCATATTTTTATTAGGTACACCTGTTTTTCCTTATACAGCTGTTTCTGGAGTATAGGGTCGCATACTCATAAACCCAGTGTAACTCAGAAACGCATCTAATAATCCAATAAACCCATCATAACGTTGAAGAATCACAAATCAAACCATCATAAGTCACGGTCTGTCCGCGGATATGGGCGTCATCAATTCCATTGTATTCAGTAATGCTGTACACCATTAACAATGGCAGACTGATTGGGAGTGGATATTGATAGCATTATAAAAGTCAGTCATTAGAGGGCTACTTCTTTAACCTGACTGAAGAACTGATCTAATGGCTTTAGTACAGTGCATGATTATGTGAGATGTTTTGAGACCGAGTAGTACATTTCTGAATGAATTTTGATGGCTTTTTTTCAATTAGTAGGAGCCATTGTGTGTGGAAAAGTGAGAAAATTGCTTTCTGCTGTAGAGTCTGGCATTCATTGTAGATTTAAGCTTATTTTTCTGTGAGCAAATCTTATTCAATAAAATATTACTCTTTATACTAAAAAACAAAAACAGTGGTGATGTGTGGTCATTATCCTCAGCAAACTAATCCAGGGAAAGAAAAACAAACGCCACATTCTCACTTATAATGGGAGCTGAAAAATGAGATCACATGGACACAGGAAGGGGAACAACACACACTGGGGCCTTTCAGGAGGCAGTGCGTTAAGAAAAACAGCTACTGCATGCTGGGCTGAATACCTAGGTGATGGGTTGACAGGTGCAGCAAACCACCATGGCACACGGTTACCTTAGTAACAAATCTGCACATCCTGCACATATACCCCAGAACTTAGAAACGAAACGAAACAAAAGAAAACGAAAAAGCAATAGCAAAACGCTAAAGGCAAACTAAATTTTCAAACTCAGAACGTGACAGACCAATATTTGGTTCAAATCATGGTTCTCAACCCAGGTGCCATAAGGTCAGGATAAAGAATTTGATTACATATTGTAAATAAGTCATGCAGCAAATGACCAGAAAGATTATTCTCAACATATGTGGGTCTTCTAATTCAATGGTGACGCTATCTACCGGGACATAGCATTAGATTCCAGAGGGCCGGGTCCCGCCACACAGGCCTCCCACAGTAATAACAATGGGAAGCCCTACGTGGTTTTACCTGTGCTTCTCAGCAACTGGCTATAAATCAGGTTGCCACCACTCCCAGATTTAGTTGCATTCATTTGCTGGAAGAGCTCACAGCACGCAGGGAAGCACTTACATTTGCCGTTGTAGTTTAGCGGACATTGCAAAAAGTTCAGAAATTAATGTGGGGCCCGGCATGTGGGGAGGGGCGCACTACCTTCCAGGAAGTGTTATCCAGAAGCTCTCTGATCCCAGTCCTTTTGGGTTTTTATGGAGACCTCATTCTACAGGCATGATGGGTTAAACCATAGGCTATTGGTGATCAACTCCACCTGAAGCTCTCAACCCTCCCTGGAAATTGGGGTTGAGGCTTTGCCATTCTCAGTCTGACTAAAAGAATTTACCCAAACGGAATTTTGAAACCGATGAGCATAACTGGAATCTTAATTAGATGATTGGATTATCTGGAGCCACACCTTGATATTCCTAACCCGAGCACCCTCATCCAACGAATGCTCCACCCAACTGGCTCCCAAGTCTCTACGTGGTTCCAGAGCAAAAGAATGTTTATACAACGCATATCTCCACCTTTTCTTCAAAGTCTTTTCGCTTACACGGAAAGACTTCTTAAACTGCCATGCATCAGGATCAGGGGGAGGTCTTGTTACAACGCAGATCTGTGGATCTCCGGGGTTTGATTGTGGCAAGGATGCTGCTGGTGTCAAAACCACAACGTGGGAACCACAGAACCACTAGTTGGTTTTCAGTGTTTCAGTGCATACAATTCCTAACATATCTGGCCAAGAAAACTTGTAAGTTCTTAGATTGTCCCAAAGGTGGCGCATGAAATCAAAGCAGGAGAACAGTTTCCTACGAGGTGTAGCCTGGGAAAGTTGGGGGTGACTGATGGAAAGGAGGAGTGAAGCTCTGCCCTTTCCGCTGCTAGGCTGCGCCCGAGGCTATTTAAACCCACCCTGGCTGGCCTGTACTCAGATCTTCGCGGAGCGGATCAGCGGCCGGAGCGTTTGGCGGACTCTGCGTGGACTTGGAGCTCACAGCGTCTTGCGACTTGGAAGCGGATTCAGAGGACAGGACAGAACACTTGGGCAAGTGAATCTCTGTCTGTCTGTCTGTCTGTCTGTCTGTCTCATTGGTTGGTTGATTTCCATTTTCTTAAGGGGCACATACCTCACACCGCACACACCGCGCACACACACACACACACACGCACACACACTCCTTCCTTCTGCGAGTTAGAAAATTAGTAGGGGCCCCTGGGAGCTGCAGGTTTCCTAATCATGTCTGCACCTAAGAACAGTAGGGTCTTGTCTGGCTCTTCTTATGAACGGTCCCCCAGCCCGGACTCCCCAAGGTCCATGCGAGCTTCACCCAGCTTCTCCCTCTCCCCTATCAGAAACTCAGGCTTAAGGGGAAGCTCCTCACCAGGGATCCGGAGCTACCGTTCACCATCCCCTAGGGCTTCACCACACTCACCTCTGTCTTCACCAGAATCCCACAAGCTCCCATTTCCCTGTCCTCGCCGTGATGGGCAATCAATGAAGCCATTGGGCTCTCCCGGGTCCTCCTCTGAGGATTCCTCAGAGTCCCCACGTTCATCAATAATATACCACATGTTCTTACTGCCATCACCCAGCAGCTCACCCCCAGCTCTCGGGGGGTCTCCTGTGTCTCCCAGCTACTCTCCAAACAACCCCAGATTTCAGCTGGAGTCAGCCCCCCACACCCAGGAATCACCTACAAACTCACGAGCCTCACGGTGCTCCACCCCTGTGTCTTTCATCTCTTCACCCCCAGGCCTCAGGGACTCTCCTGTGGCTCCCAGTTACTCTCCAGCCATCCCCAGGTTCCTGCGGGAGTCAGCCCCATGCACCCAGGAGTCCCCCAGAGACTCACATGTCTCGGGAGAATATGAGCGGTCCCCCAGCCCTGACTCCTCAAGATTCATGCCTGCCTCACCCAGCTTCTCCCTCTCCCCTCCCAGAAACTCAGACCCAAGGGGCAGCTCCTCACCAGGGATGTGGAAGTACTCTACATCACCCCGCAGGGCTTCACCACTCTCACATCCATCATCAACAGAATTCCACAACTTTACGTTTCCCTTTCCTAACCAAGCAGGACAGTCACTCATGTCATTGTGTTCTCCCGCGTCCTCCTCTGGAGATTCTCCACAGTCACCTCATTCATCAATAATATACCATATGTTCTTACTGCCATCATCCAGCAGCTCACCCCCAGCCAACCATGACTCGCCTGTCTGTCCCAGCTACTCTCCAACTACGCCCAGATTTCAGCGGCAGTCTCTACCCCACACCCCAGAAACACCTACAAACTCACAGACCTCAGTGAGATCCTCGCCAGTCTCTCTCACGTCTTCACCCCCAGCCCTTACGGACCCTCCAGTCTGTCCCAGCTACTCTCCAACCACGCCACATTTCAGCTGGAGTCAGTTCCAGGCACGCCGGACTCACCACCAAACTCACCAATTTCACTCAGTTACTCCTCAGTCTCTAGCACGTCTTTATCTCCAACCCTCAGGGACTCTCCTGTGTGTCCCAGCTACTCTCCAACCACGCCCACACTTCAGCGGGAGTCAGTTCCAGGCACCCAGGAATCACCATCAAACTCACCAATTTCACTGCGTTACTCCCCAGTCTCTCTCATGTCTTCACCATCCCTCAGGGACTCTCCCGTCTGTCCCAGCTACTCTCCAACCACGCCCACATTTCAGCTGGGGTCAGTTCCAGGCACCCCGGAGTCACCACCAAACTCACCAGTTTCACTGAGGTACTCGCCGGTCTCTCTCATGTCTTCACCCCCAGCCCTCAGGGACTCTCCTGTGTGTCCCAGCTCCTCTCCATCCATGCCCAGATTTCAGCGGGAGTCAGTTCCAGGCACCCAGGTATCACCACCAAACTCAGCAGTTTCGCTGAGTTACTCCCCAGTCTCTCTCATGTCTTCACCCCCAGCACCCTGGGACTCTCCTGTCTGTCCCAGCTACTCTCCCACCACGCCCAGATTTCAGCGGGAGTCAGCCTCCCACACTCCGGAATCACCTACAGACTCACAGACTTCACTGAGGTCCTCCCTGGTCTCTCTCAGGTCTTTGCCCTCAGCCCACAGGGACTCTTGTGTCTCTTTCAGCTACTCTCAAAACTTCTCTAGATTCCAGCTGGAGTCAGTTCCAGGCACCCACGATACACCACCGAACTCACGAATTTCACTGACTTACTCCCCAGTCTCCCTCATGTTCTCACCCCCAGCCCTCAGGGACTCTTCTGTCTCTCTCTGCTACTCTCCAACCATCTCCAGATTGCACCTGGAGTCAGCTTCCCGCACCCAGGAATCATCTACAAACTCACGGACCTTACTGCCACCCTCCCCCGTTTCTTTCACCTCTTCACCCCCTGCCTTAAGGGACTCTCCTGGGCCTCCCAGCTTCTCTCCAGCCTCCCCCAGATTTCTGCCACACTCAGCCCCAGGCACCCAGGGCCACCATAGACACTCACAGGCCTCACGAGACTATCTCCCTATGACCTGTACCTACACAGGGATGGCTCTCACGCATCCCTCAGTGACCCCAAACCCATCTCCACTTACACTCAGACACTCCCAGGGCCTGACAGCTACTCCCCATTATTGTCCTTCAGTTCGAAGCCCTGGCCAATCTACTAGCCCACATGACGCAGTTACCTGGCCATTTCTCCACGGTTCCCGTGAGGGCCCCACACCCAGCCGCACAAGAGCCCCTCCTGCATTCCGTCCTCACACGCAGGCCTGTCCATCTACTTGCTACTGTCACACTCTTGCCAGCAGAAGAGGCCCCTGTAATGGCCGATATCACCACCCAGTCTATCCTCACCCCACAGCTGTGCAGCGGGTCCCTCCTGCTGGCCCACGTGGCTGCCAGAGCCCATGCTGGCACGACGCTCCAGCAGGTCGGCGTCCCTGCGGGCCACACTACCGGTGACATGGCTAGCATGACCCTCCTTCCTGGCAGTGACACTGTTGATGTGAACCCCAGTTTCACATCTGTCATTTCTAAATACGACCATTTTCCCTTTTCGCTCTCCCTTCCTTTCACAGGGCTTTTCGTTCTCTCGGTTTCTGCCTCCGTTTCAGATATTTACTCACCTTTTTCTCTCTCACTATGTCTGCCGTGGTCTCCATGAGAGTGCGCCACATAAGATTCCCCCATTAAAAGTCATGAATTGAGTGGCTTTTAGTATACCTGTGGTTGTGCACCTTCAATTATAATTCGCAATCCATTGTAGAACGTCTTATCACCCCCGACCAGAGAAAAACCCTGGAGACATTAGTCACTCCTCATTCTGTCTCAAACCCCCTCCCTGACCCTCAGCCCTAGGTAGCAACTACCTAGTGCGATCAATCCCATACGCATAGATTTCCATATTGTAGACATTTCCTAAAAACGGAATTGCACAATAGGTGAGCTGTTATGACTGACATAACACGTAGCACAATATTTTCAAGATTCATCCACATTGTAGGCTTACCCACAGGGGGAAACCATTTTTTTGGCGGGTTTTAGTAACACCGGGTGTTTTCTCCTTCCTTTCGTCCTTCCTTCCTTCCTTCCTTCCTACCTTCCTTCTTTCCTTCCTTCCTTCTTTCCTTCCTTCCTTCCTTCCTTCCTTCCTTCCTTCCTCCTATTTCTCTCTTACTCCTTCTGCCCTCTCTCTTTCATATGCCTTAGGTGCATCCCACATTCTGCATTTTTTTGGGGAAATCCACGACAGGTGCAGGAAAATTGTGTTATTGTAACTATTTACCGCTATCTCTCTTTCACGGCTCTCCATCAGTTGTGAACATCTACTGGTTTATCCCAAGTCACTAAGCATATTTTTATTAGGTACACCTGTTTTTCCTTATACAGCTGTTTCTGGAGTCTAGGGTCGCATACTCATAAACCCAGGGTAACTCAGAAACGCATCTAATAGTCCAATAAACCCATCATAACGTTGAAAAATCATAAATCAAACCATCATAAGTCACGGTTTGTCCGTGGATATGGGCGTCATCAATTCCATTGTATTCAGTCATGCTGTACACCATTAACCATGGCAGACTGACTGGGAGTGGATATTGATAGCATTATAAAAGTCAGTTATTAGAGGGATACTTCTTTAACCTGACTGAAAAACTGATCTAATGGCTTTAGTCGAGTGCATGATTATGTGAGATGTTTTGAGACAGAGTAGTACATTTGTGAATGAAATTTTATGGCTTTTTTCACTTAGTTGGAACCATTGTGTGTGGAAAAGTGAGAAAATTGCTTTCTGCTGTAGAGTCTGGCATTCATTGTAGATTTAAGCTTATTTTTCTGGGGGCAAATCTTATTCAATAAAATACTACTCTTTATACTAAAAAACAAAAACAGTGGTGATGTGTGGTCATTATCCTCAGCAAACTAATCCAGGGAAAGAAAACCAAACGCCACATTCTCACTTATAATGGGAGCTGAAAAATGAGATCACATGGACACAGGAAGGGGAGCAACACACACTGGGGCCTTTCGGGAGGCAGAGCGTTAAGAAGAACAGCTACTGCATGCTGGGCTTAATGCCTAGGTGATGGGTTGACAGGTGCAGCAAACCACCATGGCACACGTTTACCTTAGTAACAAATCTGCACATCCTGCACATATACCCCAGAACTTAGAAACGAAACGAAACAAAAGAAAACGAAAAAGCAATAGCAAAACGCTAAAGGCAAACTAAAGTTTCAAACTCAGAACGTGACAGACCAATGTTTGGTTCAAATCATGGTTCTCAACCCAGGTGCCATAAGGTCAGGATAAAGAATTTGATTACATATTGTAAATAAGTCATGCAGCAAATGACCAGAAAGATTATTCTCAACATATGTGGGTCTTCTAATTCAATGGTGACGCTATCTACCAGGACATAGCATTAGATTCCAAAGGGCCGGGTCCCGCCACACAGGCCTCCCACCCTAATGACAATGGGAAGCCCTACGTGGTTTTACCTGTGCTTCTCAGCAACTGGCTATAAATCAGGTTGCCACCACTCCCAGATTTAGTTGCATTCATTTGCTGGAAGAGCTCACAGCACGCAGGGAAGCACTTACATTTGCCGTTGTAGTTTAGCGGACATTGCAAAAAGTTCAGAAATTAATGTGGGGCCCGGCATGTGGGGAGGGGCGCACTACCTTCCAGGAAGTGTTATCCAGAAGCTCTCTGATCCCAGTCCTTTTGGGTTTTTATGGAGACCTCATTCTACAGGCATGATGGGTTAAACCATAGGCTATTGGTGATCAACTCCACCTGAAGCTCTCAACCCTCCCTGGAAATTGGGGTTGAGGCTTTGCCATTCTCAGTCTGACTAAAAGAATTTACCCAAACGGAATTTTGAAACCGATGAGCATAACTGGAATCTTAATTAGATGATTGGATTATCTGGAGCCACACCTTGATATTCCTAACCCGAGCACCCTCATCCAACGAATGCTCCACCCAACTGGCTCCCAAGTCTCTACGTGGTTCCAGAGCAAAAGAATGTTTATACAACGCATATCTCCACCTTTTCTTCAAAGTCTTTTCGCTTACACGGAAAGACTTCTTAAACTGCCATGCATCAGGATCAGGGGGAGGTCTTGTTACAAGGCAGATCTGTGGATCTCCGGGGTTTGATTGTGGCAAGGATGCTGCTGGTGTCAAAACCACAACGTGGGAACCACAGAACCACTAGTTGGTTTTCAGTGTTTCAGTGCATACAATTCCTAACATATCTGGCCAAGAAAACTTGTAAGTTCTTAGATTGTCCCAAAGGTGGCGCATGAAATCAAAGCAGGAGAACAGTTTCCTACGAGGTGTAGCCTGGGAAAGTTGGGGGTGACTGATGGAAAGGAGGAGTGAAGCTCTGCCCTTTCCGCTGCTAGGCTGCGCCCGAGGCTATTTAAACCCACCCTGGCTGGCCTGTACTCAGATCTTCGCGGAGCGGATCAGCGGCCGGAGCGTTTGGTGGACTCTGCGTGGACTTGGAGCTCACAGCGTCTTGCGACTTGGAAGCGGATTCAGAGGACAGGACAGAACACTTGGGCAAGTGAATCTCTGTCTGTCTGTCTGTCTGTCTGTCTGTCTCATTGGTTGGTTGATTTCCATTTTCTTAAGGGGCACATACCTCACACCGCACACACCGCGCACACACACACACACACACGCACACACACTCCTTCCTTCTGCGAGTTAGAAAATTAGTAGGGGCCCCTGGGAGCTGCAGGTTTCCTAATCATGTCTGCACCTAAGAACAGTAGGGTCTTGTCTGGCTCTTCTTATGAACGGTCCCCCAGCCCGGACTCCCCAAGGTCCATGCGAGCTTCACCCAGCTTCTCCCTCTCCCCTATCAGAAACTCAGGCTTAAGGGGAAGCTCCTCACCAGGGATCCGGAGCTACCGTTCACCATCCCCTAGGGCTTCACCACACTCACCTCTGTCTTCACCAGAATCCCACAAGCTCCCATTTCCCTGTCCTCGCCGTGATGGGCAATCAATGAAGCCATTGGGCTCTCCCGGGTCCTCCTCTGAGGATTCCTCAGAGTCCCCACGTTCATCAATAATATACCACATGTTCTTACTGCCATCACCCAGCAGCTCACCCCCAGCTCTCGGGGGGTCTCCTGTGTCTCCCAGCTACTCTCCAAACAACCCCAGATTTCAGCTGGAGTCAGCCCCCCACACCCAGGAATCACCTACAAACTCACGAGCCTCACGGTGCTCCACCCCTGTGTCTTTCATCTCTTCACCCCCAGGCCTCAGGGACTCTCCTGTGGCTCCCAGTTACTCTCCAGCCATCCCCAGGTTCCTGCGGGAGTCAGCCCCATGCACCCAGGAGTCCCCCAGAGACTCACATGTCTCGGGAGAATATGAGCGGTCCCCCAGCCCTGACTCCTCAAGATTCATGCCTGCCTCACCCAGCTTCTCCCTCTCCCCTCCCAGAAACTCAGACCCAAGGGGCAGCTCCTCACCAGGGATGTGGAAGTACTCTACATCACCCCGCAGGGCTTCACCACTCTCACATCCATCATCAACAGAATTCCACAACTTTACGTTTCCCTTTCCTAACCAAGCAGGACAGTCACTCATGTCATTGTGTTCTCCCGCGTCCTCCTCTGGAGATTCTCCACAGTCACCTCATTCATCAATAATATACCATATGTTCTTACTGCCATCATCCAGCAGCTCACCCCCAGCCAACCATGACTCGCCTGTCTGTCCCAGCTACTCTCCAACTACGCCCAGATTTCAGCGGCAGTCTCTACCCCACACCCCAGAAACACCTACAAACTCACAGACCTCAGTGAGATCCTCGCCAGTCTCTCTCACGTCTTCACCCCCAGCCCTTACGGACCCTCCAGTCTGTCCCAGCTACTCTCCAACCACGCCACATTTCAGCTGGAGTCAGTTCCAGGCACGCCGGACTCACCACCAAACTCACCAATTTCACTCAGTTACTCCTCAGTCTCTAGCACGTCTTTATCTCCAACCCTCAGGGACTCTCCTGTGTGTCCCAGCTACTCTCCAACCACGCCCACACTTCAGCGGGAGTCAGTTCCAGGCACCCAGGAATCACCATCAAACTCACCAATTTCACTGCGTTACTCCCCAGTCTCTCTCATGTCTTCACCATCCCTCAGGGACTCTCCCGTCTGTCCCAGCTACTCTCCAACCACGCCCACATTTCAGCTGGGGTCAGTTCCAGGCACCCCGGAGTCACCACCAAACTCACCAGTTTCACTGAGGTACTCGCCGGTCTCTCTCATGTCTTCACCCCCAGCCCTCAGGGACTCTCCTGTGTGTCCCAGCTCCTCTCCATCCATGCCCAGATTTCAGCGGGAGTCAGTTCCAGGCACCCAGGTATCACCACCAAACTCAGCAGTTTCGCTGAGTTACTCCCCAGTCTCTCTCATGTCTTCACCCCCAGCACCCTGGGACTCTCCTGTCTGTCCCAGCTACTCTCCCACCACGCCCAGATTTCAGCGGGAGTCAGCCTCCCACACTCCGGAATCACCTACAGACTCACAGACTTCACTGAGGTCCTCCCTGGTCTCTCTCAGGTCTTTGCCCTCAGCCCACAGGGACTCTTGTGTCTCTTTCAGCTACTCTCAAAACTTCTCTAGATTCCAGCTGGAGTCAGTTCCAGGCACCCACGATACACCACCGAACTCACGAATTTCACTGACTTACTCCCCAGTCTCCCTCATGTTCTCACCCCCAGCCCTCAGGGACTCTTCTGTCTCTCTCTGCTACTCTCCAACCATCTCCAGATTGCACCTGGAGTCAGCTTCCCGCACCCAGGAATCATCTACAAACTCACGGACCTTACTGCCACCCTCCCCCGTTTCTTTCACCTCTTCACCCCCTGCCTTAAGGGACTCTCCTGGGCCTCCCAGCTTCTCTCCAGCCTCCCCCAGATTTCTGCCACACTCAGCCCCAGGCACCCAGGGCCACCATAGACACTCACAGGCCTCACGAGACTATCTCCCTATGACCTGTACCTACACAGGGATGGCTCTCACGCATCCCTCAGTGACCCCAAACCCATCTCCACTTACACTCAGACACTCCCAGGGCCTGACAGCTACTCCCCATTATTGTCCTTCAGTTCGAAGCCCTGGCCAATCTACTAGCCCACATGACGCAGTTACCTGGCCATTTCTCCACGGTTCCCGTGAGGGCCCCACACCCAGCCGCACAAGAGCCCCTCCTGCATTCCGTCCTCACACGCAGGCCTGTCCATCTACTTGCTACTGTCACACTCTTGCCAGCAGAAGAGGCCCCTGTAATGGCCGATATCACCACCCAGTCTATCCTCACCCCACAGCTGTGCAGCGGGTCCCTCCTGCTGGCCCACGTGGCTGCCAGAGCCCATGCTGGCACGACGCTCCAGCAGGTCGGCGTCCCTGCGGGCCACACTACCGGTGACATGGCTAGCATGACCCTCCTTCCTGGCAGTGACACTGTTGATGTGAACCCCAGTTTCACATCTGTCATTTCTAAATACGACCATTTTCCCTTTTCGCTCTCCCTTCCTTTCACAGGGCTTTTCGTTCTCTCGGTTTCTGCCTCCGTTTCAGATATTTACTCACCTTTTTCTCTCTCACTATGTCTGCCGTGGTCTCCATGAGAGTGCGCCACATAAGATTCCCCCATTAAAAGTCATGAATTGAGTGGCTTTTAGTATACCTGTGGTTGTGCACCTTCAATTATAATTCGCAATCCATTGTAGAACGTCTTATCACCCCCGACCAGAGAAAAACCCTGGAGACATTAGTCACTCCTCATTCTGTCTCAAACCCCCTCCCTGACCCTCAGCCCTAGGTAGCAACTACCTAGTGCGATCAATCCCATACGCATAGATTTCCATATTGTAGACATTTCCTAAAAACGGAATTGCACAATAGGTGAGCTGTTATGACTGACATAACACGTAGCACAATATTTTCAAGATTCATCCACATTGTAGGCTTACCCACAGGGGGAAACCATTTTTTTGGCGGGTTTTAGTAACACCGGGTGTTTTCTCCTTCCTTTCGTCCTTCCTTCCTTCCTTCCTTCCTACCTTCCTTCTTTCCTTCCTTCCTTCTTTCCTTCCTTCCTTCCTTCCTTCCTTCCTTCCTTCCTCCTATTTCTCTCTTACTCCTTCTGCCCTCTCTCTTTCATATGCCTTAGGTGCATCCCACATTCTGCATTTTTTTGGGGAAATCCACGACAGGTGCAGGAAAATTGTGTTATTGTAACTATTTACCGCTATCTCTCTTTCACGGCTCTCCATCAGTTGTGAACATCTACTGGTTTATCCCAAGTCACTAAGCATATTTTTATTAGGTACACCTGTTTTTCCTTATACAGCTGTTTCTGGAGTCTAGGGTCGCATACTCATAAACCCAGGGTAACTCAGAAACGCATCTAATAGTCCAATAAACCCATCATAACGTTGAAAAATCATAAATCAAACCATCATAAGTCACGGTTTGTCCGTGGATATGGGCGTCATCAATTCCATTGTATTCAGTCATGCTGTACACCATTAACCATGGCAGACTGACTGGGAGTGGATATTGATAGCATTATAAAAGTCAGTTATTAGAGGGATACTTCTTTAACCTGACTGAAAAACTGATCTAATGGCTTTAGTCGAGTGCATGATTATGTGAGATGTTTTGAGACAGAGTAGTACATTTGTGAATGAAATTTTATGGCTTTTTTCACTTAGTTGGAACCATTGTGTGTGGAAAAGTGAGAAAATTGCTTTCTGCTGTAGAGTCTGGCATTCATTGTAGATTTAAGCTTATTTTTCTGGGGGCAAATCTTATTCAATAAAATACTACTCTTTATACTAAAAAACAAAAACAGTGGTGATGTGTGGTCATTATCCTCAGCAAACTAATCCAGGGAAAGAAAACCAAACGCCACATTCTCACTTATAATGGGAGCTGAAAAATGAGATCACATGGACTCAGGAAGGGGAGCAACACACACTGGGGCCTTTCGGGAGGCAGAGCGTTAAGAAGAACAGCTACTGCATGCTGGGCTTAATGCCTAGGTGATGGGTTGACAGGTGCAGCAAACCACCATGGCACACGTTTACCTTAGTAACAAATCTGCACATCCTGCACATATACCCCAGAACTTAGAAACGAAACGAAACAAAAGAAAACGAAAAAGCAATAGCAAAACGCTAAAGGCAAACTAAAGTTTCAAACTCAGAACGTGACAGACCAATGTTTGGTTCAAATCATGGTTCTCAACCCAGGTGCCATAAGGTCAGGATAAAGAATTTGATTACATATTGTAAATAAGTCATGCAGCAAATGACCAGAAAGATTATTCTCAACATATGTGGGTCTTCTAATTCAATGGTGACGCTATCTACCAGGACATAGCATTAGATTCCAAAGGGCCGGGTCCCGCCACACAGGCCTCCCACCCTAATGACAATGGGAAGCCCTACGTGGTTTTACCTGTGCTTCTCAGCAACTGGCTATAAATCAGGTTGCCACCACTCCCAGATTTAGTTGCATTCATTTGCTGGAAGAGCTCACAGCACGCAGGGAAGCACTTACATTTGCCGTTGTAGTTTAGCGGACATTGCAAAAAGTTCAGAAATTAATGTGGGGCCCGGCATGTGGGGAGGGGCGCACTACCTTCCAGGAAGTGTTATCCAGAAGCTCTCTGATCCCAGTCCTTTTGGGTTTTTATGGAGACCTCATTCTACAGGCATGATGGGTTAAACCATAGGCTATTGGTGATCAACTCCACCTGAAGCTCTCAACCCTCCCTGGAAATTGGGGTTGAGGCTTTGCCATTCTCAGTCTGACTAAAAGAATTTACCCAAACGGAATTTTGAAACAGATGAGCATAACTGGAATCTTAATTAGATGATTGGATTATCTGGAGCCACACCTTGATATTCCTAACCCGAGCACCCTCATCCAACGAATGCTCCACCCAACTGGCTCCCAAGTCTCTACGTGGTTCCAGAGCAAAAGAATGTTTATACAACGCATATCTCCACCTTTTCTTCAAAGTCTTTTCGCTTACACGGAAAGACTTCTTAAACTGCCATGCATCAGGATCAGGGGGAGGTCTTGTTACAACGCAGATCTGTGGATCTCCGGGGTTTGATTGTGGCAAGGATGCTGCTGGTGTCAAAACCACAACGTGGGAACCACAGAACCACTAGTTGGTTCTCAGTGTTTCAGTGCATACAATTCCTAACATATCTGGCCAAGAAAACTTGTAAGTTCTTAGATTGTCCCAAAGGTGGCGCATGAAATCAAAGCAAGAGAACTGTTTCCTACGAGGTGTAGCCTGGGAAAGTTGGGGGTGACTGATGGAAAGGAGGAGTGAAGCTCCGCCCTTTCCGCTGCTAGGCTGCGCCCGAGGCTATTGAAACCCACCCTGGCTGGCCTGTACTCAGATCTTCGCGGAGCGGATCAGCGGCCGGAGCGTTTGGCGGACTCTGCGTGGACTTGGAGCTCACAGCGTCTTGCGACTTGGAAGCGGATTCAGAGGACAGGACAGAACACTTGGGCAAGTGAATCTCTGTCTGTCTGTCTGTCTGTCTGTCTGTCTGTCTGTCTCATTGGTTGGTTGATTTCCATTTTCTTAAGGGGCACATACCTCACACCGCACACACACACACACACACACACACGCACACACACTCCTTCCTTCTGCGAGTTAGAAAATTAGTAGGGGCCCCTGGGAGCTGCAGGTTTCCTAATCATGTCTGCACCTAAGAACAGTAGGGTCTCGTCTGGCTCTTCTTATGAACGGTCCCCCAGCCCGGACTCCCCAAGGTCCATGCGAGCTTCACCCAGCTTCTCCCTCTCCCCTATCAGAAACTCAGGCTTAAGGGGAAGCTCCTCACCAGGGATCCGGAGCTACCATTCACCATCCCCTAGGGCTTCACCACACTCACCTCTGTCATCACCAGAATCCCACAAGCTCCCATTTCCCTGTCCTCGCCGTGATGGGCAATCAATGAAGCCATTGGGCTCTCCCGGGTCCTCCTCTGAGGATTCCTCAGAGTCCCCACGTTCATCAATAATATACCACATGTTCTTACTGCCATCACCCAGCAGCTCACCCCCAGCTCTCGGGGGGTCTCCTGTGTCTCCCAGCTACTCTCCAAACAACCCCAGATTTCAGCTGGAGTCAGCCCCCCACACCCAGGAATCACCTACAAACTCACGAGCCTCACGGTGCTCCACCCCTGTGTCTTTCATCTCTTCACCCCCAGGCCTCAGGGACTCTCCTGTGGCTCCCAGTTACTCTCCAGCCATCCCCAGGTTCCTGCGGGAGTCAGCCCCATGCACCCAGGAGTCCCCCAGAGACTCACACGTCTCAGGAGAATATGAGCGGTCCCCCAGCCCTGACTCCTCAAGATTCATGCCTGCCTCACCCAGCTTCTCCCTCTCCCCTCCCAGAAACTCAGACCCAAGGGGCAGCTCCTCACCAGGGATGTGGAAGTACTCTACATCACCCCGCAGGGCTTCACCACTCTCACATCCATCATCAACAGAATTCCACAACTTTACGTTTCCCTTTCCTAACCAAGCAGGACAGTCACTCATGTCATTGTGTTCTCCCGCGTCCTCCTCTGGAGATTCTCCACAGTCACCTCATTCATCAATAATATACCATATGTTCTTACTGCCATCATCCAGCAGCTCACCCCCAGCCAACCATGACTCGCCTGTCTGTCCCAGCTACTCTCCAACTACGCCCAGATTTCAGCGGCAGTCTCTACCCCACACCCCAGAAACACCTACAAACTCACAGACCTCAGTGAGATCCTCGCCAGTCTCTCTCACGTCTTCACCCCCAGCCCTTACGGACCCTCCAGTCTGTCCCAGCTACTCTCCAACCACGCCCACATTTCAGCGCGGGTCAGTTCCAGGAACCCAGGGATCACCACCAAGCCCACCACTTTCACTGAGTTACTCCCCAGTCTCTAGCACGTCTTTATCTCCAACCCTCAGGGACTCGCCTGTCTGTCCCAGCTACTCTCCAAACACGCCCGCACTTCAGCGGGAGTCCGTTGCAGGCACCCAGAAATCATCACCAAACTCACCAATTTCACTGCGTTACTCCCCAGTCTCTCTCATGTCTTCACCATCCCTCAGGGACTCTCCCGTCTGTCCCAGCTACTCTCCAACCACGCCCACATTTCAGCTGGAGTCAGTTCCAGGCACCCCGGACTCACCACCAAACTCCCCAATTTCACTCAGTTACTCCTCAGTCTCTAGCACGTCTTTATCTCCAACCCTCAGGGACTCTCCTGTGTGTCCCAGCTACTCTCCAACCACGCCCACACTTCAGCGGGAGTCAGTTCCAGGCACCCAGGAATCACCATCAAACTCACCAATTTCACTGCGTTACTCCCCAGTCTCTCTCATGTCTTCACCATCCCTCAGGGACTCTCCTGTGTGTCCCAGCTACTCTCCAACCACGCCCACATTTCAGCTGGGGTCAGTTCCAGGCACCCCGGAGTCACCACCAAACTCACCAGTTTCACTGAGGTACTCCCCGGTCTCTCTCATGTCTTCACCCCCAGCCCTCAGGGACTCTCCTGTGTGTCCCAGCTCCTCTCCATCCATGCCCAGATTTCAGCGGGAGTCAGTTCCAGGCACCCAGGTATCACCACCAAACTCAGCAGTTTCGCTGAGTTACTCCCCAGTCTCTCTCATGTCTTCACCCCCAGCACCCTGGGACTCTCCTGTCTGTCCCAGCTACTCTCCCACCACGCCCAGATTTCAGCGGGAGTCAGCCTCCCACACTCCGGAATCACCTACAGACTCACAGACTTCACTGAGGTCCTCCCTGGTCTCTCTCAGGTCTTTGCCCTCAGCCCACAGGGACTCTTGTGTCTCTTTCAGCTACTCTCCAAACTTCTCTAGATTCCAGCTGGAGTCAGTTCCAGGCACCCACGATACACCACCGAACTCACGAATTTCACTGACTTACTCCCCAGTCTCCCTCATGTTCTCACCCCCAGCCCTCAGGGACTCTTCTGTCTCTCTCAGCTACTCTCCAACCATCTCCAGATTGCACCTGGAGTCAGCTTCCCGCACCCAGGAATCATCTACAAACTCACGGACCTTACTGCCACCCTCCCCCGTTTCTTTCACCTCTTCACCCCCTGCCTTAAGGGACTCTCCTGGGCCTCCCAGCTTCTCTCCAGCCTTCCCCAGATTTCTGCCACACTCAGCCCCAGGCACCCAGGGCCACCATAGACACTCACAGGCCTCACGAGACTATCTCCCTATGACCTGTACCTACACAGGGATGGCTCTCACGCATCCCTCAGTGACCCCAAACCCATCTCCACTTACACTCAGACACTCCCAGGGCCTGACAGCTACTCCCCGTTATTGTCCTTCAGTTCGAAGCCCTGGCCAATCTACTAGCCCACATGACGCAGTTACCTGGCCATTTCTCCACGGTTCCCGTGAGGGCCCCACACCCAGCCGCACAAGAGCCCCTCCTGCATTCCGTCCTCACACGCAGGCCTGTCCATCTACTTGCTACTGTCACACTCTTGCCAGCAGAAGAGGCCCCTGTAATGGCCGATATCACCACCCAGTCTATCCTCACCCCACAGCTGTGCAGCGGGTCCCTCCTGCTGGCCCACGTGGCTGCCAGAGCCCATGCTGGCACGACGCTCCAGCAGGTCGGCGTCCCTGCGGGCCACACTACCGGTGACATGGCTAGCATGACCCTCCTTCCTGGCAGTGACACTGTTGATGTGAACCCCAGTTTCACATCTGTCATTTCTAAATACGACCATTTTCCCTTTTCGCTCTCCCTTCGTTTCACAGGGCCTTTCGTTCTCTCTGTTTCTGCCTCCGTTTCAGATATTTACTCACCTTTTTCTCTCTCACTATGTCTGCCGTGGTCTCCATGAGAGTGCGCCACATAAGATTCCCTCATTAAAAGTCATGAATTGAGTGGCTTTTAGTATACCTGTGGTTGTGCACATTCAATTATAATTCGCAATCCATTGTAGAACGTCTTATCACCCCCGACCAGAGAAAAACCCTGGAGACATTAGTCACTCCTCATTCTGTCTCAAACCCCCTCCCTGACCCTCAGCCCTAGGTAGCAACTACCTAGTGCGATCAATCCCATACGCATAGATTTCCATATTGTAGACATTTCCTATAAACGGAATTGCACAATAGGTGAGCTGTTATGACTGACATAACACGTAGCACAATATTTTCAAGATTCATCCACATTGTAGGCTTACCCACGGGGGGAAACCATTTTTTTGGGGGGTTTTAGTAACACCGGGTGTTTTCTCCTTCCTTTCGTCCTTCTTTCCTTCCTTCTTTCCTTCCTTCCTACCTTCATTCTTTCCTTCCTTCCTTCTTTCCTTCCTTCCTTCCTTCCTTCCTTCCTCCTATTTCTCTCTTACTCCTTCTGCCCTCTCTCTTTCATATGCCTTAGGTGCATCCCACATTCTGCATTTTTTTGGGGAAATCCACGACAGGTGCAGGAAAATTGTGTTATTGTAACTACTTACTGATATCTCTCTTTCACGGCTCTCCATCAGTTGTGAACATCTACTGGTTTATCCCAAGTCACTAAGCATATTTTTATTAGGTACACCTGTTTTTCCTTATACAGCTGTTTCTGGAGTCTAGGGTCGCATACTCATAAACCCAGTGTAACTCAGAAACGCATCTAATAGTCCAATAAACCCATCATAACGTTGAAAAATCATAAATCAAACCATCATAAGTCACGGTTTGTCCGTGGATATGGGCGTCATCAATTCCATTGTATTCAGTCATGCTGTACACCATTAACCATGGCAGACTGACTGGGAGTGGATATTGATAGCATTATAAAAGTCAGTTATTAGAGGGATACTTCTTTAACCTGACTGAAGAACTGATCTAATGGCTTTAGTCGAGTGCATGATTATGTGAGATGTTTTGAGACAGAGTAGTACATTTGTGAATGAAATTTTATGGCTTTTTTCACTTAGTAGGAACCATTGTGTGTGGAAAAGTGAGAAAATTGCTTTCTGCTGTAGAGTCTGGCATTCATTGTAGATTTAAGCTTATTTTTCTGGGGGCAAATCTTATTCAATAAAATACTACTCTTTATACTAAAAAACAAAAACAGTGGTGATGTGTGGTCATTATCCTCAGCAAACTAATCCAGGGAAAGAAAACCAAACGCCACATTCTCACTTATAATGGGAGCTGAAAAATGAGATCACATGGACACAGGAAGGGGAGCAACACACACTGGGGCCTTTCGGGAGGCAGAGCGTTAAGAAGAACAGCTACTGCATGCTGGGCTTAATGCCTAGGTGATGGGTTGACAGGTGCAGCAAACCACCATGGCACACGTTTACCTTAGTAACAAATCTGCACATCCTGCACATATACCCCAGAACTTAGAAACGAAACGAAACAAAAGAAAACGAAAAAGCAATAGCAAAACGCTAAAGGCAAACTAAAGTTTCAAACTCAGAACGTGACAGACCAATGTTTGGTTCAAATCATGGTTCTCAACCCAGGTGCCATAAGGTCAGGATAAAGAATTTGATTACATATTGTAAATAAGTCATGCAGCAAATGACCAGAAAGATTATTCTCAACATATGTGGGTCTTCTAATTCAATGGTGACGCTATCTACCAGGACATAGCATTAGATTCCAAAGGGCCGGGTCCCGCCACACAGGCCTCCCACACTAATGACAATGGGAAGCCCTACGTGGTTTTACCTGTGCTTCTCAGCAACTGGCTATAAATCAGGTTGCCACCACTCCCAGATTTAGTTGCATTCATTTGCTGGAAGAGCTCACAGCACGCAGGGAAGCACTTACATTTGCCGTTGTAGTTTAGCGGACATTGCAAAAAGTTCAGAAATTAATGTGGGGCCCGGCATGTGGGGAGGGGCGCACTACCTTCCAGGAAGTGTTATCCAGAAGCTCTCTGATCCCAGTCCTTTTGGGTTTTTATGGAGACCTCATTCTACAGGCATGATGGGTTAAACCATAGGCTATTGGTGATCAACTCCACCTGAAGCTCTCAACCCTCCCTGGAAATTGGGGTTGAGGCTTTGCCATTCTCAGTCTGACTAAAAGAATTTACCCAAACGGAATTTTGAAACAGATGAGCATAACTGGAATCTTAATTAGATGATTGGATTATCTGGAGCCACACCTTGATATTCCTAACCCGAGCACCCTCATCCAACGAATGCTCCACCCAACTGGCTCCCAAGTCTCTACGTGGTTCCAGAGCAAAAGAATGTTTATACAACGCATATCTCCACCTTTTCTTCAAAGTCTTTTCGCTTACACGGAAAGACTTCTTAAACTGCCATGCATCAGGATCAGGGGGAGGTCTTGTTACAACGCAGATCTGTGGATCTCCGGGGTTTGATTGTGGCAAGGATGCTGCTGGTGTCAAAACCACAACGTGGGAACCACAGAACCACTAGTTGGTTCTCAGTGTTTCAGTGCATACAATTCCTAACATATCTGGCCAAGAAAACTTGTAAGTTCTTAGATTGTCCCAAAGGTGGCGCATGAAATCAAAGCAAGAGAACTGTTTCCTACGAGGTGTAGCCTGGGAAAGTTGGGGGTGACTGATGGAAAGGAGGAGTGAAGCTCCGCCCTTTCCGCTGCTAGGCTGCGCCCGAGGCTATTGAAACCCACCCTGGCTGGCCTGTACTCAGATCTTCGCGGAGCGGATCAGCGGCCGGAGCGTTTGGCGGACTCTGCGTGGACTTGGAGCTCACAGCGTCTTGCGACTTGGAAGCGGATTCAGAGGACAGGACAGAACACTTGGGCAAGTGAATCTCTGTCTGTCTGTCTGTCTGTCTGTCTCATTGGTTGGTTGATTTCCATTTTCTTAAGGGGCACATACCTCACACCGCACACACACACACACACACACACACACGCACACACACTCCTTCCTTCTGCGAGTTAGAAAATTAGTAGGGGCCCCTGGGAGCTGCAGGTTTCCTAATCATGTCTGCACCTAAGAACAGTAGGGTCTCGTCTGGCTCTTCTTATGAACGGTCCCCCAGCCCGGACTCCCCAAGGTCCATGCGAGCTTCACCCAGCTTCTCCCTCTCCCCTGTCAGAAACTCAGGCTTAAGGGGAAGCTCCTCACCAGGGATCCGGAGCTACCATTCACCATCCCCTAGGGCTTCACCACACTCACCTCTGTCATCACCAGAATCCCACAAGCTCCCATTTCCCTGTCCTCGCCGTGATGGGCAATCAATGAAGCCATTGGGCTCTCCCGGGTCCTCCTCTGAGGATTCCTCAGAGTCCCCACGTTCATCAATAATATACCACATGTTCTTACTGCCATCACCCAGCAGCTCACCCCCAGCTCTCGGGGGGTCTCCTGTGTCTCCCAGCTACTCTCCAAACAACCCCAGATTTCAGCTGGAGTCAGCCCCCCACACCCAGGAATCACCTACAAACTCACGAGCCTCACGGTGCTCCACCCCTGTGTCTTTCATCTCTTCACCCCCAGGCCTCAGGGACTCTCCTGTGGCTCCCAGTTACTCTCCAGCCATCCCCAGGTTCCTGCGGGAGTCAGCCCCATGCACCCAGGAGTCCCCCAGAGACTCACACGTCTCAGGAGAATATGAGCGGTCCCCCAGCCCTGACTCCTCAAGATTCATGCCTGCCTCACCCAGCTTCTCCCTCTCCCCTCCCAGAAACTCAGACCCAAGGGGCAGCTCCTCACCAGGGATGTGGAAGTACTCTACATCACCCCGCAGGGCTTCACCACTCTCACATCCATCATCAACAGAATTCCACAACTTTACGTTTCCCTTTCCTAACCAAGCAGGACAGTCACTCATGTCATTGTGTTCTCCCGCGTCCTCCTCTGGAGATTCTCCACAGTCACCTCATTCATCAATAATATACCATATGTTCTTACTGCCATCATCCAGCAGCTCACCCCCAGCCAACCATGACTCGCCTGTCTGTCCCAGCTACTCTCCAACTACGCCCAGATTTCAGCGGCAGTCTCTACCCCACACCCCAGAAACACCTACAAACTCACAGACCTCAGTGAGATCCTCGCCAGTCTCTCTCACGTCTTCACCCCCAGCCCTTACGGACCCTCCAGTCTGTCCCAGCTACTCTCCAACCACGCCCACATTTCAGCGCGGGTCAGTTCCAGGAACCCAGGGATCACCACCAAGCCCACCACTTTCACTGAGTTACTCCCCAGTCTCTAGCACGTCTTTATCTCCAACCCTCAGGGACTCGCCTGTCTGTCCCAGCTACTCTCCAAACACGCCCGCACTTCAGCGGGAGTCCGTTGCAGGCACCCAGAAATCATCACCAAACTCACCAATTTCACTGCGTTACTCCCCAGTCTCTCTCATGTCTTCACCATCCCTCAGGGACTCTCCCGTCTGTCCCAGCTACTCTCCAACCACGCCCACATTTCAGCTGGAGTCAGTTCCAGGCACCCCGGACTCACCACCAAACTCCCCAATTTCACTCAGTTACTCCTCAGTCTCTAGCACGTCTTTATCTCCAACCCTCAGGGACTCTCCTGTGTGTCCCAGCTACTCTCCAACCACGCCCACACTTCAGCGGGAGTCAGTTCCAGGCACCCAGGAATCACCATCAAACTCAGCAATTTCACTGCGTTACTCCCCAGTCTCTCTCATGTCTTCACCATCCCTCAGGGACTCTCCTGTGTGTCCCAGCTACTCTCCAACCACGCCCACATTTCAGCTGGGGTCAGTTCCAGACACCCCGGAGTCACCACCAAACTCACCAGTTTCACTGAGGTACTCCCCGGTCTCTCTCATGTCTTCACCCCCAGCCCTCAGGGACTCTCCTGTGTGTCCCAGCTCCTCTCCATCCATGCCCAGATTTCAGCGGGAGTCAGTTCCAGGCACCCAGGTATCACCACCAAACTCAGCAGTTTCGCTGAGTTACTCCCCAGTCTCTCTCATGTCTTCACCCCCAGCACCCTGGGACTCTCCTGTCTGTCCCAGCTACTCTCCCACCACGCCCAGATTTCAGCGGGAGTCAGCCTCCCACACTCCGGAATCACCTACAGACTCACAGACTTCACTGAGGTCCTCCCTGGTCTCTCTCAGGTCTTTGCCCTCAGCCCACAGGGACTCTTGTGTCTCTTTCAGCTACTCTCCAAACTTCTCTAGATTCCAGCTGGAGTCAGTTCCAGGCACCCACGATACACCACCGAACTCACGAATTTCACTGACTTACTCCCCAGTCTCCCTCATGTTCTCACCCCCAGCCCTCAGGGACTCTTCTGTCTCTCTCAGCTACTCTCCAACCATCTCCAGATTGCACCTGGAGTCAGCTTCCCGCACCCAGGAATCATCTACAAACTCACGGACCTTACTGCCACCCTCCCCCGTTTCTTTCACCTCTTCACCCCCTGCCTTAAGGGACTCTCCTGGGCCTCCCAGCTTCTCTCCAGCCTTCCCCAGATTTCTGCCACACTCAGCCCCAGGCACCCAGGGCCACCATAGACACTCACAGGCCTCACGAGACTATCTCCCTATGACCTGTACCTACACAGGGATGGCTCTCACGCATCCCTCAGTGACCCCAAACCCATCTCCACTTACACTCAGACACTCCCAGGGCCTGACAGCTACTCCCCGTTATTGTCCTTCAGTTCGAAGCCCTGGCCAATCTACTAGCCCACATGACGCAGTTACCTGGCCATTTCTCCACGGTTCCCGTGAGGGCCCCACACCCAGCCGCACAAGAGCCCCTCCTGCATTCCGTCCTCACACGCAGGCCTGTCCATCTACTTGCTACTGTCACACTCTTGCCAGCAGAAGAGGCCCCTGTAATGGCCGATATCACCACCCAGTCTATCCTCACCCCACAGCTGTGCAGCGGGTCCCTCCTGCTGGCCCACGTGGCTGCCAGAGCCCATGCTGGCACGACGCTCCAGCAGGTCGGCGTCCCTGCGGGCCACACTACCGGTGACATGGCTAGCATGACCCTCCTTCCTGGCAGTGACACTGTTGATGTGAACCCCAGTTTCACATCTGTCATTTCTAAATACGACCATTTTCCCTTTTCGCTCTCCCTTCGTTTCACAGGGCCTTTCGTTCTCTCTGTTTCTGCCTCCGTTTCAGATATTTACTCACCTTTTTCTCTCTCACTATGTCTGCCGTGGTCTCCATGAGAGTGCGCCACATAAGATTCCCCCATTAAAAGTCATGAATTGAGTGGCTTTTAGTATACCTGTGGTTGTGCACATTCAATTATAATTCGCAATCCATTGTAGAACGTCTTATCACCCCCGACCAGAGAAAAACCCTGGAGACATTAGTCACTCCTCATTCTGTCTCAAACCCCCTCCCTGACCCTCAGCCCTAGGTAGCAACTACCTAGTGCGATCAATCCCATACGCATAGATTTCCATATTGTAGACATTTCCTATAAACGGAATTGCACAATAGGTGAGCTGTTATGACTGACATAACACGTAGCACAATATTTTCAAGATTCATCCACATTGTAGGCTTACCCACAGGGGGAAACCATTTTTTTGGGGTGTTTTAGTAACACCGGGTGTTTTCTCCTTCCTTTCCTCCTTCTTTCCTTCCTTCCTTCCTTCCTTCCTACCTTCCTTCTTTCCTTCCTTCCTTCTTTCCTTCCTTCCTTCCTTCCTTCCTCCTATTTCTCTCTTACTCCTTCTGCCCTCTCTCTTTCATATGCCTTAGGTGCATCCCACATTCTGCATTTTTTTGGGGAAATCCACGACAGGTGCAGGAAAATTGTGTTATTGTAACTATTTACCGCTATCTCTCTTTCACGGCTCTCCATCAGTTGTGAACATCTACTGGTTTATCCCAAGTCACTAAGCATATTTTTATTAGGTACACCTGTTTTTCCTTATACAGCTGTTTCTGGAGTCTAGGGTCGCATACTCATAAACCCAGTGTAACTCAGAAACGCATCTAATAGTCCAATAAACCCATCATAACGTTGAAAAATCATAAATCAAACCATCATAAGTCACGGTTTGTCCGTGGATATGGGCGTCATCAATTCCATTGTATTCAGTCATGCTGTACACCATTAACCATGGCAGACTGACTGGGAGTGGATATTGATAGCATTATAAAAGTCAGTTATTAGAGGGATACTTCTTTAACCTGACTGAAGAACTGATCTAATGGCTTTAGTACAGGGCATGATTATGTGAGATGTTTTGAGACAGAGTAGTACATTTGTGAATGAAATTTTATGGCTTTTTTCACTTAGTAGGAACCATTGTGTGTGGAAAAGTGAGAAAATTGCTTTCTGCTGTAGAGTCTGGCATTCATTGTAGATTTAAGCTTATTTTTCTGGGGGCAAATCTTATTCAATAAAATACTACTCTTTATACTAAAAAACAAAAACAGTGGTGATGTGTGGTCATTATCCTCAGCAAACTAATCCAGGGAAAGAAAAACAAACGCCACATTCTCACTTATAATGGGAGCTGAAAAATGAGATCACATGGACTCAGGAAGGGGAGCAACACACACTGGGGCCTTTCGGGAGGCAGAGCGTTAAGAAGAACAGCTACTGCATGCTGGGCTTAATGCCTAGGTGATGGGTTGACAGGTGCAGCAAACCACCATGGCACACGTTTACCTTAGTAACAAATCTGCACATCCTGCACATATACCCCAGAACTTAGAAACGAAACGAAACAAAAGAAAACGAAAAAGCAATAGCAAAACGCTAAAGGCAAACTAAAGTTTCAAACTCAGAACGTGACAGACCAATGTTTGGTTCAAATCATGGTTCTCAACCCAGGTGCCATAAGGTCAGGATAAAGAATTTGATTACATATTGTAAATAAGTCATGCAGCAAATGACCAGAAAGATTATTCTCAACATATGTGTGTCTTCTAATTCAATGGTGACGCTATCTACCAGGACATAGCATTAGATTCCAAAGGGCCGGGTCCCGCCACACAGGCCTCCCACCCTAATGACAATGGGAAGCCCTACGTGGTTTTACCTGTGCTTCTCAGCAACTGGCTATAAATCAGGTTGCCACCACTCCCAGATTTAGTTGCATTCATTTGCTGGAAGAGCTCACAGCACGCAGGGAAGCACTTACATTTGCCGTTGTAGTTTAGCGGACATTGCAAAAAGTTCAGAAATTAATGTGGGGCCCGGCATGTGGGAGGGGCCCATTACCTTCCAGGAAGTGTTATCCAGAAGCTCTCTGATCCCAGTCCTTTTGGGTTTTTATGGAGACCTCATTCTACAGGCATGATGGGTTAAACCATAGGCTATTGGTGATCAACTCCACCTGAAGCTCTCAACCCTCCCTGGAAATTGGGGTTGAGGCTTTGCCATTCTCAGTCTGACTAAAAGAATTTACCCAAACGGAATTTTGAAACAGATGAGCATAACTGGAATCTTAATTAGATGATTGGATTATCTGGAGCCACACCTTGATATTCCTAACCCGAGCACCCTCATCCAACGAATGCTCCACCCAACTGGCTCCCAAGTCTCTACGTGGTTCCAGAGCAAAAGAATGTTTATACAACGCATATCTCCACCTTTTCTTCAAAGTCTTTTCGCTTACACGGAAAGACTTCTTAAACTGCCATGCATCAGGATCAGGGGGAGGTCTTGTTACAACGCAGATCTGTGGATCTCCGGGGTTTGATTGTGGCAAGGATGCTGCTGGTGTCAAAACCACAACGTGGGAACCACAGAACCACTAGTTGGTTCTCAGTGTTTCAGTGCATACAATTCCTAACATATCTGGCCAAGAAAACTTGTAAGTTCTTAGATTGTCCCAAAGGTGGCGCATGAAATCAAAGCAAGAGAACTGTTTCCTACGAGGTGTAGCCTGGGAAAGTTGGGGGTGACTGATGGAAAGGAGGAGTGAAGCTCCGCCCTTTCCGCTGCTAGGCTGCGCCCGAGGCTATTGAAACCCACCCTGGCTGGCCTGTACTCAGATCTTCGCGGAGCGGATCAGCGGCCGGAGCGTTTGGCGGACTCTGCGTGGACTTGGAGCTCACAGCGTCTTGCGACTTGGAAGCGGATTCAGAGGACAGGACAGAACACTTGGGCAAGTGAATCTCTGTCTGTCTGTCTGTCTGTCTGTCTGTCTGTCTGTCTCATTGGTTGGTTGATTTCCATTTTCTTAAGGGGCACATACCTCACACCGCACACACACACACACACACACACACGCACACACACTCCTTCCTTCTGCGAGTTAGAAAATTAGTAGGGGCCCCTGGGAGCTGCAGGTTTCCTAATCATGTCTGCACCTAAGAACAGTAGGGTCTCGTCTGGCTCTTCTTATGAACGGTCCCCCAGCCCGGACTCCCCAAGGTCCATGCGAGCTTCACCCAGCTTCTCCCTCTCCCCTATCAGAAACTCAGGCTTAAGGGGAAGCTCCTCACCAGGGATCCGGAGCTACCATTCACCATCCCCTAGGGCTTCACCACACTCACCTCTGTCATCACCAGAATCCCACAAGCTCCCATTTCCCTGTCCTCGCCGTGATGGGCAATCAATGAAGCCATTGGGCTCTCCCGGGTCCTCCTCTGAGGATTCCTCAGAGTCCCCACGTTCATCAATAATATACCACATGTTCTTACTGCCATCACCCAGCAGCTCACCCCCAGCTCTCGGGGGGTCTCCTGTGTCTCCCAGCTACTCTCCAAACAACCCCAGATTTCAGCTGGAGTCAGCCCCCCACACCCAGGAATCACCTACAAACTCACGAGCCTCACGGTGCTCCACCCCTGTGTCTTTCATCTCTTCACCCCCAGGCCTCAGGGACTCTCCTGTGGCTCCCAGTTACTCTCCAGCCATCCCCAGGTTCCTGCGGGAGTCAGCCCCATGCACCCAGGAGTCCCCCAGAGACTCACACGTCTCAGGAGAATATGAGCGGTCCCCCAGCCCTGACTCCTCAAGATTCATGCCTGCCTCACCCAGCTTCTCCCTCTCCCCTCCCAGAAACTCAGACCCAAGGGGCAGCTCCTCACCAGGGATGTGGAAGTACTCTACATCACCCCGCAGGGCTTCACCACTCTCACATCCATCATCAACAGAATTCCACAACTTTACGTTTCCCTTTCCTAACCAAGCAGGACAGTCACTCATGTCATTGTGTTCTCCCGCGTCCTCCTCTGGAGATTCTCCACAGTCACCTCATTCATCAATAATATACCATATGTTCTTACTGCCATCATCCAGCAGCTCACCCCCAGCCAACCATGACTCGCCTGTCTGTCCCAGCTACTCTCCAACTACGCCCAGATTTCAGCGGCAGTCTCTACCCCACACCCCAGAAACACCTACAAACTCACAGACCTCAGTGAGATCCTCGCCAGTCTCTCTCACGTCTTCACCCCCAGCCCTTACGGACCCTCCAGTCTGTCCCAGCTACTCTCCAACCACGCCCACATTTCAGCGCGGGTCAGTTCCAGGAACCCAGGGATCACCACCAAGCCCACCACTTTCACTGAGTTACTCCCCAGTCTCTAGCACGTCTTTATCTCCAACCCTCAGGGACTCGCCTGTCTGTCCCAGCTACTCTCCAAACACGCCCGCACTTCAGCGGGAGTCCGTTGCAGGCACCCAGAAATCATCACCAAACTCACCAATTTCACTGCGTTACTCCCCAGTCTCTCTCATGTCTTCACCATCCCTCAGGGACTCTCCCGTCTGTCCCAGCTACTCTCCAACCACGCCCACATTTCAGCTGGAGTCAGTTCCAGGCACCCCGGACTCACCACCAAACTCCCCAATTTCACTCAGTTACTCCTCAGTCTCTAGCACGTCTTTATCTCCAACCCTCAGGGACTCTCCTGTGTGTCCCAGCTACTCTCCAACCACGCCCACACTTCAGCGGGAGTCAGTTCCAGGCACCCAGGAA
Organism: Pan troglodytes; assembly: GCF_028858775.2. Classification (NCBI taxonomy): domain Eukaryota; kingdom Metazoa; phylum Chordata; class Mammalia; order Primates; family Hominidae; genus Pan; species Pan troglodytes. The sequence continues at coordinate 9,453,653 of NC_072412.2, forward strand.
TCACCATCAAACTCACCAATTTCACTGCGTTACTCCCCAGTCTCTCTCATGTCTTCACCATCCCTCAGGGACTCTCCTGTGTGTCCCAGCTACTCTCCAACCACGCCCACATTTCAGCTGGGGTCAGTTCCAGGCACCCCGGAGTCACCACCAAACTCACCAGTTTCACTGAGGTACTCCCCGGTCTCTCTCATGTCTTCACCCCCAGCCCTCAGGGACTCTCCTGTGTGTCCCAGCTCCTCTCCATCCATGCCCAGATTTCAGCGGGAGTCAGTTCCAGGCACCCAGGTATCACCACCAAACTCAGCAGTTTCGCTGAGTTACTCCCCAGTCTCTCTCATGTCTTCACCCCCAGCACCCTGGGACTCTCCTGTCTGTCCCAGCTACTCTCCCACCACGCCCAGATTTCAGCGGGAGTCAGCCTCCCACACTCCGGAATCACCTACAGACTCACAGACTTCACTGAGGTCCTCCCTGGTCTCTCTCAGGTCTTTGCCCTCAGCCCACAGGGACTCTTGTGTCTCTTTCAGCTACTCTCCAAACTTCTCTAGATTCCAGCTGGAGTCAGTTCCAGGCACCCACGATACACCACCGAACTCACGAATTTCACTGACTTACTCCCCAGTCTCCCTCATGTTCTCACCCCCAGCCCTCAGGGACTCTTCTGTCTCTCTCAGCTACTCTCCAACCATCTCCAGATTGCACCTGGAGTCAGCTTCCCGCACCCAGGAATCATCTACAAACTCACGGACCTTACTGCCACCCTCCCCCGTTTCTTTCACCTCTTCACCCCCTGCCTTAAGGGACTCTCCTGGGCCTCCCAGCTTCTCTCCAGCCTTCCCCAGATTTCTGCCACACTCAGCCCCAGGCACCCAGGGCCACCATAGACACTCACAGGCCTCACGAGACTATCTCCCTATGACCTGTACCTACACAGGGATGGCTCTCACGCATCCCTCAGTGACCCCAAACCCATCTCCACTTACACTCAGACACTCCCAGGGCCTGACAGCTACTCCCCGTTATTGTCCTTCAGTTCGAAGCCCTGGCCAATCTACTAGCCCACATGACGCAGTTACCTGGCCATTTCTCCACGGTTCCCGTGAGGGCCCCACACCCAGCCGCACAAGAGCCCCTCCTGCATTCCGTCCTCACACGCAGGCCTGTCCATCTACTTGCTACTGTCACACTCTTGCCAGCAGAAGAGGCCCCTGTAATGGCCGATATCACCACCCAGTCTATCCTCACCCCACAGCTGTGCAGCGGGTCCCTCCTGCTGGCCCACGTGGCTGCCAGAGCCCATGCTGGCACGACGCTCCAGCAGGTCGGCGTCCCTGCGGGCCACACTACCGGTGACATGGCTAGCATGACCCTCCTTCCTGGCAGTGACACTGTTGATGTGAACCCCAGTTTCACATCTGTCATTTCTAAATACGACCATTTTCCCTTTTCGCTCTCCCTTCCTTTCACAGGGCTTTTCGTTCTCTCGGTTTCTGCCTCCGTTTCAGATATTTACTCACCTTTTTCTCTCTCACTATGTCTGCCGTGGTCTCCATGAGAGTGCGCCACATAAGATTCCCCCATTAAAAGTCATGAATTGAGTGGCTTTTAGTATACCTGTGGTTGTGCACCTTCAATTATAATTCGCAATCCATTGTAGAACGTCTTATCACCCCCGACCAGAGAAAAACCCTGGAGACATTAGTCACTCCTCATTCTGTCTCAAACCCCCTCCCTGACCCTCAGCCCTAGGTAGCAACTACCTAGTGCGATCAATCCCATACGCATAGATTTCCATATTGTAGACATTTCCTAAAAACGGAATTGCACAATAGGTGAGCTGTTATGACTGACATAACACGTAGCACAATATTTTCAAGATTCATCCACATTGTAGGCTTACCCACAGGGGGAAACCATTTTTTTGGCGGGTTTTAGTAACACCGGGTGTTTTCTCCTTCCTTTCGTCCTTCCTTCCTTCCTTCCTTCCTACCTTCCTTCTTTCCTTCCTTCCTTCTTTCCTTCCTTCCTTCCTTCCTTCCTTCCTTCCTTCCTCCTATTTCTCTCTTACTCCTTCTGCCCTCTCTCTTTCATATGCCTTAGGTGCATCCCACATTCTGCATTTTTTTGGGGAAATCCACGACAGGTGCAGGAAAATTGTGTTATTGTAACTATTTACCGCTATCTCTCTTTCACGGCTCTCCATCAGTTGTGAACATCTACTGGTTTATCCCAAGTCACTAAGCATATTTTTATTAGGTACACCTGTTTTTCCTTATACAGCTGTTTCTGGAGTCTAGGGTCGCATACTCATAAACCCAGGGTAACTCAGAAACGCATCTAATAGTCCAATAAACCCATCATAACGTTGAAAAATCATAAATCAAACCATCATAAGTCACGGTTTGTCCGTGGATATGGGCGTCATCAATTCCATTGTATTCAGTCATGCTGTACACCATTAACCATGGCAGACTGACTGGGAGTGGATATTGATAGCATTATAAAAGTCAGTTATTAGAGGGATACTTCTTTAACCTGACTGAAAAACTGATCTAATGGCTTTAGTCGAGTGCATGATTATGTGAGATGTTTTGAGACAGAGTAGTACATTTGTGAATGAAATTTTATGGCTTTTTTCACTTAGTTGGAACCATTGTGTGTGGAAAAGTGAGAAAATTGCTTTCTGCTGTAGAGTCTGGCATTCATTGTAGATTTAAGCTTATTTTTCTGGGGGCAAATCTTATTCAATAAAATACTACTCTTTATACTAAAAAACAAAAACAGTGGTGATGTGTGGTCATTATCCTCAGCAAACTAATCCAGGGAAAGAAAACCAAACGCCACATTCTCACTTATAATGGGAGCTGAAAAATGAGATCACATGGACACAGGAAGGGGAGCAACACACACTGGGGCCTTTCGGGAGGCAGAGCGTTAAGAAGAACAGCTACTGCATGCTGGGCTTAATGCCTAGGTGATGGGTTGACAGGTGCAGCAAACCACCATGGCACACGTTTACCTTAGTAACAAATCTGCACATCCTGCACATATACCCCAGAACTTAGAAACGAAACGAAACAAAAGAAAACGAAAAAGCAATAGCAAAACGCTAAAGGCAAACTAAAGTTTCAAACTCAGAACGTGACAGACCAATGTTTGGTTCAAATCATGGTTCTCAACCCAGGTGCCATAAGGTCAGGATAAAGAATTTGATTACATATTGTAAATAAGTCATGCAGCAAATGACCAGAAAGATTATTCTCAACATATGTGGGTCTTCTAATTCAATGGTGACGCTATCTACCAGGACATAGCATTAGATTCCAAAGGGCCGGGTCCCGCCACACAGGCCTCCCACACTAATGACAATGGGAAGCCCTACGTGGTTTTACCTGTGCTTCTCAGCAACTGGCTATAAATCAGGTTGCCACCACTCCCAGATTTAGTTGCATTCATTTGCTGGAAGAGCTCACAGCACGCAGGGAAGCACTTACATTTGCCGTTGTAGTTTAGCGGACATTGCAAAAAGTTCAGAAATTAATGTGGGGCCCGGCATGTGGGGAGGGGCGCACTACCTTCCAGGAAGTGTTATCCAGAAGCTCTCTGATCCCAGTCCTTTTGGGTTTTTATGGAGACCTCATTCTACAGGCATGATGGGTTAAACCATAGGCTATTGGTGATCAACTCCACCTGAAGCTCTCAACCCTCCCTGGAAATTGGGGTTGAGGCTTTGCCATTCTCAGTCTGACTAAAAGAATTTACCCAAACGGAATTTTGAAACAGATGAGCATAACTGGAATCTTAATTAGATGATTGGATTATCTGGAGCCACACCTTGATATTCCTAACCCGAGCACCCTCATCCAACGAATGCTCCACCCAACTGGCTCCCAAGTCTCTACGTGGTTCCAGAGCAAAAGAATGTTTATACAACGCATATCTCCACCTTTTCTTCAAAGTCTTTTCGCTTACACGGAAAGACTTCTTAAACTGCCATGCATCAGGATCAGGGGGAGGTCTTGTTACAACGCAGATCTGTGGATCTCCGGGGTTTGATTGTGGCAAGGATGCTGCTGGTGTCAAAACCACAACGTGGGAACCACAGAACCACTAGTTGGTTCTCAGTGTTTCAGTGCATACAATTCCTAACATATCTGGCCAAGAAAACTTGTAAGTTCTTAGATTGTCCCAAAGGTGGCGCATGAAATCAAAGCAAGAGAACTGTTTCCTACGAGGTGTAGCCTGGGAAAGTTGGGGGTGACTGATGGAAAGGAGGAGTGAAGCTCCGCCCTTTCCGCTGCTAGGCTGCGCCCGAGGCTATTGAAACCCACCCTGGCTGGCCTGTACTCAGATCTTCGCGGAGCGGATCAGCGGCCGGAGCGTTTGGCGGACTCTGCGTGGACTTGGAGCTCACAGCGTCTTGCGACTTGGAAGCGGATTCAGAGGACAGGACAGAACACTTGGGCAAGTGAATCTCTGTCTGTCTGTCTGTCTGTCTGTCTGTCTGTCTCATTGGTTGGTTGATTTCCATTTTCTTAAGGGGCACATACCTCACACCGCACACACACACACACACACACACACGCACACACACTCCTTCCTTCTGCGAGTTAGAAAATTAGTAGGGGCCCCTGGGAGCTGCAGGTTTCCTAATCATGTCTGCACCTAAGAACAGTAGGGTCTCGTCTGGCTCTTCTTATGAACGGTCCCCCAGCCCGGACTCCCCAAGGTCCATGCGAGCTTCACCCAGCTTCTCCCTCTCCCCTATCAGAAACTCAGGCTTAAGGGGAAGCTCCTCACCAGGGATCCGGAGCTACCATTCACCATCCCCTAGGGCTTCACCACACTCACCTCTGTCATCACCAGAATCCCACAAGCTCCCATTTCCCTGTCCTCGCCGTGATGGGCAATCAATGAAGCCATTGGGCTCTCCCGGGTCCTCCTCTGAGGATTCCTCAGAGTCCCCACGTTCATCAATAATATACCACATGTTCTTACTGCCATCACCCAGCAGCTCACCCCCAGCTCTCGGGGGGTCTCCTGTGTCTCCCAGCTACTCTCCAAACAACCCCAGATTTCAGCTGGAGTCAGCCCCCCACACCCAGGAATCACCTACAAACTCACGAGCCTCACGGTGCTCCACCCCTGTGTCTTTCATCTCTTCACCCCCAGGCCTCAGGGACTCTCCTGTGGCTCCCAGTTACTCTCCAGCCATCCCCAGGTTCCTGCGGGAGTCAGCCCCATGCACCCAGGAGTCCCCCAGAGACTCACACGTCTCAGGAGAATATGAGCGGTCCCCCAGCCCTGACTCCTCAAGATTCATGCCTGCCTCACCCAGCTTCTCCCTCTCCCCTCCCAGAAACTCAGACCCAAGGGGCAGCTCCTCACCAGGGATGTGGAAGTACTCTACATCACCCCGCAGGGCTTCACCACTCTCACATCCATCATCAACAGAATTCCACAACTTTACGTTTCCCTTTCCTAACCAAGCAGGACAGTCACTCATGTCATTGTGTTCTCCCGCGTCCTCCTCTGGAGATTCTCCACAGTCACCTCATTCATCAATAATATACCATATGTTCTTACTGCCATCATCCAGCAGCTCACCCCCAGCCAACCATGACTCGCCTGTCTGTCCCAGCTACTCTCCAACTACGCCCAGATTTCAGCGGCAGTCTCTACCCCACACCCCAGAAACACCTACAAACTCACAGACCTCAGTGAGATCCTCGCCAGTCTCTCTCACGTCTTCACCCCCAGCCCTTACGGACCCTCCAGTCTGTCCCAGCTACTCTCCAACCACGCCCACATTTCAGCGCGGGTCAGTTCCAGGAACCCAGGGATCACCACCAAGCCCACCACTTTCACTGAGTTACTCCCCAGTCTCTAGCACGTCTTTATCTCCAACCCTCAGGGACTCGCCTGTCTGTCCCAGCTACTCTCCAAACACGCCCGCACTTCAGCGGGAGTCCGTTGCAGGCACCCAGAAATCATCACCAAACTCACCAATTTCACTGCGTTACTCCCCAGTCTCTCTCATGTCTTCACCATCCCTCAGGGACTCTCCCGTCTGTCCCAGCTACTCTCCAACCACGCCCACATTTCAGCTGGAGTCAGTTCCAGGCACCCCGGACTCACCACCAAACTCCCCAATTTCACTCAGTTACTCCTCAGTCTCTAGCACGTCTTTATCTCCAACCCTCAGGGACTCTCCTGTGTGTCCCAGCTACTCTCCAACCACGCCCACACTTCAGCGGGAGTCAGTTCCAGGCACCCAGGAATCACCATCAAACTCACCAATTTCACTGCGTTACTCCCCAGTCTCTCTCATGTCTTCACCATCCCTCAGGGACTCTCCCGTCTGTCCCAGCTACTCTCCAACCACGCCCACATTTCAGCTGGGGTCAGTTCCAGGCACCCCGGAGTCACCACCAAACTCACCAGTTTCACTGAGGTACTCCCCGGTCTCTCTCATGTCTTCACCCCCAGCCCTCAGGGACTCTCCTGTGTGTCCCAGCTCCTCTCCATCCATGCCCAGATTTCAGCGGGAGTCAGTTCCAGGCACCCAGGTATCACCACCAAACTCAGCAGTTTCGCTGAGTTACTCCCCAGTCTCTCTCATGTCTTCACCCCCAGCACCCTGGGACTCTCCTGTCTGTCCCAGCTACTCTCCCACCACGCCCAGATTTCAGCGGGAGTCAGCCTCCCACACTCCGGAATCACCTACAGACTCACAGACTTCACTGAGGTCCTCCCTGGTCTCTCTCAGGTCTTTGCCCTCAGCCCACAGGGACTCTTGTGTCTCTTTCAGCTACTCTCAAAACTTCTCTAGATTCCAGCTGGAGTCAGTTCCAGGCACCCACGATACACCACCGAACTCACGAATTTCACTGACTTACTCCCCAGTCTCCCTCATGTTCTCACCCCCAGCCCTCAGGGACTCTTCTGTCTCTCTCAGCTACTCTCCAACCATCTCCAGATTGCACCTGGAGTCAGCTTCCTGCACCCAGGAATCATCTACAAACTCACGGACCTTACTGCCACCCTCCCCCGTTTCTTTCACCTCTTCACCCCCTGCCTTAAGGGACTCTCCTGGGCCTCCCAGCTTCTCTCCAGCCTTCCCCAGATTTCTGCCACACTCAGCCCCAGGCACCCAGGGCCACCATAGACACTCACAGGCCTCACGAGACTATCTCCCTATGACCTGTACCTACACAGGGATGGCTCTCACGCATCCCTCAGTGACCCCAAACCCATCTCCACTTACACTCAGACACTCCCAGGGCCTGACAGCTACTCCCCGTTATTGTCCTTCAGTTCGAAGCCCTGGCCAATCTACTAGCCCACATGACGCAGTTACCTGGCCATTTCTCCACGGTTCCCGTGAGGGCCCCACGCCCAGCCGCACAAGAGCCCCTCCTGCATTCCGTCCTCACACGCAGGCCTGTCCATCTACTTGCTACTGTCACACTCTTGCCAGCAGAAGAGGCCCCTGTAATGGGCGATATCACCACCCAGTCTATCCTCACCCCACAGCTGTGCAGCGGGTCCCTCCTGCTGGCCCACGTGGCTGCCAGAGCCCATGCTGGCACGACGCTCCAGCAGGTCGGCGTCCCTGCGGGCCACACTACCGGTGACATGGCTAGCATGACCCTCCTTCCTGGCAGTGACACTGTTGATGTGAACCCCAGTTTCACATCTGTCATTTCTAAATACGACCATTTTCCCTTTTCGCTCTCCCTTCCTTTCACAGGGCTTTTCGTTCTCTCTGTTTCTGCCTCCGTTTCAGATATTTACTCACCTTTTTCTCTCTCACTATGTCTGCCGTGGTCTCCATGAGAGTGCGCCACATAAGATTCCCCCATTAAAAGTCATGAATTGAGTGGCTTTTAGTATACCTGTGGTTGTGCACATTCAATTATAATTCGCAATCCATTGTAGAACGTCTTATCACCCCCGACCAGAGAAAAACCCTGGAGACATTAGTCACTCCTCATTCTGTCTCAAACCCCCTCCCTGACCCTCAGCCCTAGGTAGCAACTACCTAGTGCGATCAATCCCATACGCATAGATTTCCATATTGTAGACATTTCCTATAAACGGAATTGCACAATAGGTGAGCTGTTATGACTGACATAACACGTAGCACAATATTTTCAAGATTCATCCACATTGTAGGCTTACCCACAGGGGGAAACCATTTTTTTGGGGGGTTTTAGTAACACCGGGTGTTTTCTCCTTCCTGTCCTCCTTCTTTCCTTCCTTCCTTCCTTCCTTCCTTCCTTCCTACCTTCCTTCTTTCCTTCCTTCCTTCTTTCCTTCCTTCCTTCCTTCCTTCCATCCTTCCTTCCTCCTATTTCTCTCTTACTCCTTCTGCCCTCTCTCTTTCATATGCCTTAGGTGCATCCCACATTCTGCATTTTTTGGGGGAAATCCATGACAGGTGCAGGAAAATTGTGTTATTGTAACTATTTACCGCTATCTCTCTTTCACGGCTCTCCATCAGTTGTGAACATCTATTGGTTTATCCCAAGTCACTAAGCATATTTTTATTAGGTACACCTGTTTTTCCTTATACAGCTGTTTCTGGAGTCTAGGGTCGCATACTCATTAACCCAGTGTAACTCAGAAACGCATCTAATAGTCCAATAAACCCATCATAACGTTGAAAAATCATAAATCAAACCATCATAAGTCACGGTTTGTCCGTGGATATGGGCGTCATCAATTCCATTGTATTCAGTCATGCTGTACACCATTAACCATGGCAGACTGACTGGGAGTGGATATTGATAGCATTATAAAAGTCAGTTATTAGAGGGATACTTCTTTAACCTGACTGAAGAACTGATCTAATGGCTTTAGTCGAGTGCATGATTATGTGAGATGTTTTGAGACAGAGTAGTATATTTGTGAATGAAATTTTATGGCTTTTTTCACTTAGTAGGAACCATTGTGTGTGGAAAAGTGAGAAAATTGCTTTCTGCTGTAGAGTCTGGCATTCATTGTAGATTTAAGCTTATTTTTCTGGGGGCAAATCTTATTCAATAAAATACTACTCTTTATACTAAAAAACAAAAACAGTGGTGATGTGTGGTCATTATCCTCAGCAAACTAATCCAGGCAAAGAAAACCAAACGCCACATTCTCACTTATAATGGGAGCTGAAAAATGAGATCACATGGACACAGGAAGGGGAGCAACACACACTGGGGCCTTTCGGGAGGCAGAGCGTTAAGAAGAACAGCTACTGCATGCTGGGCTTAATGCCTAGGTGATGGGTTGACAGGTGCAGCAAACCACCATGGCACACGTTTACCTTAGTAACAAATCTGCACATCCTGCACATATACCCCAGAACTTAGAAACGAAACGAAACAAAAGAAAACGAAAAAGCAATAGCAAAACGCTAAAGGCAAACTAAAGTTTCAAACTCAGAACGTGACAGACCAATGTTTGGTTCAAATCATGGTTCTCAACCCAGGTGCCATAAGGTCAGGATAAAGAATTTGATTACATATTGTAAATAAGTCATGCAGCAAATGACCAGAAAGATTATTCTCAACATATGTGGGTCTTCTAATTCAATGGTGACGCTATCTACCAGGACATAGCATTAGATTCCAAAGGGCCGGGTCCCGCCACACAGGCCTCCCACACTAATAACAATGGGAAGCCCTACGTGGTTTTACCTGTGCTTCTCAGCAACTGGCTATAAATCAGGTTGCCACCACTCCCAGATTTAGTTGCATTCATTTGCTGGAAGAGCTCACAGCACGCAGGGAAGCACTTACATTTGCCGTTGTAGTTTAGCGGACATTGCAAAAAGTTCAGAAATTAATGTGGGGCCCGGCATGTGGGGAGGGGCGCACTACCTTCCAGGAAGTGTTATCCAGAAGCTCTCTGATCCCAGTCCTTTTGGGTTTTTATGGAGACCTCATTCTACAGGCATGATGGGTTAAACCATAGGCTATTGGTGATCAACTCCACCTGAAGCTCTCAACCCTCCCTGGAAATTGGGGTTGAGGCTTTGCCATTCTCAGTCTGACTAAAAGAATTTACCCAAACGGAATTTTGAAACAGATGAGCATAACTGGAATCTTAATTAGATGATTGGATTATCTGGAGCCACACCTTGATATTCCTCACCCGAGCACCCTCATCCAACGAATGCTCCACCCAACTGGCTCCCAAGTCTCTACGTGGTTCCAGAGCAGAAGAATGTTTATACAACGCATATCTCCACCTTTTCTTCAAAGTCTTTTCGCTTACTCGGAAAGACTTCTTAAACTGCCATGCATCAGGATCAGGGGGAGGTCTTGTTACAAGGCAGATCTGTGGATCTCCGGGGTTTGCTTGTGGCAAGGATGCTGCTGGTGTCAAAACCACAACGTGGGAACCACAGAACCACTAGTTGGTTTTCAGTGTTTCAGTGCATACAATTCCTAACATATCTGGCCAAGAAAACTTGTAAGTTCTTAGATTGTCCCAAAGGTGGCGCATGAAATCAAAGCAGGAGAACAGTTTCCTACGAGATGTAGACTGGGAAAGTTGGGGGTGACTGATGGAAAGGAGGAGAGAATCTCCGCCATTTTTGATATTTTATGTACAGTATGTAATATATATGTACTGTACTTTTTTATATTTTATTTACTGTATATAATATACATGTCGTGTACTTTTTTATATTTTACGTACAGTATATAATATGTATTTACTGTAATGTTTGACATTTATTTACAGTATATAATTTGTATTTGGTGTAATTTTGATATTTTATGTAGAGTGTGTAATATATATTTACTGTAATTTTGATTTAATTTACAGTATATAATATGTACTTGGTGTATTTTTAGATCATGTTATATGTACAGTATATAAAATAAATTTACTGTACTTTTTGATATTTTATTTGGAATATATAACATACATTTGGTGTACTTTATCATATTTTCTGTACAGTATGTAATATGTATTTACTGTAATTTTGATATTTCATTTACAGTATATAATGAGTATTTGATGTACTCTTAGATGATATGAAATGTACAGTATATAAAATATATTTAATGTAATTTTTGATAATTTATTTAGAGTATATAATATATAATTGGTGTACTTTTTGATATTATATGTACAGTATTAAAAATATATTTACTGTATTTTTTGATATATTATTTGCAGTATACAATATATATTTGGTGTACTGTTTTATATTTTATATACAGTATGTAATATACGTTCACTGTACTTTTTTATATTTCATTTACATTATATAATATATATTTGGTGTAATTTGTGACATTTTATGTACAGTATGTAATATATATTTACTGTATTTTTGATATTTTAACTACAGCATATAACATGTATTTGGTGTACTGTTAGATAATATTATATGTACAGTATATGAAATATATTTTCTGTACTTTTTGATATTTTATTTGGAGTACATAACATGTATTTGGTGTACTATTTGATATTTTGTGTGCAGTATGTAATATATATTTATTGTAATTTTGATATTTCATTTACAGTATATAATGTGAATTTGGTGTACTGTTCGATAACATTATATGTACAGTATATGAAGTATATTTAATGTAGTTTTTGATATTTTATTTACAGTATGTAATATGTATTTGGTGTACTTTTTGATATTTTATGTACAGTATATTAAATATATTTACTGTATTTTTTGATATATTATTTACAGTACACAATATATATTTGGTGTACTGTTTTATATTTTATGTACCGTATGTAATATATATTTACTATACTTTTTGATATTTCATTTACAGTATATAATATATATTTAGTGTAATTTTTGATATATTATGTACAGTATATATTACGTATTTACTGTAGTTTTTGATATACTATTTACAGTATAAAATATATATTTGGTTTACTTTTTCATATTTTATGTACAGTACATAATATTTATTTACTGTACTTTTTGATAGATCATTTACAGTATATAATATATAGGTGTAATTTTTGATATTTTATGTACAGTATGTAATATATATTTACTGTAGATTTGATATATTATGTGCAGTATACAGTATATATTTGGTGCACTTTTTTATATTTTATGTACAATATGTAATATATATTCACTGCACTATTTGATATTTCATTTACAGTACATAATATATATTTGGAGTAATTTTTGATATTGTATGTACAGTATGTAATATATATTTATTGTAATTTTGGTATTTCATTTACATTATATAATGTGTATTTGGTGTACTGTTAGATAATATATGTACAGTATATAAAATATATTTAATATACTTTTTCATATTTTAATAACAGTATATAACATATATTTGGTGTAGTATTTGATATTTTATATACAGTATATAAAATATGTTTACTGTGGTATTTGCTATATTATTTACAGTATACAATATATATTTGGTGTACTTTTTTATATTTTTTGTACAGCATGTAATGTATATTTACTGTACTTCTTGATATTTCATTTACAGTATATAATATATATTTGGTGTAAATTTTCTTATTGTATGTACAGTATGAAATATATATTTACGGTACTTTTTGATATTTTAACTACAGCATATAATATGTATTTTGTGTACATTTAGAATATATTGTATGTACATTATATAAAATATTTTGACTGTACTTTTTGATATTTAATTTGTAGTATATAACATATATTTGGCGTGCTTTTTGATATTTTATGTACAGTGTTTAATATATATTTACTGTTCTTTTTCATATTTTAACTACAGCCTATAATATGTGTTTGCTGTACTTTTAGATAATATTATATGTGCAGTATATAAGTTTTATTCACTGTAATTTTGGATATTTTATTTGGAGTATAAAACATATATTTGGTTTGCTTTTTGATATTTTATGTACAGTATGTAATATATATTTACTCTAATTTTGATATTGCATTTACAGTATATAATGTGTATTTGGTGTACTGTTCCATAATATATGTACAGTATATAAAATATTTTTAATGTTCTTTTTGATATTTTATTTACACTACATAATATATATATTGTGTATTTTTGATATTTTATGTAAAGTATATAAAATATATTTCCTATAGTATTTGATATATTATTTACAGTATACAATACATATTTGGTGTACAGTTTTTTGTTTTATGAACTGTATGTAGTATATGTTTACTGTAGTTTTTGATATTTCGTTTACAGTATACAATATATATTTGGTGTAATTTTTGATATTTTATGTACAGTATGTAATATATATTTACTGTACTCTTTGATATTTTAACTACAGCATATAACATGTATTTGGTGTACTTTTAGATAACATTATATGTACAGTATATAAAATATATTTACTGAACTTTTTGATATTTTATTTGGAGTGTATAACATATATTTGGTGTACTTTTTGATATTTTATTTACAGAATGAAATATATATTTACTGTAATTTTGACACTTAATTTACAGTATATAATGTGTATTTGGTGTACTGTTAGATAATATTATATGTAGAGTATATAAAATATATTTAATATACTTTTTGATATTTTATTTACAGTATATAACATATATTTTGTGTAGTATTTGATATTTTATGTACAGTATATTAAATATGTTTACTGTAGTATATGATATATTATTTACAGTATACAATAAATGTTTGGTGTACTTTTTTATATTTTATGTGCAGTATGTGATGTATATTTACTGTATTTTTGATATTTCATTTACAGTATATAATATATATTTGGTGTACATTTTCTTATTGTATGTACAGTATGTAATATATATTTATGGTACTTTTTCAGATTTTCACTGCAGCATATAATATGTATTTGGTGTAATTTTAGATGATATATGCACAGTATATAAAATACATTTACTGAAATTTTGATATTTTATTTGGAGTATATAACATATATTTGGTGTAGTTTTTGATATCTTATGTACAATATGTATATGTATACTGTAATTTTGATGTTTCATTCACAGTATATAATGTGTATTTGGTGTACTGTTAGATAATATTATATGTACAGTATATAATATATATTTAATGTACTTTTTGATATTTCATTTACAGTATAAAACATGTATTTGCTGTACTATTTGATATTTTATGTACAGTGTATAAAATCTATTTACTGTAGATTTTGATATATTATTTACAGTATACAATATATATTTGGTGTACTGTTTTTTATTTTATGTATAGTATGTAATATATATATACTGTACTTTTTCGTAATTCATATAAAATATATAATATATATTTGGTGTAATTTTTTATATATTATGTACAGTATCAAATATATATTTACTGTACTTTTCGATATTTGAACTACAGCATATAATATGTATTTGGAGAACTTTTAGATAATTTTATATGTACAGTATATAAAATATGTTTGCTGTACTTTTTGAAATTTTATTTTGAGTATATATCATATTTTTGGCGTACTTTCTGATATTTTATGTACAGTATGTAACGTATATTTACCGTAATTTTGATATTTCATTTACAGTATATAATGTGTATTTGGTGTACTGTTAGACAATATTATATAGAGAGTATATAAAATATAGTTAATGTGCATTTTGATATTTTATTTACAGAATATAATATATATTTGGTGTACTTTTTGATATTTTCTGTACAGTACATAAAATATATTTACTGTAGTTTTTGATATATTATTTACAGTATACTATATATTTGGTGTAGTTTTTTATATTTTATGAACAGTTTGTAATATATACTTACTGTACTTTTTGATATTTCCTTTATAGTATATAATATATATGGTGTAAATTTTGTTGTTGTATGCACAGTATGTAATATATATTTACTGTACTTTTTGATATTTTAACTACAGCATATAATATGTATTTGGTGTACTTTTAGATAATATTATATGTACAGTATAAAACATATATTTACTGTAATTTTTGATATTTTAATTGGAGTATATAACATTTATTTGGCATACGTTTTGATATTTTATGCACTGTATGTAATATATATTTACTGTAGTTTTGTTATTTCATTTATGGTAGATAATGTGTATTTGGTGTACTGTTAGATAATGTTATATGTACAGTATATAAAATATATTTAATGTAATTTTTGATATTTTATTTTCACTATATAAGATATATTTGGTGTAATTTTGTTAATTTATGTACAATGTATAAAATATATTTATTGTAGTTTTTGATATATTATTTATAGTATACAATATATATTTGGTGTACTGTTTTATATTTTATGTACAGTATGTAATATATATTTAGTGTACTTTTTGATATTTCATTTACAGTACATAATATATATTTCGTGTAATTTTTGATATTTTATGTACAGTATGTAATATATACTTACTGTAGTTTATGATATATTATTTACAGTGTAAAATAAATATTTGGTGTACTTTTTTATATTTTATGTACAGTATGTAATATATATTTACTGTACTATTTGATATTTCATTTACAGTATACAATATATATTTGGAGTAAATTTTGATATTGTATGTGCAGTATGTAATATATATTTACTGTATTTTTGATATTTTAACTACAGCATATGATATGTATTTGTTGTACTTTTAGATAATGTTATATGTGCCGTATATAAGTTTTATTTACTGTAATTTTTGTTATTTTAATTGGGGTATATAACATATATTTGGTGTGCTTTTTCATAGTTTATGGACAGTATGTAATATATATTTACTGTAATTTTGATATTTCATTTACAATATGTAATGTGTATTTGGTGTACTGTTCGATAATATTATAAGTACAGTATATGAAATAATTTTAATGTACTTTTTGATATTTTGAGTATATAATATTTATTTGGTGTACTTTTTGATACTTTATGTACAGCACATAAAGTATATTTACAGTATTTTTTGATATATTATTTACAGTATAAAATATATATTTTTTGTACTGTTTTATATTTTATGTACATTATGTAATATATGTTTACTGTACTTTTTGATATTTCATTTACAGCATATAATATATATTTGGTGTAATTTTTGATATTTTTTATACAGTATGTAATATATATTTACTGTACTTTTTGATATATTATTTACAGTATACAATACATATTTGGTTTATTTTTCATATTTTATGTGCAGTATGTAATATATATTTACCATGCTATTTGATATTTCATTTACACTATATAACATATATTTGGAGTAAATTTTGATATTGTATGTATGCACAGTATGTAATATACATTTACTGTATTTCTGATATTTTAACTACGGCATATTATAGGTATTTGGTGTACTTTTAGAATATATTATATGCACAGTATATAAAATATATTTACTGTAATTATTGATGTTTTATTTTGAGTATGTAACATATATTTGGTGTACTTTTTGATATTTTATGTACAGAAAGTCATATATATTTAGTATAATTTTGATATTTCATTTACAGTATATAATGTGTATATGCTGTACTGTTAGATAAGATATGTACAGTATAAAAAATATATATAATGTACATTTTCATATTTTATTTACAGTATATAATATATATTTGGTGTACTTTTTGATATTTTATGTACACTATATAAAATATATTTACTGTAGTAATTGATATATTATTTACAGTATACTATATGTTTGGTGTACTACTTTATATTTTATGTGTAGTATCTAATATATATTTACTGTACTTTCTCATATTTCATTTACAGTATATAATATATAGGGTGTAAATTTTCTTATTGTATTTACAGTATGTAATATATATTTACTATAGTTTTTGATATTTAAACTACAGCATATAATATGTATTTGGTGTAGCTTTATATAATATTATATGTAGATTATATAAAATATATTTACTGTACATTTTGGTTTTTTATTTGGATTATATAACATATATTTGGTGCACTTTTGGATATTTTGTGTACAGTATGTATTGTATATTTACTGTAATTTTGATATTTCATTTACAGTATATAATGTGTATTTGGTGTACTGTTAGATAATATAATATATACAGTATATAAAATATATTTAATTTACTTTCCGATATTTTATTAACACTATATTATATATATTTGGTGTACTATTTCATATTTTATATACAGTATATAAAATATATTTACTGTAGTTTTTGATATATTATTTACGGTATACAATATTTATTGAGTGTACTTATTTATATTTTATGTACAGTATGTAACATATATATTTACTGTACTATTTGATAATTCATTTACAGTATATAATATATATTTGGTGTAATTTTTGATATTTTATGTACAATACGTAATATATATTTACTGTAATTTTTGATATTTTAACTACAGCATATTATATGTATTTGGTGTACTTTTAGATAGTATTATATGTACAGTATATAAAATATATTTACCCTACATTTGATAGATTATTTGGATTATATACCATATATTTAGTGTACTTTTTGATATTTTATGTACAGTATGTAACGTATATTTACCGTAATTTTGATATTTCATTTACAGTATATAATGTGTATTTGGTGTACTGTTAGATAATATTAAATGTACAGTAAAGTATATTAAATATATTTTTTGATTTTTTTTACACTATATAATATATATTTGGTGTACTTTTTGATATTTTATATAGAGTACATAAAATATATTCACTGTAGTTTTTGATATATTATTTACAGAACACAATATATATTTGGTGTACTTTTCTATATTTTATGTACAATATGTAATATATATTTACTGTAATTTTTGATATTTCATTTAAAGTATATAATATATATTTGGTGTAATTTTTGATATTTTATGTACAGTATGTAATATATATTTAATGTACTTTTTGATATTTTAACTACAGCATATAATATGTGTTTGGTGTACTTTTAGATAATATTATATGTACAGTATATAAAATATATTTATTGTACATTTTGATATTTTATTTTGAGTATATAGCATACATTTGGTGTAGTTTTTTATATTTTCTGTACAGTATGTAATATATATTTACTGTAATTTTTATATTTCATTTACAGTATATAATGTGTATTTCGTGTACTGTTAGATAATATTATATGTAGAGTATACAAAATATATTTAATGTACTTTTTCGTACTTTATTTACAGTATATGATATATATTGGGTGTACATTTTCATATTAATGGACAATATATAAAATATATTTACTGTAGTTTTTGATATATTATTTACAGTATACAATATATATTTGGTGTACTTCTTTATATTTTATGTACATTATGTAATATATATTTACTGTAATATTTGATATTTCATTTACAGTATATAATATATTCGGAGTAAATTTTGATATTGAATGTACAGTATGTAATATATATTTACTGTACTTTTTGATATTTTAACTACAGCATACAATATGTATTTGGTGTAATTTTTGATAATATATGTGCAGTGTATAAATTTAATTTATTGTAATTTGTGATATTTTATTTGGAGTATATAACATATATTTGTGTAATTTTTCATATTTTATGTACAGTATGTAATATATATTTACTGTAATTTTGCTATTTCATTTACAGTATATAATGTGTATTTGGTGTACTGTTCGATAATATTATATGTACAGTATATAAAATATATTTAGTGTACTTTTCGATATTTTATTTACAGTATATAATATATATTTGGTGTACTTTTTGATTTTTATATACTGTACATAAAATATATTTACTTTAGTTTTTCATATATTTACAGTATACAATATATATTTGATGTTTTATATTTTATTTACAGTATGTAATATATATTTAGTGTACTTTTTCATGTTTCATTTACAATGTATAATATATATTTGGTGTAATTTCTGATATTTTATGTAGAGTATGTAATATATATTTACTGTAGTTTTTGATATTTTAACTACAGTATATAATATGTATTTGGTGTACTTTTAGATAATATTATGTATACAGTATATAAAATATATTTACTCTACTTTTTGATATTTTATTTGGAGTATATAACATATAATTGGTGTACTTTTTGATATTTTTTGTACAGTATGTAATATATATTTACTCTAATTTTGATATTTCATTTACAATATATAATGTGTATTTGGTGCACTGTTAGATAATATATGTACAGTATATAAAATATATTTAATGTAATTTTTGATATTTATTTACAGTATATAATATATATGTGGTGTACTCTCTGATATTTTCTGTACAGTATAGAAAATATACTTACTGTAGTTTTTGATATATTATTTACAGTATACAATATGTATTTGGTGTACTTTTTTATATTTTTTGTACAGCATGTATTGTATATTTACTGTACTTTTTGATATTTCATTTACACTATATAATATATATTTGGTGTAAATTTTCTTATTGTATGTTCAGTATGTAATATATATTTACTGTTCTTTTAGATAATTCATTTAGAGTATATAACATATATTTGGTGTAATTTTTGATATTTTATATACAGTATGTAATATACATTTACTGTACTTTTTGATATTTTAACTACAGCATATAGTATGTATTTGGTGTACTTCTAGATAATATTATAACAGTATAGAAAATATATTTACTAAATTTTTGATATTTTATTTGGAGTATATAACATATATTGGGTGTAGTTTTTGATATTTTATGTACAATATGTAATATATATTTACTGTAAATTTGCTATTTCATTTACAGTATATAATGTGTATTTGGTGTACTGTTATATAATATCATATGTACAGTATATAAAATATACTAATGTACTTTTTGGTATTTTGTTACTGTATAAAACATATATTTGGTGTACTATTTTATATTTTATGTACAGTATATCAAACATATTTACTGTAGTTTTTGACATATTATTTACAGTATACAATATATATTTGGTGTACTTTTTTATACTTTATGTACAGTATGTAATATATATTAACTGTACTTTTTGATATTTCATTTACACTATATAATATATATTTGGTGTAATTTTTGATATTTTATATACAGTATGTAATATATATTTACTGTACTTTTTGATATTTTAACTACAGCATATAATCTGTATTTGGTGCACTTTTGATAATATTATATGTACAGTATAGAAAATATATTTACTGTACTTTTTGATATTTTATTTGGAGTATATGACATATATTTGGTGTGCTTTTATAATTTATGTGCAGAATGTAATATATATTTACTGTAATTTTGATATTTCATTTGCAGAATATAATGTGTATTATAAAGATATCTCTATAAATAATATTGATCTGTTTATACACATATTGGTATAAACGATATATATACATTTCTACAGGCATCTTTATAAATAATATTTTTATGTTTATACAGATAACTCTATAAATATTTATTTGTTTATACAAATATCTGTATAAATAATATTTATATCTTTATTCTGATATCAGTGTAAATAATATTTATATGTTTATAGAGATATCTGTGTAAATAATATGTATAAGTTTATAGAGATATCTGTATAAATAATCATTTTATATTTATACGGATATCTGCATAAATAATATTTACATGTTTATACAGATATCTGTATAAATAAAATTTACATGTTTATACAGGTATCTGTATAAATAAAATTTATATGTTTATACAGATATCTGAATAAATAATTATGCATTTATACAGGTATATGTGTAAATAATTATATGTTTATACAGATATCTGTAAAAAGATTTATATGATTATACAGATATCTGTATATATATTTACATGTTTATACAGATATCTGTATAAATATTTATCTCTATACATATATCTGTATAAATAATATTTATATGTTTATACAGATGTCTCTATGAAAAATATTTATATGTTTATACAGATATCTGTATAAATAATATTTCTATGTTTATACAAATAACTGTATAAATTATATATATATGTTTATACAGATATCTGTGTAAATATTTATATGTTTATAAAGATATCTGTATGAGTATTCATTTTTATACAGATATCCGCATAGATATTTATATGCCTATACAGATATCCGTAAATATATTTATATGTTTACACAGATATCTGTATAAATAATTTTATGTTTATACAGATCTCTGTAAAAAGTTTTATATGTTTATACAGATATCTGTATATATATTTACATGTTTAGACAGATATCTGTATAAATATTTATCTTTATACATATATCTGTTTAAATAATCTTTATATGTTTATACAGATGTCTCTATGAAAAATATTTATATGTTTATACAGATATCTGTAGAATATTTATCTATTTATGCAGATATCTACATGAATATATATATGTTTATACAGTTATATGTATAAATATTTATGTTTATACTGATATCTGTATATATATTTATATGCATATACAGAGATCTGTATAAATACTTATACGTTTATACTGATATCCGTATAAATATTTGCATGTTTATACAGGTATCTGTATAAATATTTATATGTTTATACAGATATCTGCATAAATATTTATTTGTTTTTACAGATAAATGCATACATAATATTTATATGTTTATAGAGATATCTGTACAAATAATATTTATACCTTTATACAGATATCTGTATAAATAATATCTATAAGTTTATACATATATCGGTATAAAGAATAATTATATGTTTACGCAGATATCTGTATAAATAATATTTATATGTATTTACAGATATCTATATAAATAGTATTTCTATGATTATAAAGATATCTATATAAATACTATTTATATGTATATGTAGACATCTCTGTTAATATTTGTATGTTTACAGATATCTGTAACAATGTTTATCTATCTATATAGATATCTGTACAAATAGTATTTATATGTTTATACAGATATCTGTATAAAGAATATTTATGTGTTTATACAGATATCTGTATAAATAATATTTATGTATTTATAAAGATATCTGTATAAATAATATTTATATATTTTTGAAGATTTCAGTATCAATAATAAATATATGTTTATACAGATATCTGTATAAATAATTTTTATATTTTATTACAGATATCTCTATAAAAATATGTATGTTTATACAGATAGAAGTATAAATAATATCTATATACTTATGCAGATATCTGTATAAAAATATGTTTATACAGATATCTGTATAAATGTTTTTATGTTTTTACAGATAACTGTATAAATATTTTTTATATATTTAAACAGATATCTGTATAAATAATTTTTATATTTATACAGATATCTGTATAAATATTTTTTATATATTTATGGAGATATGTATATAAATATTTTTATGTTTATGCAGATATCTGTATAAATATTTATATGTTTACACAGATATTTTTATAAATAATATTTATATGTTCATAAAGATATCTGTATAAATAATATTTATATATTTATGCAGACATCTGTGTAAATAACAAATATATATTTATACACATATCTGTGTAAATAACATTTATATGTTTATACAGGTATCTGTATAAATAACATTTATATGTTTATACAGATATCTGTATAAGTAATATTATACGTTTATACAGATATATTTATCAATAATATCTCTATGTTTATACAGATATCTGTAGATAATATATACATGTTTATACAGATAACTGTATAAATATTTATATGTATGTACAGATATCTGTATAAATAATATTTATATGTTTATACAGTTATCTGTATAAATATTTATATATTTATACAGATATGTGCATAGATATTTATATGTTTATACCGATATCTGTTGAAATAATATTTATATGTTTATACAGATATCTGTATAAGTATTATTTATACGTATATAAAGTTATCTGCATAAAGTATATGTATATGTTTATACCGATATTGCTATAAATATTTATATGTTTATACAGATATCTGTACAAACATTTAAGTGTTTAAACACATATCTGTATAAATAATACTTATATGTTTATACAGATATCAGTATAAATAATATTTATATGTTTATACACATATCTGTATAAACAATATTTATATGTCTATACTGATATCTGTACAAATAATATTTATATGTCTATACAGATATCTGTATAAATAATATTTATATGTTTATACAGATATCTGTATAAATATTTTTAATTTTATAAAGGTATCTGTATGAATATTTAGGTTTATACAGATATATGCATAAATATTTATATGTTTGTTCTGATATCTGTGTATATATTTATAGGTTTATACAGATATCTGTAAATATTTATATGTTTATACAGATATCTTTATAAATATTTATCTGTTTATACAGATATCTGTAAATATTAATATGTTTATTAAGATATATGTATGAATAATTATATGTTTATGCAGATATCAGTATGAATATTTATATGTATATACATATATCTGTATAAATATTTACATGTTTATACAGATATCTGTATAAATAATATTTATACGTTTATACAGTTATCTGTATTAATAGTATTTATGTTTATACTGATATCAGTATAAATAATATTTATCTGTCTATACAGATATCTGTATAAATAATATTTATATGTTTATACACATAAATGTATAAATATTTATATTTTTATACAAATATCTGTATAAATAATATTTATATGTTTATACAGATATGTGTATCAGTAATATATATATGTATATACAGATATCTTTTTAAATAATATTTATGTGTTTATACAGATATCTGTGTAAATAATATTTATATGTTTATACGGATATATGTATAAATATTTATATGTTGTACAAATATCTCTATAAAGAATATTTATGTTTATAAAAATATCTGTATAAATAATATTTATATGTTTATACAGTTATCTGTATACTTAATATTTATATGTTTATACAGATAACTGTATCAATAATATTTATATGTTTATACAGATATCTGTATAAATATTTAGATGTTTATACAGATATCTGCATATATATTTACATGTGTATACAGATATCTATATGAATATTTGTATTATTATACAGATATATGTATAAATAATAGTTATCTGTTTATACAGATATCTGTATGAATATTTATATAATATTTATGTTTATACAGATATCTGTATTAATGGTGTTTATATTTTTATACAGATATTTGTATAAATAATATTTATATGTTTATAAAGATATCTGTATAAATAGTATTATGTATATACAGATGTCTGTATGAATAATATTAATATGTATATACAGATTTGTGTATAAATAATATTTATATGTTTATAGAGATATCTGTATAAATATTTATATGTTTATAAATATATCCATATGCATATTTATGTTTATACAGATATCTGCATCAATATTTATATGTTTATACAGGTCTCTGTATATATAATTATTTGTTTATACAGATGTCTGTACAAATGTTTATATGTTTATACAGATATCTGTATAAATATTTATCTGTTTATCCACATATATGCATAAATATTTATCTGTTTATACAGATATCTGTATAAATATTTATATGTATATACAGATATCTGTATAAATATTTGTATGTTTATAAAGACTTCCGTAAAAATAATATTTATACATTTATAGAGATATCTATATAAATAATATTGATATGTTTGTACAGATATCTTTATAAATAATTTTTATATGTTTTTACAAATATATCTATAAATAATATTTATCTGTTTATACAGATATTTCTATAAATAATATCTGTATGTTTACAGATATCTGCATAAATAATACTCATATGTTTATACAGATAACTGTATGAATATTTATATATTTATAAAAATAACTGTATAAATAATATCTATATGTTTATGCAGATATCTGTACAAATAATATTTCTATGTTTATACAGATATCTATATAAATAATATTTGTATGTTATACAGATATCCGAATAAGTAATATTTATATGTTTATACAGATGTCTGTATAAATAAAATTTATATGCTTGTACAGATCTCTGTATAAATAATTATTTATTTATACAAATATCGGTATAAATATTTATGTTTATACAGATATCTGTAAAAATATTTATATTTTATACACATATCTGTATAAAAATTTACATATTATTGCAGATATGTTTATAAATATTTATATGTTTATACAGATATTGCTATAAATACTATTTATATGTTCATACAGTTATCTGTATAAATAATATTTATATGTTTATAAAGATATCTTTATAAATAATATATACATGTTTATACAGATATCTGTATAAATATTTATATGTTTTTACAGATATCTCTATATACATTTACACATTTACACTGATAGCTGTATAAATATTTCGTTGTTTATACAGATATCTGTATAAATAATATTTATATCTGAATAAATATTTATACTTTTATAATGATATCTTTATGAATATTTATGTTTATACAAATACCCGCATAAATATTTACATGTTTATACAGATATCTGTATTAATAATATTTATATGTCTATAATTGTATCTGTATAAATATTATTTATAT
The DNA here is from genome assembly GCF_028858775.2 of Pan troglodytes. Lineage (NCBI taxonomy): Eukaryota > Metazoa > Chordata > Mammalia > Primates > Hominidae > Pan > Pan troglodytes. The sequence continues at coordinate 9,479,120 of NC_072412.2, forward strand.
GTTAATACAGATATCGGTATAAACAATATTTGTAAGTTAATTCAGATATCTGTTTAAATGACATTTATCTTTTTATACAGATGTGTGTATAGATAATATTTACTCTTTTATGCATATAACTGTATAAATATTTATATGTTCATACAGATATCTGCATAAATAATATTTATATGTTTATTCAGATATCTGTATAAATAATATTTCTATGTTTATACAGATATCTTTATAAATAATATTTACATGTTTATACAGATATCTGTATAAATATTTATATGTTTTTACAGATATCTGTATATACATTTACACATTTACACAGATATCTGTATAAATATTTCCTTGTTTATACAGATATCTGTATAAATAATATTTATATCTGAATAAATATTTATACTTTTATAATGATATCTTTATGAGTATTTATGTTTATACAAATACCCGCATAAATATTTACATGTTTATACAGATATCTGTATATATATTTATATGTTTATAAAGATATCTGTACAAAGATTTATATGTTTATACAGATATGTGTATAAATATTTATCTGTGTATGCAGATATCTGTATAAATAGTTATCTGTTTATACAGATATCTCTATAAATATTTACATGTTTATACTGATATATGTGTAAATATTTATATGTTTACACAGATAACTGTATAAATAATATTTATATGTTTATACAGATATCTGTATAAATAATATTTATATGTTTATACAGATACTTTTATAAATAATTTTAGTATGTTTATACAGATATCCATACAAACAAAATTTATGTTTATGCAGATATCTGTACAAATAATTATTTATTTGTACAGATATCTGTATATATATTTATATGTTTGTACAGATATCTGTAAAATATTTATATGTTTATACAGATATTTGAATATATATTTACATATTGATGCAGATATGTGTATAAATATTTATATGTTTATACAGATATCGGTATAAATGATATTTATATGTTTATTCTGATATCTGTATAAATAATATTTACATATTAATACAAATACCTGCGTAAATAATATTTTTCTCTTTGTAAAGGTACCTGTATAAATAATACATATATGTTTACGCAGATATCTGTATAAATATTGATATGTTTATGTAGATATCTGTATAAATATTTATATGTTTATACAGATATCTCTCTAAATAATATTTATATGTTTATACGGATATCTGTATAAATAATATTAAATGTTTATACAGATATCTGTATAAATAAAATTTATATGTCTTCACAGAAAACTGTACAAATAATATTTATAAGTCTATACAGATATCTGTAAAAATAATATGTATATATTTATACCGATAGCTGTATAAATGAAATATATATGTTTACACAAATATCTGTATAAATAATATTTATATGTTTACACAGATATCTGTATAAATAATATTTATATGTTTATACAGATATCTGTATAAATATTTATACGTTTATACAGGTATCTGAATAAATATTTATACGTTTATACAGATATCTGTATAAATATTTATATGTTTATACAGATATATTTTAAAATATTTATATGTTTATACATATATCAGTATATATATTTACATATCTATGCAGATATCCCTATAAATATCTATGTTTATACAGATATCGGTATAACTAATATTTTTATGTTTATACAGATCTCTGTATAAATAATATTTATCTGTTCGTATGGATCCCTCTATAAATAATATTTATATGTTTATACAGATATCTGTATAAATATTTATAAGTTTATACTGTTATCTGTATAAATATTTGTATGTTTACAGAGTTATCTAAATAAATATTTATATGTTTATACAGATATCTGTATCAATAATATTTACATGTATATACAGATATCTTTTTAAATAATATTTATGTGTTTATACAGATATCTGTGTAAATAATATTTATATGTTTATACAGATATCTGTATAAATATTTATATGTTTATACAAATATCTCTATAAAGAATACTTATATGTTTATAAAGATATCTGTATAAATAATATTTATATGTTTATACAGTTATCTGTATACATAATATTTATATGTTTATACAGATATCTGTATCAATAATATTTACATGATTATACAGATATCTGTATAAATATTTATAACTTTATACAGTTATCTCTATAAATATTTGTATGTTTACAGAGTTATCTAAATAAATATTTATATGTTTATACAGATATCTGTATATATAATATTTATATATTTATACAGATATCTGTACAAATAATATTTACACGTTTATGCAGATATCTGTATAATTAATATTTGTATGTTTATACTGATATCTGTATAAATAATGTTTATATGTATATACAGATATCTGTATAAAGAATACTTATATGTTTATACAGATATCTTTATAAATAATATTTATATGTTTATACAGTGATCTGTAAAATATTTATGTGTTTATACAGATATCTGTATATATATTTATATGTTTATACTGATATCTGTATAAATAATATTTATATCCTTATATAAATATCTGTATAAATAATATTTATATGTTTATACAAATATCTGTATAAATATTTATATGTTTATATAGATATCTGTATTGAAATTTATATGTTTAAACAGATATCTGTATAGATATTTATATGTTTATACTGATATCTGTATAAATAATATTTATAAGTTTATACAAATATCTGTATACATAATATTCATATGTTTATAAAGATATTTGTATAAATAATATTTATATGTTTATACAGGTATCTCTGTAAATATTTATATGTTTATTCAGACATCTGTAAATATTTATAGGTTTATTTAGATTTCTGTAAAAATAATATTTATATTTTTATACTGATATCTATACAAATAATATTTATATACCTTTACCGATATTTGCATAAATAATATTTGTATGTTTATACAGATATCTGTATAAATAATATTTATATGTCTTTACCGAGATCTGTATAAACATTTATATGTTCATACAGATATCTCTGTAAATATTTATATGTTTATTCAGATATCTGTATAGATATTTATATGTTTATACAGATATCTTTATAAATAATATTTACTTGTCTTTACAGATATCTGCATAAATAATATTTATATGTTTAAAAAGGTAGTGTGTAAATAATATTAATAGGTATATACAGATATCAGTATAAATAATATTTATATATTTATAGAGATATCTGCATGAATAATATTTGTGTGTTTATCCAGATATATGTACAAATAAAATTTATATGTTGATACAGATATCTGTATAAATAATATTCACATGTTTATACCGACATCTGTATAAATAATATTTATATGTTTATACAGGTATCTGTATAAATAATATTTATATGTTTATAGAAATATCTGTATAAATATTTATGTGTTTATACAGATATCTGTGTAGGTATTTATATGTTTATACCTATATGTCTCTAAAAAATATTTGTGTTTATACAGATATCTTTATAAATAATATTTATATGTTTATACTGATATCTGTATAAATAATATTTATATATTTATACAGGTATCTGTATAAATAATATTTATTTGTTTATACAAATATCTCCATAAATAATATTTATATGTTTATATAGATAACTGTATAAATATTTATAAGTTTATCCAGAAATCTGTATATATATTTACATGTTTATACAGGTACCTGTATAGGTATTTAAATGTTTATACAGATATCTGTATAAATAATATCTATATGTTTATACATATATCTGTATAAATAATATTTACATGTCTTTACCGATATCTGTATAAATAATATTTATATGTTTATGCAGATATCTGTGCAAACAATATTTATATGTTTTTAGAGATATCTGTATAAATAATATTTATATGTTTATACAGATATCAGTAAAAATAATATTTATATGTTTATACAGATATCTGTATAAATAGTATTTGTATGTTTATAGAGATATCTGTATGAATAATTACATATTTATACAGATATCTAAATAAATATTTATATGTTTAAACAGAGACCTGTAAAAATAATATTTATATGTTTAAAAAGATATCTGTAAAAATAAAATTTATGTTTATACAGATATTTGTGTAAATAATATTTATATGTCTTTACAGATATCTGTATTAATAATATTTGTACGTTTATACAGATATCTGTATAAATAATATTTATATGTTTATACAGGTATCCGAAAAGATAATATAAATATGTTTATACAGATATCTTTATAAATAATATTTATATGTTTTTACAGATATCTGTATAAATATTTATGTATTTATACCGTTATCTGTATAAATATTAATATGTTTATACAGATAGCTGCATAATTAATATCTATATGTTCCTACATATATTTGTATAACTAATATTTATATGTTTATACAGATATCTGTATAAATAGTGTTTATATGTTTATACATGTAAGTGTATAAATAATATTTACATGTCTGTATAGATATCTGTATAAATATTTATATGTTTATAAAGATTTCTCTATATATATTTATAGGTTTGTACAGATATCTGTATAAATTATATTTATGTTTATATAGATATCTGTATAAATATTTATACGTTTTCAAATATTTCTGTATATATATTTATAGGTTTATACAGATAACTGTATATATTATATTCATATGTTTATACAGATATCTGTATAATTAATATTCATATGTTTATGCAGATATCTTTATAAATAATAATTATAGGTTTATACAGATATCTGTATAAGTAATATTTATATGATATTACTGATATCTCTATAAATAATATTTATATGTTTATACAGATATCTGTATAAATAATATTTATATGTTTATACATGTATGTCTGTAAATAATATTTATATGTTTATACAGATATCTGCATAAATATTTAAGTTTATACAGATATCTGTATAAATATTTATATGTTTACACAGATATCTGTATAAATATTTATATGTTTATACACATATCTGTATAAATAATGTTTATATATTTATACAGATATGTGTGTAAATAATATTTATATGATTATACATATATCTGTAAAAATAATATTTATGTTTATAGGGATAACTGTTTAAATAATATTTATATGTTTATACAGATAAATTTATATGTAGTTCTATGTCTATACAGATACCTGTATAAATATTATTTATATGTTTAAACAGATATGTGTATAAACTTTTATATATTCATTCAGATATCTGTATATATGAACATGTTTATGCATATAAGTGTAGAAATATTTATATGTTTACAGCAATATCTGTATACATAATATTTATGTATTTATACATATACCTGCATAAATAGTACTTATATGTTTATACAGATATGTGTATAAAGAATATTTATATGTTTACACAGATATGTGAATAAATAATATTTATACGTTTATTCAGATACCTGTGTAAAAAATATTTATATATTTATACAGAGAACTGTATAAATATTTATATATCTATACAGAGATCTGTATAAATAATATTTATACGTATTTAGAGATATCTGTATAAATAATATTTATATGTTTATACAGATATCTGTATAAATAATATTTTTATGTTTATACTGATAACTGTATAAATATTTATATGTCTGTACAGTTATCTGTATAAATAATGTTTATATGTCTGTACAGACATCTGTATAAATATTGATATTTTTATACAGATATCTGTTTAAATTTTTATACATTCATACATATATCTGTATAAGTATTTACAGGTTTATACAGATATTTGTATAGATATTTATATGTTTATACAGATATCTGTATAAATAATATTTATATGTCTTTAGAAATATCTGTATAAATAATATTTATAAGTTCATACACGTATCTGTATAAAAAATGTTTATTTGTTTATGCAGATATCTGTATAAATAATATTGATATGTTTATACAGATATCTGCATAAATAATATTTATAAGTTTATACAGGTATCTGTATAAATAATATTTTTATGTTTATACAGATATCTGTATAAATATTTATATGTTTATACTGATATCTGTATACATATTTACCTGTTTGTACAGTTATCTGTATATATATTTACATGTTTATGCAGATATCTGGGTAAATAATATATGTTTATACGGATTCCTGCATAAATAATATTTATATGTTTATACAGGTATCTGAATAAAGAATATTTATATGTTTTTACAGATATCTGTATAAATAATATTTATATGTTTGTACAGATAGCTGTATAAATAATATTTGTATGTCTATACAGATATCTGTATAAATAATATTTATAAGTTTATACAGATGTCTGTGTAAATAATTACATATTTATACAGATATCTGAATAAATATTTATATGTTTACACACGTATATGTAAAAATAATATTTATATGTTTATACAGATATCTTTAAAAATAAAATTTATGTGTTTATATTGATATTTGTGTAAATAATATTAATATTATATTACAGATAACTCTATAAATAATATATATTTGTTTATACAGATATCTTTGTAAATATTTATATGTTTATACACATATCTGTATAAATATTTATATGTTCATTTAGATATCTGTATTAATTATATTTATATGTTTATACAGGTATCTGTGTAAATATTTATATGTTTATACAGTTATCTGTATAAATATTTATATGTTCATACGGATATCTGTATAAATAATATTAATATGTTTATAAATATATCTATATAAATAATATTTATGTTTATACGTGCATGTGTATAAATAATATTTATATGTTTATATAAATATCTGTATAAATATTTATATGTGTATAAAGATATCTGTGTATATATTTATTGGTTTATACAGATATCTGTATAAATTATATTTATATGTTTATACAAATATCTGTATAAATAATATTTATATGTTTTTAAAGATATCTGTATAAATAATATTTATATGATATAACACATATCTGTATGAATAATATTTATATGTTTATACAGATATATGTGTAAATATTTATGTTTATACACATATCGGTATACATATTTATATGTTTATATAGATAACTGTATCAAAAATATTTATATGTTTATAAAGATATCGGCAAAAAAATTTATATGTCATTACCGACATCTTTATACATAATATTCATGTGTTTACACAGATATCTGTCTAAATATTTATATTTTTATACACATGTCTGTATACATATTTAAATAAATATACAGATAGCTCTAAAAATATTTACATGTTTTTGCAGATACCTATATAAATAATATTTATATGTTTATTGATATATCATCTGTATAAAAAATATTTATATTTTTATACGGTACCTGTATAAATAATATTTGTATGTTTATATAGATATCTGAATAAAAATTTATGTGTTTATAGACATATCTGTACACATATTTATATGTTTATACAGATATCTGTATTAATTATATTTATATGTTTATACATATAAATGTATAAGTAATATTTGCATGATAAGACAGATATCTTTATAAATAATATTTGTATGATATTACAGATATCTCTATAAATAATATTTATATGTTTATACAGATATCTGTATAAATAATATTTATATGTTTATACAGGTATCTTTATAAATAATTATATATTTATACAGATATCTGCATAAATATTTTTATGTTTACAGAGATATCTGTGAAAATAACATTTATATGTTTATACAGGTATCTGTAAAAATAAAAATTATATGTTTATAGAGATATCTGTATAAATAATATATATATGTCTTTACAGATATCTGTATAAATAATATTTGTATGTTTATACAGATATCTGTATAAAGAATATTTATATGTTTATACAGACATCTGTATAAATACTATTTATTTGTTTGTACAGATAAGTGTATAAATAATATTTATATATTTATAAAGATGTCTGTACAAAAAATATTTATATGTTTATACAGATATCTGTGTAAATGTTGATATGTTTGTACTGATATCTGTATAAATATTTATATGTTTATGTAGATATCTGTATAAATAGTATTTATATGTTTATAGAGATATCTGTATAAATAATATTTACATGTCTTAACCGATATATGTATAAATAATATTTATATATTTATACAGATACCTGTATAAATAATATTTTTATGTCTTAACAGATATCAGTATAAATAATATTTATATGTTTACACAGATTTCTGTATAAATAATATTTATATGTTTATACAGACAACAGTATAAATAATAGTTATACTTTTATACAGATATCTGTATAAATAATATTTAAATGTTTACACAGGTATCTGTATAAATAATACGTATATGTTTATACAGATATCTGTATAAATATTTATATGTTTATACAGATATCTGCATATATATTTACATGTTTCTACAGATACCTGTAAAACTATTTATATGTTTCTACAGATATCTGTATATATAATATTTATAAGTTTATACCGATATCTGTATAAATATTATTTATATGTTTATACAGATATCTGTATAACTAATATTTATATTTTTATTCAGATATCTGTATAAATAATATCTGTATGTTTATACAGGTATCTGTATAAATAATATTTATATGTTTATACAGATATCTGTATTAATATTTATATGTTTATACAGATATGTGTATTAATATTTCTATGTTTATACAGATATCTGTATATATATTTACATGTTTATGCAGATATCTGTATATTTATACGTTTATAGCGATATCTGTATAAATAATATTTATATGTTTATACAGATACCTGCATAAATAATATTTATATGTTTATGCAGATATCTGTATAAAGAATATTTATATGTTTATACAGCTATCTGCATAAATAATAATTACATGTTTATTCAGAAATATGTATAAAAAATATTTATATGTTTATGCAGATAACTGTATAAATATTCATATGTCTATACAGATATCTGTATTAATTATATTTATAGGTTTATACAGATATCTGTATGTATATTTATCTGTTTATACAGTTATCTGTAAAAACATTTATATGTGTATACAGATATCTCTATAAATAATATTTATATCTTTATACACCTAGAGGTATAAATAATATTTATATGTTTATATAAAGATCTCTATAAATATTTATGTGTTTATAAGATATCTGTATATATATCTATATGTTTATGCAGACATCGGTATAAATAATATTTATATGTCTTTACAGATATCTGTATAAATAATATTTATATGTTTATACATGTATCTTGATAAATAATATTTATATGTTTAAACAGGTATCTGTTTAAATAATATTAATATCTTTATATAGATAACTGTATAAATAATATTTCCATGTTCATAGAGATATCTTTATAAATAATGTTTATATGTTAATATAGATATCTGCATTAATATTTACATGTTTGTAAAGATATCTGTGTATATATTTATATGTTTATACAGATATCTGTATAAATGATATTTATATATTTATACATATATGTTTAGAAATAATATTTATGTTTATAGAGATAATCCTATAAATAATATTTAAATATTTATACAGATAACTGTATAAGTACTTACATGTCTATGCAGATACCTGTATATATAATATTTATATGTTTATACAAATACCCGTATAAATATTTATATGTCTATATATTTATCTTTATAAATAATATTTATATGTGTATACTGATATCTGTATAAATAATATTCATATGTTTATTTGGATATCTTTAAAAATAATGATTATAGGTTCATACAGATATCTGTATAAATAATATTTATGTGTTTATACAGATATCTGAATAAATAATATTTATATGTTTATACAGATATCTGTATAAATAATATTTAAAAGTTTATACAGTTATCTTTATGAATAATATTTATATGTTTATATAGATATCTCTATCAATATTTATATGTATATAAAGATATCTGTATATATATTTATATGTTTATTCAGATATCTGTATAAATAATCTTTATATGTTTATACAGATATCTGTATAAATAATATTTGTATGTTTATACAGATATCTGTTTAAATAATATTTATATGATATTACAGATATTTTTATAAATAATATTTAAGTGTTTATAGAGATATCTGTATAAATAATATTTATATGTTTATACAGATATCTCCGTAAATAATATTTATATGTGTTTACAGATATCTATATAAATAATATTTATATATTTAAACAGATATCTGTATAAATAATATGTATGTTTATACAGATATCTGTATAAATAATAGATATGTTTATACAGGTATCTATGTAAATAATACTAATATGTTTATACAGATATCTGTATAAATGTATAAACATTATTTATACAGGTATCTGTATAAATGTATAAATATTTATACAGGTATCTGTATAAATGTATAAATATTTATACAGATATCTGTATAAATGTATAAATATTTATACAGATATCTGTATAAATGTATAAATATTTATACAGATATCTGTATAAATATGTAAATATTTATACAGATATGTGTATAAAAATATGAATATTTATATAGATATCTGTATAAACATATGGATATCTGTGTAAAGAATATTTATATGTTTATACAGATATCTTTATAAAGACTATCTATATGTTTATACAGATATCAGTATAAATAATATTTCTGTCTTTATACAGATATCTGTATAAATAATATTTAAATGTTTATAAAGGTATCTGTATAAATAATATTTATATGTTTATATATATCTGTGTAAATATTTATATGTTTATACAGATACCAATTTAATATTCATATGTTTTTATAGATATCTGCATAAATAGTATTTATATGTTTATACAGATTTCTGTATAATTATCTATATGTTTATACAGATATCTGCATATATAATTATGTGTTCCTACAGGTATCTGTATAAATACTTATAAGTTAATACAGATATCTCTATAAATATTTATATGTTTATACAGGTAACGGTATAGATATTGATATGTTTATACAGATAACTATATAAATAATATTTCTAAGTTTATAGACATATCTGTATAAATAATATTTATATATTTATATAGATATCTATAAAAATAATATTTATATGTTTATACAGATATCTGTAAAAATAAAATTTATATGTTTATACAGATATCTCTATAAATAATATTTATAAGTTTATACAGATACCTGCAGAAATAATATTTATGTTTATACTGATATCTGCATAAATAATATTTGTATGTATATACAGATAACTGTATAAATATTTATATGTTTATACAGATAACTCTAAAGATATTTATACGTTTAAAGAGATATCTGTATAAATTTTATTTATATGTCTGTACAGATATCTGTATAAATAATATATATATGTTTATGCAGATATCTCTAAATATAATGTTTAGATGTTTATACAGTTATCTGTAAAAAGAATATTTATATGTTTATGCAGATATCTTAATAAATAATATTTATATGTTTTTACTGATATCTCTAGAAATAATATTTATATATTTGTACAGATATCTGTACAAATATTTATGTTTACACAGATATCTGTATATATATTTATAAGTTTATACAGATATAAGTATAAATATTTATATGGATAAACAAATATCTGTATAAATATTTATATGTTTATGCAGATAACTGTATAAATAGTATTTATACTTTTATACAAATATCTATATAAATAATATTTATATGTTTATACAGATATCTGTTTAAATAATATTTATATGTTTAGACAGATATCTTTATAAATAATATTCATAACTTTATACAGATAACTATATAAATATTTATATGTCCTTACAGATATCTGTATAAAGAATATTTATATGTTTATAGAGATATCTGTATAAATAATGTTTATATGTTTATAAAGATAACTATGTAAATATTTATATGTCTATACAGATATCTGTATATATAATATTTATATGTTTATACAGATATCTGCATAAAAATATTTATCTGTGTATACAGATATCTGTATAAATATTTATGTTTATAAAGATATCTGTATAAATAATATTTAAATGTTTATACAGATATCTGTATAAATAATATTTATATGTTTATACATATATCTCTATAAATAATATCTATGTGTTTATGCAGATATCTGTATAAATAATATTTATATGTTTCTACTGATATCAGTATAAATAATATTTAAATGTTTATAAAGGTGTCTCTATAAATAAAAATTATATTTTTATACAGGTGTTTGTATAAATAATATTTATAGGTTTATACAGATATCTGTATAAATAATAGTTGAATATTTCATATAACTATATAAATAATATTTATATGTTTATAGAGCTATCTGTATTAAAAATATTTATATGTTTATACAGATATCTGTATAAATAATATATATGTTTATACAGATATCTGTATAAATAATGTTTATATATTTATATCTGTATAAATAATCATATATTTATACAGATATCTGAAAAAAAATATTTTTATGTTTATACAGATATCTGTAAAATTAATATTTATTTTTTTATACAGATATCTGTAAAAATAGAATTTAGATGTTTATGCAGATATATGCATAAATAATATTTTTATGTCTTTACAGATATCTGTATAATAATATTTATATTATTTTACTGATATATGTATAAATAATAGTTATATGTTTATACAGATATCTGCATGAATAATATTTATATATTTACACAGATATCTGCACAAATAATATTTATATGTGTATAAAGATACCTGTATTAATAATATTTCTATGTTCTTACAGATATCTGTATAAAAAATATTTATATGTTTATACAGATATCTGTATGAATATTTACATGTTTATACAGATATCTGTATAAATATTTATGTGTTTATATTGATATCTGTATATATATTTATAGGTTTATTCTGATATGAGTATAAATATATATGTTTATACAGATACCTCTATAAATATTTATATTTTTATAAGGATATCTGTATAAATAATATTTTTACATTTATACAGATATCTGTTTAAATAATATTTATATGTTTATAAAGATATCTGTATAAATAATATTTATATGTTTATACAAATATCTGTGTAAATATTTAAATGTTTATACACATATCTGTGTAAATATTTATATGTTTATACTGATAACGGTATGAATATTTATATATTTGTATAGATATCTTTATAAATAATTTTTATATCTTTTTACAGATATCTGTATAAATAATATTTATATGTCTTTACCGGTATTTGTATGAATAACATTTATATGTTTATACAGATATCTGTATTAATAATATTTATATGTCTTTACAGATATCTGTATAAAAAATATTTATATCTTTATACAGATATCTCTATAAATAATACATTTATGTTTATAGAGATATCTGTAAAAATAATATTTATATGTTTATACATATACATAAATAAATAATATTTATATGTTTATAAAGATATCTGTATAAAGAAAATTTATATATTTATACTGATATCTGTATGAATAACATTTATGTGTTTATACAGATATCTATATAAATAATATTTATATGTTTTCAGAGATATCTGTATAAATATTTATATGATTATACAGATATCTGGATATATATTTATATGTTTATACAGATATCCGTAAAAATATTTATATTTTTATAGAGATATGTGTATAAATATTTATATGTTTATACTGATATCAGTATAAATAATATTTATACATTTATACAGATATCTCTATAAATTATATTTATATGTTAATACAGATACCTGCATAAATAATATTTATATGTTTATACAGATATCTGTATAAATAATATTTATGTTTATAAAGATAACTGTGTAAATATTTATATTTCTATACATATATCTATATAAATAATATTTATATGTTTATACAGATAACTTTTGAAGTATTTATATGTTCATAGAGATATCTGTATAAATATTTATATGTTTATACAGATATCTGTATAGATACATATATGTTGATACAGATATCTGTAGAGATATTTATATGTTTATATAGATATCTGTAAAAAAATATTTATATGTTTATACATATATCTTTAGAAAGAATATTTATGTTTATACAGATATCAGTATAAATAATATTTATATGTTTTACAGATAATTGTTTAAGTATTTATATGTCTATAAAGATATCTGTATAAATAATATTTATATGTTTATACAGATATCTGTATAAATATTTATATGATTATAGAGATATCTGTATAAATATTTATATGTTTATACAGATATCTGCATATATATTTATATGTTTATACAGATACATCTATAAATAATTTTTATATATTTACAGAGATATCTCTATAAATAGTATTTATATGTTTATAAAGATATCTGTATAAATAATATTTGTATGTTTATAGAGATATCTGTATAAATATTAATGTTTATACAGATATCTGTATAAATATTAAAGTTTATACAGATATCTGTATAAATATGTATATGTTTATACAGATATCTGTATGAATAAAATTTATATGTAAATACGTATATCTGAAAAAATTTAATTTATAAGTTTATACCGATATTGGTAAAAATATTATTCATTAATTTATACAGATATCTCAATAAATAATATTTATATATTTATAAAGATATCTGTATAAATATAATTTAGATGTTTATACAGATACCTGTATAAATAATATTTATATGTTTATTCAGATATCATTATAAAAAATATTTGTATGTTTATACAGAATCAGTATAAACTTTATATGTTTATACAGATATCTTTATAAATAATATTTATGTGTTTATAAGGATATCTGTATAAATATTTATATGTTTTTGCAGACATCTGTATATATATTTCCATGTTTATACAGATGTCTGTATATATATACAGATATCAGTATAAATGTTATTTATATGTCTATAAAGATATCTGTACAGATAATATTTATATGTTTATACAGATATCTGTATAAATAATATTTAAATGTTTATACAGATAAGTGTATAAAATATTTATAAGTTTATATAGATATTTGTAAAATTATTTATATGTTTTTAGAGATATCTGTATATATATTTAATTTTATACAGATATCTGTATAAATCTTTATTTGTTTATACCGATATGTGTATAAATATTTATATGTTTATTCAGATATCTGTGTAAATAATATTTATATGTTTATACACATATATGTATAAATATATATGTTTATACAGATATTTGTATAAATATTTATATGTTTACACAGATATCTGTATAGATATTTATATGTTCATTCAGATATCTGTAGGTATATTTATGTGTTTATACAGATAGCTGAATAAATAATATTTATATGTTTATGGAAATATCTCTAAAAATAATATTTATATGTTTTTACACATAACTGCATATATATTTATATGTTTATAGATATATCTGTATAAATAATATTTGTATGTTTATACAGATAGCTGAATAAATAATGTTTATAAGTTTATGCTGATATCTCTAAAAATAATATTTGTATGTTTGTACAGCTATCTGCATATATAATATTTATAAGTTTATACACATACCTGTATAAATAATATTTATATGTTTATACATATATCTGTATAAATAATGTTTATATATTTATGCATTTATCTCTATAAATAATATTTATATATTTATTCAGATATCTGTATAAATGTTTATGGTTATACAGATATCCGTATATATATATATATATATATGTTTATACAGATATCTGTATAAATAATCTTTATAAGTTTACACAGATATCTGTATAAATATTTAAATATTTATACCGATATCTGTATAAATAATATTTATGTATTCATACAGATATGTGCATAAATAATATTTATATGTTTATACAGATATCTGTATAAATAATATTTATATGTTTATGCAGATATATGTATAAATAATATTTATATGTTTATGCAGATATCTTAATAAATAAGATTTATATGTTCATAATGCTATCTGTATAAAAATATTTATGTTTATAAAGATAACTGTATAAATATTTATAAGACTATACAGATATCTGTATATATAATATTTATATGTTTATACAGATATCTGTATATATAATATTTATATCTTTATGCAGATATCTGTGTAAATAATATTTATATGTTCATACAGATATCTGTAAAAATATTATTTACATGTTTTTACAGATACCTGAATAAATAATATTTATATGTTTATACAGATATCTGTATAAATAATATTTATCTCTTTATACTGATATCTGTATAAATAATAAGTATATGTTTATACAGATATTTGTATAAACAATATTTATATGTTTAAATTGATATCGGTAGAAATATTTATATGTTAATAAATATATCTCTATATATATATGTTCATACATATAACTGTATAAAATTTATGTTTATACAGATATGTGTATAAATATTTATATGCTTAGACAGATATCTGTACAAACATTTATTTATAACTTTATACAGATATCTGTATAAATAATATTTATCGGTTTATACAGATATCTGTATAAATATTATTTATATGTTTATACAGATATCTGTATAAATAATATCTATATGATCTTACAGATATCCCTAGAAATAATATTTGTATGTTTATAAAGATATCTCTATAAATAATATTTATATGTTTATACAGATTTCTGTATAAATAATATATATGTGTTTATACTGATATCTGTATAATTATTATTTATGTGTTTATACAGATATCTGTACAAATAATATTTACATGTTTATACAGGTATCTTTATAAATATTTATATGTTCATACAGATATATATATAAATATTTGCAAGTTTATACAGATATCTCTATAAATATTTATATGTTCACACAGATATCTGTACAAATAATATTTATATACTTATACAGATATCGGTATAAATAATATTTATAAGTTTATACAGATATCTGTCTAAATATTTATATGTTTATACATGTATCTGTATATATATTTACATGTTTATGCAGATACCTTTTAAATATTTATATGTTTATACCGATATCTGTATAAATAATATTTACATATTTATACACAAATCTGTATAAATAATATATATGTTTATACATATAAATGTATAAGAAATATTTGCATTTTTATACACGTATCTGTATAAATAATATTCATATGTTTATACAGACACCTTTAAAAATATTTATACGTTTATACACATGTCTTTATAAATAACATTTATATGTTTATACAGATATCTGTATTAACAATATTGATATGTTTATAGAGATATCTCTATAAACAATATGTATATGTTTATACAGAGACCTGTATAAATATTTATATATTTATACAGATATCTGTATATATTTTTATATGTTTATACTGATATCTGTATAAATATGTATATGTCTATACAGTAATATGTATAAATAATTGTATGTATATACAGATATCTGTATAACTAACATTTATACCCTTATACAGATATCTGTATAAATCATATTTGTAAGTTTATACAGATATCTATAGATAATATTTATAAATTTGCACAGGTATGTGTATAAATAAGATTTATATGTTTATTCAGATATATGCATCAATATTTATATGTTTATAGAGATATCTGTATATATATTTACATGTTCACACAGATATCATAAAAATATTTGTGTGTTTATACAGATATCTGTATAAATATTATTTATTTGTTTATTCAGATATTTGTATAAATACTATTTATATGTTTATACATATACATTAATAAATAATATTTATATATTTATACAGATATCTGTATATATATTTATATGCTTATACAGATATCTCTATAAATATTTATGTTTATACCAATATCTGTATAAAGAATATTTATTCCTTTATACATATAGCTGTATAAATAATATTTATATTTTTATACAGATTTCTGTATAAATAACATTTAAGTGTTTATACACATATCTGTATGAATAATATTTATATGATATTACAGATATCACTATGAATAATATTTATATGTTTACAGAGATATCTCTATAAATAATATTTGTATGTTTATACAGATATCTGTATATATATTTTGTATATGTTTATGCAGATATCTGCATAAATATTTATATGTTTACACAGATATCTGAAAAAATAATATTTATATGTTTATACAGATATCTGTAAAAATAAAATTTATATGTTTATACAGATATCTGTGTAAATAATATTTATTTGCCTTACCGATATCTTTATAAATACTATTTATATGTTTATACACATATCTGTACAAAAAATATTTATATGTTAATACAGATGTCTCTATAAATATTTGTATGGTTACAGATATCTTTATAAATTTTTATATGTTCATACACATATCTGTACAAATATTTAAATGTTTATACATATATCTGTAGAGATATTTATATGTTTATACAGATACGTGTATAAATATTTATATGTTTATACAGATATTAGTATAAATAACATTTATATGTATTTACAAATATCAGTATGAATAATATTTATAAATTTATAGACATATCTGTATAAATAATATATATGTGGATACACAGATATCTGTATAAATAATATCTATATGTTTATAAACCTTTCAGGATAAATAATATATATATGTTTATACAGATATCTGTATAAATATTGTTTATATGTTTATACAGATATCTGTATAAATAATATTTGTATGTTTCTACAGATATCTATATAAATAATATTTACATGTTTATACAGGTATCTGTATAAATAATATTTATATGTTTATACTGATATCTGTATGAATATTCATATATTTACACAGATATCTATATATATATCTGCATCTTTATACATATATGTGTATAACTATATGTTTATACAGATATCTGTATAAATAATGTTTATATGTTTATACAGATACCTGCATAAATAATATTTATATGTTTATACTTATATCTGTATAAATAATATTAATATGTTTATTCCAATATCTGTATAAATAATATTTATAGGTTTATGCAGATATCTGTATGAATATTTATATGTCTATGCAGATATATGTATATATATTTATATGTTTATACATGTATATGTATAAATATTTGTATGTTTATACAGATATCTGTATATTCTTATGTTTATACATACATCTCTATAAATATTTATATATTTATAAAGATATCTGTATAAATATTCATATGTTTATACAGATATGTGTACAAATATTTATATGTTTATACAGAGATCTGTATGAATAATATTTATATGTTTATACAGATATCTGTATAAATAATATACATATGTTTATAAAGGTATCTGTATAAAGAATATTTATATGTTTATACAGATATCTGTATGAATAATATTTATATGTTTATATTGACTTCTGTGTAAATAATATTTATATGGTTTTAAAATATCTGTATAAATATATGTTTATACAGATAATATACATTTATATGTTTATATTGATATCTGTATAAATGATATTTATATGTTTATACAGATATCTGTATAAATAATATTAATACGTTCATAAAATTATCTGCATAAATAATACTTATATGTTTATACAGATATCTGTGTAAATATTTATATGTGTATACAGGTATCTGTACAAATATTTATATGTTTATACATATATCTGTATAAATTATATTTATATGTCTTTACCGATATCTGTATGAATAATATTTATATGTTTATACAGATATCTGTATAAATAATATTCATATGTCTTTACTGATATATGTATAAATAATATTTATATATTTATACAGATATCTGTATAAGTAATATTTATATGTTTATACAGATATCTGTATAAATAGTATTTATAGGTTTATACAGGTATCTGTATAAATAAAATTTATAGTTTTATACAGATATATGTATAAAAAATATTTATAAGTTTATACAGATATCTGTATTAATATTTATATGTTTACACAAGTATCTGTTTAAATAATATTTCTATGTTTACACAGATATCTGTGTATATATTCACATGTTTATACAGATATCTGTAAAAATATTTATATGTTTATACAGATATCTTTATAAATAATATTTATATGTTTATTCAGATATCTGTAAAATTAATACTTATATATTGACACAGATATCTGAATGAATAATATTTATATGTTTATACAGATATTTGTAAAAAGAATATTTACATGTTTATACTGATATCTGTATAAATAATATTTATATGTTTCTACAGATACCTGTATAAATAATTTTTATATGTTTATATAGATATCTGTATAAATATTTATATGTCTATAAAGATATCTGTATAGATAATATTTATTTGTTTATACAGATAACTGCACAAGTATTTATGATTTCCTAGAGATATCGTAAGAAATATTTATATATTTATACAGATACCTGTATAGATATTTATAAGTTTATACAAATAGCTGTATAAATAATATTTATATGTTTATACAGATAGCTGTATAGATAATATTCATATGTTTATACGGATATCTGTATAAATAATATTTATATGTTTATACAGATATCTGTAAAAATATTATTTATATGTTTATAGTGATATCTGTATAAATAAATTATGTTTATACAGATATCTGTATAAATATTATTTATGTGTTTATACAGATATCTGTATAAATAATATTTACATGTTTAAACAGGTATCTGTATCAATAATATTTATATGTTTATATAGATATCTGTAGAAATATTTATATGTTCATAAAGATATCTGTGTATATATTTATTTATTTATACATATATCTGCATAAATAATATTTATATGTTTATTCAGATATCTGTATAAATAATATTTATATGTTTATACAGATATGTGTATAAATAATATTTATATGTTTATACAGATATGTGTATTAATAATATTTATATAATATTACAGATATCTCTATAAATAATAATTATATATTTACACAGATATCTGTTTAAATAACATTTGTTTGTTTACTCAGATATCTTTATAAATAATTATAGAAGTGTACAGGTATCTGCATAAATATTTATATGTTTACACAGATATCTCTAAAAATAACATTTATACATTTATACAGATATCTGTAAATATAAAATTTATATGTTTATGCAGATATCTCTATAAATAATATTTATACGTCTTTACAGATATCTGTATAAATAATATTTCTGTGTTTATACAGATATCTGTATGCATATTTATATGTTGATACAGATATCTGTATAAATATTTATATGTTTATACAGATATGTGTATAAATAATATTTATACATTTATACAGATATCTGTATAAATATTTATATGTTTATACGTATATCTGTAGAAATAATATTTTTGTTTATGCACATATCTGTATAAATAATATTTATATGTTTATACACATAACTGTATAAGTATTTATATGTCTACACAGATATCTTCATAAATAATATTTATATGATTATACTGATATCTGTATAAATATTTATATATCTACACATATATCTTCATAAATAATATTTACATGATTATACTGATATCTGTATAAATATTTATATGTTTATACAGATATATGTATTGATATTTATAGGTTTTTACAAATATCTGTATAGATATTTATATGTTTATACAGATAGCTAAATAAAAAATATTTATATGTTCATAGAGATATCTGTATAAATTATATTTATATGTTTATACAGATATCTGTATAAATAATATTTATATGCTCTTAAAGATATCTGTATAAATAATATGTATATGTTTATGCAGATATCTGTATAAATATTTATATGTTTATACAGTTATCTGTATATATATTGTTATGTTTATACAGATATCCATATAAATAATATTTATATGTTTATAAAGATATCAGTATAAATAATATTTATATGTTTATACAGATATCTGTATAAGTAATATTTATATGTTCATACACTTATCTGTATAAATAATATTTATTAGTTTATACAGATATCTGTATAGATAATATTTATATGTTTACACAGTTATCTGTTTAAATAAGATTTATATGTTTATATAGATATCCATATAAATATTTTTATGTTTATAAAGATATCTGAATATATATATGTTTATACAGATATATGTATAAATTATATTTATATGTTTACACAGATATCTTTATAAAAGATATTTATAGGTTTATACACATATGGGTATAAAAAATATTTATATGATATTACAGATATCTCTATAAATAATATTTATATGTTTATACCGATTTCTGGATAAATAGTATTTATTTGTTCTTTCACATATCTTTATAAATAAATGTAGAGTTATACAGATATCTGCATAAATATTTATATGTTTACAAAGATATCTGTAAAAAAAATAATTATATATTTCTACAGATATCTGTAAAAATAAAATTTATATGTTTATAAAAATATCTGTATAAATAATATTTATATGTATTCACAGATATCTGTATACATAATATTTATATGTTTATACAGATATCTGCATAAATAATATTTATCAGTTTAAACACGTATCTGTATAAATAATATTTAAATGTTTATACAGATAACTATATAAATATTTATATGTTTATACAGATATATGTATAAATAATATTTATATGTTTATACAGATATCTGTATAAATATTTATATGTTTATACAGCTATCTGTGTAAATAATATTTATATGTTCATACAGATACTGTATACATAATATTAATAAGTTTTATACAGATATCTGTATAAATAATATTTATATGTTCATAGAGATATCTGTATCAATATTTATATGTTTTGACAGATATCTGTATAAATATTTATATGTTTTGACAGATATCTGTATAAATATTTATATGTTTAGACAGATATCTGTATAAATATTTATATGTTTATACAGATATCTGTATCAATATTTATCTATTTATATAGATATCTGTGTAAATAGTATTTATATGTTTATACAGATATCTGTATAAATAATATTTACATGTCTTAACGGATATCTGTATAATCATATTTATATGCTTATACAGATATCTGTATAAATAATATTTATATGCTTATACAGATATCTGTATAAATAATGTTTCCATGTCTTTACAGATATCTGTGTAAATAATATTTATATGTTTATAACGATATATGTATAAATAATATTTATACGTTTATACAGGTATATGTATAAATAATATTTATTTTTTTATACAGATATCTGTATAAATAATATTTATATGTTTATACAGATATCTTTATAAATATTTACATGATTATACAGATATGTGTATATATATATTTACATGTTTATACAGTTACCTGTATAAATATTTATATGTATATACAGATATCTGTATACGTAATATTTATATGTTTATACAGATACCTGCATAAATTATATTTATGTGTTTATACAGATATCTCTATAAAGAATATTTATATGTTTATAAAGACATCTGAATAAAGAATATTTATATGTTTGAACAGATATATGTTTAAATAAGTTTTATATATTTATAAAGATATCTGTATAAATAATATATATATATGAGGATATCAGTATAAATAATAAATATATATTTATACAGATAACTGTATAAATAATATTTACATTTTATTAGAGGTATCTCTATAAAAAGCATTTATGTTTATAGAGATATAAGTATAAATAACATCTATATGTTTATGCAGATATCTGTATAAATATTTATATGTTTATATAGATATCTGTATAAATATTTATATGTTTATGCAGATATCTGTATAAATATTATTTATATGTTCATACAGATATCTGTATAAATATTTATATGTTTATAGAGATAACTCTATAAATAATATTTATATGTTTATAGTGATATCTGTATAAATACTATTTATATATTTATGCAGATATCTGTGTATATAATAAATACATATTTATACAGGTATCTTAATTCATAATATTTATGTTTATGCATATATCTGTATAAATAATATTTATATGTTTATATAGATATCTCTATATATATTTTCATGTTTATACAGATACCTGTATAAAGAATATTTGTATGTTTATATGGATAAGTGTATAAATATTTATATGTTTATACAGATATCTGTAAGTATATTTATATGTTTATACAGATATCTGTATAAATATTTATATGTTTATACAGAAATCTGTATAAATAATTATACATTTATACAGATATCTGTATAAATAATATTTATCCATTTATACAGTTATCTGTATAAATAATATTTATATGTTTATACATATATCTCTAAAAATATTATTTATGTTTATACAGGTATCTGTATAGATAATATTCATATGTTTATACACATAAGTTTATAAGTATTTATATGTCTATACAGATATCTGTATAAAAAATATTTATATGTTTATACAGATATCTGTATAAAGAATATTTATATGTTTATACAGATATCTGAATAAAGAATATTTATATGTTTATACAGATATCTGAATAAAGAATATTTATATGTTTATACAGATATATGTATAAATAATATTTATATATTTATTAAGACATCTGAATAAATAATATTTATATATTTATGAGGATATCAGTACAAATAATAAATATATATTTATACAGATATCTGTATAAATAATATTCATAATTTATTACTGATATCTCTATAAAAATATTTATGTTTATACAGATATAAGTATAAGTAATATCTCTATGTTTATGCAGATATCTGCATAAATATTTATATGTTTATAAAGGTATCTGTTTAAATAATATTTAAATGTTTATATAGATATCTGTATGAATATTTATATGTTTATACAGATATCTATATATATATTTACATGTATATACAGATACCTGTATAAATATTTATGTGTTTATACAGATATCTGTATGAAGAATATTTATATGTTTATACAGGTATCCCTATGAATAATATTTTTATGTTTATACGGATATCTGTATAAATATTATATGTTTATACAGATATCTGTAAATATTTTTATGTTTATACAGATATCTGTATAAATAATTATATGTTTATACAGATATCTGTATAAATAATATTTATACATTTTTACAGATATCTATGTAAATAATATTTATATGTTTATATATATCTGTAGAAAAAATAGTTATGTTTATACAGATATCTGTATAAATAATATTTCTATGTTTATAGACATAGGTGTATAAGTATTTACATGTCTATACAGTTATCTGTATAAATAATATTTATATGTTTATGCAGATATCTGTATAAAGAATATTTAAATGTTTATACAGATACCTGCATAAATAATATTTATAGGTTTATACAGAGATCTGTATAAAGAATATTTGTATGTTTATACAGATATCTGTGTTAATAATATTTTTATGTTTATACATATATTTGTATAAATAATATTTATATTTTTATAATTATATCTGTGTAAATAATATTGATATGTTTAAACAGATATCTGTGTAAATATTTATATGTTTAGACAGATATCTTTATAAATATTTATATGTTTATATAGATATCTGTATAAATAATATTTATATATTTATACAGATAGCTGTATAGATATTTATATGTTTATGCAGATAACTCAATAAATAATATTTATCTGTTTATAGAGATATATGTATTAATAATATTTATATGTTTATACAGATATCTGTGTAAATAACATTTGTATGTATATACAGATGTCTATAAATATTTGCATGTTTATACTGATATCTCTATAAATATTTATTTGTTTAAACAGATAACTATATAAATAATATTTACATGTTGTCCAGATATCTGTATAAATATGTACATGTTTATACAGATATCTGTGTAAATAATATTTATATGTTTATACAGATATCTGCATACAAAATATTTATATGTTCATACAGATACTGTATACATAATATTAATATGTTTACATACATATCTGAATAAATAATATTTATACATTTATGCAGATACCTCTAAAAATAATATTTACATGTTTATGCATATATCTAATATATCTAATATATATAATATTTACAGGTTTATATATTTCCATGTTTACCTATTATTTACATGTTTACATGTTTATATTTATATAATATTTGCATGTTAATATATATAATATTTACATGTCTATGCATATATGCATGTTATGCATATATGTTTATACGAATGTCTGTATAAATATTCATATATTTATACAGATGTCTGTGTAAATATTTTTATGTTCATACAGATATCTCTATAAATAATTATATGTTTATACAGATATCTGTATAAATAATATTTATATGTTAATACCGATATCTGTATAAATAATATGTATATGTTTATAAAGATAATTAAATAAATATTTACCTGTCTACACAGATATCTGTATAAATAATATTTATATGTTTATACAGATATCTTTATAAATATTTATATGTTCGTACAGATATCTGTAGAAATATTAACATGCTTGTCCAGATATCTGTATACATATTTACATGATTATACAGATAACTCTATAAATATTTATATTTTAATACCGATATCTGTATATTTAATATTTATTTATTTATACAGATACCTTCATAAATAGTATTTATATGTTTGTACAGATATCTGTATAAAGAACATTTATGTGTTTATACAGATATCTGTATAAATAATATTTAATTGTTTATGTAGATATCTGTATAAAAAAGATTTATATGTTTATACAAATAACTGCATAAATATTTCTATGTCTATTCAGATATCTGTATAAATAATATTTACATGTTTATAAAGTTCTCTGTATAAATATTTACATTTTCATATAATTATCTGCATAAATATTTATGTGTTTATACAGATATGTGTATAAATAATATTTATATGTTTACACAGATATCTGTATAAATAAAATTTATATGTTTATAAAGGTATCTGTATAAATAATTATATGTATATAGAGATATCTGTTAAAATATTTATATATTTATACAGATATCTGTATAAATAATATTTCTATGTTTATGCAGCTATCTGTATAAATATTTATATGTTTGTACAGATATCTGCATATGTATTTACATGTTATACAGATACCTGTATAAATATTTGTATGTTTATACCGATATCTGTATAAATAATATTTATATGTTTATGCAGGTACTTGCATAAATAATAATTACATGTTTACACAGATAACAGCATAAATAATATTTATATGTTTATACAGATATCTGCATGTGGAATATTTATATGTTTATAAAGATATTGTATACATAATATTAATATGTTTATATAGATATCTGTATAAATAATATTTATATGTTTATACAGATTTCTGCAAAATATTTATATGTTTATACAGATATCTGTATAAAGAATATTTATATGTTTATACAAATATCTGTATAAAGAATATTTATATGTTTATACAAATATCTGTATAAATAATATTTATGTGTTTATAAAGATACCTGTATAAATAAGATTTATATGTATATACAGATATCTGTATAAATATTTAAATATTTATACAGATATCCGTATAAATATTTATATGTTTATATA
This sequence comes from Pan troglodytes, assembly GCF_028858775.2. Classification (NCBI taxonomy): domain Eukaryota; kingdom Metazoa; phylum Chordata; class Mammalia; order Primates; family Hominidae; genus Pan; species Pan troglodytes. The sequence continues at coordinate 9,506,438 of NC_072412.2, forward strand.
GATAACTGTAGAAATAATATTTATGTGTATATAAAGACATCTGTATAAAAAATATTTACATGTCTTTACCGATATCTTTATAAATAATACTTACATGTTTATGCAGATATCTGTATAAATAATATTTATATGTCTTTACAGACATCTGTATATGTAATATTTATATGTGTATACACTTATCTATATAAATAATATTTATACATTTATACAGATATCTGTATAAATATTTTAATATTTATACAAATATCTGTATAAACATTTGTATGTTTATACAGATATTTGTGTAGGTATTTATATGTTTATAACGATATCTCTATAAACAGTATGTGTTTATACAGATATCTGTATAAATAATACTTATGTTTATACAGATATAAGTATAAATAATATTTATAAGTTTACACTGATATCTGTATAAATATTTATGTTTATGAAGATATATGTATAAATATTTATATGTTTATACAGATATCTGTATGTATAATATTTATATGTTTATACAGCTATCTGTATAAATAATATGTATATATTTGCGAAGATATCTGCATAAATAATAAATATATATTCTTACAGTTATCTGTATACATAATATTTATATGATTATACACTATCTTTAAAATAATATTTATATGTTTATACAGATATCTGTTTAAATAATATTTATATGTTTATACTGATATTTGTATAAATAATATTTATATGTTTATACAGATATCTGTAAAAATATTTATATGTTTATACAGATATCTGTAAAAATATTTATATGTTTATACAGATATCTGTATATATATTTACACGTTTATACAGATATCTGTAAAAATATTTATATGTTTATACAGACATGTGTATAAATAATATTTATGTGTTTATAAAGATATCTGTATAAATAATATTTATATGTTTATACAGATACCAGAATAAATAATTTTTATAGGTTTATGCAGATATCTGTATAAATAATATTTATATGTCTTTACAGATATCTCTATAAATAATATTTATATATTTATACAGATATGTGTCTAAATATTTATAAGCTTATACAGATATCGCTATAAAAATTTATATGTTTTTACAGATACCTGTACACCTATTTATATGTTTATACAGATATCTGTTTATGAATTTATATGTTTATACAGATAGCTCTATAAATAATATTTATATGTTTATACAGATATCTGTATAAATAATATTTATATGTGTATGAAGATATCTGTATAGATAATATTTGTATGTTTATAGAGATGTCTGTATAAATATTTACATGTTTATACAGATATCTCTGTAAATATTTATATCGTTATACAAATATCTTTATAAAAATATTTATATGTTTATACAGATATCTGCATAAATCTTTATATGTTTATACAGATATCTCTGTAAATAATATTTATATGTTTATTCAGATATCTGCATAAAGAATATTTATATGTTTATACAGGTATTTGTGAATATAATATTTATAACTTTATACCGATATCAGTAAAAATATTATTTATAAGTTTATACAGATATCTGTATAAATAATATTTATATGTACATACAGATATCTGTATAAATAAAATTTATGTTATTCATATATCTGCAAAAATAATATTTCCGTGTTTATACAGATATCTTTATAAATAATATTTATATGTTTACACAGATATCTGTATAAATAATATTTGTATGTTTATACAGATACCTTTATAAATAATACTTATATGTTTATACAGATATCTGTATAAACAATTATATATTTATACACACATATGTACAAATATTTATGTTTATACACATATCTGTATAAATAATATTTATATTATTATACAGATATCTGTATAAATAATATTTATATGTTTATACAGATAAATATATAAATATATATGTCTATTCAGATATCTTCATAAATAATATGTATATATTTATATGTTTATACAGATATCTGTATAAATAGATATGTTTATCCAGATATATGTATATAAATTTATAAGTTTATACAGATATCTGTATTAATATTTATATGTTTCTACAGACATCTGTGTAAATATTTATATGTTTATACAGATATCTGTATATATATTTACATGTTTATACAGATATCTGTAAATATATTTACATATTTATACAGATGTCTGTATAAATATTTATATATTTATACTGATGTGAGTATAAATAATATTTATATGTTTATGCAGATACCTATATAAATAATATTTATATGCTTATACTGATATCTTTATAAAGAATATGTATATGTTTATACATACATCTGTATAAATAATATTATGTGTATAGAGATATATGTATAAACAATATTTATATGTTTATACAGATATATGTATAAATAATATTTATATGTTTATACATATATCTGTATAAATATTTATGTGTTTATACAGATATCAGTATATATTTATGTGTTTAGAAAAATATCTTTATAAATATTTATATTTATACAGATATCTGTATAAACAATATTTACACGTTTATACACATATCTGTATAAATAATATTTATATGTTTATACAGATAACTGTATAAAGAATATTTATATTTTTATACAGATATCTGTATAAACAATATTTATATGTTTATACAAATATATGTATAAATAATATATATATGTTTATACAGATATCAGTATAAATATTTATATGTTAATCCAGATAACTGTATATACATTTATATGTGTATACAGACATCTGTATAAATATTTATATGTTTATGCAGATATCTGCCTAAATATTTATGTGTTTATACAGATATCTGTATAAATATTTATAACTTTATAAAAATATCTGTAGAAATAATATTTATACGTTCATACAGATAACTGTATAAATAATATTTATGTTTATACAGATATCTTTATGAAGAATAAAAATATGTTTATAGAGATATCTGTATAAATAATATTTACCCGTTTATACAGATATATGTATAAATAGTATTTATATGTTCATACAGACAACTGTATAAAAAATATTTATATGTTTATACAGCTATCCGTTTAAATAATATTTATGTTTATACAGATATCCATATACATATTTATATATTTATATAGATATCAGTATAAATAATATTTAGATGTTAATACAGATATCTGTATCAATATTTATGTTTATATAGATATCTGTATAAATAGCATTTACATGTTTATACAGATATATGTATAAATAATATTTATATGTCTTTACCGATATCTGCATAAATCATATTTTAATGCTTATACAGATATCTGTATAAATTATATTTACATGTCTTTACAGATATCTGTGTCAATAATATTTGTATGTTTATACAGATATCTGTATAAATAATATTTTAATATTTATACAGATATCAGTATAAATCATATATATATGTTTATACAGGTATATCTATAAATAATATTTACATGTTTATACACATATCTGTATAAGTAATATTTATTAGTTTATACAGATATCTGTATAAATATTTATATGTCTATACAAATATCTATATATATATTTACATGTTCGTAAAGTTATCTGTAAAAATATTTATATGTTTATACACATATCTGTATAAATAATATTTATAGGTTTTTAGAGAGAGCTGTGTTAATAATATTTATATGTTTATAGAGATACCTGAATAAATAATTTTTATATGTTTATGCAGATATCTGTATAAATAACATTTATATATCTTTACAGATTTCTGTATAAATAATATTTATGTTTATACAGATATCTGTACAAATATTGATATGTTTATACAGATACCTGTATAAATATTATTTATATGTTTATACAGATATCTGTATGAATATTTATATGTTTATATAGATATCTGTCGAAATAATATTTATATGTTTGTAGAGATATCTCCGTAAATTATATTTATGTTTATACAGATATGTGTAAATAATATTTATATGTTTACACAGATAACTGTACAAATATTTATATGTTTATACAGATATCTGTAAACATATTTATATATTTATACAGATATCTTTATAAATATTATTCATATGTTCATACAGATATCTGTATAAATATTTATATGTTAATACAGATATCTGTATAAATAATGTTTATATGTTTATACAGTTATCAGAATAAATAAAATTTATACATTTATGCAGATATCTGTGTAATTAATAAATATACATTTATACAGATATCTGTATAAATAATATTTATATGTTTACACAGGTAATTGTATAAATAATATTTATATCTTTAAACAGATATCTTTATAAATATTTATATGTTTATACAGATATCTGTATATATATTTACATGTTTACACAGATATCTGTAAAATTATTTCCATGTTTATACAAATATATGTATAAATATTATTTATATGTTTGTAGAGATATCTGTATAAATAGTATTTATATGTATAAACAGATATGTGAATAAATAATTCTTGTATGTTTATACAGATATCTGTATACATAATATTTATATGTCTATACAGATATCTGTATAAATATTATTTATATGTTTATACATATATCTGTATAAATATTTATATGTTTATATAGATATCTGTATAAACATTTATATGTTTATACAGATATCTGCATATATATTTAGATGTTTATACAGATACCTGTATAACTATTGATATGTTTATACAGACAACTGTATAAATAATATTTATATGTTTATACAGATACGTGCATAAATAATATTTGTATGTTTATACAGATATCTGTATAGATAAAATTTATGTTTATACAGATATCTGTATAAATAATATTTATATGTTTATACAGATACCTGCATAAATAATATTTATATGTTCATACAAATATCTGTATAAACATTTATATGTGTATACAGATATCAGTATAGATATTTATATGTGTATACAGATATGTGTATAAATAATACTTACAAGTCTTTAGAGATATCTGTATAAATAATATTTATATGTTTATAGAGATATCTGTATAAATATATATATATTTATACAGATATCTGTGTAAATAATTATATGTTTATACAGATAGCTGTATAAACATTTATAGGTTTTTACAGACACCTGCATACATGATATTTATATTTTTATAGAGATGTCTGTATAAATATTATTTATACATTTATACAGATATCTGTATAAATAATATTTATATATTTATACAAATATCTGTATAAAGAATATTTCTATGTTTACACAGATACTGTAAACATAATATTAATATGTTCATACAGATATCTGTATCAATAATATGTATATGTTTATACAGGTATCTGTAGAAATATTTATAAGTTTATACAGATATCTGTATAAATATATATATGTTTAAACAGATATCTGCATAAATATTTATATGTTTATACCGATATATGCATAAATATTTACATGTTCATACAGATATCTGTATAAATATTTATGTGTGTTTACAGATATCTGTATAAATATATATATGTTTTGACAGATATCTGCAAACGTAATATTTATAAATTTATAGAGATAACTGTATAAATACAGTTTACACATTATACAGATATCTGTATAATTAATATTTATATATTTCTACATATATCAGTATAAAGAATATTTATATGTTTATGCTGATATCTGTATAAATAATATTTATATGTTTATACACATATCTGTATAAAGAATATTTCTATGTTCATAAAGATATCTATATAAATAATATTTATATGTTTATACAGATATCTGTATAAATATTTATATGTTTATTCAGATATCTGTATCAATATTTATATATTTTATAGATATCTGTATAAATAGTATTGATATGTTTATACAGACATCTGTATAAATAATATTTACATGTCTTTACCGATATCTGTATAAATCATATTTATATGCTAATACAGATATCTGTATAAATAATATAGACATGTCTTTACAGATATCTGTATAAATAATATTTACATGTTTATACCGATATCTGTATAAATAATATTTATATGTTTATTCAGGTATCTGTATAAATAATATTTAAATATTTATACAGATATTGGTATATATAATATCTATATGTATATCCAGATATCTGTAAAAATATTTATATGTTTATATAGATATCTGTATATATATTTACATGTTTATACTGTTACCTGTATAAATATTGCTATGTTTATACTGATATCTGTATAAATAATATTTATGTGTTTATACAGATACCTGCAAAAATAATATTTATATGTTCATACAGATATCTGTATAAGGAATATTTATATGTTTATACAGATATCTGTATAAAGGATATTTATATGTTTATACAGATATCTGTATAAATAATATTTATATGTTTATAAAGGTATCTGTATAAATAATGTTTATATGTTTATACAGATATCTGTGTAAATATTTATAATTTTATACAGATATCCGTATAAATATTTATATGTTTATATCGATATCTTTAAAAATAATCTTAATATGTTTATACAGATATTTGTAGAAATAATATTTACATGTCTTTACCGATATCTTTATAAATAATATTTACATGTTTATGCAGATATCTGTATAAATAATATTTATTTGTCTTCACAGATATCTGTATAGGTAATATTTATATGTTTATACAGATATCTGTACATATATTTACATGTTTATACAGATACCTGTATAAATATTTATACGTTTATACAGATATTTGTATAAAGAATATTTATATGTTTCTACACATACCTGCATAAATAATATTTGTATGTTTATACAGATATATCTGTAAATAATATTTATATGTATATAAAGATATCTGTATTAATATTGATATGTTTATACAGATATCTGTGTATTTATATACTTATACAGATATCTGTATAAATATTTATATGTTTATATAGATATCTCTATAAATAATATTTATATATTTATACAGATAACTGTACCAACATTTATATGTTTATATTGATATCTGTACAAATAGTATTTATATGTTTATGCAGATATATGTAAAAGTAATATTTATATGTTTTTACTGGTATTTGTATAAATCATATTTTTATGCTTATATAGATATCTGTATAAATAATATTTACATGTCTTTACAGATATCTGTATGAATAATATTTATATGTTTATACAGATATCTGTATAAATAATATTTATATATTTATAGAGATATCAGTATAAATAATATTTATATGTTTATACAGATATGTCTAGAAATAATGTCCATATGTTTATAAACATATCTGTATAAATAATATTTATACATATATACAGATATATGTATATGTATAATATACATATGTATATATGTATATTATATATATATGTATAATATTTATATGTTTATACAGATACCTGTATAAATAAGATTTATGTGTTTATACAGGTATCTATATAAATAACATTTATATTTTCATAACAATATCTGTGTAAATAAAATTTATATGTTTATACAGGAATCTTTATAAATAATATTTATATATTTATACAAATACCTGTATAAATATTTATATGTTTATACAGATACCTGTGTAGGTATTTATACGTTTATACCGATATCTCTAAAACAATATTTATGTGTTTATACAGATATCTCTATAAATAATATTTATATGTTTATAAAGATAACTGTATAAGTAATACTGATATATTTATACAGATATCTGTGTAAATATTTATATGCTAATTCATATATCTGTACAAATATTTATATGTTTACATAGATATCTGTATAAATAATATTTCTATGTTTATACAGATACCTGTTTCAATATTTATTTTATTTATATAGATATCTGTACAAACAGTATTTATATGTTTACACAGATATACGTATAAATAGTATTTATATGTCTTTACTGATATCTGTATAAATCATATTTTTATGGTTATATAGATATCTGTATAATATTTACATGTCTTTATAGATATCTGTATCAATAATATTTATATGTTTATACAGATATCTGTATAAATAATATTTATATACTTATACAGATATCAGTATAAATAATATTTATATGTTTATACAGATAACTCTATAAACAATTTTTATATGTTTATACACATATCTGTAAAAATAATATTTATTATTTTAGACAGATATCTGTATAAATAATATGTATATGTTTACTCAGGTATCTGAATAAATAGTGTTTATATGTTTATACCAATATCTGTATAAATATTTGTATGTTTATACAGATATCTGTACATATATTTGCATGTTTATAGAGATATCTGTACATATATTTGCATGTTTATAGAGATATCTTTAGAAATTTTTATATGTTTATACAGATACCTGTATAAATCATATTTATATGTTTATAGAGATATCTGTATAAATAATATTTATAGGTTAATAAAGATACCTGAATAAATAATTTTTATATGTTTACACACATATCTATATAAATAGTATTTGTATGTCTTTATAGATATCTCTATAAATAATATTCATATGTTTATACCGATATCTGTATAAATATTTAGATATTTATACAGATATCTGTATATATATTTACATGTTTTTACAGATACCTGTATAAGTATTTATATGTTTCTACAGATATCTGTATAAATAAAATTTATATGTTTATACTGATACCTGCATTAAGTATATCTATATGTTTATACAGATATCTGTATAAATATTATTTATATGTTTATACAGACATCTGTATAAATATTTATATGTTTATACAGATATCTGTATAAATAATATTTATATATCTTTACAGATATCTGTATAAATAACATTTATATGTTTATACAGTTATCTGTATAAATAATATTTGTATGTTTATACAGATAAATCTATGAATATTTATATGTCTATAGAGATATCAGTATAAATAATATTTGTTTGTTTTTACAGATATCTGTATAAATATTTAAATGTTTATACAGATATCTGTGTAAATATTTATATGTTCATACAGATATCTGTATAAATATTTATATGTTTATACAGATATCTGTATAGATATTTATGTGTTTATGCAGACATCTGTAGAAATAATATTTACATGCCTTTACAGATGACTGCATAAATAATATTTATATGTTTATACAGATATCTGTATAAATAATATATATATGCTTAAAGAGGTATCTCTATAAATAATATTAAGAGGTACATACAGATATCAGTAGAAATAATATTTATATGTTTATAGAGATATCGGCATAAATAATATTTACATGTTTATACAGATATCAGTACAAATAAAATTTATATATTTATACAGATATCTGTATAAATAAAATTTATGTTTATACAGATATCTTCATAAATAATATTTATACATTTATACATATATCTGTATAAATAATAATTATATGTTTATACAGGCATCTCTATACATAATATTTATATATTCATACAACTATCTGTATATTTATATGTTTATACACATAAGTGTATAAGTATTTATATGTCTATACTGATATCTGTATAAATAATTTTTATATGTTTATACTGATATGTGTGTAAATATTTATATATTTATACAGATATCTGTATAAATATTGATATGTTTATACATATATCTGTATAAATATTTATATGTTTATATAGATAGCTCAATAAATAATATTTATAGGTTTATAGAGATATCTGTATAAATAATATTTATATGTTTATACAGATATCTGTATAAATAACATTTATATATATATACAGGTATCTCTATAAATATTTATATGTCTATACTGATATCTGAATAAATATTTATATGTTTATACCGATATCTGCATAAATAATATTTATATGTTTATGCAGATACCTGAATAAATGTTTATATGTTTATACAGATATCTGTGTAAATATTATTTATATGTTCATACAGATACTTGCATAAATAATATTTATATGTTTATACAGATATCTGTATAAAGAATATTTATATATTTATACCAATACTTTATAAATAATATTAATATGTTTATACTAATATCTGTTTAAATAATATTTATATGTTTATACAGATATTCAGATATCTGTATAAATAATATTTATATGTTTATACAGATATCAGTATAAATATTTATATGTGTATACAGATATCTATATAAATGTATGATTGTAGAGATAGCTCAATAAATAATATTTATATGTTCATACAGATATCTGTATAAATATTTACATGTTTATTCAGATATCTTTATAGATATTTATATGTTAATACAGATATGTGTATAAATAATATTTTCAAGTCTTTACAGATATCTGTGTAAATAGTATTTATATGTATATACAGATATCTGTATAAATAATATTTATATGTTTATACAAGTATCTGTATAAATAATATTTATATGTTTATACAGATAACTGTATAAATATTTATATATCTAGAAAGATATCAGTATAAATAATATTTATAGGTTTTTACAGACACCGGCATACATAATATTTATATGTTTATAGAAATATCTGTGTAAATAACATTTATACATTTATACAGACATCTGTATAAATAATATTTATATGTTTATACAAATATGTGTATAAAAAATATTTATATGTTTACACAGATACTGTATTCATAATATTAATATGTTCATGGAGATATCTGTATAAATAATATTTATGTTTATACAGATATCTGTATAAATATTTATATGTTTAAACAGATATCTGTATAAATATATATATGTTTATACAGATATCTGCATAAATATATATATGTTTATATAAATCTCTGCAAAAATATTTATATGTTTATACAGATATCTGTATAAATATTTATATGTTTTTACAGATAGCTGCATACCTAATATTTATATGTTTATAGAGATATCTGTATAAATAATATTTACACTTTAAACAGATATCTGTATAAATAATATTTATAAGTTTATTCATATATCTGTATAAACAATGTTTATATGTTCAGCAGATATCTGTATAAATAATATTTATATGTTTACACAAATATCTGTATACAGAATATTTGTATGTTTATAAAGATATCTATATAAATAATATTGATATGCTTATACAGATATGTGTGTAAATATTTATATGTTTATACAGATATCTGTACCAATATTTATAAATTTTATAGATATCTGTATAAATAGTATTTCTATGTTTATACAGATATCTGTATAAATAATATTTACATGTCTTTACCGATATCTGTATAAATCATATTTATATGCTAATAGAGATATCTGTATAAACAATATATACATGTCTTTACAGATATCTGTATAAATAATATTTACATGTTTATACCGATATGTGTATACATAATATTTCTATGTTTATTCAGGTATCTTTATAAATAATATTTAAATGTTTATACAGATATCTGTATAGATATTTGTATGTTTATGCAGACATCGGTATAAATAATATTTACATGCCTTTACAGATATCTGCATAAATAATATTTATAAGTTTATACAGATATCTGTATAAATAATATTGGTATGTTTAAACAGGTATCTGTATAAATAATATTAATAGGTATATACAGATATCAGTATAAATAATATTTATATGTTTATAGAGATATCTGCATAAATAATATTTGTATGTTTATACAGATATCTGTATAAATAATATTTATATGTTTATACCGATATCTGTATAAATAATATTTATATGTTTATACAGATATCTGTATAAATCATATTTATATGTTCATACCGATATCTGTATAAATCATATTTATATGTTTATACTGATATCTGTAGAAATAATATTTATATGTTTATAAATATACCTGCAAAAATAATATTTATATGTTTGTAGAGATGATATCTGTATAAAGGATATTTACGTGTTAATACATATATCTTTATAAATTATATTTATATGTTTATACAGATATATGTGTAAAAAATATTTATATGTTTATACAGATAACTGTATAAATATTAATATGTCTATACAGATATATGTATAAATAATATTTATATGTTTATACAGATATGTGTATAAATAATATTTACATGCTTTTACAGATATTTGCATAAATATTTACGTGTTTATACAGATATCTGTATATTTACATACTTATACATATATCTGTATAAGTATCTGCATGTTTATAGAGATATCTCTATAAATATTTACATGTTTGTTTACACGGATGTCTGTATAAATATTTACATGTTTGTTTATACAGATATCTCTATAAACATTTATTTTTTTATACAGATATCTGTATAAATAGTATTCACATGTTCACACAAATATCTGAATAAATAATATTTACATGTTTATACAGATATCTCTATAAATATTTACAGGTTTGTTTTTACATATATCTGTATAAATATTTTCATGTTTATACAGATATCTGTATATTTACATGTTTATACAGATATCTGTGTATATATTTTCATGTTTAAACAGATACCTGTGAAAATATTTATACGTTTATACAGACATCTGTATGAATATTTTCGTGTTTATACAGATATCTGTAGAAATAATATTTACATGTTTATACAGATATCTGTATAAATAATATTTACATATTCATATAGATATCTGTATAAATAATATTTATGTGTTTACACAGATATCTGTATAAATATTTACATGTTTATACAGATATCTGAATAAATAATATTTATATGTTTATACAAATATCTTTATAAATAGTATTTATGTTTTTATACAGATATCTTTATAAATATTTATGTTGATACAGACATGTGTAGAAATATATATGTGTTTATACAAATATCTGTATAAACATTTATGTGTTTAAACAGATATCTGTATAAATAAACCTGTAAATATTTATACAGATATCTGTATAAACATGTAAATATTTATACAGATATCTGTATAAACAAATATGTAAATATTTATAAAGATATCTGTATGAACGTGTAAATATTTATACAGATGTCTGATTAAACGTGTAAATATTTAAACCGATGTGTGTATAAACATGTAAATATTATTTATACAGTTATCTGCAGGAACATGTAAATGTTATACATACAGATATCTGTATAAACATGTAAATTTTATTTATACAGATATCTGTAAATCTGTAAATATTATTTATACAGATATCTGTATAAACATGCAAATATTATTTAAACAGATAACTGTTAAACATATAAATATTTATACAGATATTTGTATAAACATGTAAATATTTACAAAGATATCTGTATTAACATATAAGTATTTATACAGATATCTGTTTAAACATATAAGTATTTATACAGATATCTGTTTAAACGTAAATATTTATACAATTATCTGTGTGAATATATAAATATTTATACAGATATCTGTGTAAACACATAAATATTTATACAGATATCTGTAAAAACACATAAATATTTATACAGATATCTGTATAAACACATAAGTATTTTTACAGATACCTGTATAAACACATAAATATTATTTATAGAGTCATCTGTATGAACATAGACGTATTGTTTATACAGATATCTGAATGAACATATAAATATTATTTATACAGATATCTGTCCAAACTTATAAATATTATTTATACAGATATCTGTATGAACATATAAATATTATTTATACAGATATCTGTCTAAATATACAAATATTATTTATACAGATAACTGTATTATCATATAAATATTATTTTTACAGATATCTGTATAAATATATAAATGTTATTTATACAGGTATCTGTTTAAATATATAAATATAATTTATATATATCTGTATAAATATATAAATATTTATATATATATCTGTATAAAGATAAATATTTATATAGATATCTGTATAAGTATATAATTAATTTTACAGATATCTCTATAATTATAGAAATATTTATGTAGATATCTGTATTAATATATAAATATTTATATAAATACCTGTCTAAATATATAAATATTATTTATATAGATATCTGTATAAATATTTATATAATTATACAGATGTCTGTAGAAATATATAAATAATTATAGTGATATCTGTATAAATATATACATTTATATAGATATTTATAGAAATATATAAATAATTATATACATATCTGTATATATATATAAATATTTGCATAGGTATCTGTGTTTCTGTATAAATATTTGTATAGGTATCTGTATAAATATATAAATATTCTTAAAGATATCAGTATAAATATAAAAATATATATAAATATATTTCTAAATATATAAATATTCATATAGATATCTGTATAAATATTTAAATGCTTATATAGATATCTGTCTAAATATATAAAAATTTTTTAGATATCTTTAGAAATATATAAATATTTATGTAGATATCTGTCTAAATATGAAAAGATTATTCATATAGATATCTGTCTAAATATATAAATATTATTTATATATATATCTAAATATGTAAATATTATTTATATAGATATCTGTGTAAATGTATAAATATTTTTTATACAGATATCTGTATAAATATATATATTTTATTTATATAGATATCTGTAGAAATATATAAATATATATAGTTAGCTGTATAAATATATAAATGATATTTATATACATATCTGCATATATATATAAATATTTATATAGTTATCTGTATAAATATATAAACATTTATTTATATGTGTATAAATATATAAATATTTTTTATATAGATATCTGTATGAATATATAAATATTTATATATATATCTGTATGAAAATATAAATATTTATATAGATATCTATATAAATACATAAATATTTTCATAGATATCTGTAGAAATATATAACTATTTATATAGATATATATATAAATATAAAAATAGTATTTATATAGATATCTGTGTAAATATAAAAATATTATTTATATAGACACCTGTATGAATATATAAATATTATTATATATATCTGTATAAATATATAAATATTTATGCAGATATCTGTATAAATATATAAATATTTATACAGATATCTGTATGAATACATAAATATTTATACAGATATCTGTATACATATATAAATATTATTCATATAGTTATATGTATAAATATATAAATATTTCTATAGATATCTCTATAAATATATGAATATTTATATAGATATATTTCTAAATATATAAATATTTATATAGATATCTGTATAAATATTTAAATGGTTATATAGTTATCTGTCTAAATATATAAATATTTTATAGATATCTTTATAAATATATAAATATTTATGTAGATATCTGTCTAAATATAAAAAGATTATTCATATGGATATCTGTCTAAATATACAAATATTATTTATATAGATATCTGTATAAATATATAAATATTATTTACATATATATCTGTATAAATATATAAATATTCATACAGGTATCTGTATAAATATATAGATGCTATTTATACAGATATCTCTATAATATATAAATATTTATGTACATATCTGTCTAAATATATAAATATTATTTATATAGATATCTGTGTAAATATACAAATATTTATTTAGTTATCTGTGTAAATATATAAATGTTTATATATGTGTATAAATATATAAATAATATTTAGATAGATATCTGTATAATTATATAAATCTTTATATACATATCTGCATAAATATATAAATATTTATATAAATATCTGTACAAATATAGAAATATATAGATATCTGTATATATATAAATATTTATATAGATATCTATATTAATTTATAAATATTTTTATAGTTATCTGTATAAATATATAAATATTTATATATGCATCCATATAAACATATAAACATTTATATAGATATCTGTATAAATATATAAATATTTGTATAGGTATCTGTATAAATATATAAATATTCTTAAAGATATCAGTATAAATATAAAAATATATATAAATATATTTCTAAATATATAAATATTCATATAGATATCTGTATAAATATTTAAATGCTTATATAGATATCTGTCTAAATATATAAAAATTTTTTAGATATCTTTAGAAATATATAAATATTTATGTAGATATCTGTCTAAATATGAAAAGATTATTCATATAGATATCTGTCTAAATATATAAATATTATTTTTATATATATCTAAATATGTAAATATTATTTATATAGATATCTGTGTAAATGTATAAATATTTTTTATACAGATATCTGTATAAATATATATATTTTATTCATATAGATATCTGTAGAAATATATAAATATATATAGTTAGCTGTATAAATATATAAATGATATTTATATACATATCTGCATATATATATAAATATTTATATAGTTATCTGTATAAATATATAAACATTTATTTATATGTGTATAAATATATAAATATTTTTTATATAGATATCTGTATGAATATATAAATATTTATATATATATCTGTATGAAAATATAAATATTTATATAGATATCTATATAAATACATAAATATTTTCATAGATATCTGTAGAAATATATAACTATTTATATAGATATATGTATAAATATAAAAATAGTATTTATATAGATATCTGTGTAAATATAAAAATATTATTTATATAGACACCTGTATGAATATATAAATATTATTATATATATCTGTATAAATATATAAATATTTATGCAGATATCTGTATAAATATATAAATATTTATACAGATATCTGTATGAATACATAAATATTTATACAGATATCTGTATACATATATAAATATTATTCATATAGTTATATGTATAAATATATAAATATTTCTATAGATATCTCTATAAATATATGAATGTTTATATAGATATATTTCTAAATATATAAATATTTATATAGATATCTGTATAAATATTTAAATGGTTATATAGTTATCTGTCTAAATATATAAATATTTTATAGATATCTTTATAAATATATAAATATTTATGTAGATATCTGTCTAAATATAAAAAGATTATTCATATGGATATCTGTCTAAATATACAAATATTATTTATATAGATATCTGTATAAATATATAAATATTATTTACATATATATCTGTATAAATATATAAATATTCATACAGGTATCTGTATAAATATATAGATGCTATTTATACAGATATCTCTATAATATATAAATATTTATGTACATATCTGTCTAAATATATAAATATTATTTATATAGATATCTGTGTAAATATACAAATATTTATTTAGTTATCTGTGTAAATATATAAATGTTTATATATGTGTATAAATATATAAATAATATTTAGATAGATATCTGTATAATTATATAAATCTTTATATACATATCTGCATAAATATATAAATATTTATATAAATATCTGTACAAATATAGAAATATATAGATATCTGTATATATATAAATATTTATATAGATATCTATATTAATTTATAAATATTTTTATAGTTATCTGTATAAATATATAAATATTTATATATGTATCCATATAAACATATAAACATTTATATAGATATCTGTATAAATATATAAATATTTGTATAGGTATCTGTATAAATATATAAATATTCTTAAAGATATCAGTATAAATATAAAAATATATATAAATATATTTCTAAATATATAAATATTCATATAGATATCTGTATAAATATTTAAATGCTTATATAGATATCTGTCTAAATATATAAAAATTTTTTAGATATCTTTAGAAATATATAAATATTTATGTAGATATCTGTCTAAATATGAAAAGATTATTCATATAGATATCTGTCTAAATATATAAATATTATTTATATATATATCTAAATATGTAAATATTATTTATATAGATATCTGTGTAAATGTATAAATATTTTTTATACAGATATCTGTATAAATATATATATTTTATTCATATAGATATCTGTAGAAATATATAAATATATATAGTTAGCTGTATAAATATATAAATGATATTTATATACATATCTGCATATATATAAATATTTATATAGTTATCTGTATAAATATATAAACATTTATTTATATGTGTATAAATATATAAACATTTTTTATATAGATATCTGTATGAATATATAAATATTTATATATATATCTGTATGAATATATAAATATTTATATAGATATCTATATAAATACATAAATATTTTCATAGATATCTGTAGAAATATATAACTATTTATATAGATATGTGTATAAATATAAAAATAGTATTTATATAGATATCTGTGTAAATATAAAAATATTATTTATATAGACACCTGTATGAATATATAAATATTATTATATATATCTGTATAAATATATAAATATTTATGCAGATATCTGTAGAAATATATAAATATTTATACAGATATCTGTATGAATACATAAATATTTATACAGATATCTGTATACATATATAAACATTATTCATATAGTTATATGTATAAATATATAAATATTTCTATAGATATCTCTATAAATATATGAATATTTATATAGTTATATTTCTAAATATATAAATATTTATATAGATATCTGTATAAATATTTAAATGGTTATATAGTTATCTGTCTAAATATATAAATATTTTATAGATATCTTTATAAATATATAAATATTTATGTAGATATCTGTCTAAATATAAAAAGATTATTCATATGGATATCTGTCTAAATATACAAATATTATTTATATAGATATCTGTATAAATATATAAATATTATTTACATATATATCTGTATAAATATATAAATATTCATACAGGTATCTGTATAAATATATAGATGCTATTTATACAGATATCTCTATAATATATAAATATTTATGTACATATCTGTCTAAATATATAAATATTATTTATATAGATATCTGTGTAAATATACAAATATTTATTTAGTTATCTGTGTAAATATATAAATGTTTATATATGTGTATAAATATATAAATAATATTTAGATAGATATCTGTATAATTATATAAATCTTTATATACATATCTGCATAAATATATAAATATTTATATAAATATCTGTACAAATATAGAAATATATAGATATCTGTATATATATAAATATTTATATAGATATCTATATTAATTTATAAATATTTTTATAGTTATCTGTATAAATATATAAATATTTATATATGTATCCATATAAACATATAAACATTTATATAGATATCTGTATAAATATATAAATGTTTGTGTATGTATCTGTGTAAATATATAAATATTTATATAGATATCTGTATAAACATATAAATATATACGTATCTGTATAAATATATAAATATTTATTTAGGTATCTGTATAAATATGTAAATATTTATATAGATATATGTACAAATATAAAAATATTTATATAGATACCTGTATAAATATATAAAAATTTATACATATTATATATATATAAACATATAATAATATTTCTCATATTTAACCTGTGTTGCTGCATTCAAGGTATGTTCATCCTGGTCTTTCAAATGCAAACTCTTCAAATTATTATTTAGTGCTTTCCATATTTGTTATTTAAAACATTATCCTCTGTATATTTCATATGCAGTTATCAATATTTTTCATGGTTATGTTTTATTCCTCAATTTATATATTTGATTATTGGACCAAGCAGAGTACCTTTGAAATTTTTCTTCATTTAAAAAATATGTATCTTGACTCAGGCTTCTAATCCCAGCATTTTCGGAGACCAAGGCAAGAAGATCACAACGTGAAGAAATCAAGACCATCCTGGCCAATACAGTGAAATCCTGTCTCTACTAAAACTAAAGAAAATAAGCCAGGCATGGTGGCAGCTGGAGGAGTCCCAGTAGGGTGTATTCCCAGCTATCTGGGAGTCTGAGGCAAGACAATCGCTTGAACCCATGAGGAAGAAGTTGCAGTGAGCCAAGATGGTGCCATTGCACCACAGTCTGTGCAACAGAACAAGACTCTATCTAAAAACAATTACATATATAATTTATATTATATATATGCATTATACATCATATAATATATTATATCTCTAATACCTAATAAATAATATCTCATAATATACATAAAAAACATTATGTCATATTATATAGTATATATATGATAGGTATTATATATTACAAAAAACATGTAATATATAATATATATTATATGACATTATATATTACATATATTATATAATATTTAAATCATATATTATATGATATGTAAATAATGTATTATAGGTAATATATACCGTCTATAATAAATAAAATATATGACATATATTACATAACATATCATATAATGTATGATGTATATTATATTATATATGGTATATAATATGTTATATGATATATATTAAGTAATATATGTTATATATTATATAATATTTATATATATTTTATAACATATGCTACATATTATATAATGTGTGATATATATTATATTCAACATATGACAAATATTTTTGCTAATATTTGATATATAACATATATAAAATTATATATAACATATAATATATGATATATAGTCCATGTAATGTATGATATATGTAATATATGATACATATTATATATAATATATAATACATAATACATGATATGTATTATATATGATATATGAAATATATTAGATACGTTATATATTATATATAATATATAATCTTATATTATATATGATTATATTATACATTATATATAAAATATCTTAATATATAATATATATTATATCATAAAATATTATATATAATATATCATAATATATTATATATTATATTATATACAATATAACATAATATATTATATATAATATATCATATTATATTATATATTATATTATATATAATATAACATAATATATATTATATTATATTATGCATAAAGTAATATATCATATACTATTTCATCTAATATATCATATGTATACTATTCTAATATGTATTATATTATGATATTATATAGTATGTTATATATTATATAATATCTAATATATGATATATTATATATTTGATAGTATCTAATATATTATATACTATGTATAGTATATTATATATTATATGTAACATAATACATTTTATATTATATAGTAAATATTATATATTATATAATATGTTATACATATGATATTCTATATTATATTATATATTATATAATATATATTATTTATTATATTATATATATTCTATATTATATTATATATTATATAATATATATTATTTATTATATTATATATATTATATATTATATTATATATAATTACATATATAATTGCATAAATACATATTATTATATATTTGTTATATGTAATAATTATATATCATTACATGTATTATATTGTATATAATATTATCTTATCATTATATATTATATTATACATAATATATTATATATAATATAAGGATGCAGGGTGTAAAAGAAAATTATATATATGTTATACATATTATTTAAGTTTTATATATTACATTATATAAATTATATATATATACACATTTATATATATATGCACACATATATATATATATTTTTAGGTGCCCTGTTTCCCATTTCATATCTTATTTTAACATGTACAGCATAGTAGAGTGTGGGCTTGGGCTTCAGTTTTTGAAAGAAAACACTGAGCCTTCAATGACATTCCTGTACTTGTAAAAGCACTCCTGACTGCCTGGCAGTAGTTGAACCTCACAGTGTGGATTGTGCCTTCACCTTGGAATGTGTATGCCCTATCGCCATCGTGATGGGATTAGGGATCTCCTGCCCTTGGTCCTAAGTTCCACTGCCTGTGCTGAGTTTTTCAAAGCTCAGAGCAGGTTGAACTTTTGTGGTTTCATTTTCCCTGATTTTGATTTTTCTCATGTGGAACCTGTGTTGCTGCATTCAAGTTATCTTCATACTGGCCTGTCAAATGCGAACTCTTCAAATTCTTAGTTAGTGCTTTCCAAATATGTTATTTAAAACTTTTTCCCCTGTATTTTCCCTATGCAGTTATAAATATGTTTCATGGTTAGGTTTTATTCCTCAATTTATATGTTTGATTACTGTACCAAGCAGAGTACCTTTGAAATTTTTCTTCATTTAAAAAATATGTATCTTGGTTCAGGCCTCCAATCCCAGCACTTTGGGAGGCAAATGCAAGAGGATCACAACGTGAGGAGATCAAGACCATCCTGGCCAATACAGTGAAACCCAGTCTCTACTAAAACTAAAAAAAATTAGCCAGGCATGGTGGCAGCTGGAGTAGTCCCATTATGGTGTAGTTCCAGCTACCAGGGAGGGTGAGGCAGGTCAATCGCTTGATCCTGTGAGGCAGAGGTTGCACTGAGCCAAGATGGTGCCATTGCACCCCAGTCTGTGCAACAGAACAAGACTCTGTCTAAAAAAAATTATATATATAATATATAAAATATATATGCATTATATATTATGTAATATATTATATCTGTAATATAAATATATATAATATAATATCTCATAATATACATAAAAATATTATGTATTATTATATGCAAAATATATTATATGTATTACATATTATATAGAATATATAATACATGATATAAGACATTATATATTACATATAATTTATATTATTTATATTATATATAATATATGATATGTATTATGTATTTTAATTAATATATAATATGTGTATTATATAATGATCCATAATATATATTATATTTTATGACATGTATATAATATATGTCATGTAATATTTAAAATATTATATATCTCATATATTAAATATAACTTATATAAAATATGTAATATATACATTATATATTATACTTTAAACAAAACAGATAATATATTATATAATATTTAAGTTATAAATTATATGATATGTAAATAATACATTATAGGTAATATATACCGTCTATAATAAATATAATATACAACATATATTATGTAACTTATGATATATATAACATAATATATGAAGTATATTATATGATATATGGTATATAATATGATATATGATATATATTATATAATATATGCTATATATTATATAATATATTATATATATTTTAAAACTTATGCTACATATTATATCATGTGTGATATATATTACATTGAACATATGACATATATTATTGATAATATATGATATATAACATATAATATATGATACATAACATATAATATATGATAGTTATTACATATAATGTATGATATATATAATATATGATACATATTATATATAATATATGATATATAATACATGATATATACTATATATGATATATGATATACATTATATATGATATATATTATATAAAATATATGATATTATATAATATATGATAATAGTATATATTGTGAAAAATATCTTAATACATAGTATATATTACATCATAATTTATTATATATAATATATCATAATATATTATATATAACTTATAATATATTTTATAATATATAATATTATTATACATAATGTAATATATTACATATTTAATCTAATATATATCATATATATTATTATAATATACATTATATTATGATATTATTTATAATATGTCTTATAATATATAATATTTAATATATAATATAGTATACATTTTATGATATCTAATATATTATATATTATGTATAATATATTACATATTATATGTAATATATAGTGCATTATATATTATATTATATAGTAAATATTATATAATATAATATGTTATATATGATATTCTATATTATATCATATATTATATATTTTATATATTCTATATTATTAGATTATATATTATAATATATAATTGTATGATTATATATATAATTATATATGATGTTATATGTAAAAATTATATATTATTACTTGTATTATATTGTATATAATAACATAACATTATATATTATATTATACATAATATATTATATATAATATAAGGATGCAGGATGTAAAAGAAAATTATATGTATGCAATATATATTATAAAATTTATATATATTATGTTTTATAAATTATATTTTTATATATACACACACATATATATATATTGTAGGTGCCCCATTTCCCATCTCATAACTTATTTTAAGAAGTACAGAGTAGTAATATGTGGGCTTGGGATTTGTCTTTTAAACAAAACACTGGGACTTCAGTGACATTCCTGTACATGTAAAAGCACTGCTGAATGCCTGGCAGCAGTTGGACCTCACAATGTGGATTGTGCCTTCACCCTGGAATGTGTATGCACTATCACCGTGGTGATTTGATTAGGGATCTCCTGCCCTTGGTCCTAAGTGCCACTGTCTTTGATGAGTTATACAAAGCTTAGAGCAGATTGAACCTTTCTGGTTTCATTTTCCATGATTTTGATTTTTCTCCTGTTGAACCTGTGTTGCTGCATTCAAGGTATTTTCATACTGACCTGTCAAATGCAAACTCTTCAGATTATTAATTAGTGCTTTGCAAATATGTTATTTAAAATATTATCCTCTGTATTTTACATATGCTGTTATCAATAGGTTTCATGTTTATGTTTTATTCTTCAATTTATATATTTGATTATTGGACCAAGCAGAGTACCTTTCAAATTTTTCTTCATTTAAAATATATGTGTCTTGGCTCAGGCCTCTAATCCCAGCAATTTGGGAGGCCAAGGCAAGAGGATCAAAACGTGAGGAGATCAAGACAATCCTGGCCAATACAGTGGAATCCTGTCTCTACTAAAACTAAAAAAAATTAGCCAGGCATGGTGGCAGCTAGAGTAGTCCCAGAATGGTATAGTCCCAGCTACCTGGGAGGCTGAGGCAGGACAATCGCTTGAACCCATGAGGCAGAGTTAGCAGTGAGCCAAGATGGTGCCATTACACCCTAGTCTGTGCAAAAGAAGAAGACTCGGTCTAAAAACAATTATATATATAATATAAATTATATATGTAATATATATTATATAATATATTATACAAGTTATATATAATATCTTATATTTGTTATATATAATATACTATATATGTTATATATAATATATTATACTTGTTATATATAATATATAATATATAATATGTCGTAATTCATAATGTAGATATGATATGTTATGTCATATTGTATACAGTACCTATTATATGTAATATATATATCACATACAATATATAATATATATAATGTGACATAATATATTACATATAACACATATAATATGTTTTACATCTAATATATATAAAATATATTATATGTTATATAATATATGTAACATATATATTCTATAATATATAATATGATGTATATTATATAATGAAATATAAGATGTATTACATTTTATGACATTTAAAAAACATATATTATATATTATATATATTATATATTAATTACATAATATATAAAATATATGTTAAATATATTATATATAACATATATTAAATAAAATTTATAATATATTGTATAATATGGATATTTGTATATTATATGATATGTAAAAAATATATTTTAGGTAACATATACCATATATAATAAATATAAAATATGAAATATATTATGTAATATACGATATATATAATATTATGTATGAAGTATATGATATGATATATGGTATATAATGTGATATATGCTATATGTCATATGATATATGCTATATATTATATATGATATACATTATATAGTACATTCTATATATTATACAATATGTTATATATATTATATATAACATGTGATATATACTATTGACAATAAATGATATATAACATATAATATATGGTACATATTATATATAACATAATATATATAATTTGTGATACATATTATATAAAATATATGATATATAATATACGATGTATATTATATATAAAATATGTTATATATGATATATAATATACGATGTATATTATATATAATATCTATTATATATTATATATAATAGATGATATATATTATATATTTTATCAATTATATATAATTATACAATATTCTATTATATATGATTATATTGTATTTTATATATGCTACATCTTATTATATAATATGTAGTATAACATGATATATTATATATTATATTATATTATTACTATTGATAATATATGCTGTATATAATCCAATATATGTCATATATAATATTCTAATATATATTATATTAAGCTATAATATAAAATATGATATAAAATATCTAGTATATAATATCTTATATAATATATAACATCTAATATAATGTATAATATGTATAATATATTACATATTATATGTAATATGTAATACATTATATATTACATTATATATTAGATACATATCATATAATATATTATACTGATAATATCATATATTATATAATATACCATATATTATACATTATATATTATATATTATTATGTTACATATAATTATATAATTATATGTATAATTACATATTATGTTATATATAATTATATAATATTATTTGTATTATATTGTATGTCATAATTATATATTATTTTACATTATATTATACATAATATATTATATATAATGTGAGGATGCAGTATGTAAAAGAAATTATATATATGTTATAGTTATTACATATATTATATATATTACATTATAGATAATTGTATATATATATACACATATGTATGTATATGTATATTTGGGGTGCCCTATTTCCCATCTCATAACTTATTTTAAGAAATACAGCAACGTAATGTGTGGGCTTGGGATTCAGTTTTTGAAACAAACAGTGAGCCTTCAATGATCTTCCTGTACATGTAAAACACTCCTGTCTGCCTGGCGGTAGTTTGACCTCACAATGTGGATTGTGCCTTCACCCTGGAATATTTATGCCCTATCGCCATTGTGGTGGGATTAGGGAGCTCCTGCCCTTGGTCCTAAGAGCCACTGTCTGTGATTTTTTCAAAGGTAAGAGCAGACTGAACTTTTGTGTTTTCATTTTCCCTGATTTTGATTTTTCTTATGGGGAACCTGTGTTTCTTCATTCCAGCTATGTTCATACTGGCCTGTCTAATGCAAACTGTCCAAATTACTAGTTAGTTCTTTCTAAATATGTTATTTAAAAAATTATCCTCTGTATTTTCCATATTCAGTTATCGATATGTTTCATGGTCATTTTTTATTCCTCAATTTATACATTTGATTATTGTACCAAGCAGAGTACCTTTGAAATTTTTCTTCATTTAAAAAATATGTATCTTTCTTCAGGCCTCTAATACCAGCATTTTGGGAGGCCATGGCAAGAGGATCACAAGGTAAGCAGATCAAGACCTACCTGGCCAACAGAATGAAAACCTGTCTCTACTAAACAAAAAAACTTAGCCAGGTATGCTGGCAGCTGGTGTACACCCAGTGTGGTGTAGTCCTAGCTACCCGGGAGACTGAGGCAGGACAATCGCTTGAACCGGTGAGGCAGAGTTTGCAGTGAGCCACGCTGGCGCCATTGCACTCCAGCCTGTGCAACAGAACAAAACTCCGTCTAAAAACTATCATTTTTACTAATTATTACATATAATATATAATATGTAATATATATAATATGACATAATATATATTACATATTATATATTATTTATAAAATATATAATATGTTATATATATTATATGTATTATATAAAATATATTACATGTATAATATATAATATAATATATATTATATACTATATATTATAGAAAATATATTATACATATTATACATATTATATAAAATATATTATATATATTACATAATATATAAAATATATATTATATGCTATATAATATGTCATATATATTACATAATATATAATATATATATTATATGATATATAATATGTCATATATATTATATAATATATAATATATAATATTATGTATATTATATAATGAACAATAATATATATTATATTTTGTGACATATATAATATACATTATATACTATCTATTATATATAATATTTTATATATGTTACTAAATAAATGCATAATTAATAAAATATATTATAAATATATTATATATAATATATTTTAAATAAAATATATAATACAGAATACAGTCAATAAATCATATATTATATGATATGTAAATAATATCTTACAGGTAATATATACCAAATATAATAAATATACCATACGACATATATTACATAATATATGATAAATATAATATAATGTATGATGTATGATATATGATATATGGTATATAATATGATATATGATATATATTGTGTAAGATATGTTATAAATTATATAATATATGCCATTTAGTATGTAACATATGCTATACATTTTATAATGTGTGATATATATTATACATAACTTATGATATATATTATTGATAATATATTACATATAACATATAATAAATGAAATGTAACATAAAATATATGATGTATATTACATACAATATATGATATATATAATATATGTTACATATTTAATATATGATATATCATATACTGTACATGAAATATCAAAATATACCAAATATGTAATATATACTGTACATAAAATATCAAAGAATGCAAAATATGTATTATATGCTGTACATAAAATATCAAAATATTTGCAAAATGTGTATCACATACAGTACATAAAATATCAAATTACATAACATATGTATTATATACTGTACATAAAATATGAAAAACTATGTAAAACATGTATTATATACTATAGATGAAATATCAAAAACTATGCAAAATATGTACTATGTACAGTATATAAAACATCAAAGTACCCAAAATATGTATTATAGACTGTACATAAAACATCAAAGTACGCAAAATATGTATTACACACTGTAGATGAAATATCGAAGTACACAAAATATGTATTTTACACTGTACATAAAATATGAAAGTATGCAAAATATGTATTATAGACTGTAGATATAATACCAAAGTAAGCAAAATATGTATTTTACTCTGTAGATAAAATATCAAACTATGCAAAATATGTATTCTACACTCTAGATAAAATATCATATTTCACAAAATATGTATTATACACTGTAGATAAAATATCAAACTACGCAAAATATGTATTATAGTCTGTAGATAAAATATCAAAGCACCTAAAATATGTACTATACACAGTACATAAAATATCAAACTAAGCAAAATATGTATTTTAAACTGCACATAAAGTATCAAACTATGAAAACATGTACTATACACAGTACATAAAATATCAAATTAGGCAAAATATGTATTATACACTGCATATAAAATATCAAAGTATGCAAAATATGTATTATACACTGTACATAAAATATCAAAGTGCCCCCAATATGGATTATGTACTCTACATATAATATCAAAATACCCCAAATATATAGTATATACTGTACATAAAATATCAAAGAACACTAAAGGTATATTATATGCTGTATATGAAATATCAAAGTACCCCAAACATATATTATATACTGTACATAAAATATCAAAGTACCCCGAATATGGATTATATGCTGTAGATAAAATATCAAAATACTCCAAATAAGTATTATATACAGTACATGAAATATCAAAGAACCACAAATATGTCTTATATAATGAAGAGAATATATCAAAGTATCCCAAATATCTCTTACATACAGTACAAAAGTATCAAAGTGAACCAAATATGTATTATATACTGTACATAAAATATCAAAGTGAAAGAAATATGTATTATAAACCATACATAAAATATCAAAATACACCAAATATGTTTTAAATACTGTTCATAAAATATCAAACTACACCAAATAAGTATTATATACTGTTAATAAAATATCAAAGTACACAAAATATGTATTATAGGCTGTACATAAAATATCAAAGAACACCAAATATATATTTTATTCTGTACATAAAATATCAAAGTACCCAAAATATATATTAAATAATGTACATGAAATATAAAACTACCCCAAATATGTATTATATACCATACATACAATATCAAAGTATGAAAAATATATATTATACACTGTATATAAAATATTAAACTACACCAAATATATATTATATACTTTACATAAAAAAGTACAAGAAATATGTGTTATATACTGTACATAAAATATCAAAGCACCCCAAATATGTATTATATACTGTACAGAAATCCTCAATGGGAAACAAATATGTATTTCATACTGTGCATACAATATCAAAGTACACCAAATATGTATTATATACTGTACATAAAACATCAAACTACACCAAATATGAATTATATACTGTACATAAAATATAAAAGTACACGAAATATGTATTATATACTGTTCATAAAATATCAAAGTACACCAAATATGTATTATATACTGTACATAACATTTTAAAATACCCCTAAAATGTATTATGTACTGTTCTTAAAATACTAAGTACAGCAAATATGTATTCTATACTGTACACAAAATATCAAAGTACACCAAATATCTATAATATACTGTGCATAAAATAAAAAGTACAAATATGTATTATATATTGTAAATAAAATTTGAAATTACACAGAATATGCATTATATACTAAACATAAAATATCAAAGTACACAGAATATGTGTTATTTATGGTACAAAAAATATCAAATCACGCCAAATATATATTATATACCGTACATAAATTATCAAATTACACTAAATATATATTATATACTGTACATAAAATATCAAAGTACACCTAACGTATATTACATACTTACCTAAAATATCAAAGTACACCAAATATATATTATATAGTGTACTTAAAATATCAAATTACACCAAATGTATGTTATATACTGTAAACAATATATAAAAGTACACCAAATATAAATTATATACTGTACATAAAATATCAAAGTACAACACTATATACTATATACTGTACATAAAATACCAAAATACATCAAATATATATAATATACACTACATAAGCTATCAAACTGCACCAAATATAGATTATATACTGTATATAAAATATCAAAGTACACTAAATATATATTATATACTGTGCATAAAATATCAAATTGCACCAAATATATAATATACTGTACATAAAATATCAAAATACAGCATATATATATTATATACAGTACATAAAATATAAAAGTACACCAAATGTACATTATATACTATACATAATTGATAAAACTACACCAAATATAAATTATATACTGTAAATGAAATATCAAAGTACAACAAATATATACTATATTCTGTTCTAAAAACATCAAAATACATCAAATATATACTATAAACTGTTCAGAAAATATAAACTAACACCAAATATTGATTATATACTGTACATATCATATCAAAGTACAACAAATATAGATTATATACAGTATATTATATATCAAAGTACACCAAATATGTATTATATACTGTACATAAATTATCAAACTACACCAAATATATATTATATACGGTACATAAAATATCACAGTACACCAAATATATATTATATACTTTATGTAAAATATCAAAGTACACCAAATATATATTATATACTGTTCAGAAAATATCAAAGTAACCCAAATATATATTATATACTGTACAAAAAATATCAAAGTACACCAAATATTTATGAAATACTATTTATGAAATATAAAAGAACCCCAAATATGTATTATATACTGCACATAATATATCAAAATACCCCTAATATGTATTATATACTGTACATAAAATATCAAAGTATCCCAAATATGTATTATATACTGTACATAAAATATCAAAGTAACCCAAATATATATTATATATTGTACATAAAATATCAAAGTACATCAAATATATATGAAATACTGTGTATGAAATATCAAAGTACACGAAATATGTATTATATACTGTACATAAAATATCAAAGTACCCCAAATATGTATTATATACTGTACATAAAATGTCAAAGTAACCCAAATATATATTATGTACTGTACATAAAATATCAAAGTACACCATATATATGAAATATTGTATGTGAAATATCAAAGCACCCCAAATATGTATTATAAACCGTACATAATATATCAAAGTACCACAAGTATGTATTATATAAACTGTATACAGTATCAAAGTACCCAAATGTGTATAATATACTGTACATAAAATATCGAAGTAACGCAAATATGTATTATATACTATAAAACAAATCAAAGCACCCCAAACATGTATTATATACTGAACATAAAATATCAAAGTACTCCAAATATGCATTATATAGTGTACATAAAATATCAAAGAACCCCAGATATTTATTATACACTGTATATAAATTATCAAAGAGAAACAGATATGTATTTTATACTGTTCATAAAATATCAAAGTGAAACAAATACGCATTTTATACTCTAGATAAAATATCAGAGTACACCAAATATGTATTATATACTGTACATAAAATATTAAAAAATTAAACCTAATATTTCTTATATGCTGAACATAAAATATCAAAGTACACCAAATATGTATTATCTACTGTACATAAAATATCAAAGTACCCCAAATATATATGAAATACAGTATATGAAATATCAAAGTACCCCAAATATGTATTATATACTATTCATCAAATATCAAGGTAATCCAAATATATGCTACATACTGTACAAAAAATATCAAAATACATCAAATATATATGAAATATTGTATATGAAATATCAAAGTACCCCAAATATGTATTATGTACTGTACATAATATATAAAAGTACCCCAAATATGTATTTTATACTGTACATAAAATACCAAATTACCCCAAATATGTATTATGTACTATACATAAAATATCAAAGTAACCCAAATATGTATTATATACAGTAGATAAAATATCAAAGTACCACAAATATGTATTACATACTGTAGATAAAATATCAAAGTACCACAAATATGTATTATACACTGTACATAAGATATCAAAGTACACAAAATATGCATTATATAGTGTACATAAAATATCAAATTATCCCAAATATGTATTATATACTGTAGATAAATTATCAAGGAGAAACAGATATGTATTTTACACTATACTTAAAATATCAAAGTGAAACCAATATGCATTTATACTGTAGATAAAATATCAAAGTACACCAAATATGTATTATATACTGTACATAAAATATCAAATTACCCCAAATATATATGAAATACTATATATGAAATATCAAAGTACCCAAATATGTATTGTATACTATTCATCAAATATCACAGTAACCCAAATATATGCTACATACTGTACATAAAATATCAAAATACACCAAATATATATGAAATATTGTATATGAAATAACAAAGTACCTCAAATATGTATTATGTACTGTACATAATATATAAAAGTACCCCAAATATGTATTATATACTGTACACAAAATATCAAATTACCCCAAATATGTATTATGTACTGTACATAAAATATCAAGGTAACCCAAATATATATTATATACTGTACGTAAAATATCAAAGTACCCAAAATATATATGAAATACTGTATACGAAATATCAAAATACCCCAAATATGTATTATATACTGTACTTAATATATCAAAGAACCCCAAATATGTATTATATACTGTACATAAAATATCAAAGTACCGCAAATATGTGTTATATACTGTATATGAAATAACAAAGTAAGCCAAATAAATATTACATACTGTACATAATAAATCAAAGTACCCCAAATATGTATTATATACTGTACATAACATATCAAACTATTCCAAATATACATTATATACAGTAGATACAATATCAAAGTAACCAAATGTGTATTATATACAGTACATAACATGTCAAAGTAACCCAAATATGTATTATATGCTGTGCATAAAATATCAAAGTACCCCAAGTATGTGTTATATACTGTACATAAAATATGAAAGTACCCCAAGTATGTATTATATACTGTACATGAAATATCAAAGTACCCCAAATATGTATTATATACAGTAGATACAATATCAAAATACTCAAGTGTATTATATACTGTACATAAAATATCAAAGTACCCCAATTATGTATTATATAGAGTTGATACAATATCAAAGATCTCAAATGTGTATTATATACGGTACATAAAATATCAAAGTACCCCAAATATGTATTATATACTGTATATGAAATATCAAAGTACCCCAAACATGTATTATATACTGTTCATAAAATATCAAAGTAACTCAAATACATATTGTATACTGTAAACAAAATATCAAGGTACAGTAAATATATATGAAATACTGTATATGAAATATCAAATTACCCCAAATATATATTATATACTGTACTTAATATATCAAAGTATCCCAAATATGTATTATATACTGTACATAAAATATCAAAGTACCCCAAATATGTATTAACTTCTGTATATAAAATAACAAATTAATCCAAATTAATATTACATACTGTACATAACAAATCAAAGTACCCGAAATATGTATTATATACTGTACATAAACTATCAAAGTACCCCAAACATGTATTATATACTGTACATAAAATATCAAAGTACCCCAAATATGTATTATATACACTAGATACAATATCAAAGTACCCAAATGTGTATTATATACTGTACATAAAATATTAAAGTAAACCCAATATGTATTATATGCTGTACATAAAATATCAAAGTACCACCAATATGCATTATATAGTGTACATAAAATATCAAAATACCCCAAATATGTATTATATACTGTAGATAAATTATCAAAGACAAATAGATATGTATTTTATACTCTACATAAAACATCAAAGTGAAACAAATATGCATTATATACTGTAGATAAAATATCAAAGTACACCAAATATGTATTATATACTGTACATAAAATATTAAAGTAAACCCAATATGAATTATATGCTGTACATAAAATAATAAAGTACCCCAAATATGCATTATATAGTATACATAAAATATCAAAGTACCCCAAATATGTATTATATACTGTAGATAAATTATCAAAGAGAAACAGATATGTATTTTGTACTCTACATAAAATATCAAAGTGAAACAAATATGCATTTCATACTGCAGATAAAATATCAAAGTACACAAAACAAGTATTATATACTGTACATAAAATATTAAAGTAAACTGAATATGTATTATATGCTGTACATAAAATACCAAAGTACACCAAATATGTATTATATACTGTATATTAATTATCAAGGTACCCCAAACATATGTTATATACTGTATATAAAATATCAAAGTACCCCAAATATATATTAAATACTGTATATGAAATATCAAAGTACCCCAAATATGTATTATATACTGTACATAAAATATCTAAGTAACACAAATATATATTATATACTGTACATAAAATATCAAAGTACACCAAATATATATGAAATACTGTATATGAAATATCAAAGTACCCCAAATATGTATTATGTACTGTACATAATATTACAAAGTACACCAAATATCTATTATATCCTGTACATAAAATATCAAAGTACCCCAAATATGTATTAAATACTGTATATAAAATAACTAACCCAAATAAATATTACATACTGTACATACGAAATCAAAGTACCCCAAATATGTATTATATACTGTACATAAAATATCAAAGTACCCCAAGTATGTATTACATACTGTTCATAAAATATCAAAGTACCCCAAATATGTATTATATAGATTACATACAATATGAAAGTACCCAACTGTGTATTATATACTGTACATAAAATATCAAAGTACCACCAATATATATTATATGCTGTACATAAAATATCAAAGTAGCCCAAACATATATACTGTACTTAAAATAACAAAGAACCCAAATATATATGAAATACTGTGTATGAAATATCAAAGTACCACAAATATGTATTATATACTGTGTATAATATATCAAAGTACCCAAAATATGTATTATATACTGTACATAAAATATCAAAGTACACCAAAATATATATTATATACTCTATATGAAATAACAAAGTAACCCAAATAAACATTTCATACTGTACATAAGAAATCAAAGTACCCCAAATATATATTATATACTGTACATAAATTATCAAAGTACCCGAAGTATGTATTATATACTGTACATAAAATATCAAAGTACCCCAAATGGGTATTATATTCAGTAGATACAATATCAAAGTATCCAAATGTGTATTATATACTGTACATAAAATATCAAAGTAACTGAAATATGTTTTATATACTGTACATAAAATATCAAAGTACTCCAAGTATGTATTACATACAGTACACAAAATATCAAAGTACCCCAAATATGTATTATATACAGTAGATACAATATCAAAGTACCCAAATGTGTATTATATACTGTACATAAAATATCAAAGTAACCCAAATAGGTATTATATACTGTACATAACATATGAAAGTACACAAAGTATGTATTATATACTGTACATGAAACATTAATGTACCCCAAATATGTATTATATATAGGAGATACAATATCAGAGTACCCAAATGTGGATTATGTAGAGTAAATTAAACATCAAAGTACCCCAGATCTGTATTATATACTGTACATAAAATATCAAAGTACCCAAATATATATTATATACAGTATATACAATATCAAAGTAACCAAATGTGTATTATATACTGTACATAAAATATCAAAGTACCTCAAACATATATTATATACTGTACATAAAATATCAAAATACCCCAAATATATATTAAATACTGTATATGAAATATCAAAGTACCCCAAATATGTATTATATACTGCTCATAAAATGTCAAAATAACCAAAATATATATTATATGCCGTACATAAAATATCAAATTACACGAAATATATATGAAATACTGCATGTGAAATATCAAAGTAACCCAAATATGTATTATATACTGTGATAATATATCAAAGTATTCCAAATATGTATTATATACTGTACATAAAATATCAGTGTACCCATATATGTATTATATACAGTATATAAAATAACAAAGTAACCCAAGTAAATATTACATACTGTACATAAGAAACCAAAGTACCCAAAATATGTATAATATACTGTACATAAAATATCAAAGTACCCAAAGTATGTATTATATACTGTAAATAAAATATCAAAGTACCCCAAATATGTATTATATACAGTAGGTACTATATCAAAGTAACCAAATTTGTATTATATACTGTACCTAAAATAACAAAGTACCCCAAATATTTATTATATACTGTAGGTAAATTATCAAAGAGAAACAGATATGTGTTTTTTACTGTACATAAAATATCAAAGTGAAACAAATATGCATTTTATACTGTAGATAAAATATCAAAGTACAACAAATATGTATTATATACTGGACATAAAATATCAAACTACCCCAAACATACATTATATACGGTACATAAAATATCAAAGTACCCCAAATATATATTGAATACTGTATATGAACTATAAAGGACTCCAAATATGTATTATATTCTATTCGTAAAATATCCAAGTAACCCAAATATATATTATATAGTGTACAAAAAATATCAAAGTACACCAAATATATATGAAACACTGTATATGAAATATCAAAGTACCCCAAATATGTATTATATACTGTACATAATATATCAAAGTACCCCAAATATGTGTTATATACTGTACATAAAATATAAAAGTACTCAAAATATTTATTATATACTCTACATTAAATATCAAAGTAACCCAAATATGTATTATATACTGTTCATAAAATATCAAAGTAACCCAAATACATATTATATACTGTATATAAAGTATCAAAGTAAAATAATTATATATGAAATACTTTTTATGAAAGATCAAAGTACCCCAAAGATGTATTATACACTGAACTTAATATATCAAAGTACCCCAAATATGTATTATATACTGTTCATAAAATATCAAAGAATCCCAAATATATATTATATACTGTACATAAAATATCAAAGTACACCAAATATATATGAAATACTGTATATGAAATATCAAAGAACCCCAAATATGTACTATATAATGTACATAATATATCAAAGTACCCCAAATATGTGTTATATACTGTACATAAAATATCAAAGTACACCAAATATGTATTATATACTGTATATAAAATAGCAAAGTAACCCAAGTAAATATTACATACTGTACATAAGATATCAAAGTACCCCATATATGTATTATATAGTGTACATAAAATATGAAAGTACCCCAAGTATGTATTATATACGGTACAGAAAATATCAAAGTACTCCAAATATGTATTATATACATTAGATACAATGTCAAAGTGCCCAAATGTGTATTATACACTGTACAGAAAATATCAAAGTACCCCAAATATGTATTATATACTGTATGTAAAATATTAAAGTACCCCAAATATATATTATATACAGTAGATACAATATCAAAGTACTCAAATGTGTATTATATACTGTACATAAAATATCAAAGTAATGAAAATATCTATTATATACTGTACATAATATATCAAAGTACCCAAAGTATGCATTATATACTATACATAAAATATCAAAGTACCCCAAATATGTATTATGTACAGTAGATATATTAGCAAAGTACACAAATGTGTATTATATACTGTACATAAAATATCAAAGTACCCCAAATATATATTATATACAGTAGATACAATATCAAAGTACCCAAATGTGTATTATATACTGTACATAACATATCAAAGTAACCCAAATATATATTATATACTGTACATAAAATATCAAAGTACCCCAAGAATGTATTACAAACTGTACATAAAATATGAAATTACCCCAAATATGTATTACAGACAGGAGATACAATATCAAAGTATCCACATGTGTATTATATACTGTACATAAAATATCAAAGTACCCCAAATATGTATTACATAATGTACATAAAATACCAAAGTACCCCAAACATATATTATGTACTGTACATAAAATATCAAAGTACCCAAAATATATATGAAATACTGTATATGAAATATCAAAGTATCCCAAATATGTGTTATATACTCTGTATAATATATCAAAGTACCCAAAATATGTATTATATACTGTACGTAAAATATCAAAGTAACCCAAATATATATTATATACAATATATACAATATCAAAGTACCCAAATGTGTATTATGTACTGTACATAAAATATCAAATTAACCCAAATATGTATATTATACATAAAATATCAAAGTACACAAATGTGTATTATATACAGTAGATACAGTATCAAAGTACCCAAATATGCATTATATACTGTAAATAACATATCAAAGTACACCAAATATACATGAAATACTGTATATGACATATCAAAGTACCCCAAATATATATTATATACTGTACATAATATATCAACATACCCCAAATATGTATTATATACTGTACATAAAATATCAAAGTACCCCAAATATGTATTATATAATGTATATAAAATAACAAACTAACCTAAATAAATATCACATTCTGTACATAAGAAATCAAAGTACCCCAAATATGTATTGTATACTGTACATAGAATATCAAAGTACACCAAATATATATTATATACTGTACATAAAATATCAAAGTACACCAAATATATATGAAATACTGTATAGGAAATATCAAAGTACCACAAATATGTATTATATACTGTACATAAGATATCAAAGTACTCCAAATATGTGTTATATACTGTATGTGAAATTACAAAGTAACCAAAATAAATATTACATACTGTACATAAGAAATCAAAGTGCCCCAAATATGTATTATATACCGTACATAGAATATCAAAGTACCCCAAATATATATTATATACAGTAGATACAATATCAAAGTACCCAAATGTGTATTATATACAGTACATAACATATGAAAGTACCCCAAATATGTATTATATACTGTACATAAAATATCAAGGTACCCCAAGTATGTATTATATACTGTACATAAAATATCAAAGTACCCCAAATATGTATTATATACTGTATGTAAAATATCAAAGTACACCAAATATGCATTATATAGTGTACATAAAATATCAAAGTACCCAATATATATTATATACTGTAGATAAATTATCAAAGAGAACCACATATGTATTTTATACTGTACATAAAATATCAAAGTGAAACAAATATGCATTTTATACTGTAGATAAAATAGCAAAGTACACCAAGTATGTTTTATATACTGTACACAAAATATTAAAGTAAACCTAGTAGGTATTATATGCTGTATATAAATTTTCAAAGTACACCAAATATGTATTATGTACTGTACATGAATTATCAAAGTACACCAAATATGTACTATATAGTGTACATTATTATATACTGTACATAAAACATCAATGTACAACAAATATGTGTTATATCCTACACATAAATTATCAAAGGACACCAAACCTAAACTATAAACTATACACAAATTATCAAACTGCAAAAAAATATTTATTATACACTGTACATAAAATATCAAGGTACACCAAATGCATATTGTATACTGCACATAAAAAATAAGCACACAGACTATGTATTATATACCTTACATATAATATCAAAGCCGACAAAATATATATTATATACTGTACATAAAATATCAAATGACACCAAATATACATTATATAGTGAGCATGAAATATCAAAGTACTGCAAATATATACTAAGTAGTGTACATAAAGTTTCAAAATACAATAAATATATACTATATACTGTACATAAAATATCAAAGCACACATATATATTATATACTGAACGTAAAATATCAAAGTACACCAAAAATATATTCTCTACTGTACTTAAAATATCATAGTACACCAAATATATTATATACTGTACATAAAATATCAAAGTATACCTAATATTATATACTGTACATAAAATAACAAAGTACATCAAATATAGATTATATAGTGTACATAAAGTAACAAATTACACCAAATATATATTATATACCGTATATAAAATAAAAAAGTAGAGCAAATATATATTATATACTGTACATAAGATATCAATGTACACCATTTATAATATTCTCTACATAAAATATCAAAGTACACAAAATGTATTATATACTGTACATAAAATTTCAAATTACATTAAATCTATATTATATACTGTACATAATATAAAAAAATACACCAAATATATGTTGTATACTGTACCTAATATATCAAAGGACACCAAATATATATGATATACTACACATAAAATATCAAAGTACAACAAATATGTATTATATACTGTACATAATATATCAATGTACACCATATGCATTATATACTGTACATAAAATATCATAGTACATGAAATATAATATACTCTGTACAAAAAGTATCAAAGTACACCTAATATATATTATATACCATACATAAAAAATCAAATTACACCCAATATATTTTATGTAGTGTACATAAAGTATCAAAGTACACCAATTATATATTATATACTGTACATAAAATATCAAATTACACAATATATATTAAATACTGTTCCTAAAATATCAAAGTACTCCAAATATATATTATATTCTGTACATAAAACATCAAAGTACAAAAATATATATTATATACGGTACACAAAACATCAAAGTATACCTAATGAATATTATATACTGTAAGTAAAATGTCAAACTACACCATATATATATTTTATAGTGTACATACAGTATCAAAATACACAAAATATATACCATATACTGTACATAAAATATCAAATTTTGCCAAATGTATATTGTATAGTGTACAAAAAATATCAACGTACACCAAATATATATTATATACTGTACATAAAATATGAAACTACAACAAATGTATATTATATACTGTACATAAAATATCAAAGTACACAAAATATATATTATATACTCTATGTAAAATATCAAAGTACACCAAATATATGTTATATTCTGTATATAAAATATCAAAGTACACCAAATATGTATTACATATTGTACATAAAATATCAAAGTACACAAAATATATATTTTATAGTGTACATAAAATATCACAGTACACCAAATATATGTTGTATACTGCACATAAAATATCAATGTACACTAAGTATATATTATATACTCTACATAAAATAATGAAGTACACCATATAATATTTACTGTAAATAAAATATGAAAGTACACAAAATATATTATACGCTGTACATAAAATTTCAAAGTACACAAAAAATATGTTTTATACTGTACCTAAAATATCAAAGTACACCTATATATTATATACTGTACCTAAAATATCAATGTACACCAACTATGTATTATATGATTTTCTTAAAATATCAAAATACACCAATGATATATTATATACTGTACATAAAATATCACAGTTCTCCAAATATATTTTATATACTGCAAATAAAGTATCAAAATACACCAAATATATATTGTACTCTGCACATAATATATCAAAGTACACCTAATGAGCATTATATACTGTAGATAAAATATTGAAGTACACCAAATATATATTATATAGTGCACACAAAGTATAAAAGTACACCAAATATATATTATACACTGTAAATAAAATATGAAAGCACAGCAAATTTATATTATATACTGTACATAAAATATGAAAGTACACCATATTTTTTATACTGTACATAAAAGATCAAAATGCACAAAATATATTATGTACTGTACATAATATTTCAAAGTACACCAAACATATATATACTGTACATAAAGTATCAAAGGAAACCAAATATATTGTATACTGTACATAAAATCTCAATGTACTCCAAATATGTATTATGTAATGTACATAAAATACCTCAGTACACGGAATATATTTTATATACTGCACATAAAATATCTAAGTACACCAAATATATATTATATACTGTACATAAGATATCAAAGTACACCAAATGTATGTTATATACTCTACATAAAATATCAAAGTACACCAAATATATATTATATACTGTACATAAAATATCAAAGTATACTAAATATATATTTTATACTGTACATAATATATCAAAGTATGCCAAATATATATTATATACTCTAAATAAAATATCAAACTACACAAAACATATATTATGTACTGTACATAAAATATCAATGTAGTCAAAATATATTATATACTGTACATAAAATATAAAAGTACACCAAATGTATTATATACGGTACATAAAATTTCAATGTATACCAAATATATATTATATACTGCCCATAAAATATAAATGTACACAAAATATATATTATATACTGTACATAAAACATCAAAGTACACCAAATATATATTATACACTGTACAACAAATATGAAAGTACACCAAATATATATTATCTGCTGTACATAAAATATCACAGTATAGCATATATATATTATACACAGTACCTAAAATATCACAGTACTCCAAATATATGTTATATACTGTACATAAAATATCAAAGTAACCCAAATATATATTGTATGCTGTACATAAATTATCAAAGTAAACCAATTATCTATTATTTACTGTACATAAAATATCAAAGTACACCATATATATTATATACTGTACATAAAATATCATAGTACACCCAATATATTATATGCTGTAAATAAAATACCAAAGTACACGAAATATGTACTATATACTGTACATAAAATATCAAAGTACACCAAATGAATATTATATACTGTACATAAAATATCAAAGTACAACAAATATATATTATATACCCTACTTAAAACATCACGGTACACCAAATATGTTTTATATAATGCACATAAATTATCAAAGTACACCAAAAATATATTATACACTGCACATAAAATATCAAAGTACACCAAATGTACATTATATACTGTACAGAAAATATCAATGTACACCAAATATATGTTATATACTGCAGATAAAATATCAATGTACACCAAATATATATTGTATACTGTACATAAAATATCAAAGTACCCCAAATATATATTATATTCTATACATATAATATCAAACTACAACAAATCTGTACATAATATATCACAGTATAGCAAAGACATATTATATACTTTACATAAAATATCTCTGTACACCATATATATCTTATATGCGGTACATAATATATAAAAGTACACCAAATATATATTATATACTGTACATAAAATATCAAAGTATAGCTAATATATATTTCATACTGTAAATAAAATATCAAAGTAAACCAAATATGTATCATATACGGAATATAAAATATCAAATAAACCAAATATATATTATATACTGTACATAAAATATCAAAGAACACCAAATATATATTATATACTGCACATAAAATATGAAAGTACAACATATATATAATATACTGAATATAAAATATCAAAGTTCACCAAATATATGTTATGTATTGTACATAAAACATCAAAGTACACCAAATATATATTATGTACTGTGCAAACAATATCAAAGTACACCAAATACATATTTTG
The DNA here is from genome assembly GCF_028858775.2 of Pan troglodytes. Classification (NCBI taxonomy): domain Eukaryota; kingdom Metazoa; phylum Chordata; class Mammalia; order Primates; family Hominidae; genus Pan; species Pan troglodytes. Next base: position 9,550,385 of record NC_072412.2, read on the forward strand.
TAGTGTACATAAAATATAAGAGTACACCAAATATGTATTATATGCTGCACATAAAATACCAAAGTACACAAAATATATGTTATATATTGCACATAAAATGTGAAAGTACACAAAATATATATTATACAATACATAAAATACAAAATACACAAAATATATATTATATATTGTACCTAAAATTTCAAAGTAAAGTACACAAAATATGTATTATATATTGTATATAAAATATAAAAGTACACAAAATATATATTATGTATTGTACTTAAAATATCAAAAATAACAGGAAATATGTTATATATTGTACATAAAATATCAAAGTATATAAAATATATATTATATATTGAACATAAAATGTCAAAGAACACATAATATATATCATAATTTTTACATAAAATATCAAATTTCACAAAATATATATCATATATTGCACATAAAATATCAAAGTACACAAAATATATATTATATATTTTACATAAAATGCCAAAATACACAAAATATGTACGATATATTGCACATAAAATATCAAAGTACAAAAAATATATATTATATATTTTACATAAGATGCCAAAGTACACAAAATATGTATGATATATTGCACATAAAATATCAACTAACAGAATATATATATTATATATTGTACATAACATATCAAAGTACACAAAATACATCTCATATACTGTACATAAAATATCAATGTACACAAAATATATATAACATATTGTACATAAAATATCAAAGTTCTCAAAATATATATCATATATTGTACATTTAATATCAGAGTACACAAAATATATATTATATATTCTCCATAAAATATCAAAGTACACAAAGTATATGGTATATATTGTACATAAAATATGAAAGAACACAAAATATATATCATATATTGTACATAAAATATCAAATTACACAAAATATATATTATATAATGTTCATAAAATAGCAATTACACAAAATATATACTATATATTGCACATAAAATATCAAAGTACACAAAATGTATATAATATATTGCACATAAAATATCAAAAAAATTACACAAAATATATATTATATATTGTACATAAAACATGAAATTACACTAAATATATATTATATATTGTACATAATATATCAAATTAACGTTCACAAAATATATATAATATATTGTACACAAAATATCAAAGTTCACAAAATACGTGATACATATTGTAAATAAAATATCAAAAAGTACACAAAATATATGTTATATATTGCACACAAAATACCAAAATACACAAAATATATGTTATATATTGTACATAAAATATCAAAGTACATAAAATATATATTACATATTGTACATAAAATTTCAAAGTATACCAAATATTTATTATGTATTGTACATAAAATATCAGAGTGCACAAAATATATATTATATACGGTACATAAAATATGAAAGTACACAAAATATGCATTATGTGTTGTCCATAAAATATCAAAATACACAAAATATATGTCACATATTGTACATAAAATATCAAAGTGCACAAAATATATATCATATATTGTAGATAAAATATCAAAGTACACAAAATATATATGATATATTGTTCATAAGCTATCAAATTTCACAAAATATAATTCATATATTCTACAAAAAATATCAACCTACACAAAATATATATGATACATTGTACATAAAATATCAAAGTATACAAAATATATGGCATATATTTTATATAAAATATCAAAGTACACAAAATATATGTCACATATTGTACATAAAATACCAAATTACACAAAATATATACCATTTATTGTACATAAAATATCAAAGTACACAAAATATATATTATATATTTTACATAAAATATCAAAGTACACAAAATATATGTCATATATTCTACATAAAATATGAGAGTATATAAATATATATCATAAAATGTATATAAAATATCAAACTACACAAAATATATTTTATATATTGTACATAAATTGTGAAAGTACACAAAATATATATTATATATTGTACATAAAATATCAAATTACACAAAATATGTATTATATATTGTACATAAAATATCAAAGTTCACAAAATATATATTATATATTGTACATAAAATATCAAAGTATGCAAAATATATATTACATATTGGACATAAAGTATCAAAGGAATCTAAATATATATTATATATTCTACATAAACTAGCAAGTTACACATAATATATATTATATATTGCACATAAAATATCCAAGTACACAAAATATTACATGTTGTAAAAAATGAAACTACCCAAAATATATATCATATATTGTACACAAAAAATCAAAGTAAACAAAATATGTGTAACATATTGTATATAAAATATCAAAGTACACTAAATATATGTTATATATTGTACATATAATATCAAAGTAAAGTACAAAAAATACATATTATATATTGTGCATAACAAACTACAGAAAATATATATTATATATTGCACATAAAATATCAACCTACACAATATACATATTATATATTCTACATAAAATATCAAAGAATAGAAAATATATATCGTATATTGTACATAAAACATCAAAGTACAAAAAATATATATTGTATATTGTATATAAAATATGAAAGTACACAAAATATATATCATATATGGTACATTAAATATCAAAGTGCACAATATATATATTATATATTGTACATAAAATATCAAAGAACACAAATTATACATATATTTTACATAAAATATGAAACTACAGAAAATATATATCAAATATTGTACACAAAATATCAAAATACACAAAATATGTATCATATATTGTAGATAAAATATCAAAGTACAAAAAATATATATTATACATTGCACATAAAATATCAAATTACACAAAATATATATTATATATTGCACATAAAATATCAAAGTACACAAAATATTTATTATGTATTGTACAAACAAATCAAAGAACACAAAATATATATTATATATTGTACATAAAATATGAAAGTACACAAAATATGCAGTATATATTGTACATAAAATATCTAGGTACACAAAATATATCTTATATATTGCACATAAAATTTCAAAGTACACTATATATATTATATGTTTTACATAAAAAATCAAAGTACACAAAATATATAATAAACAGCAGTTAAAATATCAAATTACAGAAAATATATGTTATATATTGTACATAAAATATCTAATTTCACAAAATGTATATCATATATTGTCCATAAAATATCAAAATACACAAAATATATATTATGTATTGTACATAAAATTTCAAAGTAGAGAAATAATATATTATGTATTGTGCATAAAATAACAAAGAACACAAAATATATACCATATATTGTAAATAGAATATCAAATTACAGGAAATATATGTCATTTATTCTACATAAAATATCAAAGTACACAAAATATATGTTATATATTGCACATAAAATACCAAAATACAGAAGATATATGTTATATATTGTACATAAAATACAAAAGTAAACAAAATATTTATGTACTGGACATAAAATATCAAAGTAAACAAAATATATATTATGTATTGTACATAAAATATCAAAGTACACATAATATATATTATATATTGTACATTAAAAATGTACAAAAATATACATTATGTATTGTACATAATATTTCAAAGTACACAAAATATATATCATGTATTGTACATAAAATATCAAAGTACACAAAATATATATCATATATTGTACATAAAATACCAAAGTACACAGTATATATTTTATATATTGCACATAAGATATCAAATTTCACAAAATATATTTCATATATTCTAGATAAAATATCATAGTACACAAAATATACATCATACATTGTACATAAAATATCAATGTACAGAAAATATATGGCATATATTGTATACAAAATATCAAAGTACAGAAAATATATATCATATATTGTACATAAAATATGAAAGTACAAAAAATATATATCATATATTGTACATAAAATATCAAAGTACACAAAATATATATTATATATTGTACATAAAATATCAAAATACACAAAATATATATCATATATTGTACATAAAATATCAAAGCATACAAAATATATATCATATAATGTACATAAAATATCAAACTACACAAAATATATATTATATTTTGTACATAAATTGTCAAACACAAAATATATAGTATATATCGTACATAAAATATCAAAGTACACATAATATATATTATATATTGTACATAAAATATCAAAGTACACAAACTATATATTATATATTGGACATAAAATATCAACGGACACAAAATATTTACGATATATTGTACATAAAAGAGGATATTACACAAAGTATATATTATATATTGCACATAAAATATCAAAGTACACAGAATATATATTATATATGGTACATAAAATATGAAACTACACAAAATATATATGATATATTGACACAAAATATCAAAGTACACAAAATATGTATCATATATTGTACATAAAATATCAAAGTACACAAAATATATATAATACAGTACATAAAATATCAAAGTACAAAAAATATATATTATATATTGAACATAAAATACCAAATTACATAGAATATGTATCATATATTACACATAAAATATCAACCTACAAAACACATATATAATATATTGTACATAAAATATCAAAGAACACAAATTTATATCATATATTGTACATAAAATATCAAAGTACACAAAATACATTTTATATATTGTAAATAAAATATCAATGTACACAAAGTATACATTATATATTATACATAAAATATCAAAGAACACAAAATATATATCATGTATTGTACATAAAATATCAAATTACACAAAATATATATCATATATTGTACATAAAGTATCAAAGTAAGAAAAATATATATTATATATTGCACATAAAATATCAAATTACACAAAATATATATTATATATTGCACACAAAATATCAAAGTACACAAAATATATATTATGTATTGTACATAAAATATCAAAGAACACAAAATATATGTTATGTATTGTACATAAAATATGAACGTTCAGAAAATATGCATTATATATTGTACCCAAAATAACGTACACATAATTTATGTTATATACTGCACATAAAATATCAAAGTACACAAAATAAATATTATATATTATACATAAAATATCAAAGTACACAAAATATATATTATATATTGTACATAAAATATCAAAGTACACAAAATATATATTAAATATTGTACAAAAAATGTCAAAATATAGAAAATATATATTATATGTTGTACATAAAATATCAAAAAGTACACAAAATATTTGTTATATATTCTACATAAAATATCAAATTACACAAAACATGTTATATATTGTACATAAAATATCAAAGTACACAAAATATATGTTATATATTGCACATAAAATATCAAAGTACAGAAAATATACGTTATATATTGTACATAAAATATCAAACTACACAAAATACATATCATGTATTGTACATAAAATATCAAAGTACAAAAATATATATTATGTATTGTACATAAAATATCAAAGTAAACAAAATATATATTGTACATAAAAAATCCAAGTACAAAAAATATACATTATGTATTGTACATAAAATATCAAAGTACACAATATATATCATATAATGTACATAAAATATCAAACAACACAGAATATATTTCATATATTGTACATAAAATATCAAAGTACACAAAATATATATCATATGTTGTAAATAAGATATCATGGTACGTAAAATATATTTCATATGTTCTACATAAAATATCAAAGTATACAAAATATATATCATATAATGTACATAAATTATCGAAGTACACAAAATATATGGCATATAGTGTATATAAATTATCAAAGTGCACAAAATATATATCATACATTGTACATAAAATATCAAAGTACATAAAATATATGTCATATATTGTACATAAAATATCAGTGTACACAGAATATATATCATATATTTTACATAAACTATTCAAAAAGTATGGAAAATTTATGTTGTACATTGTTCATAATATGTCTAAGTACACAAAATGTATATCATTCATTCTCCAAAAAATATCAAAGCACACAAAATATACGGTTTATAAGTTACATAAAATATCAAAGTATACAAAATATATATTATATATTGTACATAAAATATGAAACTACACAAAATATATATGATATATTGTACACAATATATCAAAGTACACAAAATATGTATCATATATTGAAAATAAAATATCAAACTACACAAAATATATATTATATATTCTACATAAAATATCAAAGTAAAGTACAAAAAATATATTTTATATATTGTACAAAAAATACAAAAGTACACCAATATGTATTATATATTGCACATAAAATATCAACCTACACAATATATAATATATTGTACATAAAATATGAAAGAACACAAATTATATATCACATATTGTACAAAAAATATCAAAGTACACAAAATACATATTATATATTTTACATAAAGTGTCAAAGTACACAAAATATATATCATATATTGTACATAAAATATCAAAGTACACAAAATATATATCATATATTGTACATAAAATATCAAAGTATAAAAATTATATATTATATTTTGTACATAAAATATCAAAGTACAGAAAATATATATTATATATTGTAAATAAAATATGAAACTACACAAAATTTATATCATCTATTGTACATAAAATATCAAAGTACACAAAATATATATTATAAATTGTACATAAAACATCAAAGTACACAAAATATAAATTATTTTACATAAAATATCAAACACAAAATATATATCATATATTGTACATGAAATATCAAATTACCCAAAATATATATCATATATTTTATATAAAATATCAAAGTACAGAAAACATTTATTATATATTGTACATTTATCAAAGAAGACACAATATATACCATATATTGTACATAGAATATCAAATTACATGAAATATATGTCATTTATTGTACATAAAATATCAAAATACACAAAATATATACCATATATTGTATATAAAATATCAAATTGCACAAAATATATATCACATATTTTACATAAACTATCAAAGTACACAAAGAATACATTACATATTGTATATATAGTATAAAATTACACAAAATATATATTCTATACTGTACATAAAATAAAGTCTGCAAAATATATATTATATATTTGCATTAAAATACCAAAGTACACAAAATATGTATTATATATTGTACATAAAATATGAAAGTACACAATATAAGCATTATATATTATACATAAAATATCAAAGTATACAAAATATGTGTTATATATTCCACATATAATATCTAAGCAAAGTACACAACGTATATATTATATATTGTACATTACATATCAAAGTACACAAACTATATATTCTATATTGCACATAAAACATCAAAGTTCACAAAATATATATTATGTATTGTACATGAACTATCAAAAAGTACAGAAAATATATATTAGGTATTCTACATAAAATGTCTAAGTACACAAAACGTATATCATATATTCTCCAAAAAATATCAAAGTACACAAAATATACGGTTTATATGGTACACAAAATATCAAAGTACACAAAACACATATTATATATTGTACATAAAATATGAAACTACACAAAATATATATCATATATTGTAAACAAAATATCAAGGTACACAAAATATGTATGTGTTGTATATAAAATATCAAAGTACACAAAATATATATTATATATTGAACATAAAATATCAAAGCACAAAAAATATATATTATATATTGTACAAAAATACGAAAGTACACAAAATATGTATTATATATTGCACATAAAATATCAACCTACACAATATATATTATATATTGTACATAAAATATCAAAGAACACAAATTATATATCATATATTGTACAAAAAATATGAAAGTACACAATATATATTATACATTCTACATAAAATATCAAAGAAGATAAAATATATATCATATATTGTACATTAAATATCAAAGTACACAAAATATATGTCATATATTGTACATAAAACATAAAAGTACAAAAACTACATATTTTATATTGTACATAAAATATCAAATTACAGAAAATATATATTATACACTGTAGATGAAATATGAAACTACACAAATTATATATCATATATTGTACATAAAATATCGACATACAGAAAATATATATTATATATTGTACATAAAATATGAAACTACACAAAATATATATCATATAATTTACATAAAATATCAAAGTACACAAAATATATATTATATATCGTACATAAAAGATGAAATCACACAAAATATATATTTTATATTGCACATAAAATATCAAAATAAAGTACACAAAATATTTATTATGTATTGTACATAAAATATGAAATTACACAAAATAAATAACATATATTTTATATAAAATATCAAAGTACACAAAATATGTATGATATATTCTACATAAAATATCAAAGTACACAAAATATATATTATATATTCTACATAAAATATGAAAGTATGCAAAATAAATATATAGTACATAAAATATCAAAGTACACAAAATATGTATTATGTGTTGTACATAAAATATCAAATTACAAAAAATATATATTATATATTGTACATAAAATAGAAAAGGACACAAAATATATTCTATATTCTGTAATTAAAATTTCAAATTACACAAAACATATATTATATATTGTACATAAAATATCAAATTACACAAAATTAATATAATAAATTGTAGATAAAATATCAAAGTTCACAAAATATATATTATGTATTGTACATAAAATATCAAAGTACACAAAATATATATAGTACATAAAATATCAAGTACACAATGTTTGTATTACATATTGTACTTAAAATATCAAAGTACACAAATTATATATCATGTATTGTACATAAAATATCAAAGTACACAAATATATATCATATTGAACATTAAACCTCAAAGTACACATAATATATATCATATATTGTACATACGATATCAAAATACACAAAATATATCACATATTGTATGTAAAATATCAAAGTACAGCAAATATATATCACATATTGTACATAATATATCAAACTACACAAAATGTTTATCCTATATTGTACATAAAATATCAAAGTACACAAAATATATATATTATATATTGTACATAAAATATCAAAGAACACAAAATATGTACTACATATTGGCCATAAAATATCAAAGTACACAAAATATATTTTATATATTATTCACAAAAAATCAAAATAAACAAAATATATATTATATATTGTACATAAAACATCAAAGTACACAAAATATATATTATATATTGTACATAAATTATAAAAGTACTGGAAATATATATTATATATTTTATATAAAATATCAAAGTATACAAAATATATATCACATATTTTACATAAAATATCAAAGTACACAAATTATATATTATATAGTACACAGACTATCAAAAAGTAAACATAATATATGTTTTATATTGTACATACAATATCAAAGTACACAAAATATATCTTATATATTGTACATAAAATATGAACGTACAAAAATTATATACTTTATATTGTACATGAAATATCAAAGTTCACAAAACATATATCATATATTGTACACAAAATATCAAAGTACACAAAACATATATCACATATGGTAGATAAAATATCAAAGTACACACAATATGTATCATATATTGTACATAATATTTGAAACTACACAAATTATATATCATATATTGTACATAAAATATCAAATTGCACGAAATACACATTTTATATTGTACATAAAATATCAAAGTACACAAAATATATATCACATAATTTACATAAAATAACAAAGTACACAAAATATATATTATATATTGTACATAAATTATCAAAAAGTACGCAGTATTTATGTTTTATATTGTACATAAAATATCAAAGTACCCAAAATACATGTTATATATTGTACATAAAATATCAAAGTACACAAAATATATGTTATATATTGCACATAAAATATCAAAGTACACAAAATATATACTATATTTTGTAAATAAAAAAGTACAGAAAATATGTATTATATATTGTGCATAAAATCTCAAAGTACACGAAATAAATATAATAAATTGTACATAAAATATCAAAGTTCACAAAATATATATTACGCATTGTACATAAAATATAAAATTACAGAAAATATATATAGTATATAAAATATCAAGTTCACAAAATATATATTATATATAGAACTTAAAACATCAAAGTACACAAATTATATATCATATTTTTTACATAAAACATCAAAGTACACAAAGTATATATTATATACTCTACATAAAATATCAAAGTACACAAAATATATATTATATACTGTACACAAAATATCAAAATTCACAAAATATATATGATATATTGTTCATAAAATATCAAAGTACAGAAAATATATATCCTATATTTCACATAAAATATCAAAGTACACAAAATATATATTATATATTGTACATAAAATATCAAAGTACAAAAAATATTACATATTGTACATATAATATCAAAAACTACACAAAATATATGGCACATATTGTACATAAAATATCAAAGTACACAAAATATATCCTATTTGTTGTACATAAAATATCAATGTACACAAAATATATCTTATATATTGTACAAAAATATCAAAGTATACAAAATATGTCTTGTATATTGTACATAAAACATCAAAGTTCACAAAATATATCTGACAGATTGTACATAAAATATCAAAGAAAACAAAATATATCTTTTATATTGTACATAAAATATCAAAGTACACAAAATATATCCTATATATAGTATATAAAGTATCAAAGGACCCAAAATATATCTTATATATTGCACATAAAATATCAGAATACACAAAATAAATCTTATATATTATACATAAAATATCAAAGTACACAAAATATATATCATATATTGCACATAAAATAAAAAATAACACAAAATATATATCACAATTTGCACATAAAATATCAAAGTACACAATATATGTATTATATATTGTACAAAAAATATAAAATATGCAAAATATATATCTTATATTGTACATAAAATATCAAAATACACAAAATATGTATTATATATTCGCCATAAAATATCAAATCACACGAAATTAATATTATATATTGTACATAATATATCAAATTACACAAAATATATATTATATATTGTACATAAAATATCAAAGTAAACAAAATTTATATTATATATTGGCCATAACATATCAAACTACACAAAATATATATTATATATTGTACGTAAAACATCAAAGTACACAAAACATGTATTATGTATTGCACGTAAAATATCAAAGTACACAAAATATATATTATATATTGTACATAAAATATGAAAGTAAACAAAATAAATATCGTATATTGTAAAAAAATATCAAAGTACACAAAATATGTATCATATATTGTACATAATATATCAAAGTCCACAAAATATATATTATATATCGTACATAAAATATCAAATCAAAGTACACAAAATATATCTTATATATTGTACATAAAACATCAAAATACAAAAAATATATATCATATATTGTACATAAAATATCAAAGTACACAAAATATATATCATATATTGTACATTAAATATCAAAGGACACAAAATATGTATTATATATTGTACATAAAATATCAAAGTACACATAATATATATCAAATATTGTATATAAAATATCAAAGTACACAAAATATATGACATATCCTGTACATAATATATCAAACTACACAAAATATATATCATATATATCATATATTGTACATAAAATATCAAAGTACACAAAATATATATTATATATTGTACATAAAATATCAAAGTACACAAAATACTTATACACTGGCTATAAAGTATCAAAGTACACAAAATATATATTATACGTTATACATAATATATCAAAGTACACAAAATATATGTTATATATTGTACATAAAATATCAAAGTACACAAAACATATATATTGTACATAAAATATCAAAGTACACAAAATATATATATTGTTCATAAAATATCAAAGTAAACAAAATATATAATATATACAGTACATAAATATCAAAGTACACTAAATATATATCATATGTTGTATAGAAAATATCAAAGTACACAAAATATATATCATATATAGTACATTAAATATCAAAATACACAAAATTTGTATCATATATTGTACATAAAATATCAAATTATACAAAATATATATTGTATAAAATACATAAAATATCAAAGTACACAAAATATGTATTATATATTGTACATGAAATACCAAAATACACAAAATATAGGTTATATATTGTATATGAAATATCAAAGTACACAAAATATATATAATATATTGCATATAAAATATGAAAGTACACAAAATATATATCATATATTGTACATAAAATATGAAAATACACAAAATATGTCATTTATTGAACATAAAATATCAAAGTACAAAAAATATGTATCATATATTGTTCATACAATATCAAAGTACACAAAATATATATTATATATTCTACATAAAATATGAAAGTAAATCACACAGACTATATATAATATATTGTACATAATATATCAAAGTACACAAAATATACATTATATATATATATATACATGGAACGGAATGAAATGGAATGGAATGGAATGGAATACAATGGAAGGGAATCAACATGAGAGAAATGGAATGGAAACAAATTTAAAGGAATGGAATGGAACGGAATCTAACCAAGTGGAATGGAATGGAATGGAATGGAATAGAATCAAATGGAATGGAATTGAATGAAAAGGAATGGAAAGGAATGGAACGGAATGGATTGGAATGGAATGGAATGGAAAGAAATGGATTGGAATGGAATAAAAAGTAATAAGATGGAATGAAATGGAATGGAACAGAATGAAATGGAATGGAATCAAATCATCCCGAGGGGAATGAAATGGAATGGAATGGAATGGAATGGAATTGAACGCAATGGAATCAACCTGAGTGGAATGGAATGGAATGGAATGGAAACAACCCGAGTGGAATAAAATGGAATGGAATGGAATGGAATGGATTGGAATGGAATGGAATGGAATGGAGTAAACCTGAGTGGAATAGAATGGAATGGAATGGAATAGAATGGAATGGTATGGAATCAACACGAGTGGAAAGGAATGGAAGAAACTAAATGGAATGGAATGGAATCAAATGGAATGGAACGGAATCAACTGGAATGAGATGGAATGGAATGGAATTGAATGGAATGGAATGGAATGAAATTAATCCGAGTGGAATGGAATGGATTGGAATGGAATGGATTGGAATGGAATCAACCAGAGAAGAATGGAATGAATTGCAATGGAATGGAATGGAATCAACCCTAGTTGAATGGAATGAAATCGAGTGGAATGGAATAGAGTGGAATGGAATGGAATGGAATCAAATGGAATGCAACGGAATGGAATGGAATGGAATGGAGTGGAAACGAATGCAATCAACAGGAATGGAATGAAATGGAATGGCACGGAATAGAATGAAATGGAATGGAATGGAATCAACCCGAGTGGAATGGAATGGAATGGAGTGGAATGGAATGGAATGGAATGGAAAGGAACGGAATGAAATGGAATGCAATGGAATCAACCCGAGTGGAATGGAATGGAATGGAATGGAAAGGAATGGAATAGAATGGAATCATCCAGAGTGGAATAGAATGCAATGGAATGGAATGGAATGGAATGGAATAAAATCATCCCAAGTGGAGTGTAATGGAATAGAATGGAATAGAATGAAATGGAATGGAATGGAATGGAATCAACACGAGTGAAATGGAATGGAAAGGAATGGAATGGAATCAACTGGAATGGAGTGGAAGGGAATGGAATAAACCTGAGTGGAAAACAATGCAATGGAATGGAATGGAATGGAATGGAATAGATTGGAATGTAATGAAATCCACCCCAGTGTAGAGGAAAGGAACGGAATGAAATAGAATGAAATGGAATGGAATGGAATGGAATTAACCCGAGTGGAATGGAAAGGAATGGAATAGAATGGCATCAATCCGAGTGCAAAAGAATGTAACGGAATGGAATGGAATGCAATAGAATGTTATCAACCCGAGTAGGAAAGAATGTAATGTAATGGAATGGAATGGAATCATCCCGTGTTTAATGGAATGGAATGGAATGGAAAAGAATAGAACAGAATGGAAGGGAAGGCAATGGAATCAACATGAGTGTAATGGAATGGAATGGAATGGAAAGGAATGGAATCACATGGAATGGAATGGAATGGAACGGAATGGAAAGGAATGGAATGGAATCAAGATGACTGGAATGGAATGGATTGGATTGTAATGGAATGGAATGGAATGGAATCAACCAGAGTGAAATGGATTGGAAGGGAAATTAATAGAATGGAATGGAATGGAATGGAGAGGAATGGAATGGAATGGAATGGAATGGAATGGAATGGAATGGAATAAACCCGAGTGGAATGGAATGGAAAGGAATGGAATAGAACGGAATGGAATGGAATGGAATCAACCCGAATGTAGTGGAATAGAATGGAATGGTATGGAATGGAATGGAAAAATCCCGAGTGGAATGGAATGGAATGGAATGGAATGGAATGGAACAGAATGTAATTGAATTAATCCGAATGGAATGGAATGGAATGGAATGGAATGGAACGGAATGGAATGGAATGGAATGGAACGGAATGGAATGGAATGGAATCGACTGGAATAGAATGGAATTGAATGAACTGGAATGGAATGGAATGGAAGAGAATGGAATTGAATCAAGTGGAATAGAATGGAATGGAAGGGAATGGACTTCAATGGAATCAACCCGAGTAGAATGGAATGGAGTGGAATGGAATGGAATAGAATGGAATGGAATGGAATGGAAAAGAATGGAATTGAATGAACTGGAATGGAATGGAATGGAATGAAGTGGAAGGGAAGGGAATGGAATGGAATGGAATAGAATGGAATACAATGAAGTGGAATGGAATGGAATGGTATACAATGGAATTAAATTAACCCGAGTGTAATGCAATGGAATGGAATATAACGGAACCGAAAGGAATACAATTGAATCAACCCGAATGGAATGGAACGGAATGGAATGGAATGGAATGGAATGGAATAAACCCGAGTGGAATGGAATGGAAAGGAATGGAATAGAACAGAATGGAATGGAATGGAATCAACCCGAGTGTAGTGGAATAGAATGGAATGGTATGGAATGGAATGGAAAAATCCCAAGTAGAATGGATTGGAATGCAAAGGAATGGAATGGAACAGAAAGCAATTGAATTAATCCGAATGGAATGGAATGGAATGGAATGGAACGGAATGGAATGGAAAAGAATGGAAGGGAATGGAATGGAAAAGAATGGAATTGAATCAACTGGAATGGAATGGAATGGAATGGAATGGAATAGAACGGAATACAATGAACTGCAATGGAATGGAGTGGTATACAATGGAATTGAATCAACCAGAATGTAATGCAGTGGAATGGAATAGAACGGAACCGAATGGAATGCAATTGAATCAACCCGAATGGAACGGAATGGAATAGAATGCAATGGAATGGAATGGAATAAAATGGAATAGAATGGAATGGAATGGAATGGAATCAATCTGAGTGAAATTGAAGGGAATGGAATGGAATGGAATGGAATCAGCACGAGGTGAATGGAATGGAATGGAATGGATTGAATTGGAGTGGAATGGAAAGGATTGGAATGGAATGGAATAGAATGGAATAGAATGCAATTGAATCAAACCGAGTGGAACGGATTGGAATGGAAAGGAGAGGAACGGAATGTAATGGAATGTAATGGAATGTAATGGAATACAATGGAATTGAATCAACCCCAGTGGAAAGGAAAGGAATGGAATGGAATGGGATGGAATCGAATGGAATGGAATGGAATGGATTAGAATGGTATTGAATCAACTGGAATGGAATGCAATTGAATGGAATGGAATTGAATCAACCCGAGCGTAATGGAATGGAACAGAATGCAATGGAATGGAATGGAATGGAATAGAATGATATTGAATCAAACCGAGTGGAATGGAATGGAATGGAATGGAATGAAATGGAATGGAAAGGAATGGAATGGAATGGAATGGAATGCAATGGAATCAACCCCAGAGGAATGGAATAGAAAGGAATGGAGTGGAGCGGAATGGAATGGAATGGAATAAACCCGATTGGAAAGGATTGGAATGGAATGGAATAAAATGGAATGGAACAGACTGTAATTTAATCAACCAGAATGGAAAGGAATGGAATGGAATAGAATGGAATTGAATGAACTGGAATGGAATGGAATGGAATGGAATGGAATGGAACAGAATGGCATTGAATCAAGTGGAATGGAACGGAATGGTACGGAATGAAAGGGAATGGAATGGAATGGAATCAACTCGAGTAGAATGGAATGGAATGCAGTGGAATTGATTGGAATGGAATGGAATGGAAAAGATTGGAACTGAATCAACTGGAATGGAATGGAATGCAATGGAATGGAATAGAACGGAATAGAATCAACTGGAATGGAATGGAACGGAATGGAATGGAATGGAATGGAATAGAGTCACCTGGAACAGAAGGGAATGGAAGGGATAGGAAAGGAATGTAATGGAAACAACTGGAATGGAATGGAATAGAATGGAATTTAATCAATAGGAATGGAATGGAATGGAATGCAATGGAATGGAAAGGAACAGAATCAACTCGACTGGAATGGAATGGGATGGAATGGAATGGAATGAGAATGAATGGAATGGAATGGAATGGAATGGAATGGAATGGAATCAACTTGAGTGGAATGGAATGGAATGGAATGGAATGGAATAGAATGGAAGTGAATAAACTCGAGAGGAATGGAATGCAATGGAATGGAATGAAATGGAATGGAATGGAATGGGATAGAATGAAATTGAAACAATTGGAAATCAATGGAATGAAATGGAATGGAATGGAATGGAATGGTATGGAATGCAATAGAATGGAATTGAATCAACATGAGTGGAGTGGAATGGAATGGAATGGGATGGAATTGAATAAATCCGACTGGAATGGAATGGAATGGAGTGGAGTGGAATGAAATGGAATGGAATGGTGTGTAGTGGAATGAAATGGAATGGAATGGAGTGGAGTGGAATGGAATGGAATGGAATGGAATGGAATAAAATGGAATTGAATCAACTGGAATGGAACGGAATTGAATGGAATGGAGTGGAATGGAATGGAATTGAATCCGTCAGAGTGGTATGGAATGGAATGGAATGGAATGGAATCAACTGGAAAAGAATTGAATGGAATGGAATGGAATGCAATGGAATGGAATCAACACTAGTGGAATGGAATGGAATGGAAGAGAATGGAATTGAATGAAACCGAAAGGAATGGAATGGAATGGAGTGGAGTGGAGTGGAAGGGAATTGAATGGAATAGAATGGAATTGAATCAACCCCAGTGGAATGGAATGGAATGGAATGGAATGAAATGGAATGGAATGGAATGGAATGCATGGAATTCAATCAACCCGAGTGGAATGGAAAGGAATGGAATAGAATGGAATGGAATGGAATGGAATCAACACGAGGGAAATGGAATGGTATGGAATGGAATGGAAGGAAATGGAATGGAATGGAATGGAATGGAATGGAATGCAATGAAATGGAATTGAATGGAATAGAATGGAATGGAAAGAAACGAATGGAATGGAAAGGAATGGAATGGAATGGAATAGTATAGAATTGAGTCAACCCAAGTGGAATGGAATGGAATGGAATGGAGTGGAATCGAACGTAATGTAATGTTATGGAATGGGATGGAATGGAATGTAATCATCCCAAGTGGAATGGATTGGAATGCAATGGAATGGAATGGAATGGAATGAAATGGAATAGAATGGAATTGAATCAACTTGAATGGACTGGAATGAAATGGAATGGAATAGAATGCAATTGAATCAAACAGAGTGAAATGGAATGGAATGGAAAAGAGTGGAAAGGAATGGAATGGAATAGAATGGAATTGAATCAACCCCAGTGGAATGGAATGGAATGGAATGGAATGGGATGGAATGGAATGGAAAGGAATGGAATGGAATTGAATAGAATGGAATTGAATCAACTAGAATGGAATGGAATGCAACGAATTGGAATTGAATCAACCCGAGCGGAATGCAATGTAATGGAATGCAATGGAATGGAATGGAATGGAATAAAGTGTAATTGAGTCAACTGGAATGGAATGCAATGGAGGGAAATGGAATTGAATCAACCTGAGTGGAATGGAATGTAATGGAATGGAATAGAATGGTATTGAATCAACCCGAGTGGAAAGGAATGGAATGGAATGGAATGGAATGGAATGGAATGGAATGGAATGGAAAGGAATGGAATGGAATGGAGTGGAAAACAATGGAATGGAATGGAATGGAATGGAATCAACCGCAGTGGAATGGAATGGAAAAGAATGAAATAGAACGGAATGGAAAGGAATGGAATCACACCGAGTGGAGTGGAATGGAATGGAATGGAATGGATTGGAATGGAAGGGAATGGAATGGAATGGAATGGAATAAACCCGAGTGGAATGGATTGTAATGGAATGGAATAGAATGGAATGGAACAGAATGTGACTGAATTAACCCGAATGGAATGGAATGGAATAGAATGGAATTGAATGAACTGGAATGGAATGGAATAGAATGGAATTGAATCAATTGGAAAGGAATGGAATGGAATGGAATGGAATGGAATGCAATGGAATCAACCAGAGTAGAATGGAATGGAATGTAGCGAAATGGAATGGAATGGAATGGAACGTAGTGGAATGGAATGGAATGGAATGGAATGGAATGGAAAAGAATGTAATTGAAACAACTGGAGTGGAATGGAAAGGAATGAAATGGAATGGAATGTTATGGAATGGAATGGAATGGAATAGAACGGAGTAGAATAAACTGCAATGGAAGGGAATGGTATAGAAGGGAAATGAATCAAACCGAGTGTAATGCAATGGAATGGAATGGAATGGAATGCAATTGAATCAACCCGAATGGAATGGAATGGAATGGAATGAAATGGAATAGAATAGAATAGAATTGAATCAACCCGAGTGAAATTGAAGGGAATGGAATGGAATGGAATGGAACGGTATCAGCACGAGTGGAATGGAATGGAAAGGAATGGATTGAATACAAGTGGAATGGAAAGGATTGGAATGGAATGGAATGGAATGGAATGGAACAGTATGCAGTTGAATCAAATTGAGTGGAATGGATTGGAATGGAAACGAGTGGAATGGAATGGAATGGAATGGAATAGTATGCAGTTGAATCAAACTGAGTGGAATGGATTGGAATGGAAACGATTGGAATGGAACGTAATGGAATGTAATGGAATAGAATGGAATTGAATCAAACCCTGTGGAATGGAATGGAATGGAATGGAATGGAATTGAATTGAATTGAATTGAATCAACTGGAATGGAATGGAATGGAATTGAATCAACCTGAGCGTAATGGAATGGAACGGAATGCAATGGAATGGAATGAAATAGAATGGTATTGAATGAAACCGAGTGAAATGGAATGGAATGGAATTTAAATGAATGAAATGGAATGGAAAGGAATAGATTGGAATGGAATGGAATGGAATGGAATAGAATGGAGTTGAATGAACCCGAAAGAATGGAAGGGAATGGAGTGGAGTGGAGTGGAATGGAATTGAATGGAATAGAATGGAATTGAATCAACCCCAGTGGAATGGAATGGAATGGAATGGAATGGAATGGAATGTATGGAATTCAATCAACGCGAGTGGAATGGAAAGGAATGGAATAGAATTGAATGGAATGGAATGGAATGGAATGGAATAGAATGGAATTGAATCAACCCCAGTGGAATGAAATGGAATGGAATGAAATGGAATGGAATGGAATGGAATGGAATGCATGGAATTCAATCAACCCGAGTGGAATGGAAAGGAATGGAATAGAATTGAATGGAATGGAATGGAATGGAATCAACACGAGGGAAATGGAATGGAATGGAATGGAATGGAAGGAAATGGAATGGAATGGAATGGAATGGAATGAAATGGAATTGAATGGAATAGAATGGAATGAAAAGAAATGAATGGAATGGAAAGGAATGGAATGGAATGGAATAGTATAGAATTGAGTCAACCCAAGTGGAATTGAATGGAATGGAAAGGAATGGAGTGGAATCGAACGTAATGTGATGTTATGGAATGGATGGAATGGAATGGAATCATCCCAAGTGGAATGGATTGGAATGCAATGGAATGGAATGGAATGGAATGAAATGGAATAGAATGGAATTGAATCAACTTGAATGGACTGGACTGGAATGGAATGGAATAGAATGCAATTGAATCAAACAGAGTGGAATGGAATGGAATGGAAAAGAGCGGAAAGGAATGGAATGGAATAGAATGGAATTGAATCAACCCCAGTGGAATGGAATGGAATGGAATGGGATGGAATGGAATGGAAAGGAATGGAATGGAATTGAATAGAATGGAATTCAATCAACTAGAATGGAATGGAATGCAACGAATTTGAATTGACTCAACCCGAGCGGAATGCAATGTAATGGAATGCAATGGAACGGAATGGAATGGAATAAAGTGTAATTGAGTCAACTGGAATGGAATGCAATGGAAGGGAATGGAATTGAATCAACCTGAGTGGAATGGAATGTAATGGAATGGAGTAGAATGGTATTGAATCAACCCGAGTGGAAAGGAATGGAATGTAATGGAATGTAATGGAATGGAATGGAATGGAAACGAATGGAATGGAATGGAATGGAATGGAGTGGAAAAGAATGGAATGGAATGGTATGGAATGGATTGGAATCAACCGCAGTGGAATGGAATGGAAAAGAATGAAACAGAACGGAATGGAATGGAATGGAATCAAACCGAGTGGAATGGATTGCAATGGAATGGAATAGAATGGAATGGAACAGAATGTAACTGAATTAACCCGAATGGAATGGAATGGAATGGAATGGAATAGAATGGAATTGAATGAACTGGAATGGAATGGAATAGAATGGAATTGAACCAAGTGGAAAGGAATGGAATGCAATGGAATGCAATGGAATCAACCAGAGTAGAATGGAATGGAATGTAGTGAAATGGAATGGAATGGAATGGAATGTAGTGGAATGGAATGGAATGGAAAGGAAAAGAATGTAATTGAAACAACTGGAATGGAATGGAAAGGATTGAAATGGAATGGAATGTTATGGAATGGAATGGAATGGAATAGAACGGAGTAGAATAAACTGCAATGGAAGGGAATGGTATAGAAGGGAAATGAATCAAACCGAGTGTAATGCAATGGAATGGAATGGAACGGAATGGAATGGAATGCAATTGAATCAACCCGAATGGAATGGAATAGAATGGAATGGAATGAAATGGAATTGAATAGAATAGAATTGAATCAACCCGAGTGAAATTGAAGGGAATGGAATGGAATGGAATGGAACGGTATCAGCACGAGTGGAATGGAATGGAAAGGAATGGATTGAATACAAGTGGAATGGAAAGGAATGGAATGGAATAGTATGCAGTTGAATCAAATTGAGTGGAATGGATTGGAATGGAAACGAGTGGAATGGAATGGAATGGAATGGAATGGAATAGTATGCAGTTGAATCAAACTGAGTGGAATGGATTGGAATGGAAACGAGTGGAATGGAACGTAATGGAATGTAATGGAATAGAATGGAATTGAATCAACCCCTGTGGAATGCAATGGAATGGAATGGTACGGAATGGAATGGAATTGAATCGAATCAACTGGAATGGAATCGAATGGAATGGAATGGAATGGAATGGAATCAACCTGAGCGTAATGGAATGGAACGGAATGCAATGCAATGGAATGAAATAGAATGGTATTGAATGAAAGCGAGTGAAATGGAATGGAATGGAATTTAAATGAATGGAATGGAATGGAAAGGAATAGATTGGAATGGAATGGAATGGAATGGAATGGAATCAACCCGAGTGGAATGGAATGGAAAGGAATGGAATGGAATGGAATGGAATGGAATGGAATGGAACAGAATGTAATTGAATCAACCTGAATGGAATGGAATGGAATAAAATGGAATTGAATGAACTGGAATGGAATGAAATGGAATGGAATAGAATGTAATTGATTAAAGTGGAGTGGAAAGGAATGGAATGGAATGGAATGGAATGCAATCAACTCGAGTAGAATGGAATGGAATGGAGTGGAATTGATTGCAATGTTATGGAATGGAATGGAATGGAATGAAAAAGATTGGAATTGAATCAACTGGAATGGAATAGAATGCAATGGAATGGAATAGAACGGAATAGAATCAACTGGAATGGAATGGAATGGAATAGAACGGAATAGAATCAACTGGAACGGAAGGGAATGGAATGCAATGGAAAGGAATGTAATGGAAACAACTGGAATGGAATGGAATGGAATGGAATAGAATGGAATTTAATCAATACTAATGGAATGGAATGGAATGCAATGGAATGGAAAGGAACAGAATCAACCCGAGAGAACGGAATGGGATGGAATGGAATGGAATGGGAATGATTGAATGGAATGGAATGGAATGGAATCAACCTGAGTGGAATGGAATGGAATGGAAGGGAATGGAATGGAATGGAATATAACGGAAGTGAATAAACCCAAGAGGAATGGAATGGAATGGAATGGAATGGAATGAAATTGAATGGAATGGAATGGAATAGAATAGAATGAAATTGAACCAATTGGAATGGAATGGAATGGAATGGAATGGTAAGATATGAAATGGAATAGAATGGAAATGAATCAAGAAGAGTGGAGTGGATTGGAATGGAATAGAATGGGATGGAATTGAATCAATCCGAGTGGGATTGAATGGAATGGAATAGAGTGGAGTTTAATGCAATGGAATGGAATGGTGTGGAGTGGAATGAAATGGAATGGAACGGAGTGGAGTGGATAGGAATGGAATGGAATGGAATGGAATGCTATGGAATTGAATCAACTGGAATGGAACGGAATGGAATGGCATGGAATGGAGTGGAATGGAATGGAATTGCACTAGCCAGAGTGGTATAGAATGGAATGGAATGGAATGGAATGGAATGGAATGGAATGCAATGGAATTGAATCAAATGGAAAAGAATGCAATGGAATGGAATGGAATGCAATGGAATTGAATCAAATGGAAAAGAATGCAATGGAATGGAATGGAATGGAATCAACACTAGTGGAATGGAATGGAATGGAATGGAATGGGATGGAATGGAATGGAATAGAATGCAATTGAATGAACCCGAATGGAATGCAATGGAATGAAGTGGAGTGGAATGGAATGGAATTCAATGGAATAGAATGCAATTGAATCAGCCCCAGTGGAATGGAATGGAATGGAATGAAATGGAATTGAATGGAATGGCAGGAAACGAATGCATGCAATTAAATCAACCTGAGTGGAATGGAAAAGAATGAAATAGAATGGAATGGAATGGAATGGAATCAACACGAGGGGAATTTAATGGAATGGAATGGAATGAAATGGAATGGAATGGAATGGAGTAGAATGTAAATGAATGAACTGCAATGGAATTGAATGGAATGGAATAGAATGGAATTGAATCAAGTGGAATGGAATGGAATGGAATGAAATAAACCCTAGTAGAATGGAATGGAATGGAGTGGAATTGATTGGAATGGAATGGAATGGAATGGAAAAGAATGGAATTGAGTAAACTGGAATGGAATGGAATGGCATGAAATGGAATGGAAAGAAATGGAATGGAATGGAATGGAATGGAATGGAATGGAATAGAACAGAAAAGAATCAACTGGAATGGAATGGAATGGAATGGAATGGAAAGGAATGTAATGGAAACAACTGGAATGGAAAGGAATGGAATAGAATAGAATGGAATTTAATCAATAGGAATGGAATGGAATGGAATGGAATTTAATGGAATAGAATGGAAAGGAACTGAATCAACACGGGTGGAATAGAATGCGATGGAATGGAATGGAATGGGAATGAATGGAATGGAATGGAATGGGAATGAATGGAATGGAATGGAATGGAATGGAGTGGAATGGAATAGAATGGAATTGAATCAACCCGACTGGAATGGAATGGAATGGAATGGAGTAGAATGGAATTGAATGAACCCGAGTCGAATGGAATGGAATGGAATGGAATTGAAACAAGTGGAATGGAATGGAATGGAACCGAATGGAATGGAATGGATTGGAATGAAATGGAATGGAATTGAATCAACCTGAGTGGAATGGAATGGAATAGAATGGAATGGAATGGAATGGAATTGAGTAGAATGCAATTGAATAAACCTGAGTGGAATGGAATGGAATGGAATGGAATGGAATGGAATGGATTGAAATTGAACCAATTGGAAAGGAATGGAATGGAATGGAATGGAACGGAATGCAATGGTATCGAATGGAATCAAATGGAATTGAATCAACCCAAGTGGAGTGGATTGGAATGGAATGGAATGGGATGGAGTTGAATCAATCCAAGTGGAGTGGAATGGAATGGAATGGAGTGGAGTGGAATGAAATGGAATGGAATGGACTGGAGTGGAGTGCAATGGAATGGAATGGAATGGATTAGAATGGAATTGAATCATTTGGAATGGAACAGAATGGAATGGAATGGCATGGAGTGGAATGAAATGGAATGGAGTGGAATGGAATGGAATTGAATCAACCAGAGTGGTGTGGAATTGAATGGAATGGAATGGAATGGAATGGAATTTAATTGAATCAATATTAGTGCAATGGAATGGAATGTAATGGCATGGAATGGAATGGAATTGAATAGAATAGAGTTGAATCAATCCAAGAGGAATGGAATGGAATGGAATGGAATGAAATGGAATGGAATGGAATGGAAAGAAATGGAATGGAATGGAATGGAATAGAATGGAACTGAATCAATTGGAATGGAATGGAATGTAAAGGAAAGATATGGAATGGTATGGAATCAACCGGAGTGGAACGGAATGGAATGGAATGGAATGGAATGGAACACAATGGAATTAAATAAACCTGAGTGTAAGGAATGGAATGGAATGGAATGGAATGGAATGGAATGGAATAGAGTGAAATGCAGTAGAATGTAATTGAATCAACCCGAGTGTAATGGAATGGAAGAGAAGGCAATGGAATGGAATAAAGTGGAATGGAATGGAGTAGAGTGGAAAGGAATGCAATAGAATGGTTGGGAATCCACTCTTGCAAAATGTAATGTAATTGAATGGAATGCAATAGAATGGAATGGAATCCACTCGAGTGGAATGGAATGGAATGGAATGGAGCGAAATGCAATAGAATGGAATAGAATCAACCGGAGTGGAAATGAAAGGAATGGAATGGAATGGAATGGACTGGAATGGAGTGAAACCCAATAGAATGGGAATAAATCAACCCGAGTGGAATGGAATGGAATGCAATGGAATGAAATGGAATAGAATGGAATTGAATCAACCAGAGTGGAATGGAATGGAATGGGATGGAATGGATAGGAATGGAATAGAATGGAATTGAATCAACCCGAGTGGAATGGAATGAAATGGAATGGAATGGAATGGAATAGGATGGAACTGAATCAAGTGGAATGCAATGGAAAGGAATGGAATGGAATGGAATGGAATAGAACAGAATTGAATCAACTGAAATGGAATGGAATGGAATGGAATGGAATTGAATGAACCCGAGTGGAATGGAATGGAATTGAATGAACCCGAGTGGAATGGAGTGGAATGGAATGGGATTGAATGGAATAGAATGGAATGGAATGGAATGGAATCAACCTGAGTGGAATGGATTGGAATGGAAAGGAATGGAGTGATGTGGAGTGGAATGGAATGGATTGGAATGGAATGGAAGGGAATGGAATGGAATGGAATGGTATGGAATGGAATGGAATACAATAAAATTGAATCAAGCCGAGTGGAATGGAATGGAATGGAACGGAGTGGAACTGAATGGAACGGAATAGAAATGAATAGAATGGAATTGAATCAACCCGATGGAATGGAATGGAATGGAATAGAATGGAATGGAATGAAACGGATGGGAATGGAATGGAATGGAATGGAGTAGAATGAAATTGAACCAACTGAATGGAATGGAATGGAATGGAATGGAATGGCATGGAATGGAATAGAACAGAAAAGAATCAACTGGAATGGAATGGAATGGAATAGAATGGAAAGGAATGTAATGGAAACAACTGGAATGGAAAGGAATGGAATGGAATAGAATGGAATTTAATCAATAGGAATGGAATGGAATTTAATGAAATAGAATGGAAAGGAACTGAATCAACCCGGGTGGAATAGAATGGGATGGAATGGAATGGAATGGGAATGAATGGAATGGAATGGAATGGGAATGAATGGAATGGAATGGAATGGAATGGAATGGAATGGAATGGAGTGGAATGGAATAGAATGGAATTGAATCAACCCGACTGGAATGGAATGGAATTGAATGGAGTAGAATGGAATTGAATGAACCCGAGTCGAATGGAATGGAATGGAATGGAATGGAATGGAATTGAAACAAGTGGAATGGAATGGAATGGAACCGAATGGAATGGAATGGAATGGATTGGAATGAAATGGAATGGAATTGAATCAACCTGAGTGGAATGGAATGGAATAGAATGGAATGGAATGGAATTGAATTGAGTAGAATGCAATTGAATAAACCTGAGTGGAATGGAATGGAATGGAATGGAATGAAATGGAATGGATTGAAATTGAACCAATTGGAAAGGAATGGAATGGAATGGAATGGAAGGAATGGAATGGTATGGAATGGAATCGAATGGAATTGAATCAACCCAAGTGGAGTGGATTGGAATGGAATGGAATGGAATGGAATGGGATGGAGTTGAATCAATCCAAGTGGAGTGGAATGGAATGGAATGGAGTGGAGTGGAATGAAATGGAATGGAATGGACTGGAGTGGAGTGCAATGGAATGGAATGGAATCGAATGGAATGGAATGGATTAGAATGGAATTGAATCATTTGGAATGGAACAGAATGGAATGGAATGGCATGGAGTGGAATGAAATGGAATGGAGTGGAATGGAATGGAATTGAATCAACCAGAGTGGTGTGGAATTGAATGGAATGGAATGGAATGGAATTTAATTGAATCAATATTAGTGCAATGGAATGGAATGTAATGGCATGGAATGGAATGGAATTGAATAGAATAGAGTTGAATCAATCCAAGAGGAATGGAATGGAATGGAATGGTATGAAATGGAATGGAATGGAATGGAATGGAATGAAATGGAATGGAATGGAATGGAATAGAATGGAATTGAATCAATTGGAATGGAATGGAACGTAAAGGAAAGATATGGAATGGTATGGAATCAACCGGAGTGGAATGGATTGGAATGGAATGGAATGGAACACAATGGAATTAAATAAACCCAAGTGTAAGGAATGGAATGGAATGGAATTGAATGGAATGGAATGGAATAGAGTGAAATGCAGCAGAATGTAATTGAATCAACCCGAGTGTAATGGAATGGAAGAGAAGGCAATGGAATGGAATAAAGTGGAATGGAATGGAGTAGAATGGAAAGGAATGCAATAGAATGGTATGGAATCCACTTTTGCAAAATGGAATGTAATTGAATGGAATGCAATAGAATGGAATGGAATCCACTCGAGTGGAATGGAATGGAATGGAATGGAGCGAAATGCAATAGAATGGAATTGAATCAACCCGAGTGGAAATGAAAGGAATGGAATGGAATGGAATGGAATGGAGTGAAACCCAATAGAATGGGAATAAATCAACCCGAGTGGAATGGAATGGAATGCAATGGAATGAAATGGAATAGAATGGAATTGAATCAACCAGAGTGGAATGGAATGGAATGGGATGGAATGGATAGGAATGGAATAGAATGGAATTGAATCAACCCGAGTGGAATGGAATGAAATGGAATGGAATGGAATGAAATGGAATAGGATGGAATTGAATCAAGTGGAATGAAATGGAAAGGAATGGAATGGAATGGAATGGAATAGAACAGAATTGAATCAACTGAAATGGAATGGAATGGAATGGAATGGAATTGAATGAACCCAAGTGGAATGGAATGGAATTGAATGAACCCGAGTGGAATGGAGTGGAATGGAATGGGATTGAATGGAATAGAATGGAATGGAACGGAATGGAATCAACCTGAGTGGAATGGATTGGAATGGAAAGGAATGGAGTGATGTGGAGTGGAATGGAATGGATTGGAATGGAATGGAAGGGAATGGAATGGAATGGAATGGTATGGAATGGAATGGAATACAATGAAATTGAATCAAGCTGAGTGGAATGGAATGGAATGGAACGGAGTGGAACTGAATGGAACGGAATAGAAATGAATAGAATGGAATTGAATCAACCCGATGGAATGGAATGGAATGGAATAGAATGGAATGGAATGAAACGGATGGGAATGGAATGGAATGGAATGGAGTAGAATGAAATTGAACCAACTGAATGGAATGGAATGGAATGGAATGGAATGGAATGGCATGGAATGGCATAGAATGGAAATGAATCAACACGAGCGGAGTGGATTGGAATGGAATGCAATGGAATGGAATGGAATGGGAGGGAATTGAATCAATCCAAGGGCAATGGAATGGAATGGAATGGAGTGGAGTGGAATGAAATGGAATGGAAAGGAGTGGAATGGAATGGAATGGAAAGGAATGGAATACAATGGAATTGAATCAACTGGAACGGAACGGAATGGAATGGAATTGAAGGGAATGGAACGGAATGGAATGGAATGGAATGGAATCAAACAGAGTGGTATGGATTGGAATGGAATGGAATGCAATGGAATGGAATGGAATGGAATGGAATCGACTGGAAAGGAATGAAATACAATGGAATTGAATCAACTAGAATGGAATGGAATGGAATGGAAGGGAATGGAACGGAATGGAATGGAATGGAATGGAATGGAATGGAATCAAACAGAGTGGTATGGATTGGAATGGAATGGAATGCAATGGAATGGAATGGAATGGAATCGACTGGAAAGGAATGGTATGAAATGGAATGGAATTGAATTGAATCAACACTAGTTGAATGGAATGGAATGGAATGGAGTGGAATGGAATGGAATAGAATGGAATTGAATCCACTGGAATGGACTGTAATGGAATGGAATGGAATTGAATCAACCCGAGCGGAATGGAATGGAATGGAATGCAATGGAATGGAATGGAATGGATTAGAATGGTATTGAAGCAACCGGAGTGGAATGGAACAGAATGTAATGGAATGGAATGGAAAGGAACAGAATGGAATGGAATGGAATGGAATAAACCCGAGTGGAATGGAAAGGAAAGGAATGGAAAAGAACGGAATAGAATGGAATGGAAAGGAATGAACCCGAGTGGAGTGGAATGGACTGCAATGGTATGGAATGGAATGGAATGGAATAAACCCGAGTGGAATGCAATGGAATGGAATAGAATGGAATGGAACAGAATGTAATTGAATCAACCCGAGTTGAATGGAATGGAATGGAATGGAATGGAATGGGAGTAGAATGGAAATGAATGAACTGGAATGGAATTGAATGGTATGGAATAGAATGGAATTGAATGAAGTGGAATGGAATGGAATGGAATGGAATGGAATGGAATGGAATGGAATTGAATAAACCAGAGTAGAATGGAATCGAATGGAGTGGAATTGATTGAAATGGAATGGAATGGAAGGGAATGGGATGGAATGGAAAAGAATGGCATAGAATGTAATTGAATCAACCCGAGTGGAATGGAATGAAATGGAATGGAATGGAATGAAATGGAATAGGATGGAATTGAATCAACTGGAATGCAATGGAAAGGAATGGAATGGAATGGAATGGAATAGAACAGAATTGAATCAACTGAAATGGAATGGAATGGAATGGAATTGAATGAACCCGAGTGGAATGGAATGGAATTGAATGAACCCGAGTGGAATGGAGTGGAATGGAATGGGATTGAATGGAATAGAATGGAATGGAATGGAATGGAATCAACCTGAGTGGAATGGAATGGAATGGAATGGAATGGAGTGATGTGGAGTGGAAAGCAATGGATTGGAATGGAATGGAAGGGAATAGAATGGAATGGAATGGTATGGAATGGAATGGAATACAATGAAATTGAATCAAGCCGAGTGGAATGGAATGGAATGGAACGGAGTGGAACTGAATGGAACGGAATAGAAACGAATAGAATGGAATTGAATCAACCCAATGGAATGGAATGGAATGGAATAGAATGGAATGGAATGAAATGGAGGGGAATGGAATGGAATGGAGTAGAATGAAATTGAAACAACTGAATGGAATGGAATGGAATAGAATGGTATGGAATGGCATAGAATGGAAATGAATCAACACGAGTGGAGTTGATTGGAATGGAATGGAATGGAATGGGATGGAATTGAATCAATCCAAGGGCAATGGAATGTAATGGAATGGAGTGGAGTGGAATGAAATGGAATGGAATGGAGTGGAATGGAATGAAATGGAATGGAATGGAGTGGAATGGAATCGAATGGAATGGAATGGAATGGAATACAATGGAATTGAATCAACTGGAATGGAACAGAATGGAATGGAATGGAAGGGAATGGAACTGAATGGAATGGAATGGAATGGAATGTAGTGGAATGGAATGGAACTGAATTAAACAGAGTGGTAGGGATTGGAATGGAATGGAATGCAATGGAATGGAATGGAATGGAATGGAATCGACTGGAAAGGAATGGTATGAAATGGAATGGAATTGAATTGAATCAACACTAGTTGAATGGAATGGAATGGAATGGAATGGAATAGAATGGAATGGAATCGACTGGAAAGGAATGGTATGAAATGGAATGGAATTGAATTGAATCAACACTAGTTGAATGGAATGGAATGGAATGGAATGGAATAGAATGGAATTGAATGAACCCGAATGGAATGGAATGGAATGGAACAGAATGGAATGGAATAGAATGGAATTGAATGAACCCGAATGGAATAGAATGGAATGGAGTGGAATGGAATGGAATTGAGAGGAATGGAAAGGAATGGAATGGAATGGAATGGAATCAACCCCAGTGGAATGGAAAGGAATGGAATGAAATAGAATGGAAAGGAATGCAATAGAATTCAATCAACCCAAGTGGAATGGATAGGAATGGAATAGAATGGAATGGAATCACCCCAAGGGGAATGTAATGGTATGGTATGGAATGGAATGGAATGGAATGGAATGGAAAGGAATGGAATGGAATGGAATGGAAAGGAATGGAATGGAATGGAATGGAATGGAATTTAAAGCAATGGAATGGAATGAAATGGATTGAAATGGAATGGAATGGAATCTAATGAAATGGAATGGGATGGAACGCAATGGAATGGAATGGAATGGAATGGAATGAAATAAAATGGAATGGAATTAAATGCAGTGGAATGGAATGGAATGGAATGCAATGGAATTAAATGGAATGAAATGGAATGGTACGGAATGGAATGGAATGGAATGAAATGAAATGGAATGGAATAGAATAGTATAGAATAGAATCAACCCACGTGGAATGGAATTCAATCGAACATAATGCAATGTAATGGAATAGAATGAAATGGAATGGAATGGAATGGAATGGAATGGAATGGAGTAGAATGGAATGGAATCATCCTAAGTGGAATGGATTGGAATGAAATTGAATGGAATGGAGTGGAATTGAATAAACCCGAGTAGAATGGAATCGAATGGAGTGGAATTGATTAGAATGGAATGGAATGGAATGGAGTGGGATGAAAAGGAATGGAATGGAATGGAATGGAATGGAATGAACCCGAGTGGAATGGAATGGAAATCAATTAACCCGAGTGGAATGGAGTGGAATGGAATGGGATTGAATGGAATAGAATGGAATGGAATGGAATGGAATCAACCTGAGTGGAATGGATTGGAATGGAATGGAATGGAGTGATGTGGAGTGGAATGGAATGGATTGGAATGGAATGGAATGGAATGGAATGGAATGGAATGGTATGGAATGGAATGGAATAGAATGAAATTGAATCAAGCCGAGTGGAATGGAATGGAATGGGACGGAGTGGAACTGAATGGAACGGAATAGAAACGAATAGAATGGAATTGAATCAACCCGATGGAATGGAATGGAATAGAATGGAATGGAATGAAATGGAGGGGAATGGAATGGAATGGAATGGAGTAGAATGAAATTTAACCAACTGAATGGAATGGAATGGAATGGTATGGAATGGCATAGAATGGAAATGAATCAACACGAGCGGAGTGGATTGGAATGGAATGGAATGGAATGGAATGGAATTGAATCAATCCAAGAGCAATGGAATGGAATGGAACGGAGTGGAATGGAATGGAATGGAATGGAATGGAATGGAATACAATGGAATTGAATCAACTGGAATGGAATGGAATGGAATGGAATGGAATACAATGGAATTGAATCAACTGGAATGGAATGGAATGGAATGGAAGGGAATGGAACGGAATGGAAAGGAATGGAATGGAGTGGAATGGAATGGAATTGAATCAAACAGAGTGGTATGGATTGGAATGGAATGGAATGCAATGGAATGGAATGGAATGGAATCAACTGGAAAGGAATGGTATGAAATGGAATGGAGTTGAATTGAATCAACACTAGTGGAATGGAATGGAATGGAATGGAATGGAATGGAATGGAATGGAATAGAATGGAATTGAACGAACCCGAATGGAATGGAATGGAATGGAATGGAATGGAATGGAATAGAATGGAATTGATTGAACCCGAATGGAATAGAATGGAGTGGATTGGAATGGAATGGAGTGGATTGGAATGGAATGGAATGGAATGGAATGAAATTGAATCAACCCCAGTGGAATGGAATGGAATGGAATGAAATGGAATGGAATGGAATGAAATGGAATGGAATGGAATGGAATGGAATGGAATGGAAAGGAATGCAATAGCATTCAATCAACCCAAGTGGAATGGAAAGGAATGGAATGGAATTGAATGGAATG
This sequence comes from Pan troglodytes, assembly GCF_028858775.2. Taxonomy (NCBI): domain Eukaryota; kingdom Metazoa; phylum Chordata; class Mammalia; order Primates; family Hominidae; genus Pan; species Pan troglodytes. The sequence continues at coordinate 9,583,538 of NC_072412.2, forward strand.
GAATGGAATGAAATGGAATGGAATGGAAAGGAATGGAATGGAATGGAATGAAAAGGAATTTAAAGCAATGGAATGGAATGAAATGGAATGAAATGGAATGGAATGGAATGGAATGAAATGGAATGGTATGGAATGGAATGAAATGGAATGGGATGGAATGCAAGGGAATGGAATGGAATGGAATGGAATGGAATGAAATGAAATGGAACGGAATTAAATGGAGTGGAATGGAATGGAATGGAATGCAATGGAATTAAATGGAATGGAATGGAATGGAATGGAATGCAATGGAATTAAATGGAATGAAATGGAATGGTATGGAATGGAATGGAATGGAATAAAATGAAATGGAATGGAATGGAATAGTATAGAATGGAATCAACCCAAGTGGAATGGAATGGAATCGAACATAATGTAATGTAATGGAATAGAATGGAATGGAATGGAATGGAATGGAATAGAATGGAATGGAATCATCCCAAGTGGAATGTATTGGAATGGAATGGAATGGAATAGAATGGAATGGAGTGGAATGGAATGGAATAGAATGTAATTGAATCAACTGGAATGGACTGTAATGGAATGGAATGGAATTGAATCAACCCGAGCAGAATGGAATGGAATGGAATGCAATGGAATGGAATAGAATGGTATTGAAGCAACCGGAGTGGAATGGAAGAGAATGTAATGGAAAGGAAAGGAAAGGAATAGAATGGAATGGAATGGAATGGAATAAACCCGAGTGGAATGGAAAGGAAAGGAATGGAAAACAACGGAATGGAATGGAATGGAAAGGAATGAACCTGAGTGGAGTGGAATGGACTGCAATGGTATGGAATGGAATGGAATGGAATAAACCCGAGTGGGATGCAATGGAATGGAATAGAATGGAATGGAACAGAAGGTAATTTAATCAATCCGAGTTGAAAGGAATGGAATGGAATGGAATGGGAGTAGAATGGAAATGAATTAACAGGAATGGAATTGAATGGTATGGAACAGAATGGAATTGAATGAAGTGGAATGGAATGGAATGGAACGGAATGGAATGGAAAGGAATGGAATTGAATAAACCCGAGTAGAATGGAATCGAATGGAGTGGAATTGATTGGAATGGAATGGAATGGAATGGAATGGGATGAAAAGGAATGGAATGGAATGGAATAGAACGGAATAGAATCAACTGGAATGGAACAGAATGGAATGGAAGGCAATGGAAAGGAATTTCATGGAAACAACCAGAATGGAATGGAATGGAATAGAATGGAATGGAATGGAATTGAAAGGAATTGAATCAACCCGAGTGGAATAGAATGGGATGGAATGGAATGGAATGGGAATGAATTGAATGGAATGGAATGGAAAAGAATGGAATCAACCCGAGTGGAATAGGATGGGAGGGAATGGAATGGAATGGGAATGAATGGAATGGAATGGAATGGAATGGAATGGAATGGAATGCAATGCAATGCAATTTAATTGAAACAACTGGAATGGAATGGAATTGAATCGAATGTAATGCAATGGAAAGGAATGGTTTGGAATGGAATGGAATGGAATCGATTGGAATGGAATTGAATCAACCTAATTGGAACGGAATGGAATGGAATGGAATGCAATGGAATGGAATGGAATAGAATGGAATTGAAGAAACCCAAGTGGAATGGAATGAAATGAAATGGAATGGAATGCAATGGAATAGAATGAAATTGAACCAACTGGAAAGGAATGGAATGGAATGAAATGGAATGGTATGGAAAGAAATCGAATGGAATTGAATGGAATGGAATCAAACCGAGTGGAATGGAATGGAACGGAATGGAATCAACTGGAGTGGAATGGAATGGAATGGAATGGAACGGAACACCATGGAATTGAATCAACCCGAGTGTAATGGAATGGAAGGGAGTGGAATGGAATTTAATCAACCCGAGTGGAATGGAATGGAATAGAATGGAATGGAATGGAATGGAATGGAACAGAACGGAATTGAATCAATTGGAATGGAACGGAAAGGAATGGAATGGCATGGAATGGAATGGAATGGAATAGAATGGAGTGTAATGGAATGGAATTGAATCAAACAGAGTGGTATGGAATGGAATGGGATAGAATGGAGTGGAATGGAAAGGAATGGAATTGAATTGAATGGAATTGAATTGAATCAACACTAGTGGAATGGAATGGAATGAAATGGCATGGAATGGAATGGAATGGAATAGAATGGAATTGAATCAATCCAAGAGGAATGGTGTGGAATGGAATGGAATGAAATGGAATGGAATGCAATGGAATAGAATGGAATTGAATCAATTGGAATGGAATAGAATGGAATGGAATGGAATGGAAAGGAATGGTATGGAATGGAATGGAATCAACAGGAGTGGAATGGAATGGAATGGAATGGAAAGGAATGGAATGGAATGGAATGGAACACAATGGAATTGAATCAACCCTAGTGTAATGGAATGGAACGGAACGGAACGGAACGGAATGGAATAGAGTGAAATGCAGTAGAATGTAATTGAATCAACCTGAGTGTACTGGAATGGAAGAGAAGAAAATGGAATGGAATGGAATGGAAATGAATGGAGTAGAATGGAAAGGAATGCAATAGAATTGTATGGAATCCACTCTTGCAAAATGGAGTGGAATTGAATGGAATGCAATAGAATCGAATGGAATCCACTCTAGTGGAATGGAATGGAATGGAATGGAGTGAAATTCAATAGAATGGAATTGAATCAACCCGAGTGGAAATGAATGGAATGGAATGGAATGGAATGGAATGGAATGGAATGGAGTGGAATGGAGTGAAACCCAATAGAATGGGAATGAATCAACCCGAGTGGAACGGAATGGAATGGAATGGAATGAAATGGAAAAGAATGGAATTGAATCAACCAGAGAGGAATGGAATGGAAAGGAATGGCATAGAATGGAATTGAATCAACTCGAGTGAAATGGAATGAAATGGAATGGAATGGAATGAAATGGAATAGGATGGAATTGAATCAACTGGAATGCAATGGAAAGGAATGGAATGGAAGGGAATGGTATGGAATGGCATAGAATGGAATTGAATCAACACGAGCGGAGTGGATTGGAATGGAATGGAATGGAATGGGATGGGATGGGATGGAATTGAATCAATCTGAGGGCAATGGAATGGAATTGAGTGGAGTGGAGTGGAATGAAATGGAATGGAATGGAATGGAGTGGAGTGGAATGAAATGCATTGGAACGTAGTGGAGTGGAATGGAATGGATTGGAATGGAATGGAATGGCATACAGTGGAATTGAATCATCTGGAATGGAACGGAATGGAATGGAAAGGAATGGAATGGAATGGAGTGGAATGGAATATAATTGAATCAACCAGAGTGGTATGGATTGGAATGGAATGGAATCGAATGGAATGGAACGGAATGGAATGGGACAGAATTGAATCGACTGGAAAGGAATGGAATGGAATGGAATAGAATTGAATTGAATCAACACTAGTTGAATGGAATGGACTGGAATGTAATGGAATGGAATGGAACGGAACGGAGTGGAATGGAATGGAATGGAATGGAATGAAATTAAATGGAATGGAATGAAATGGAATGGAATGCAATAGAATGGAATGAAATGGAATGGAATGCAATAGAATGGAATGAAATGGAATGAAATGGAATGGAATGGAATGAAATGGAATCTAATGGAATGGAATGCAATGGAATGGAATGGAATGGAATGGAATGGAATGAAATGGAATGGAAACGAATGGAAAGGAATGGAATGGAATGGAATGGAATGGAATGGAATGGAATTGAATGAAGCTGAATGGAATGGAATAGTATAGAATTGAATCAACTCAAGTGGAATGGAATGGAATCGAACGTAATGGAACGGAATGGAATGGAATAGAATGGAATGGAATCATCCCAATTGGAATGGATTGGAATGGAATGGAATGGAGTGGAATGGAATGGAATGGAATAGAAAGGAATTGAATCAACTGGAATGGACTGGAATGGAATGGAATGGAATTGAATCAACCCGAGCAGAATAGAATGGAATGGAATGAAATGGAATGGAATGGAATGGAATAGAATGGTATTGACGCAACTGGAGTGGAATGGAACGGAATGTAATGGAATGGAATGGAAAGGAATAGAATGGAATGGAATCAACCCGTTTGGAATGGAAAGGAAAGGAATGGAATAGAATGGAATGGAATGGAATAGAAAGGAATCAACCCGAGTGGAGTGGAACGTACTGCAATGGTATGGAATGGAATGGAATGGAATAGAATGGAATGGAATGGAATAAACCCGAGTGGAATGGAATGGAATGGAATAGAATGGAATGGAAAGGAATGGAACACAGTGTATTCGAATGAACCCGAATGGAATGGAATGGAATGGAATGGAAAGGAATGGAATGGAATGGAATGGAGAAGAATGGAAACAATGAACTGGAATGGAATTGAATGGAATTGAATAGAAAGGAATTGAATGAAGTGGAATGGAATGGAATGGAATGGAATAAACCCAAGTGGAATGGAATCGAATGGAGTGGAATTGATTGGAATGGAATGGAATGGAGTGGAATGGAATGGAATGGAAAAGAATGGAATTGAATCAACTGGAATGGAATGGAATCGGATGAAATGGAATGGAATGGAATGGAATAGAACGGAATAGAATCAACTGGAATGGAATGGAATGGAATGGAATGGAATGGAATGGAATGGAATGGAAACGGATGTCATGGAAGCAACTGGAATGGAATGGAATGGAATAGAATGGAATGGAATCGAATGGCATTTAATCCATAGGAATGAAATGGAATGGAATGGAATGGAATGTAAAGGAATTGAATCAACCCGAGTGGAATAGAATGGGATGGAATAGAATGAAATGGGAATGAATAGATTGGAATGGAATGGGATGGAATATAATGAAATGGGAATGAATGGAATGGAATGGAATGGAATAGAATGGAATTGAATCAACCTGACTGGAATTGAATGGAATTGAATGGAGTAGAATGGAATTGAATAAACCAGAGTGGAATGGAATGGAATGCAATGGAATTGAAACAACTCGAATGGAATGGAATGGAATCGAATGTAATATAATGGAAAGGAATGGATTGGAATGGAATGGAATGGAATGGAATTGAATCAACCTGAGTGGAACGGAATGGAATGGAATGGAATGGAATAGAACGGAATTGAATAAAGCCATGTGGAGTGGAATGGAATGAAATGGAATGGAATGCAATGGAATAGAATGAAATTGAACCAATTGGAATGGAATGTAATGTAATGGAATGAAATGGAATGGTATGGAATGGAATCGAATGGAATAGAATGGAATGGAATCAACCCTAGTGGAATGGAATTTAACGGAATGGAATCAACCGGAGTGGAATGAAATGGAATGGAATGGAATGGAACACAATGGAATTGAATCAACCCGAGTGGAATGGAATGGAATGGAATGGAATGGAATAGAGTGAAATGCAGTAGAATGTAATTGAATCAACCCGAGTGGAATGGAATAGAAAAGAAGGGAATGGAATGGATTGGAATGGAAAGGAATGCATTAGAATGGTATGGAATCCACTCTTGCAAAATGGAATGGAATTAAATGGAATGCAATAGAATGGAATGGAATTCACTCGGGTGGAATAGAATGGAATGGAATGGAGTGAAATGCAATAGAATGGAATTGAATCAGCACGAGTGGAAATGAATGGAATGGAATGGAATGGAAGGGAATGGAAGGGAATGGAATGGAGTGAAACCCAATAGAATGGAAATGAATTAACCCGAGTGGAATGGAATGGAATGGAATGGAATGGAATGGAATGGAATAGAATGGAAGTGAATCAACCCGAGTGGAATGGAATGGATTGGAATGAAATAGAATGGAATTGAATCAAACCGAGTGGAATCGAATTGAATGGAATGGAATGGAATGCAATGGAATGGAATGGAATCAACACGAGGGGAATGTAATGGAATGGAATAGAATGGAATGAAATGGAATGGAATGGAATAAACCCGATTGGAATGGAATGGAAAGGAATAGAATGGAATGGAACGGAATGGAACACAATGTATTTCAATGAACCCGAATGGAATGGAATGGAATGGAATGGAGAAGAATGGAAATAATAAACTTGAATGGAATTGAATGGAATGGAATAGTAAGGAATTGAATCAAGTGGAATGGAATGGAATGGAATGGAATTGAATAAACCCGAGTAGAATGGAATCGAATGGAGTGGAATTGATTGGAATGGAATGTAATGGAGTGGAATGGAACGGAATGGAAAAGAATGAGATTGAATCAACTGGAATGGAATGGAATGGGATGAAATGGAATGGAATGGAATGGAATAGAACGGAATAGAATCAACTGGAATGGAACAGAATGGAATGGAAGGCAATGGAAAGGAATTTCATGGAAACAACCAGAATGGAATGGAATGGAATAGAATGGAATGGAATGGAATTGAAAGGAATTGAATCAACCCGAGTGGAATAGAATGGGATGGAATGGAATGGAATGGGAATGAATTGAATGGAATGGAATGGAAAAGAATGGAATCAACCCGAGTGGAATAGGATGGGAGGGAATGGAATGGAATGGGAATGAATGGAATGGAATGGAATGGAATGGAATGGAATGGAATGCAATGCAATGCAATTTAATTGAAACAACTGGAATGGAATGGAATTGAATCGAATGTAATGCAATGGAAAGGAATGGTTTGGAATGGAATGGAATGGAATCGATTGGAATGGAATTGAATCAACCTAATTGGAACGGAATGGAATGGAATGGAATGCAATGGAATGGAATGGAATAGAATGGAATTGAAGAAACCCAAGTGGAATGGAATGAAATGAAATGGAATGGAATGCAATGGAATAGAATGAAATTGAACCAACTGGAAAGGAATGGAATGGAATGAAATGGAATGGTATGGAAAGAAATCGAATGGAATTGAATGGAATGGAATCAAACCGAGTGGAATGGAATGGAACGGAATGGAATCAACTGGAGTGGAATGGAATGGAATGGAATGGAACGGAACACCATGGAATTGAATCAACCCGAGTGTAATGGAATGGAAGGGAGTGGAATGGAATTTAATCAACCCGAGTGGAATGGAATGGAATAGAATGGAATGGAATGGAATGGAATGGAACAGAACGGAATTGAATCAATTGGAATGGAACGGAAAGGAATGGAATGGCATGGAATGGAATGGAATGGAATAGAATGGAGTGTAATGGAATGGAATTGAATCAAACAGAGTGGTATGGAATGGAATGGGATAGAATGGAGTGGAATGGAAAGGAATGGAATTGAATTGAATGGAATTGAATTGAATCAACACTAGTGGAATGGAATGGAATGAAATGGCATGGAATGGAATGGAATGGAATAGAATGGAATTGAATCAATCCAAGAGGAATGGTGTGGAATGGAATGGAATGAAATGGAATGGAATGCAATGGAATAGAATGGAATTGAATCAATTGGAATGGAATAGAATGGAATGGAATGGAATGGAAAGGAATGGTATGGAATGGAATGGAATCAACAGGAGTGGAATGGAATGGAATGGAATGGAAAGGAATGGAATGGAATGGAATGGAACACAATGGAATTGAATCAACCCTAGTGTAATGGAATGGAACGGAACGGAACGGAACGGAATGGAATAGAGTGAAATGCAGTAGAATGTAATTGAATCAACCTGAGTGTACTGGAATGGAAGAGAAGAAAATGGAATGGAATGGAATGGAAATGAATGGAGTAGAATGGAAAGGAATGCAATAGAATTGTATGGAATCCACTCTTGCAAAATGGAGTGGAATTGAATGGAATGCAATAGAATCGAATGGAATCCACTCTAGTGGAATGGAATGGAATGGAATGGAGTGAAATTCAATAGAATGGAATTGAATCAACCCGAGTGGAAATGAATGGAATGGAATGGAATGGAATGGAATGGAATGGAATGGAGTGGAATGGAGTGAAACCCAATAGAATGGGAATGAATCAACCCGAGTGGAACGGAATGGAATGGAATGGAATGAAATGGAAAAGAATGGAATTGAATCAACCAGAGAGGAATGGAATGGAAAGGAATGGCATAGAATGGAATTGAATCAACTCGAGTGAAATGGAATGAAATGGAATGGAATGGAATGAAATGGAATAGGATGGAATTGAATCAACTGGAATGCAATGGAAAGGAATGGAATGGAAGGGAATGGTATGGAATGGCATAGAATGGAATTGAATCAACACGAGCGGAGTGGATTGGAATGGAATGGAATGGAATGGGATGGGATGGGATGGAATTGAATCAATCTGAGGGCAATGGAATGGAATTGAGTGGAGTGGAGTGGAATGAAATGGAATGGAATGGAATGGAGTGGAGTGGAATGAAATGCATTGGAACGTAGTGGAGTGGAATGGAATGGATTGGAATGGAATGGAATGGCATACAGTGGAATTGAATCATCTGGAATGGAACGGAATGGAATGGAAAGGAATGGAATGGAATGGAGTGGAATGGAATATAATTGAATCAACCAGAGTGGTATGGATTGGAATGGAATGGAATCGAATGGAATGGAACGGAATGGAATGGGACAGAATTGAATCGACTGGAAAGGAATGGAATGGAATGGAATAGAATTGAATTGAATCAACACTAGTTGAATGGAATGGACTGGAATGTAATGGAATGGAATGGAACGGAACGGAGTGGAATGGAATGGAATGGAATGGAATGAAATTAAATGGAATGGAATGAAATGGAATGGAATGCAATAGAATGGAATGAAATGGAATGGAATGCAATAGAATGGAATGAAATGGAATGAAATGGAATGGAATGGAATGAAATGGAATCTAATGGAATGGAATGCAATGGAATGGAATGGAATGGAATGGAATGGAATGAAATGGAATGGAAACGAATGGAAAGGAATGGAATGGAATGGAATGGAATGGAATGGAATGGAATTGAATGAAGCTGAATGGAATGGAATAGTATAGAATTGAATCAACTCAAGTGGAATGGAATGGAATCGAACGTAATGGAACGGAATGGAATGGAATAGAATGGAATGGAATCATCCCAATTGGAATGGATTGGAATGGAATGGAATGGAGTGGAATGGAATGGAATGGAATAGAAAGGAATTGAATCAACTGGAATGGACTGGAATGGAATGGAATGGAATTGAATCAACCCGAGCAGAATAGAATGGAATGGAATGAAATGGAATGGAATGGAATGGAATAGAATGGTATTGACGCAACTGGAGTGGAATGGAACGGAATGTAATGGAATGGAATGGAAAGGAATAGAATGGAATGGAATCAACCCGTTTGGAATGGAAAGGAAAGGAATGGAATAGAATGGAATGGAATGGAATAGAAAGGAATCAACCCGAGTGGAGTGGAACGTACTGCAATGGTATGGAATGGAATGGAATGGAATAGAATGGAATGGAATGGAATAAACCCGAGTGGAATGGAATGGAATGGAATAGAATGGAATGGAAAGGAATGGAACACAGTGTATTCGAATGAACCCGAATGGAATGGAATGGAATGGAATGGAAAGGAATGGAATGGAATGGAATGGAGAAGAATGGAAACAATGAACTGGAATGGAATTGAATGGAATTGAATAGAAAGGAATTGAATGAAGTGGAATGGAATGGAATGGAATGGAATAAACCCAAGTGGAATGGAATCGAATGGAGTGGAATTGATTGGAATGGAATGGAATGGAGTGGAATGGAATGGAATGGAAAAGAATGGAATTGAATCAACTGGAATGGAATGGAATCGGATGAAATGGAATGGAATGGAATGGAATAGAACGGAATAGAATCAACTGGAATGGAATGGAATGGAATGGAATGGAATGGAATGGAATGGAAACGGATGTCATGGAAGCAACTGGAATGGAATGGAATGGAATAGAATGGAATGGAATCGAATGGCATTTAATCCATAGGAATGAAATGGAATGGAATGGAATGGAATGTAAAGGAATTGAATCAACCCGAGTGGAATAGAATGGGATGGAATAGAATGAAATGGGAATGAATAGATTGGAATGGAATGGGATGGAATATAATGAAATGGGAATGAATGGAATGGAATGGAATGGAATAGAATGGAATTGAATCAACCTGACTGGAATTGAATGGAATTGAATGGAGTAGAATGGAATTGAATAAACCAGAGTGGAATGGAATGGAATGCAATGGAATTGAAACAACTCGAATGGAATGGAATGGAATCGAATGTAATATAATGGAAAGGAATGGATTGGAATGGAATGGAATGGAATGGAATTGAATCAACCTGAGTGGAACGGAATGGAATGGAATGGAATGGAATAGAACGGAATTGAATAAAGCCATGTGGAGTGGAATGGAATGAAATGGAATGGAATGCAATGGAATAGAATGAAATTGAACCAATTGGAATGGAATGTAATGGAATGGAATGAAATGGAATGGTATGGAATGGAATCGAATGGAATAGAATGGAATGGAATCAACCCTAGTGGAATGGAATTTAACGGAATGGAATCAACCGGAGTGGAATGAAATGGAATGGAATGGAATGGAACACAATGGAATTGAATCAACCCGAGTGGAATGGAATGGAATGGAATGGAATGGAATAGAGTGAAATGCAGTAGAATGTAATTGAATCAACCCGAGTGGAATGGAATAGAAAAGAAGGGAATGGAATGGATTGGAATGGAAAGGAATGCATTAGAATGGTATGGAATCCACTCTTGCAAAATGGAATGGAATTAAATGGAATGCAATAGAATGGAATGGAATTCACTCGGGTGGAATAGAATGGAATGGAATGGAGTGAAATGCAATAGAATGGAATTGAATCAGCACGAGTGGAAATGAATGGAATGGAATGGAATGGAAGGGAATGGAAGGGAATGGAATGGAGTGAAACCCAATAGAATGGAAATGAATTAACCCGAGTGGAATGGAATGGAATGGAATGGAATGGAATGGAATGGAATAGAATGGAAGTGAATCAACCCGAGTGGAATGGAATGGATTGGAATGAAATAGAATGGAATTGAATCAAACCGAGTGGAATCGAATTGAATGGAATGGAATGGAATGCAATGGAATGGAATGGAATCAACACGAGGGGAATGTAATGGAATGGAATAGAATGGAATGAAATGGAATGGAATGGAATAAACCCGATTGGAATGGAATGGAAAGGAATAGAATGGAATGGAACGGAATGGAACACAATGTATTTCAATGAACCCGAATGGAATGGAATGGAATGGAATGGAGAAGAATGGAAATAATAAACTTGAATGGAATTGAATGGAATGGAATAGTAAGGAATTGAATCAAGTGGAATGGAATGGAATGGAATGGAATTGAATAAACCCGAGTAGAATGGAATCGAATGGAGTGGAATTGATTGGAATGGAATGTAATGGAGTGGAATGGAACGGAATGGAAAAGAATGAGATTGAATCAACTGGAATGGAATGGAATGGGATGAAATGGAATGGAATGGAATGGAATAGAACGGAATAGAATCAACTGGAACGGAATGGAAAGGAATGTCATGAAAACTACTGGAATGGAATGGAATGGAATAGAATGGAATGGAATCGAATGGCATTTAATCAGTAGGAATGAAATGGAATGGAATGGAATGGAATGGAATGGAATGGAATGGAAAGGAATTGAATCAACCCGAGTGGAATAGAATGGGACGGAATAGAATGAAATGGGAATGAATGGAATGGAATGGAATGGGATGGAATATAATGAAATGGGAATGAATGGAATGGAATGGAATGGAATGGAATGGAATTGAATCAACCTGACTGGAATTGAGTGGAATTGAATGGTGTAGAATGGAATTGAATAAACCAGAATGGAATGGAATGGAATGGAATGCAATGGAATGCAATGGAATTGAAACAACTCGAATGGAATGGAATGGAATCGAATGTAATATAATGGAAAGGAATGGATTGGAATGGAATGGAATGGAATGGAATTGAATGAACCTGAGTGGAACGGAGTGGAATGGAATGGAATGGAATAGAATGGAATTGAATAAAGCCATGTGGAATGGAATGGAATGAAATGGAAAGGAATGCAGTGGAATAGAATGAAATTGAACCAATTGGAATGGAATGGAATGGAATGGAAAGGAATGAAATGGAATGGTATGGAATGGAATCGAATGGAATTGAATGGAATGGAATCAACCCTAGTGGAATGGAATTTAACGGAATGGAATCAACCGGAGTGGAATGGAATGGAATGGAATGGAACACAATGGAATTGAATCAACCCGAGTGGAATGGAATGGAATGGAATGCAATGGAATGGAATGGAATGGAATAGAGTGAAATGCAGTAGAACGTAATTGAATCAACCCGAGTGGAATGGAATGGAATAGAAGGGAATGGAATGGACTGGAATGGAAAGGAATGCATTAGAATGGTATGGAATCCACCCTTGCAAAATGGAATGGAATTAAATGGAATGCAATAGAATGGAATGGAATCCACTCGAGTGGAATAGAATGGAATGGAATGGAGTGAAATGCAATAGAATGGAATTGAATCAGCACGAGTGGAAATGAATGGAATGGAAAGGAATGGAATGGAATGGAGTGAAACCCAATAGAATGGAAATGAATCAACCTGAGTGGAACGGAATGGAATGGAATGGAATAGAATGCAAGTGAATCAACCAGAGTGGAATGGAATGGAATGGAATGGATTGGAATGAGATAGAATGGAATTGAATCAAACCGAGTGGAATCAAATGAAATGGAATGCAATGGAATGGAATGGAATGGAATGGAATGCATGGAATTCAATCAACCCGAGTGGAATGCAAAGGAATGGAATGGAATGGAATGGAATGGAATGGAATGGAATGGAAAGGAATCAACACGAGGGGAATGTAATGGAATGGAATAGAATGGAATGAAATGGAATGGAATGGAATGGAATAGAATGGAATGGAATGGAATGGAATTAAATGGAATGGTATGGAATGGAATGGAATGGAATTAAATGGAATGGAATGGAATGGAATGGAATGGAATGGAATCAACCCGAGTGGAATGGAAAAGAATGCATTGGAATGTAATGGAAAGGAATAGAATGGAATGGAATGGAGTGGAATCAACCCGAGTGGAGTGGAATGGAAAGGAATGAAAAAGAACGGAATGCAATGAAATGGAAAGGAATCAACCCGAGTGGAGTGGAATGGAATGGAATGGTATGGAATGGAATGAAATGGACTAAACCCGAGTGGAATGGAAAGGAATGGAATGGAATGGAACAGAATGTAATTGAATCAACCCAAATGGAATGGAATGGAATGGAATGGAATGGAATGGAGTGGAATGGAATGGAGTAGAATGCAAATGAAAGAACTGGAATGGAATTGAATGGAATCGAATAGAAGGGAATTGAATCAAGTGGAATGGAATGGAATGGAATGGAATGGAATGGAAAAAACCTTAGTAGAATGGAATGGAATGAAGTGGAATTGATTGGAATGGAATGGAATTTAATGGAATGGAATAGAATGGAATGGAAAAGAATGGAATTGAATCAACTGGAATGGAATGAAATGGCATGAAATGGAATGGAATGAAACGGAATGAAATGGATTGGAATGGAATAGAACGGAATAGAATCAACTGGAATGGAATGGAATGGAAAGGAATGTAATGGAAACAACTGGAATGGATTTGAACGGAATGGAATAGAATGGAATTTAATCAATAGGAATGGAATAGAATGGAATGGAATTTAATGGAATGGTATGGAAAGGAATTGAATCAACCTGAGTGGAATAGAATGGGATTGAATGGAATTGAATGGGAATGAATGGAATGGAATGGAATGGAATGGAATGGAATAGAATGCAATTGAATCAACCCAACTGCAATGGAATGGAATTGAATGGAGTAGAATGGGCTTGAATGAAACCGAGTCGAATGGAATGGAAGGGAATGGAATGCAATGGAATTGAAACAACTGGAATGGAATGGAATGGAATCGAATGGAATGGAATGGATTGGAATGAAATGGAATGGAATTGAATCAACCTGAGTTGAATGGAATGGAATGGAATAGAATGGAATTGAAAAAACCCCAGTGGAATGTAATGAAATGGAATGGAACGGAATGAAATGGAATGGAATGGAATGGAATCGATAGAATGAAATTGAACCAAATGGAAAGGAATGGAATGGAATTTAATGGAAAGGAAAGGAATGGAATGGTATGAAATGGAATCGAATGGAATTGAATCAATCCGAGTGGAGTGGATTGGAATGTAATGTAATGGAATGGAATGGGATGGAATTGTGTCAATCCGAGAGGACTGGAATGGAATGGAATGGAGCGGAGTGGAATGAAATGGAATGGAATGGAGTGGAGTGAAATGGAATGGAATGGAATGGAACGTAATTGAATGAAATGGAATGGAATAGAATGGAATTGAATCAATTGGAATGGAACGGAATGGAATGGAATGGCATGGAATGGAATGAAATGGAATGGAGTGGAATGGAATGGAATTGAATCAACCAGAGTGGAATGGAATGGAATGGAATGGAATGGAATGGAATGGAATGGAATGGAATGGAACGGAATGGAATGGAATGGAATGCAATTGAATGGAATTGAATTGAATCAACACTATTGGAATGGAATGGAATAGAATGGCCTGGAATGGAATGGAATTGAATGGAATTGAATAGAATGGAATTGAATCAATCCAAGAGAATTGGAAAGGAATGGAATGGAATGAAATGGAATGGAATGGAATGGAATAGAATGGAATTGAATCAATTGGAATGGAATGGAATGGAATGGAATGGAATGGTATGGAATGGAATGGTATGGAATGGAATGGAATCAACCGGAGTGGAATGGAATGGAATGGAATGGAACACAATGGAATTGAATCAACCCGAGTGTTAGGGCGTGGAATGGAATGCAATGGAATGGAATGCAATGGAATGAAATGGAACAAAGTGAAATGCAGTAGAATGTAATTGAATCAACCCGAGTGTAATGGAATGGAAGAGAAGGGAATGGAATGGAATGGAATGGAGTAGAATGGAAAGGAATGCAATAGAATAGTATGGAATCCACTCTTGCAAAATGGAATGTAATTGAATGGAATGCAATAGAATGGAATGGAATCCACTCGAGTGGAATGGAATGGAATGGAATGGAGTGAAATGCAACGGAATGGAATTGAATCAACCCGAGTGGAAGTGAATGGAATGGAATGGAATGGAATGGAATGGAGAGAAACCGAATAGAATGGGAATGAATCAACCAGAGTGGAATGGAATGGAATGGAATGGAATGGAATGGAATGGAATGGAATAGAATGGAATTGAATCAATCAGAGTGGAATGGAATGGAAAGGAATGGAATGAAATGGAATGGTATAGAATGGAATCAAATGGAATTGAATGGAATGGAATCAACCCTAGTGGAATGGAATTTAACGGAATGGAGTCAACCGGAGTGGAATGGAATGGAATGGAATGGAACACAATGGAATTGAATCAACACGAGTGGAGTGGAATGGAATGGAATAGAGTGAAATGCAGTAGAATGTAATTGAATCAACCCGAGTGGAATGGAATGGAATGGAATGGAATGGATTGGAATGGAAAAGAATGCATTAGAATGGTATGGAATCGACTCTTGCAAAATGGAATGGAATTAAATGGAATGCAGTAGAATGGAATGGAATCCACTCGAGTGGAATAGAATGGAATGGAATGGAGTGAAATGCAATAGAATGGAATTGAATCAGCACGAGTGGAAATGAATGGAATGGAATGGAATGGAATGGAATGGAATGGAATGGAATGGAGTGAAACCCGATAGAATGGAAATGAATCAACCCGAGTGGAATGGAAGGGAATGGAATGGAAAGGAATGGAATGGAATAGAATGGAAGTGAATCAACCCAAGTGGAATGGAATGGAATGGAATTGATTGGAATGAAATAGAAGGGAATTGAATCAAGCCGAGTGGAATGGAATGGAATGGAATGGAATGGAATGGAATGGAATCAACACGAGGGGAAGGTAATGGAATGGAATACAACGGAATGGAATGGAATGGAATGGAATGGAATGGAATGGAATGGAATTAAATGGAATGGAATGGAATGGAATGGAATCAACCCGAGTGGAATGGAACAGAATGGAATGGAATGGAATGGAAAGGAATAGAATGGAATGGAATGGAATGGAATCAACCCGAGTGGAATGGAATGGAAAGGAATGAAAAAGAACAGAATGCAATGGAATGGAAAGGAATCAACCCGAGTGGAATGGAACGGAATGGAATGGTATGGAATGAAAAGAAATGGAGTAAACCCGAATGGAATGGAATGGAATGGAATGGAATGGAATGGAATGGAATGGAATGGAATAAACCCTAGTAGAATGGAATGAAATGGAGTGGAATTGATTGGAATGGAATGAAATGGAATGGAATGGAATGGCATGGTAAAGAATGGAATTGAATCAACTGGAATGGAATGAAATGGCATGAAATGGAATGGAATGGAATGGATTAGAATGGAATGGAATGGAATAGAACGGAATAGAATCAACTGGAACGGAATGGAAAGGAATGTCATGAAAACTACTGGAATGGAATGGAATGGAATAGAATGGAATGGAATCGAATGGCATTTAATCAGTAGGAATGAAATGGAATGGAATGGAATGGAATGGAATGGAATGGAAAGGAATTGAATCAACCCGAGTGGAATAGAATGGGACGGAATGGAATGGAATGGATTGGAATGGAATGGAATGGAAAGGAATTGAATCAACCCGAGTGGAATAGAATGGGACGGAATAGAATGAAATGGGAATGAATGGAATGGAATGGAATGGGATGGAATATAATGAAATGGGAATGAATGGAATGGAATGGAATGGAATGGAATGGAATTGAATCAACCTGACTGGAATTGAGTGGAATTGAATGGTGTAGAATGGAATTGAATAAACCAGAATGGAATGGAATGGAATGGAATGCAATGGAATGCAATGGAATTGAAACAACTCGAATGGAATGGAATGGAATCGAATGTAATATAATGGAAAGGAATGGATTGGAATGGAATGGAATGGAATGGAATTGAATGAACCTGAGTGGAACGGAGTGGAATGGAATGGAATGGAATAGAATGGAATTGAATAAAGCCATGTGGAATGGAATGGAATGAAATGGAAAGGAATGCAGTGGAATAGAATGAAATTGAACCAATTGGAATGGAATGGAATGGAATGGAAAGGAATGAAATGGAATGGTATGGAATGGAATCGAATGGAATTGAATGGAATGGAATCAACCCTAGTGGAATGGAATTTAACGGAATGGAATCAACCGGAGTGGAATGGAATGGAATGGAATGGAACACAATGGAATTGAATCAACCCGAGTGGAATGGAATGGAATGGAATGCAATGGAATGGAATGGAATGGAATAGAGTGAAATGCAGTAGAACGTAATTGAATCAACCCGAGTGGAATGGAATGGAATAGAAGGGAATGGAATGGACTGGAATGGAAAGGAATGCATTAGAATGGTATGGAATCCACCCTTGCAAAATGGAATGGAATTAAATGGAATGCAATAGAATGGAATGGAATCCACTCGAGTGGAATAGAATGGAATGGAATGGAGTGAAATGCAATAGAATGGAATTGAATCAGCACGAGTGGAAATGAATGGAATGGAAAGGAATGGAATGGAATGGAGTGAAACCCAATAGAATGGAAATGAATCAACCTGAGTGGAACGGAATGGAATGGAATGGAATAGAATGCAAGTGAATCAACCAGAGTGGAATGGAATGGAATGGAATGGATTGGAATGAGATAGAATGGAATTGAATCAAACCGAGTGGAATCAAATGAAATGGAATGCAATGGAATGGAATGGAATGGAATGGAATGCATGGAATTCAATCAACCCGAGTGGAATGCAAAGGAATGGAATGGAATGGAATGGAATGGAATGGAATGGAAAGGAATCAACACGAGGGGAATGTAATGGAATGGAATAGAATGGAATGAAATGGAATGGAATGGAATGGAATAGAATGGAATGGAATGGAATGGAATTAAATGGAATGGTATGGAATGGAATGGAATGGAATTAAATGGAATGGAATGGAATGGAATGGAATGGAATGGAATGGAATGGAATGGAATGGAATCAACCCGAGTGGAATGGAAAAGAATGCATTGGAATGTAATGGAAAGGAATAGAATGGAATGGAATGGAGTGGAATCAACCCGAGTGGAGTGGAATGGAAAGGAATGAAAAAGAACGGAATGCAATGAAATGGAAAGGAATCAACCCGAGTGGAGTGGAATGGAATGGAATGGTATGGAATGGAATGAAATGGACTAAACCCGAGTGGAATGGAAAGGAATGGAATGGAATGGAACAGAATGTAATTGAATCAACCCAAATGGAATGGAATGGAATGGAATGGAATGGAATGGAGTGGAATGGAATGGAGTAGAATGCAAATGAAAGAACTGGAATGGAATTGAATGGAATCGAATAGAAGGGAATTGAATCAAGTGGAATGGAATGGAATGGAATGGAAAAAACCTTAGTAGAATGGAATGGAATGAAGTGGAATTGATTGGAATGGAATGGAATTTAATGGAATGGAATAGAATGGAATGGAAAAGAATGGAATTGAATCAACTGGAATGGAATGAAATGGCATGAAATGGAATGGAATGAAACGGAATGAAATGGATTGGAATGGAATAGAACGGAATAGAATCAACTGGAATGGAATGGAATGGAAAGGAATGTAATGGAAACAACTGGAATGGATTTGAACGGAATGGAATAGAATGGAATTTAATCAATAGGAATGGAATAGAATGGAATGGAATTTAATGGAATGGTATGGAAAGGAATTGAATCAACCTGAGTGGAATAGAATGGGATTGAATGGAATTGAATGGGAATGAATGGAATGGAATGGAATGGAATGGAATGGAATGGAATGGAATAGAATGCAATTGAATCAACCCAACTGCAATGGAATGGAATTGAATGGAGTAGAATGGGCTTGAATGAAACCGAGTCGAATGGAATGGAAGGGAATGGAATGCAATGGAATTGAAACAACTGGAATGGAATGGAATGGAATCGAATGGAATGGAATGGATTGGAATGAAATGGAATGGAATTGAATCAACCTGAGTTGAATGGAATGGAATGGAATAGAATGGAATTGAAAAAACCCCAGTGGAATGTAATGAAATGGAATGGAACGGAATGAAATGGAATGGAATGGAATGGAATCGATAGAATGAAATTGAACCAAATGGAAAGGAATGGAATGGAATTTAATGGAAAGGAAAGGAATGGAATGGTATGAAATGGAATCGAATGGAATTGAATCAATCCGAGTGGAGTGGATTGGAATGTAATGTAATGGAATGGAATGGGATGGAATTGTGTCAATCCGAGAGGACTGGAATGGAATGGAATGGAGCGGAGTGGAATGAAATGCAATGGAATGGAGTGGAGTGAAATGGAATGGAATGGAATGGAACGTAATTGAATGAAATGGAATGGAATAGAATGGAATTGAATCAATTGGAATGGAACGGAATGGAATGGAATGGCATGGAATGGAATGAAATGGAATGGAGTGGAATGGAATGGAATTGAATCAACCAGAGTGGAATGGAATGGAATGGAATGGAATGGAATGGAATGGAATGGAACGGAATGGAATGGAATGGAATGCAATTGAATGGAATTGAATTGAATCAACACTATTGGAATGGAATGGAATAGAATGGCCTGGAATGGAATGGAATTGAATGGAATTGAATAGAATGGAATTGAATCAATCCAAGAGAATTGGAAAGGAATGGAATGGAATGAAATGGAATGGAATGGAATGGAATAGAATGGAATTGAATCAATTGGAATGGAATGGAATGGAATGGAATGGAATGGTATGGAATGGAATGGTATGGAATGGAATGGAATCAACCGGAGTGGAATGGAATGGAATGGAATGGAACACAATGGAATTGAATCAACCCGAGTGTTAGGGCGTGGAATGGAATGCAATGGAATGGAATGCAATGGAATGAAATGGAACAAAGTGAAATGCAGTAGAATGTAATTGAATCAACCCGAGTGTAATGGAATGGAAGAGAAGGGAATGGAATGGAATGGAATGGAGTAGAATGGAAAGGAATGCAATAGAATAGTATGGAATCCACTCTTGCAAAATGGAATGTAATTGAATGGAATGCAATAGAATGGAATGGAATCCACTCGAGTGGAATGGAATGGAATGGAATGGAGTGAAATGCAACGGAATGGAATTGAATCAACCCGAGTGGAAGTGAATGGAATGGAATGGAATGGAATGGAATGGAGAGAAACCGAATAGAATGGGAATGAATCAACCAGAGTGGAATGGAATGGAATGGAATGGAATGGAATGGAATGGAATTGAATCAATCAGAGTGGAATGGAATGGAAAGGAATGGAATGAAATGGAATGGTATAGAATGGAATCAAATGGAATTGAATGGAATGGAATCAACCCTAGTGGAATGGAATTTAACGGAATGGAGTCAACCGGAGTGGAATGGAATGGAATGGAATGGAACACAATGGAATTGAATCAACACGAGTGGAGTGGAATGGAATGGAATAGAGTGAAATGCAGTAGAATGTAATTGAATCAACCCGAGTGGAATGGAATGGAATGGAATGGAATGGATTGGAATGGAAAAGAATGCATTAGAATGGTATGGAATCGACTCTTGCAAAATGGAATGGAATTAAATGGAATGCAGTAGAATGGAATGGAATCCACTCGAGTGGAATAGAATGGAATGGAATGGAGTGAAATGCAATAGAATGGAATTGAATCAGCACGAGTGGAAATGAATGGAATGGAATGGAATGGAATGGAATGGAATGGAATGGAATGGAGTGAAACCCGATAGAATGGAAATGAATCAACCCGAGTGGAATGGAAGGGAATGGAATGGAAAGGAATGGAATGGAATAGAATGGAAGTGAATCAACCCAAGTGGAATGGAATGGAATGGAATTGATTGGAATGAAATAGAAGGGAATTGAATCAAGCCGAGTGGAATGGAATGGAATGGAATGGAATGGAATGGAATCAACACGAGGGGAAGGTAATGGAATGGAATACAACGGAATGGAATGGAATGGAATGGAATGGAATGGAATGGAATGGAATTAAATGGAATGGAATGGAATGGAATGGAATCAACCCGAGTGGAATGGAACAGAATGGAATGGAATGGAATGGAAAGGAATAGAATGGAATGGAATGGAATGGAATCAACCCGAGTGGAATGGAATGGAAAGGAATGAAAAAGAACAGAATGCAATGGAATGGAAAGGAATCAACCCGAGTGGAATGGAACGGAATGGAATGGTATGGAATGAAAAGAAATGGAGTAAACCCGAATGGAATGGAATGGAATGGAATGGAATGGAATGGAATGGAATAAACCCTAGTAGAATGGAATGAAATGGAGTGGAATTGATTGGAATGGAATGAAATGGAATGGAATGGAATGGCATGGTAAAGAATGGAATTGAATCAACTGGAATGGAATGAAATGGCATGAAATGGAATGGAATGGAATGGATTAGAATGGAATGGAATGGAATAGAATGGAATAGAATCAACTGGAGTGGAATGGAATGGAATGGAAAGGAATGTAATGAAAACAACTGGAATGGAATAGAATGGAATGGAATAGAGTGGAATTTAATCGATAGGAATGGAATAGAATGGAATGGAATTTAATGGAATGGAATGGAAAGGAATTGAATCAACCTGAATGGAACAGAATGGGATTGAATGGAATTGAATGGGAATGAATGGAATGGAATGGAATAGAATGCAATTGAATCAACCAGAATGGAATGGAATGGAATTGAATGGAGTAGAATGTACTTGAATGAACCCGAGTCGAATGGAATGAAATGGAATGGAATGCAATGGAATTGAAACAACTGGAATGGAATGGAATGGAATCTAATGTAATGGAATGGATTGGAATGGAATGGAATGGAATTGAATCAACCTGAGTTGAATAGAATGGAATGGAATGGAATGGAATGGAATGGAATGGAATGGAATTGAATAAACCCGAGTGGAATGTAATGTTTTGGAATGGAATGGAATGAAATGGAATGGAATGGAATGGAATGGAATGGAATGGAATGGAATGGAATGCAATGGAATGGAACGGAAAGGAATGGAATGGTACGGAATGGAATCGACTGGAATTGAATCAACCCGATTGGAGTGGATTGGAATGTAATGTAATGGAATGGAATGAGATGGAATTGAATAAATCCGAGTGGAATGGAATGGAATGGAATGGAGTGGAGTGGAATGAAATGGAATGGAACGGAACGTAATTGAATGAAATGGAATGGAATAGAATGGAATTGAATCAATTGGAATGGAACGGAACGGAATGGAATGGCATGGAATGGAATGAAATGGAATGGAGTGGAATGGAATGGAATTGAATCAACCAGAGTGGAATGAAATGGAATGGAATTGAATGGAATGGAATGGAATGGAATCAGAACTAGTGGAATGGAATGGAATGGAAAGGAATTGAGTGGAATTGAAAAGAATGGCATTGAATCAATCCAAGAGGAATGGAATGGAATGGAATGGAATGGAATAGAATGGAATTGAATCAATTGGAATGGAATGGAATGGAATGGAATGGAAAGGAATGGTATGGAATGGAATGGAATCAATCGGAGTGGAATGGAATGGAATGGAGTGAAATGCAACAGAATGGAATTGAATCAACCCGAGTGGAAATGAATGGAATGGAATGGAATGGAATGGAATGAAATGGAATAGAATGGAATTGAATCAATCAGAGTGGAATGAAATTGAATGAAATGGAATGGAATGGAATGAAATGGAATGAAATCGAATGCTATGGAATGGAATTGAATGGAATTGAATGGAATGGAATCAACCCTAGTGGAATGGAATTTAACGGAATGGAATCAACCGGAGTGGAATGGAATGGAATGAAATGGAATGGAATGGAATGGAACACAAGGGAATTGAATCAACCCGAGTGTAATGGAATGGAAGGGAATGGAATGGAATGGAATGGAATGGAATGGAATGGAATAGAGTGAAATGCAGTAGAATGTAATTGAATCAACCCGAGTGGAAAGGAATGGAATAGAAGGCAATGGAATGGTTTGGAATGGAAAGGAATGTATTAGAATGGTATGGAATGCACTCCTGCAAAATGGAATGGAATTAAATGCAATGCAATAGAATGGAATGGAATCCACTCGAGTGGAATAGAACGGAATGGAATGGAGTGAAATGCAATAGACTGGAATTGAATCAGCACGAGTGGAAATGAATGGAATGGAATGGAATGGAATGGAATGGAGTGAAACCCAACAGAATGGAAATGAATCAACACGAGTGGAATGGAATGAAATGGAATAGAATGGAATGGAATGGAATAGAAAGGAAGTGAATCAACCCGAGTGGAATGGAATGGAATGGAATGGATTGGAATGAAATAGAATGGAATTGAATCAACCCGAGTGGAATGGAATGAAATGGAATGGAATGGAATGGTATGGAATGGAATGGAATGGAATGGAATGGAATGGAATAAAATGCAGGGAATTCAATCAACCCGAGTGGAATGGAAAGAATGGAATAGAATGGAATAGAATGGAACGGAATCACCACGAGTGGAATGTAATGGAATGGCATAGAACGGAATGGAATGGAATGGAATGGAATGGAATGAAATGGAGTGAAACCCAATAGAATGGAAAGGAATCAACCCGAGTGGAATGGAATGGAATGGAATGGAATAGAATGGAAGTGAATCATCCCGAGTGGAATGGAATGGAAAGCAATGGATTGGAATGCAATAGAATGGAATTGAATCAACCCGAGTGGAATGGAATGAAATGGAATGGAATGGAACGGAATGGAATGGAATGGAATGGAATGCAGGGAATTCAATCAACTCGAGCGGAATGGAAAGGAATGGAATAGAATGCAATGGAATGGAATGGAATCAACACGAGTGGAATGTAATGGAATGAAATAGAATGGAATGGAATGGAATGGAATGGATTGAAATGGAATGGAATCAACCCGAGTGGAAGGGAACAGAATGTAATGGAATGGAATGGAAAGGAATAGAATGGAATGGAATCAACCTGAGTGGAATGGAATGGAAAGGAATGAAAAAGAACGGAATGCAATGGAATGGAAAGGAATCAACCCGAGTGGAGTGGAATGGAATGGTATGGAATGGAATGAAATGGAGTGAACCAGAGTGGAATGGAATGGAATGGAATGGAATGGAATGGAATGGAATCTACCATAGTGGAATGGAATGGAATGGAATGGAATGGAATGGAATAGAATGGAATTGAATCAACTGAAATGGAATGGAATGAAGTGGAATGGAATCAACCAGAGTGGAATGGAGTGGGATGGAATGGAATTGAATGGAATTGAATGGAATGGAATGGAATCAACCTGAGTGGAATGGATTGGAATGGAATGGAATGGAGTGATGTGGAGTGGAATGGAATGGATTGTAATGGAATGGAAGGAAACGGAATGGAATGGTGTGGAATGGAATGGAATAGAATGAAATTGAATCAACCCGAGTGGCATGGAATGGAATGGAATGGAGTGGAACTGAATGGAACGGAATGGAAAGGAATAGAATGGAATTGAAACAACCCGATGGAATGTAATAGAACGGAATAGAATAGAATGGAATGAAATGGAGGGGAATGGAATTGAATGGAATGGAATGGAATTGAATCTACCTGAGTGGAAGGGAATGAAATGGAATGGAATGGAATGGAAAAAATGGAATGGAATGGAACAGAATGGAATTGAATAAACCCGAATGGAATGGGATGGAATGAAATGGAATGGAATGGAATGGAATAGAATGAAATTGAACCAATTGAATGGAATGGAATGGTATGGTATGGTATGGAATGGAATAGAATGGAATTGAATCAATACGAGCGGAGTGGTTTGGAATGGAATGGAATGGAATGTAATGGAATGGGATGGAATTGAATCAATCCGAGTGCAATGGAATGGAGTGGACGGGAATGAAATGGAATGGAATGGAATGGAGTGGAGTGGAATGGAATGGAACGGAACAGAATGGAGTGGAATGGAAAGGAATGGAATGGAATGGAGTGGAAGGGAATGGAATTGAATCAACCAGAGTGGTATGGAATGGAATGGAATGGAATGGAATGGAATTGACTGGAAACGAATGGAGTGGAATGGAATGGAATCGAATTGAATCAACACTAGTTGAATGGAATGGAATGGAATGGAATGGAATTGAATGAACCCGAATGGAATGGAATGGAATGGAATGGAATGGAATGGAATGGAATGGAATGGAATGGAATAGAATGGAATTGAATCAACCGCAGTGGAATGGAATGGAATGGAATGAAATGGAATGGAATGGAATGGAATGGCATGGATTGGAATGGAATGGAAAGGAATGCAATAGAATTCAATCAACCGAAGTGCAATGGAAAGGAATGGAATAGAATGGAATGGAATGGAATGGAATGGAACGGAATGAAATGGAATGGAATGGAATGCAACGGAATGGAATGAAATGGAATGGATTGGAATGGAATGAAATGGAATGCAATGGAATGGAATGAAATGGAATGGGATGCAATGCAATGGAATGGAATGAAATGGAATGGAATGGAATGAAATGGAATGGGATGGAATGCAATGGAATGGAATGAAATGGAATGGAATGGAATGAAATGGAATGGAATGGAATGAAATGGAATGCAATGGAATGGAATGGAATGAAATGGAATGGAATGGAATGGAATGAAATGGAATGGGATGGAATGCAATGGAATGGAATGGAATGGAATGGAATAGAATGGAATTGAATAAACCCGAGTGGAATGGCATGGAATGAAATGGAATGAAATGGAATGGAATGGAATGGAATAGAATGAAATTGAACCAATTGAATGGAATGGAATGGAATGGAATGGAATGGTATCGTATGGAATGGAATAGAATGGAATTGAATCAATAGGAGCGGAGTGGAATGGAATGGAAAGGAATGTAATGGAATGGGATGGAATTTAATCAATCTGAGTGCAATGGAATGGAGTGGAAGGGAATGAAATGGAATGGAATGGATTGGAGTGGAGTGGAATGGAATGGAATGGAATGGAATGGAATAGAATGGAATTGAATCAACCGCAGTGGAATGGAATGGAATGGAATGGAATGGAATGGAATGGAATGGCATGGATTGGAATGGAATGGAAAGGAATGCAATAGAATTCAATCAACCGAAGTGCAATGGAAAGGAATGGAATAGAATGGAATGGAATGGAATGGAATGGAACGGAATGAAATGGAATGGAATGGAATGCAACGGAATGGAATGAAATGGAATGGATTGGAATGGAATGAAATGGAATGCAATGGAATGGAATGAAATGGAATGGGATGCAATGCAATGGAATGGAATGAAATGGAATGGAATGGAACGAAATGGAATGGGATGGAATGCAATGGAATGGAATGAAATGGAATGGAATGGAATGAAATGGAATGGAATGGAATGAAATGGAATGGAATGGAATGAAATGGAATGCAATGGAATGGAATGGAATGGAATGGAATGAAATGGAATGGGATGGAATGCAATGGAATGGAATGGAATGGAATGGAATGGAATGGAATAGAATGGAATTGAATAAACCCGAGTGGAATGGCATGGAATGAAATGGAATGAAATGGAATGGAATGGAATGGAATAGAATGAAATTGAACCAATTGAATGGAATGGAATGGAATGGAATGGAATGGTATCGTATGGAATGGAATAGAATGGAATTGAATCAATAGGAGCGGAGTGGAATGGAATGGAAAGGAATGTAATGGAATGGGATGGAATTTAATCAATCTGAGTGCAATGGAATGGAGTGGACGGGAATGAAATGGAATGGAATGGATTGGAGTGGAGTGGAATGGAATGGAATGGAATGGAATGGAATAGAATACAATGGAATTGAATCAACTGGAATGGAATGGAATGGAATGGAATGGAAGGGAATGGAGTGGAATGGAATGGAATTGAATCAACCCGAGTGGTATGGAATGGAATGGAATGGAATGGAATGGAATGGAATGAAATGGAATTGAATCGACTGGAAAGGAATGGAATGGAATGGAATGGAATGAACCCGAATGGAATGGAATGGAATGGAGTGGAGTGGAATGCAATGGAATGGAATGGAATGGAATAGAATGGAATTGAATCAACCCCAGTGGAATGGAATGGAATGGAACGGAATGGAATGGAATGGAATGGAATGGATTGGAATGGAATGGAAAGGAATGCAATAGAATTCAATCAACCAAAGTGGAATGGAAAGGAATGGAATAGAATGGAATGGAATGGAATGGAATCAACCCGAGGAGAATGTTTGGAATGGAATGGAATGGAAAGGAATGGAATGCAATGGAATGGAATGGAATGGAATGAAATGGAATGGAATGCAATGGAATGGAATGAAATGGAATGAAATGGAATGGAATGGGATGGAATGAAATGGAATGGGATGGAATGCAATGGAATGGAATGGAATGGAATGAAATGGAACGGAATGGAATAGAATGGAATGGAATGGAATGGAATGGAATGAAATGGAATGAAATGGAATGGAATGGAATGAAATGGAATGGAATGGAATGGAAAGGAATGAAATGGAATGGAATGGAATGGAATGGAATGAAATGGAATGGAATGGAATGGAAGGAAATGGAATGGAATGGAATGAAATGGAATGAAATGGAATGGAATGGAATGGAATGGAATGGAATGGAATGGAATGAAATGGAATGGAATGGAATGGAATGGAATGGAATGGAATGGAATGGAATGGAATAGAATGGAGTGAAATGGAATGGAATGGAATGAAATGGAATGGAATGGAATGAAATGGAATGGAATGAAATGGAGTGGAATGGAATGGCATGGAATGGAATGGAATGGAATGGAATGGAATGGAATAGTATAGAATTGAGTCAACCCAAGTGGAATGGAATGGAATCGAACATAATGTAATGGAATGGAATGAAATGGAATGGAATGGAATAGAATGGAATGGAATCATCCCAAGTGGAATAGATTGGAATGGAATGGATTGGAATGGAATGGAGTGGAATGGAATGGGATGGAATGGAATGGAATAAAATGGAATTGAATCCACTGGAATGGACTGGAATGGAATGGAATGGAATTGAATCAACCCGAGCGGAATGGAATGGAATAGAATGGAATGGAATGGAATGGAATGGAATGGAATGGAATGGAATGAAATGGAATGGAATGGAATAGAAAGGTATTGAAGTAACCTGAGTGAAATGGAATGGAATGGAATGGAATGGAATGGAATGGAATGGAAAGGAATAGAATGGAATGGAATGGAATGGAATCAACCCGAGTGGAATGGAATGGAAAGGGATGGAATAGATCGGAATGGAATGGAATGGAAAGGAATAAACCCAAGTGGAGTGGAATGGACTGCAGTGGTATGGAATGGAATGGAATGGAATGGAATAAACCCGAGTGGAATGGAATGGAATGGAATAGAATGGAATGGAATGGAATGGAACAGAATGTCATTGAATCAACCCGAATGGAATGGAATGGAATGGAATGGAATGGAATGGAACGGAATGGAGTAGAATGGAAATGAATGAACTGGAATGGAATTGAATGGAATTGAATAGAATGGAATTGAATGAATTGGAATGGAATGGAATGGAATAGAATGGATTGGAATGGAATGGAATGGAATCGGATAAACTCGAGTAGAATGGAATGGAATGGAGTGGAATTGATTGGAATGGAATGGCATGGAATGGAATGGGAAAGAATGGAATTGAATCAACTGGAATGGAATGGAATGGGATGAGATGGAATGGCATGGAATGGAATGGAATAGAACGGAATAGAATCAACTGGCATGGAATGGAATGGAATGGAATGCAATGGAAAGAAATGTAATGGAAACAACTGGAATTGAATGGAATTTAATCAATAAGAATGGAATGGAACGAAATGGAATGGAATGGAAAGTAATTGAATCAACCGGAGTGGAATAGAATGGGATGGAATTGAATGGAATGGTAATGAATTGAATGGAATGGAATAGAATGGAATTGAGTCAACCTGACTGGAATGGAATGGAAATGAATGGAGTAGACTGGAATTGAATCAACCCGAGTGTAATGGAATGGAATGCAATGGAATTGAAACAACTGGAATGGAATGGAATGGAATCGAATGTAATGTAATGGAAAGGAATGGATTGGAATGGAATGGAATGGAATGGAATGGAATCAACCTGAGTGGAACGGAATGGAATGGAATAGAATGGAATTGAATAAACCCAAGTGGAATGGAATGGAATGAAATGGTTGGAATGCAATGGAATAGAATGAAATTGTACCAATTGGAATGGAATGGAATGGAATGGAATGGAATGGAATGGAATGAAATGGAATGGAATGGAATGAAATGGAATGGTATGGAATGCAATCAAATGTAATTGAATGGAATGGAATCAACCCTAGTGGAATGGAGTGGAACGGAATGGAATTAACCGGAATGGAATGGAATGGAGTGGAATGGAATGGAATGGAATGGAATGGAACACAATGGAATTGAATCAACCCGAGTGTAATGGAATGGAAGGGAATGGAATGGAATGGGAGTGAAATGCAGTAGAATGTAATTGAATTAACCGGAGTGTAATGGAATGGAATAGAAGGGAATGGAATGGAATGGAATGGAATGGAATGGAATGGAATGGAATGCATTAGAATGTTATGGAATCCACTCTTTCAAAATGGAATGGAATTGAATGGAATGCAATAGAATGGAATGGAATCCACTCGAGTGGAATGGAATGGAATGGAATGGAGTGAAATGCAATAGAATGGAATTGAATCAACCCGAGTGGAAATGAATGGAAAGGAATGGAATGGAGTGAAACCCAATAGAATGGAAATGAATCAACCCCAGTGGAATGGAATGGAATGGAATGGAATGGATTGGAATGGAAAGGAATAGAATGGAATTGAATCAACCCGAGTGGAATGGAATGAAATGGAATGGAATGGAATGAAATGGAAAGGGATGGAATTGAATCAACTGGAATGGAATGGAATGGAATCAACCAGAGTGGAATGGAATTGAATAGAATTTAAATGGAATGGAATGGAATGGAATAGAACAGAATTGAATCAACTGAAATGGAATGGAATGGAATGCAATGGAATTGAATTAACCGGAGTGGAATGGAGTGGAATGGAATGGGATGGAATGGAATTGAATGGAATTGAATGGAATGGAATCAACCTGAGTGGAATGGATTGGAATGGAATGGAATGGAGTGATGTGGAGTTGAATGTAATGGAGTGGAGAAGAATGGATTGGTTTGGAGTGGTTTGGAGTGGACTACATTGGAATGGAGTGGAAAGGAGTGTAATGGAGTGGAGAGGAGTTGAGTGGATTGGAGTGGAATGGAGTGTCATGGAGTGGAGTGGATTGGAGTGGAGTGGAATAGAGTGGAGAGGAGTGTAATGGAGTGGAGTCGAGCGGAATAGAGTGGAAAGGAATGGAGTGGAACGGAATGGAATGGAGTGGAACGGAATTGAATGGAGTGGAATCAAATGGAATGGAAGGAAATGGAGTGAAATGGAGTGGAGTGTAGTGGAATGGGATGGAATGGAGTAGAATAGAATGGAATGCAGTGGTGTGAAACAGTGGAATTGAGTGGAGAGTAGTGGAATGGAATGGAGAGGAGAGGAGTGGAGTGGAGTGGAATATAGTGTAATAGAGGAGAAAGGAATGGAATGGAGTGCAGTGGAATGGAATGGAGTGGAATGGAATGGAATGGAGTGCAATCGAGTTGAATGGAGTGGAATGGAGTGGAGTGTAGTGGAATATAATATAAAGTAGTGGAAAGGAGTGGAATGGAGTGGAGAAGAATGGAATGGAATGGGGTGCAATGGAGTGGAATGGAATGGAGTGAAGTGGAGTGGAATGGAATTGAATGGAGTGGAATAGAATGGAATGGAATGGAGTGGACTGGAGTGGAATGGTGTGGAGTGGTGTGGAATGGAGTGGAGTGGAATGGAGTGGAATTGGGTGGAGTGGAATGGAATGGGTTAGAGTGGAATGGAATGGACAGGAATGGAATGGAACGTTGTGGAGTTGAATGGAGTGGAGTGGAATGGAATGCAGTGGATTGGAATGGAATGGAACTGAAAGGAATGGAATGGAGTGGAATGGAATGGGAAGGAGTGGAGTAGAATGGAGTGGAGTGGAATGAAATGGAATGGAGTGGAATGGAATGCTGTTGAATAGAATTGAATTGAGTGGCATGGAGTGGAATGGAGTGTAGTGGTGTGGAATGTAATGGAGTGTACTGGAATACAATGGAATTGATTGGACTGGAATGCAGTGGAATGGCGTGGAGTGGAGTGGAGTTGAGTGGATTGGAATGGAATGGAATGCAGTGGGATGGAATGGAATGGACGGGAATGGAATGGAGTGGAGTGGCATGGAGTAGAATGGTTTGTAGTGGACTGGAGTGGAATGGAGTGGGATGGAAAGGAATGGAGTGGATTCGAATTGACTGGAGTGGAGTGGAGCACAGTGGAATGGAGTGTAGTGGAATGTAGTGGAGTGTAGTGGAATGTAGTTGAGTGCAGTGGAATGGAGTGGAGTGGAGTGGAATGGAATTGACTGGCGTGGAGTTGAAAGGAGTGGAGTGGAATGGAATGAAATGGAGTGGAGTGGAATGCAGTGGATTGGAGTGGAATGGATTTCAGTGGAGTGTAATGGAGTGGAGAGGAGTGGAATGGAGTGTAGTGTAGTGGAGTGCAGGAGAAGTAAGTGGACTGGAATGGAGTGGAGTGGAGTGGAATGGAAAGAAGTAGAGTGGCGTTTAATGGAGTGGAGTGGAGTGAAAAGGAATGGAGTGGACTGGAATGGAGTAGATTGGAGTGGAATGGAGTGGAGTGAGAGTAATGGAGTGGAGAGTAATGGAGTGGAGAGGAGTGGAATGGAGTGGAGTCGAGTGGAGTGGAGTGGAATGGATTGGAGTGGAATAGAATGGAATAGAATAGACTGAAGTGGAGTGGAAGGAATGGAATGGAATGCCAGGGAATGGAATGGAATGCCATGGAATGGAATGGAATGCCATGGAATGGAATGGAATGCCATGGAATGGAATGGAATGGAGTTCAATGGACTGGAGTGGAATGGAATGGAAAGAAATGGCAGGGAATGGAATGGAATGGAGTGTAGGGCAGTGGAGTGGATTAGAATGGAGAGGAATGAAATGGAGTGGAAAGGAGTAGAAAGTAGAGGAGTGGAATAGAATGTAGTGGAGTGTAATAGAAAGCAGTGGGATGGAATGGAATGGAATGGAGTGGAGTGGAATGGAGGGCAGTGGAATGGAGTGGAGTGGAGTGTAATGGATTGGAGTGGAATGGACTGGAATGGAATAGAGTAGAATGAAATTGAGTGGAGAGGAATGGAGTGGAGTGGAATGGAAAGGAGTTAAGTGGAGTGGAATGGAGTGGAGTGGAATGGAGTGGAGTGCAGTGGAGTGGTGTGGAATTGAAAGGAGTGGAGTAGAGTGCAATGGAATTTAATGGAGTGGAATGGAATAGAGTGGGGTGGATTGGAATGGTGTGGAATGGAATGGATTGGAATGGAATGGAATAGAGTGGAGTGCAGTGGAGTGGAGATGAGTGGAATATGGTTGAGGGGAGTGGAGTGGACCGGAGTGGAATGGAATGTAGTGGAATGGAGTGGAGTGAAGTGGAGTGGAATGGAATGGAAAGCAGTGGAATGGAATGGAAATCAGTGGAATGGAATGGAATGGAGTGGAATTGAGTGGAGTGGAATTAAATGGGTTAGAGTGGAATGGAATGAACAGGAATGTAATGGAATGTTGTGGAGTTGAATGAAGTGGAGTGGAATGGAGTGGAGTGTAATGGAACGGAATGGAGTGGAATGGAATGGATTGTTATGGAGTGGAGTGGAATGGAAAGGAATGGAATGGAATGGATTGGAGTGGACTGGAGTGGATTGGAATAGAATGGAATGCAATGGAGTGGACTGTAGTAGATTGGAGAGGCATGGTGTGGAATGGAATAGAGTGGAATGGAATGGCCTGAGATGGAATGGAATGGAGTGGGGTGAAGTGGAGTGGAATGGAGTGGAATAGAGTGGAGGGGAATAGAATGGAGTGGAGTGGAGTGGAAAGGAGTGGAGTGGAGTGGGCTGCTGTGGAATGGAGTGGAGTGGAGTGAAATGGAATAGAATGTAGTGGAATGGAATGGAGTGGATTGGATTGGAATAGAGTGGAATGGAATGGATTGGAATGGAATGGAATAGAGTGGTGTGTAGTGGAGTGGAGAGGAGTGGAATGGAGTTGAGTGGAGTGGACTGCAGTGGAATGGAATGGATTGGAATGGAGTGGATTGGAATGGATTGGAATCAAATGGAAAGGAGTGGAGTGGAGGGGAATGGAGTGGAGTGGAGTGGAATGGATTGGAATGGAATGGAGTTGAATGGATTGGAATGGAGTTGAGTGGAATAGAATGCAGTGGAATGGAATGGAATGGAAGGGAGTGGAATGGAGTGGAGTGGAATGGAATGCAGTGGAATGGAATTGAATGGAGTGGCATCGAGTGGAATGGAGTGTAGTGGTTTGGAATGTAATGGAGTTGATTGGAATGCAATGGAATTGACAGGAGTGAAATGGAGTGGAATGGGGTGGAGTGGAGTTGAGTGGATTGGAATGGAATGGAATGCAGTGAGATGGAATGGAATGGATTGGGATCGAATGGAGTAGAGGGGCATGGAGTAGAATGGTGTGTATTGGAATGGAGTGGAGTGGAGGTAGACGCAAAGGAATGGATTGGATTGGAATTGACTGGAGTGGAATGAAGCAGAGTGGAATGGAGTGTAGTGGTATGGAGTGGAGTGCAGTGGAATGGAGTGGAGTGGAGTGGAATGGAATGGAGTGGATTGGGGTTGAAAGGAGTGGAGTGGAGTTGAATGTAATGGAGTGGAGTGGAATGGAGTGGATTGGAGTGGAATGGGTTTTAGTGGAGTGGAATGGAGTGGAGTGGAATGGAGTGCAGTAGAAAGAAGTGGAGTGGAATGGAAAGTAGTAGAGTGGAGTTGAATGGAGTGGAGTGGAGTAAAATGGAATGGAGTA
Organism: Pan troglodytes; assembly: GCF_028858775.2. NCBI lineage: Eukaryota > Metazoa > Chordata > Mammalia > Primates > Hominidae > Pan > Pan troglodytes. The sequence continues at coordinate 9,618,084 of NC_072412.2, forward strand.
GATATGAGTGGAATGGAGTGGAGTGGGAGGAATGGAGTGGACAGGAGTGGAATGGAGTGGAGTCGAATGGAGTGTAGCTGAATGGAGTGGAGTTATTGGAGCAGAATGGATTGGAGTGGAGTGGAATGGAATGGAAAGGAATGCAGTGGAATGGAAAGGAAAGGAATAGAAAGGAAAGGAATAGAAAGGAATGGAGTGGTGTGGAATGGAGTAGAATTGAATGGAGTGGAGTGGAATGCAGTAGAGTGGAGACGACTGGAATTGAATGGAGTTTAATGGAGTGGAATGGAGTGGAGCGAAATGGAATAGAGTTGAGTGGAATGTAACGTCCTGGAGTGGAATGGAGTGGAGTTGAATGGAGTGGAATGAAATGAAATGGAGTTGAATGGAATTGAATGGAATGGAGAGGAGTGGAGTGGAGTGGAGAGTAGTGGAGTGTTGTGGAGTGGGGTTAAATAGAATGGAGTGGAACAGAGTGGAATGGAGTGGAGGGGAATGGAATGGATTAGTGTGGGCTGGAATGGACTAGAAAGGAATGGAATTTAATGGAATGGAGTGGAGTGTAGTGGAGTGGAGAGTAGTGGAGTGTTGTGGAGTGGGGTTAAATAGAAGGGAGTGGAATAGAGTGGAAAGGAGTGGAGGGGAATGGAATTTATTAGAGTGGGCTGGAATGGACTAGAAAGGAATGGAATGGAATGGAATGGATTTGAATGGATTGAAATGGAATGGAATGGAATGGAATGGAACGGAGTAGAGTTGAATGGAGTGGAGTGTAATGAAATTGAGTGGAGTGGAATGGAGTGGAGTGGAATGGAGGGGATTGGAGTGGTTTGGAGTGGAGTGGAGTGGAATGGAGTGGAGAGGAGTGTAAAGGAGTGGATTGGAGTGGAGTTGAGTGGAGTGGAGTGGAATGGAGTGTCATGGAGTGGAGTGGATTGGAGTGGATTGGAGTGAAGTGGAATGGAGTAGAGAGGACTGTAATGGAGTGGAATGGAGTGGAGAGGAGTGTAATGGAGTGGTATGGAACGCAATAAAGTGGAAAGGATTGGAGTGGAATGGAATGGAATGGAGTGGAATCACATGGAATGGAAGGGAATGGAGTGGAATGGAATGGAATGCAGTGGTGTGTAATAGTGGAATTGAGTGGAGAGTAGTGGAAAGCAATGGAGTGGAGTGGAGAGGAGTGGAGTGGAATATAACATAATTGAGTAGAAAGGAGTGGAATGGAGTGGAGTGGAATGGAATGGAGTGGAATGGAATGGAATGGAGTGCAATGGAGTGGAATGGAATGGAATGGAGTGCAATGGATTGGAATGGAGTGGAATGGAGTGGAGTGGAGTGGAATATAATATAATGCAGTGGAAAGGAGTGGAATGGAGTGGAGTGGAATGGAATGGAATGCAGTGGAATGGAGTGTAATGGAGTGGAATGGAATGGAGTGGAATGGAATGGAGTGGACAGGAGTGGAATGGTGTGGTGTGGAGTGGAACTGAATCGAGTGGAATGGAGTGTAATTGAGTGGAGTGGAATGGAATGGAGTAGTGTGGAATGGAATGGACAGGAATGGAATGGAATGGAATGTCGTGGAGTTGAATGGAGTGGAGTGGAATGGAGTGGCATGGGGTAAAGTTTAATGGTATGGAATGGAATGGAATGGAATGGAATGCAGTGGAATGGAATGGAATGGAATCGAATGGAATGGAGTGGAGTGGATTGGAGTGGAGTGGAGTGGAGCAGAATGCAATGGAGTGGAGTAGAGTGCATTGGAGTGGCATGGAGTGGAATGGAAAGGAGTTGAGAGGAATGGAGTGGAATGGAATAGAGTGGAATGGCATGGAATGGCCTGGGTTGAAATAGATTGGAGTGGAGAGGAGTGGAATGGAGTGGAATGGAGTGGATTGGAGTGGAGTGGAGTGGAGTGGTGTGGAATGGAGTGGAGTGGAGTGGAGTGAAATGGAATTGAATGGAGTGGAATGGAATGGAGTGGAGTGTATTGGAATAGAGTGGAATGGAATGGATTGAAATGGAATGGAATGGAGTGGTGTGTGTTGGAGTGGCGAGGAGTGGAATGGAGTTGAGTGGAGTGGAGTTGACTGGAGTGGAATGGAATGGAGTGGAATAGAATGGAATGGAATAATTTGGAGTGGAGTGGAATGGAATGAAGTGGAGTGGAACGGAATGGAGCGGAATGGAAGGGAATGTAATGGAATTTTGTCTAGTGGATTGGAATAGAATTGAATGGAATGGAATGGAATGGAGTGGAATGAAATGGAATGCCATGGAATTCAATGGCGTGGAATGAAGTGGCGTGGAACGGAATGGAAAGCAATGGCATGGAATAGAATGGAATGGAATGGACGGCAGTGGAGTGGAGTGGAATGAAAGGAGTGGAATGGATTGGTAAAAAGGGTAGTGGAATAGAATGTAGTGGAGTGCAATGGAATGCAGTGGAACGTAAAGGAATGGAATGGAATGGGGTGGAATGGATTGTAGTGAAATGGAGTGCAGTGGAGTGGAATGGAATGGAGTGAAAGGGAGTGGAATGGAATGGAGGGGAATGGAGTGGAATGGAGTGGAGTGGAATGGAAAGGAATGGTGTGGAATGGAATGGAATGGAATTGAATGGAGTGGAATGGAATGCAGTGGTGTGTAATGGAGTGGAATTGAGTGGAGTGTAGTGGAATGGAATGGAGTGGAGTGGAGTGGAATGGAATATATTGGAGTGGGAAGGAGTGGAATGGATTGCAGTGGAATTGAATGGAGTGGAATGGAATGGAATGGAGTGGAATAGAGTGTAATGGAGGGGAGTGGAATGGAATGGAATGGAATGGAATGGAATGGAGTGGAGTGGTGTGGTGTGGATTGGAACTGAATCGAGTGGAATGGAGTGTAATTGAGTGTAGTGGAATGGAATGGAGTAGTGTGGAATGGAGTGGACAGTAATGGAATGGAATGGAATGTCGTGGAGTTGAATGGAGTGGAGTGGAATGGAGTGGCATGGGGTGAAAAGTAATGGTATGGAATGGAGTGGAATGGAATGTAATGGAATGGAGTGGAATGGAATGGAATGGAATGGAGTGGAATGGAATCAAATGGAATGGAGTGGAGTGGAGTGGAGTGGAGTGGACTGGAGCGGAATGCAATGGAATGGAGTAGAGTGGATTGGAGTGGCGTGGAGTGGAATGCAATGGAGTCGAGAGGAATGGAGTGGAATGGAATAGAGTGGAATAGAATGGAATGGCCTGGGTTGGAATGGATTGGAGTGGAGCGCAGTGGAGTGGAATGGAGTAGAGTGGAGTGTATTGGAGTGGAGTGGTGTGGAATGGAGTGGAGTGGAGTGGTGTGGAACGGAGTGGAGTGGAGTGAAATGGAATTGAATGGAGTGGAATGGAATGGAGTGGAGTGTATTGGAATAGAATGGAATGGATTGGAATGGAATGGAATGGATTGGAATGGAATGGAATGGAGTGGTGTGTATTGGAGTGTAGAGTAGTGGAATGGAGTGGAGTGGAGTGGACTGGAGTGGAACGGAATGTAGTGGAATTGATTGTAATGGAGTAGAATGGAATGGATTGGAATGGAATGGAATGCAGTGGAATGCAGTGGAGTGGAGTGAAATGGAGTGGAGTGGAGTGGAGTGGAATGGAGTGGAATGGAATGGAGTGGAATGGAATGGAGTGGAATGGAGTGGACTGGAATGGAATGGAGTGGAATGGAGTGGAGTGGAGTGGAGTGGAGTGGAGTGGATTGGAGTTGAGACGAGTGGAGTGGAATGGAATGGAATGGAATAGAATGGAATGTAATGGGATATAATGGTGAAATGAAATGTGAGCTGAGATTGTGCCACTGCACTCCGTCCTGGGTGACAGAGTGAGATCCTGTCTAAGGAAAGGAATTGAAGGGATTAGAGTGGAATGGAATGGAATGGAATGAAAATGAATGGAATGGAATGGAGTGTAGTGGTTTGGAGAGGAGTGGATTGGAGTGGAATGAAGAGGAATGGAATGTAATGTAATGGAAAGGAATGCAGTGGAGTAGAGTGGAGTAGAGTGGTTTGGAATAGAATGAAATGGAATTGAATTTAACGAAATGGAATGGAATGGAATTGAATGGAATGGAATGGAGTGGAATGGAATGAAACGGTCAAATGAAATGTGGGCTGAGATTGTGCCACTGCACTCCAGCCTGGGTGATGGAGTGAGATCCTGACGAAATAAAATGGAATGGAATGGATTGGAAAGAAATGGAATGGAATGGAATGGAATGGAATGGAGTGGAGTGGAGTGGAATGGAATGGAATGGAATGGAATGGAATGGAATGGAATGGAGTGGAGTGGAATGGAATGGAATGGAATGGAATGGAATGGAGTGGAGTGGAGTGGAATGGAATGGAATGGAATGGAATGGAATGGAGTGGAATGGAATGGAATGGAATGGAGTGGAGTGGAATGGAATGGAATGGAATGGAATGGAATGGAATGGAATGGAATGGAATGGAATGGAGTGGAATGGAATGGAATGGAATGCAGTGGAGTGGAGTGAAGTGGAGTGCAGAATTCCTCAATAAAATACTATCAAACCGAATCCAGCAGCAAATCAAAAAGCTTATCCACCATGATCAAATCTGCTGCATCCCTGGGATGCAAGGCTGGCTCAACATACACAAATCAATAAATATAATCCATCATATAAACAGAACCAACGACAAAAAATATATGATTATCTCAATAGATGCAGAAAAGGCCTTTGACAATATTCAACAACTTTCATGCTAAAAACTCTCAATAAATTAGATATTGATGGGACGTATCTCAAAATAATAAGAGCTATTTATGACAAACCCACAGCCAATATCATACTTAATGGGCAAAACCTGGAAGCATTCCCTTTGAAAATCTCAGTTACGTTTCTTTTGGATATGTGTGTGAGGAAAGGGTACCTACAAACTACCCTTTTAGTTAAATGCCAAATACAATAAATATTAATACCTACAGTCCTCATGTTGTACATTATATCCCTCAACGTGTTAATTCTACATATCTACAACTTTGCATCCTTTGAATTCTGTATCTCCATTTTCTCTTCTCACCCCCAGCCCCTGGTAACCACTGTTTTATACTCTATCTCTGTGTATTTAAGTTTTTGTTGTTTTTGTCCTGAGAAGTTTGTTGGGACTTTCAGCTAGGAGATAATATGTTCTGAGTCTTGGGTATCTCAAATGATAGCAGGTAAGAAGTTTTACTTGTCTGGAGAGCAGAGTGCCAGTGCATAATTTTATGCAGAAGAGGGAATAAAGAGAATTCTCTACAATTTGAATCAGAAATATGGCTCATATTTTTATGTACAACAATCTCTAAGGCTTCTTGGAAAGGAACTAGCTGCCTGATTTTTTTCATTTGAATCCACTAATACATGAAGAGGATGATTCTCCCATACCAACCACGAGAATGATATCTGTAGAATCAAAAGTTGAAATCCTATTATCCTAGAACTTTTTTCAGAAAACTTGAACATGTATTGAAATGTCATGCTGGTCATATATTTTATAGCAATGAGGAATTTACTTATTATATACTTTAGCTTTTTAGCCCTTTCCCTGCCACCAGAAATGTTTCTTTTGAATCCAATATGGTCCTCAGGGTTTAAGAATGTTAAGGAATGTATAGGGGTTTCTTTTTTCTTCTCCTTTTTTTTTTGTCAAGCTATTGTATATTTTTACTTTACCTGTTTGGGTATGTAGTTACTATTTGTTTGGACTCTCATACCAGAAAAAAAAAATCATAGTGAATTTTACATGTACGGAGTCTACATTAATCTGTACAAACTGACAAGTTTAGAATATCAAAGTCAACACTGTAAAAAATAAAGTGATATTTTGTCTGGTCTATCTCCTTGCAAATAAAACAACAATAAATTCTGTATTATTATGAAATATAAGAGCTTGAAAATTTTTCAAGTGCCTTGTATAGAATGGCCTTCGAATTCAAGGTATAAACTACAACAAAACACTTTCGAGATGTAGCTTGATTGAAGAGTGCATTCTTACTCATTTATATATTCTCTGCAATTTCTGATTCAAGATATTTCACAATTCTAAAGGAAAGCCAAAATAGGATAATAATTACAAAACAAAATAAAAAGTAATTGAGGAAGATAACTGAGCAACTTATTCTTGACAACTAGCTTTTTAACACACAGAAAAGTGCACTAAAAATACTGCCTAGTTGTTTAAGGTAGGCTGAGATCTGACTGTATCCCCTAAGTGAGTATAATAAAGAAAAAATTACCTTTGAGGGAGCACAGTGGTTAAATTTAAAAGATTTATTGTTTAACCTCAGGAAGACTTTCAGTAACTTTTTAGAAAATGTATACATTTAATGGAAGACATGCTATGCTTCTTGTAAGAATTTGTTCCAAGTCACTGTGTATAATTAATGGCTTGTCTACATATTTTTTCAATAAAACTGTTCATGCAGAACTTTAAGTAGGCACTTTCAGTACCAGAATGAATGCATCTTTGTGAAGATACCATTTATGTACCATAACATCCAAAGCATAATGAGGAGATTTTGATACACTGAAGATTTAGAACTGAGTTGGAAAACAAAACTTCAACATACTGTCTTGTCAGCACAAAGCAAATAAATTCATCACTGTAAGTTGAGATTTAAATTCACAAACTTATAAGCAATAAAATCAAAGTAATTTTATTATAAGTGTTTTGACACCAGATTATATGGGGTAAATAATTTACTTTCTAATCAAGCAATTGATATATATAAACCTGAAATAGAGAGTTTTGCCTTTTAATTAGATACATTGTTAAACAAAGAATGGTTGAAGCAGCAGTTGAGAATTATCTTTTTCTCTTTTTGCTGTTCTTACAAGGACAGTTTCTAGAATTGTTTTCAAAACAATAGAACAGAAAATTTCACTTACTCAATTTAACTTTTGTTAAAGTACTTTGCCAAAATTAGCAAACTATGAAAGGAAAGTTTGCCTTTTCAATATATATGTAAGTGGCAAGTAAAAGTTGTTCTTAAATCACGTGATCTCATAGAAATAACATGGGATAAAAAGAGTTCTGAAGGTGTTCAGGAAATGCCAATCCTAAATGGATTGCTTTGGTGTACTGATTACATCGAACTGAAAATATTTGAAAAACAACACATGCGGGACATGCTTTCGCTGCACTCCCTTTACGTTCCTCAAGAGAGATCCTCCAAAAGGAACTTTCAATACCAGAATGAATGTATTTTTGTAAAGATACCATTTATCTACCATAACATCCAAAGCATGATGAGGAGATTTTTATATACTGCAGATTTAGAACTGAATTGGAAAACAAAGCTTCAAGATACTGTCTTGTCAGCACAAAGACATTCATCTCCTTCCTAGGAGTTTCATCAGCCAGGGAAAATTGACTCCTCATATCACAGGAGACAAGACTAAGGGTCCATACCACACCAAGACAGACTGCCACAAACTATCATCTATTGTCCTAAGGGTCTGGTCATCTTTCCCAAAAGTCATTTGCTCCCCCCTAAGTTTCCTACATTCTTCCTCCTGCCTTCCCTATAAGCTCCCAAATCTCACTGGGGTTTTTTCTTGCTGGTGTTTTGTTTGTTTGTTTTTTGTTTTGTTTTTGATTCCACTTTTCTTTCCTGTGATTCCCCCATGCGTGTAATAAATGTGTATACCTTTTCTTCTTTTGACATGCCTGTTATCCATTTATTTCATAGACTCAGTTATCATACCTTCACAGGGTAGAGGGAAAGTTCTCCAAGTCCTACAGTTCCAAAAGAAAATAGCTAGTAACTGCAAATTCAAAAGTCCTATAAACTTAGAGACAAAGTTAACTTCTTATACGATATGTTCAGAAAGAAGAGGTGTGTTGCACACCAAGGGATATTTCCCTGGTCTTAGCTCCTAAGTTTCTCAGAGAAGAAGCAGTTACTACTACAGAAGTTAAACACCTGACTCCCAAATTATAAAAGCCTAAGTGTTGATTTTAAATCATTAATTGTCACCTGTGAATCATAAAGTCTGAACTCTTTAAATTGCAAACACACATATAAAAGGGATTCTTATACAAGGATCCATGAGTGGAACTGCAAAGTTTTGTCAAAATCTGTATATATGTTTTCTTTTTAAGGATCATAGATTTCAATATATGTTAAAAGATATCTGGAGCTAGTAAAGATTAATAACCATTTTCAGTTTCGTGCTGAAATTGGCAAATCATGGCTTTTCTCCCTCCAACACACCCCCTCCCGCCCCAGCACACCACTGGTTAATCTTTATTTTCAGGAGAGAAAAAGATGTTTCATACTAATAAAGGTAAATTATACACTTGTTTGTTTTATACTTTTCCACCTCTTAAGCTTCATATAAGTTTTAATAATATATAATTGAATACATTAACATTTAGATGTTAGTAAACTAATAACAAATGTTCATTATTTCTCTTGAGTAGAGGAATACAAATTTTGCACCCATTGTTGTATAGAATGATTTTAAAATGTCATTCAATCCCTTAGAAGTTTAAGATTTTTTTTCAAGAATTTATATATAAAATTTTTACTTAGAAACAGATAGCTCACAAAAAGTATGGGGTTTTTTTTCTATTATAACTAAACTATTCCACTCACCAAGATGCTGAGACATCCTACTTTCTGGTATTTTGAAATGAAAACAAAACACAAGAATGTGATGATGAAGCAAGTGAAAATTAAAAGGGTACAGACTTTAGAAGTATCATAAGCTAAAAATAAAGTGAAACAAATCTGTAAAGGAACCAAAAGCCCAGGCAGATATATTACAGTAAATTATGAGAAGCTAAAAAAATGAGGGGGTGACAAACAACAAAGTGAGAGTCTCTGATAAAGCCAAAACTATTTGAATGGCAGTCAACAAAACAGAAGAAAAAAATGACACTCATAACAAGGCAGAACTATGGAAATGCATCCCTGGGGGTAAGATAATAGAGTTGTGAATTAGTGGAGGCGAATCACCAATACTGGCCAACTAAAGCCCGCTAACATAATTCAAAGGATGGAGAAATTCTGTAGCTGAAGATAAAAAGTCTGAAATATATTATGGTATAGTCAAATGAGTGTCATTTCTAATATACACACTTATTTTTCAAGAGTTGATAATATGAAGTAAAAATTTAGTATGCAAAGTTCAAATTTTCCACTTGTTGAGTAATTCATTTTTATTAAATATTTTCCAACAATTAAACAAAAGTGGTAGCAGAACAGAGTAGACATTCTGAGCTTTCACTTTACAAAAGCTACACATAAATCTACATACTTTTTAAGGGTATAAACAAAGTCAGAGCCTGTGTGATATTTCAATAAACAATTGGAGAAAAATTTTATTTAAGAATAGATTATATACATATTGACCTCTTTGAGATCCTTATTTTTTTCTTGTTTGTGTGTGTGTGGACATATGTTTTCATTTCTTTTTTTAAATTATTATTATTATACATTAAGTTTTAGGGTACATGTGCAGAACGTGCAGGTTTCTTACATACATATACATGTGCCATGCTGTTGTGCTGAACCCATTAACTCGTCATTTAACATTAGGTATATCTTCTAATGCTATCCCTCCCCCCTCTCCCCACCCCACAACAGTCCCCAGTGTGTGATGTTCCCCTTCCTGTGTCCATGTGTTCTCATTGTTCAATTCCCACCTATGAGTGAGAACATGTGCTGTTTGGTTTTTTGTCCTTGTGATAGTTTGCTGAGAATGATGGTTTCCAGCTTCATCCATGTCCCTACAAAGGACATGAACTCATCATTTTTTATGGCTGCATAGTATTCCATGGTGTATATGTGCCACATTTTCTTAGTCCAGTCTATCATTGTTGGACATTTGGGTTGGTTCCAAGTCTTTGCTACTGTGAATAGTGCCACAACAAACATACGTGTGCATGTGTCTTTAGAGCAGCATGATTTATAATCCTTTGGGTATATACTCAGTAATGGAATGGCTGGGTCAAATGGTATTTATAGTTCTAGATCCCTGAGGAATCGCCACACCGACTTCCACAATGTTTGAACTAGTTTACAGTCCCATCAACAGTGTAAAAGTGTTCCTATTTCTCCACATCCTCTCCAGCACCTGTTGTTTCCTGACTTTTTAATGATCGCCATTCTAACTGGTGTGAGATGGTATCTCACTGTGGTTTTGGTTTGCATTTCTCTGATGGCCAGTGATGGTGAGCAGTTTTTCATGTGTTTTTTGGCTGCATAAATGTCTTCTTTTGAGAAGTGTCTGTTCATATCCTTTGCCCACTTTTTGATGGGGTTACTTTTTTCTTGTAAATTTGTTGGAGTTTATTGTAGATTCTGGATATTTGCCCTTTGTCAGATGAGTAGATTGCAAAATTTTTCTCCCATTCTGTAGGTTGCCCGTTCACTCTGATGGTGCTTTCTTTTGCTGTGCACAAGCTCTTTAGTTTAATTAGATCCCATTTATCAATTTTGTCTTTTGTTGCCATTGCTTTTGGTGTTTTAGACATGAAGTCCCTGCCCATGCCTATGTCCCGAATGGTATTGCCTAGTTTTTTTCTAGGGTTTTTTATGGTTTTAGGCCTAACATATATGTCTTTAATCCATCTTGAATTAATTTTTGTATAAGGTGTAAGGAAGGGATCCAGTTTCAGCTTTCTACATATGGCTAGCCAGTTTTCCCAGAACCATTTATTAAATAGGGAATCCTTTCCCTAGTTCTTGTTTTTGTCAGGTTTGTCAAAGATCAGATAGTTGTAGACATGTGGCATTATTTCTGAGGGCTCTGTTCTGTTCCATTGGCCTCTATCTCTCTTTTGGTACAAGTACCATGCTGTTTTGGTCACTGTAGCCTTGTAGTATAGTTTGAAGTCAGGCAGCGTGGTTCCTCCAGCTTTGTTCTTTTGGCTTAGGATTGACTTGGCAATGCAGGCTCTTTTTTCATTCCATATGAACTTTAAAGTAGTTTTTTCCAATTCTGTGAAGAAAGTCATTGGTAGCTTGATGGGGATGGCATTGAATCTATAAATTACCTTGGGCAGTATGGCCATTTTCACAATATTGATTCTTGCTCCCCATGAGCATGGAAGGTTCTTACATTTGTTTGTATCTTATTTCATTGAGCAGTGGTTTGTAGTTCTCCTTGAAGAGGTCTTTCACATCTCTTGTAAGTTGGATTTCTAGGTATTTTATTCTCTTTGAAGCAATTGAGATGCTTATTGTGAGAGTCAGTTCAGAATCTGGGGTTTTGTTTTGTGTTGTTTTGTTTTGTTTTGTTTTGTTTTGTTTTGTTCTGAGATGGAGTCTCTCTCCGTTACCAGGCTGGAGTACAGTGGCACAGTCGCGGCTCATGCAACCTCTGCCTCCCAGGTCCAAGTGATTCTCCTGCCTCAGCCTCCCAAGTAGCTGGGACTACAGGCACGTGCCACAATGCCCAGCTAACTTTTGTATTTTTTTTATTAGAGATGGGGTTTCGCCATGTTGGCCAGGATGGTCCCGATCTGTTGACCTTGTGATTTGCCTGCCTAAGCCTCTCAAAGTGCTGGGATCACAGACGTGAGCCACTGTGCCCAGCCCAGAATCTGGGTTTTAACCAGATTTGCCATTATAAAATGAAATGAAATGAAAACCACCTGTCAATATCTGTAGCAGTGTTATTGTTGGGGAGCATGCATGTTTGTTTGAGCTTATTTATACATACAGAGCTGTTTAGCTTAATATTTAAATTGAAAATTTTTAGTATTTTTAGAATGTTTTAGATACTTTGATGAATAAATTTTGTGTTAACAAACTACTATTAAAAAATTATACGTTATATATTTCTGAACACATTGGCAGATGTAAATGACAAAGTTATATTCACACAATCAGTTTTTCTTGCACAGAATTGACATTTTGTCAAAAAGTTAAAATCTTTGAAGTGTATTTTCTGTCCTCATCTTTCCCCTTTTGAGCATTTTTCCCCCTGGGTTGGTTATAAAATATTCCCTAACTTCAGGCATCTGATTAAATTTTGGGTTTTCTCCCTTCCTACCAACTCATATGGATTGGTAATGATCTGATAGAAGACAATTGCCAAAAATCAATCAAATATATTTTAAATTAAACTTCTCCAAGATAATATTCATTTTAATACTTCTTTAATTGCTGAGTGAGAAATAATTGTTCACTGACCCTTAAAATCCTAAAACTTAATCAGCTCACTGGAGTGGATGAATGTATATTTGTCCAGATGAGAATGCTTAAGGTCTACTTCAAGGAGTTCATAATAGTAAACATGTCCTTTTCTTCCATCAGAAGCTTCATCCTGGATCTTTTCATCCTTATTTATCTACTAGCTCTCCTTCTCCAAATACACTGACTTGGAACCCCAGTTTCAGTGGTGGACTGCATGGATTTGATTCTAAGCTATGCTATAATGAGAAAGTAGCTGTAACCCTATTCTCATTTTCTTCACATGTAATATAGAAATCATCATCAGACAATATACAGATAGGGGCAAGTTATTTCACAGATAATAATAGGTGAAAATGGAGAGTATGTGGGTGTAGACATGGCAAAGTGAGTTTAAATGGTTTCAGGAGTCTGTGGAAGTTGTCTTTGCATGATTCAATGTTCTCAGGGAAGCACAACCAAAAAGACATTGAGGATTTCTGGGGAAGTGTTAGGGATTAGAGACAGAATAAGATACAAAATTAGGTAAATTAGAGAGAGAATAGATTGGAGCATATGTAGTATTATTGATTGATAGGCAGCACTGAGATTCTCATTTTCAAGTGGGATATTTTTCAATTTGATCCATATAGCTAGTTGCTCAAATATATGTGGGGATTTGGTGGAAATTTGGATCTAACCAGGGTTATTTTCCTGGTTAGATTCAGCAAAGTGAAAGAGAAACAAGGAAGTTGAAGTTTCCTGGGAATGGTTGGCCATGGAATTTAGGCAGGAGAACAGGAAATAGAGTACATCAAGTTGGTAAGGGTCATTGTGAATATGATAAAATAATAGTTTGGAGGTCTCAGAGAGATTGAAAAATTTTATGTCAGCGTATGAAAGGGAATGATTAAAGGAGGAGCTCAGAGAATGGGATGAATGAAATTATGACTACAGAGAAGTTGCTATTATAAGTAACGATGATGCTTCACTCAGTCCGTCTGGAAGTGTGGTCCCTGTGCTAGCAACATCAGCATCACCTGGGAACTTACTAGAACTGCACATTCTCAGGTTACCCCCCCCAGATCTACCAAATCTGAAATTCCAATAGCAGGCCTCAGCAATCTCTTATTGTAACACAACTGTAGGCAATTTTGAGGCACACAGTAGTTAGCACAACTGGTCTAGGGTATGTCCTATTTGGTCTTCCTCCTCAGTTCACAGTACAGAGCTCCTAAAACTTGAAATTTCCTGATAGAGATGAGAGGACCATCCTTTACTAGTCATAAGTCCCTCTTAGCCATACCTGAGTTTATGCTATTGACATGACATGAGTGGTGGCTGGAGACCCGTATAGCTTCAGGGTTGGTGCTGGACATCAGAAACATGAAGGCATAACTAGATGGTTGAAACTGTCAGCCCTCTCCTCCATCACCTCTGAGGTGCTGGGAGGGTGATACAGTGACATACTTAGAGGTCATAAGGCAGCTTTGTGCCCCTTTTCACCATACCTGGCCCTATGTCTCTCTTCTATTTGACAGTTCCTGATTTGTATCAGACAGTAACTGTAAGCAAAGTGCTTTCTTGGGTTCTGTGCGCCATCTTAGCAAATTATAGAACCTGGGGAAGGAATCCATGGAAGTCCTAATTTATAGAGAGTTGGTCAGGAGTATGGGAGGCCCACAACTCCTCTCTAATGGTGGGGGCGCAGTCTTGTGGGCCTGAACCCTGAACTTTTGGGATCTGATGCTATCTCCAGATAGATAGTCTCAGGATTGAATTGAATTGTAGGACACCATTTGGTGTCCTGAGAGTTGAAGAATTGATTGGGGTGAGACTAAATCCACAAATTTGATCTCAGAAGTTTGAGTAGAAATATTTCTGTTGGAAAACATTATCATTAGATCAAAGGTGTTCATAGAACTGAGAGATCAAAATGGCAAAGGGTCATCTATGATTACACATTGTTGACATAAACTAGAATTAAGACAAGAGTATGTAAAAGAGAGTTACATTGAGCCAGGGATAAAAATAGTCAATCAATTGATTGATTAGAATTTAGTAAATGCCATTTTTTAAAAAATTAATCTTTACTTAATTAATGGAGATACTTATCTCCATTTTGACTTTAAATTTATAATTAAAAAATTGCAATTTTATCTACTTTCCATAAAAGGAAACTGAAAAGCAATAGTAAAATGCTTCGACAGAAAATCTAACCTTCTTATTCCCAAGACGAAGAATGGCCAACTACCTTAAGCACAAAGTTAGAAAAACTTTCATAATTTTTTAAGTTGCCATATTTTATAGCTTTGAACAAGTTGAATTGTTAACTAGACCGCCCAGAGAATGGAGCCATCTAATATAATTTCCTTACTATTTAGATAAGATTTTGTTGTTGAAAATCTTAATCATTTTTAATGACCCTGTTTTCAGAGCCTGATATTAATGATTCGTGAAACTCATTAAATGTAGTTATGCATCTGATTTGAAAATCATGAGGGAGATTTTTGGTCAGATATGCATAGCAAATCTATGTCACTAGACATATGTCCCTGCTACCTATGTCACAACCTTTATGTCTACTCTTGAATTGAGGTTTTGCTACGTTTTATTTTTGAGGTTTAAGAATTATTCGTTTAGGTATCTGGGTGCAGTACACCAGCATGGCACATGTATACATGTGTAACTAATCTGCACAATGTGCACATGTACCCTAAAACTTAAAGTATAATGATAAAAATAAAATAAAATAAAATAAAAAAAGAATTATTCATTTAACTGATGGAAAATTGTATTTCTCTTGTTAGAATAGAGCCCAATTTATCTTTTCTATTTTTCATGGAGACATGAAAGGATGTGAATTTGGAATCAGAGAAACCTGAGTTCCACCATGCTTTCTTCCTCTTGCAATCCATGAAATCCACAGTGGGTTAGTGGATATTACAAAACCTCTGGTCCCACCTTATTAAGATGGAAAAAAATAATACTAATTGAAAGAATGAATGTGATAATGAGAAGAAATGGCATCAATAAAGTTTCTGGAACACAGTAAGTTCTAACAAATGCTAGTTCTTTTCTTTCATTATTCAAAATCTAAATAGAAGCCAGTTGGTAATTCCAAGATAATAGTATGAAGACAAAAAAAAAAAAGTTTGTTAACTGACCTTCAACCATTGAGGCCTTATCTTATAGAAAGCAAAATTAACAAATATTTTCTCCCTTCTACAAATGTACACCCTCTGAGAAAGAGAGACAGTGTTCCAATCAAGATGATGAAAGTATTCTGGGCACACATAGGAAGGGAAGAAGAATAAGAGAGAACCTTTAAAAAGACAATTTTAGATAGGCACCCTATTTTTACCGGCAATAACATTTTTTAGAACTTACGGCATACAAAATAGACCTTAAATGGACTCAGTGCCGAAAAATTTTTATAAGGGTGCTATATTTTCTTCTATGGTAAATCTAGGAACCAATAAAATAGCTTTGGTAATTCACTCATTACATTCTTTCCTAACTAATCTATTTACATTATAAATTTTGTTGATATGCTGTGCTTTTGCATTAATAATTCTCATGTGTCTCATTTGTGAATACATGAAAACTAGTTGTAAAATAAGGAAAATGTAATTTGAAACATCTTCAAAAACAGTTGCATAATTTAACAAATGTTTATAAATTTTCATCCTTACTCTAAAACCATAGATATCCTAAAAGTGATTGAAGGTAAAATGATTTCTTTAAATAACTGGATTTCTCACCTTGAGTTATTTTATCTCCGTACAAACTGTAGCAGTGTTATACAATGGTTAAGAAGAAATTACTTCCAAGTGAGAATAAAGATACAGCTTATTAACACTTAGTTTTGTGGATGAGACCTGAAAAATTAAACTTTTCTTCTAGAGACAAGTTGGAGTTAGTTGTGTATATAGAGTGTGAATACATAGTGTCTATATTTTACTGTCATTATTTAAACAGAAACATGTAATTTGCACTTCAAAAACCTACTACAAATTAGCTGTGTCATTTGGAAGTGTCAAAATTATCTCATTAATGATCAGATAGGCTTTTTGCTCATTGTAATGAGATATTCCTATAAACCAAATTTGAAAGACAAAGACAGAGTTTGGAGTCTTTAGTACTTGGTAAAATCAGTAGCTCTATTTAGGGCTATATTTGCAAAATACTATTCCTACTCAAGCATATTATTATTTGCAAGGCTCTTCACAAATGTTGACCACAAAGATGTTTCTACCTAACAGAAATAATTATAGTTACATATAGTTGTCTAGGAATATCTTAAACATGGGATACTAAAATAACTTTCAAGAACAAGAAGAAATGTTATACCAGGCATTTTTGCAACTAGTGCTCTATTTCAGTGCAATATTTGTGGCAATTAAAAACATAAATGACTTGGATTTACAGCTAAGATATCAAAGGAAAAATATGCAAAGGCATGATTATTTTATAAATGTGCCACATATGTGACTTGAGGTACAAAACCTCTAAGTTTAAAATTGTCTTTTTAAAAAAGAAATCAAAGCAGACAAGTGGGCAATAAGTTATGGATACTATTATAGGGTACCCTGGTAAACTAGTAGGAAGAAGACTTTTGGTACTGAAAATTCCAATTAACCACATGCCTCCATTAAGGCCATGATCACTGCCAATTTTTACTCACAAAGGCTGGAGCTAAAGTTATGTGGAATTCCATATGTGTCTAAACCATAGATTTATCAATTATCACTTAAACACAACTTGGAGGACACTATCCAGAATTTGTAGGGCTTGGCCTTATTCTAGAGAAACATACACTGGAATAGGCAGTTGGATTTTAAATTCAGCCTTAAATCTGTTGAAAATAATGCATTTTTTTCTCAGAGATGAGATATTGTCCAACTCTCTTGACTTATTTTAGATTTGATATTATACAGTTCGAACACCATGGAGATTTACTAATCTGAATGAACACATACCAAATTAGTCTTTGCTCCAGTCTCAAAATCTGAGATTAATTCTGGCTGTTGAAGAAATTTTCCAGGGTTAGGAGTACGCTTCAATGCTGGTGACCGGTACTACTTTCTGGTAAACTATAGACGACATGTGCCCTTTCACTGCCTAAACTCACTTTGTAGAACACCATTAAATGAAACTTATCACCAGTAATTTGGGAGGCTACGGTGGGCAGATCATTTGAGGTCAGGAGTTTGAGACCAGCCTGGCCAACATGATGAAACCCCGTCTCTACTGAAAATACAAAAACTTATCCAGGCATGACGGGATGTCCCTGGAATCCGAGCTACTTGGGAGGCTGAGGCAGGAAAATCGCCTGAACCCAGGATGTGAAGCTTGCAGTGAACAGAGATGTTGCCATTGCACTCCAGCCTGGGTGACAGAGTGAGACTTCATCTCCAAAAAAAGGAAAAAAAAAGAGAGAGAGAGAGAAAGAAAATTATCAGTGTTCAGTGACTGTTTTTTTTTTCATGCTGATAAACTATTACACAGAAAAGGAAAATTTTCGTGCTGATAAACTATTACACAGAAAAAGAAATGTATCCATAATGGACAATTAAAAGGGCTATACAATCTCTCTCACTGTATGATTCTGGTTTTTTTCTTTTTCTTTTCTTTTTTTCTTTTTTTTAAGACAGGATCTCACTCTGTCACCAAGGCTGGAATGCAGTGGCTCTATCTTGGCACACTGCAACCTCAGCCTCCTGGGTTCAAGCTATTCTCCTGCCTTAGCCTCCTGAGTAGCTAGGACTAGACGCATTCACCACCACGCCCAGCTAATTTGTGCATTTTTAAAATACAGGTGGGGTTTTGCCATGTTGCCCAGGCTGGTCTTGAACTCCTGACCTCAAATGATCCTCCCACCTCGGCCTCCCTAAGTGTTGGCATTACAGGCATAAGCCACCAGGCTTGGCCTGATTCTGTTTTTTAACACAATTCCTATTACTTCTGTTTTAATTTTACAAAGCCATAGGTTTTTAATGTGAGAAACCTTTGAGAAAGCATCCAGATAAATTTATAAATAGAAAAATAAATTCAGATACATAGAATTAAGTTTATTATCTAATTAGTGGGTGGCAACTGAAAAATTTTCAAGTTCCATAAACTGAAGTGAAAGGATCACTTTCCTGAAAATATTACAAAGGCTTGATAATTACCTGGATTGTACTAAAACCTACACAATCTAGTATAATCTATAGCAGCAATTCATAAAGACAGCTTCACTTACCATGTAGAATTTATACGTACACTAAATTTAAGGAATGCATTACTTGTTATTGGAGAAGGATAATAACTCCCAGCAGAACTGATTTGCATGAATGCCTATTAAACTATCATCGATGTAGAAATTAAAAGTTAAGCTATTCAGCCCCAGATGTGTGAGAGACAGAGAAAATCTTCAAAAGAGTTCAGCTACCAAATCCCTTCCTCAATAGCTCTTTGAGTCTCAAGACAGTTTCAACCACACACAGCCTCAGAGTCTTATGGTCCAAACAACAATTGACTGCAGCTCTAAAGTAAGAAAACATTTGAAAAGAAACAATCAAAGATCTATGCCAAGTTATGGTCAAGGAGGTCCACCTACTGGTGGGTGAGCATGGCAAGGATAGGGACTAAGCCAAATGATGGGTTTACCAAAACAGAAACAAGAGAAGCCAATGGAAACAGAGTCCAGGTTATAACAGGAGCCCAGGCACTTGATGTGGGAACCCTATTTGTCTCATTTAGCAGCTAGAGTTTTAACGTCCTATGAGGCACAGCTAATGCCCTTCATTATTATTTTTTGTAATTGACTGCATAGTTTAGAACTATGCCTTGAATTTAATATCTGTCTGTTGAAGAAGAGAATAATGATGAAAATCTGTCCACAGGTTCTGTGCAGTACTGAATAGCAACTTCAGCTCCTGAGGTATCTATCAGAAGTCTTACTCTCTAAAAAGCCTCTGGTTAATTACTGATATAGGTTGCTGACAATTTCACTCTCACAATGTAGGGGAAGCAGGAATGTTATCTGGCCTCTTGGCTCCTCTTCCTTTGCTTTCCACAGATCTCTCTGCTGGTTCACAGAGGAATAGTTTCGTGGCTCTCAGTTCATTTTGCAATTCTGCTAGAATCTCATTCCATCCTCAATTGTAACTAGCTTGTCCTTCACCCAACGCTTATTTATGGAGGGACAGATAGCAAGAAGAAATCGCACTCTGGATTACAAAGTGGGAAGACGCACCCCTTGGCCAGAATGCCTGCCTCCTATGTTCATGATGGATATTTCGAATTGATCTCAGTACTCTTTTCCATTGAGCCCATGTCCCAAATTGGCCGTGAGTTAGGGAGAGGGCTCTAGAGTGGGAAAGATGTACCCAAAACTTCCCTAATCTATCAAGCCTAAAAAATTAAACTTTCAATTCAACATCCCTTGTTTCTCCAACTTGGAGTGCCTGATGGTGTGGGAAGCCCCTACTCATAAAAATTCATAGTTGAAGATTGTTGGTAATTTTGCCCAACCCCTTCTTTTTTTGTTATACTTTAAGTTCTAGGGTACATGTGCACAACGTGCAGGTTTGTTTCATATGTATACATGTGACATGTTGGTGTGCTGCACCCATTAATTCGTCATTTACATTAGGTATATATCCTAATGCTTTCCCTCCCCTAGCCCCTCACCCCACAACAGGCCCCAGTGTGTGCTGTTCCCCTTCCTGTGTCCATGTTTTCTCATTGTTTAATTCCCACCTATGAGTGAGAACACGCAGTGTTTGGTTTTTTGTCCTTGTGATAATTTGCTGAGAATGATGGTTTCCAGCTTCATCCATGTCCCTACAAATGACATGAACTCATCATTTTTATGGCTGCATAGTATTCCATGGTGTATATGTGCCACATTTTCTTAATCCAGTCTATCATTGTTGGACATTTGGGTTGGTTCCAAGTCTTTGCTATTGTCAGTAGTGCCTCAATAAACTCCTTCTTTCTTTGCCTAGTTACAGCTCAATGCAACCTCCTGGCAGGCCAGCCTTAAGCCCAGCAGTCCAACCATGCATCTAAGCTGAGTTCTCATCAGAGCCAACTTCAATTATAAACAACTGAGATGATGCCAGAGGCCAGAATCCCTGAGAACCCAA
Organism: Pan troglodytes; assembly: GCF_028858775.2. NCBI lineage: Eukaryota > Metazoa > Chordata > Mammalia > Primates > Hominidae > Pan > Pan troglodytes. The sequence continues at coordinate 9,638,398 of NC_072412.2, forward strand.
TTTGCTGTCATCACGATGGCTGAAACAAGGTGTTTGGCATCTAGAAAAGCTGATCTGTAGGAAATTTCCAATAGAGTTCAATTTTTCTAAGTTTAAAGTGTACAATATCATCAAGGTCAGACACTCGAGATAAAACTGGGCTTGCATTTAAATATAATAAAAATATTTGAAGAATAGTAAGAGTGGTGACTACTTTTACACAGGAATGTTTTAAATAAATTGTTTTTTTCTTCTGCCTTTAAAATTTTGTGATTTGTCAATGAGATGTTGACATATTTTTAATGAAGCATGCCTTGTAAAATAATAAATGAATGAAAAATACACAGTAATATTCACATCAACAAAGCTAGAAGACTGTATGTCTCAAGAGGCTCCATCATCTACCCAGTGGCCACTTGACCAAATTAAGATCCAAATACCAAAAAGAAAAGTAATTAAAATTTGTGTTGCATGCCTTATAAGACCAAACCTATAAAATGAGGGGAAACTTCACAATTACTTGTAATTTGCTCTGTGGAATTGTAACAGATGGATTATAAAGACGATTCCATGATAAACATCTAAATGTGGTTACTACCTTCTGTGCTTTCTTGGTTCATCTTTTTATTGTTTTTTTTTCTTTATAAACAGATAATTCATTCCTATCTATGGCAATGCAAACTTTTCAGATCATGTGTGATAAATAGTTATCCAACTTTCTAGATGTCCACCCAGAGCTGCTTCCATGTGAAGAGGTGGAAACGGATTCTGTGCATGATACTGGTTAGGATTGGGAACTGTTTTTTTAAAGGAGATTTTAAAAATTAGTTTTCCTTGTACACATAGCCATAATATTGTGTTGCTAATTGCCCTCTGGGAACAAAGTCATACCAATCACAAATATATTGCCTAAAGTGGGAGGCTTATTACTCTGCTGTGAATTCCATCTCCTATTATGTTTTAAAGATGCTACAAACTTGAGACATTACTATGTAGATGACATTCCCAGCAAATCCCCAAACAACACTTAATGAGATTTCAAATACCAGGATCATGCAACAGTAAAAGATATAAGGAAATAAAGAAAAGCACAGTATATGTGTAGAAGGCATTAAAACACAAATTTTATAATTATGAATGCATATAATAAGGAACAAGTTTTACTCTAAATAGCAATTAAATCAGAACTACGATACAGGGAATAAAAGTGAATATTAAACCATTGTACTGATAATAACAGAGCCCTTTTTCTGCTGCGTGATGGAATTTAGTGTTTACTAAGGAAGAAAAAAATGCAAGATATCTTAAATTTGGTACTTTCCAACAAATTTAAGAAATGTGTACACACTTGAGGAGACTTAAGAAGTCTCTGACTAAAACACTAGAAAAGAAAAGCAGTGAAAAGCCAAATAACTATTACTCAACAATAACGACATTGGTTACTATTATATTAATATTAAACACACTATTAAGCAACAACATTTCAGTTACTCACTGAGCCCAAAGTCATTTTTCATGAACCATTCACAACACTGATAACCTATTGAAAAATGATTGAAAACAAAAAACTTATTGCTTTCCAAGTCCTTTTAAAGCCTTCTCATGTGTCATTTCATATAATCCTTATAACGAATCTATGGAGTATATACTGACTTTATCTCTGTACAGAAAAGAAAACTGAGTCATATTCAGAATAAGTTGCAAAGTTCCCCAGATAATCAGTGTCATAGGTGAAATTTGTTGTCACAGTGTACTCAAGTGTAATTTAGGGAAGCAGTACAAATGATGGTTGAAAGCACAGGTTCTGGGGTAAATAGCCTGAAGTCAAAATCTAGTTCATATCCTCAGTGGCTGTGTGATCTTGGGAAATTTCCCTTAACTCTCTGTGTCTTGGTTTTATAGTTTCATCCATTTTTGCCTCTCATATGAGGTGGTGAGCATTACACTAGTTTATGCTTCTAGGACACTGAAAACGGTACCTGGCTCTTGATAAATATTACAAATTTTGTTTCATTTTCTTCACCTTGAGTATTTCATGGCCAGATGGAAATCAATGTCAATATGAAAAAATGTTCATAATTCAACAGGAAGAAATACAAAACCATATAAACAACTTTGTTTTACTGGCAAGTGTATTTGGAAGCTATGTCAAATTGAGAAGGGAAAGGGAAAGCCTCTAAGGGCATCGATTAATCAATGACCGAAAGCTGATGAGATTTGTCTGGAATTTTTTTTGGAGACTCTGAGACTTAAAATTTTCACAAAAGAAGGAGATGAATTGAGTAGTGTGGAAGAGACATTTTCTGAAGTCAGCTGAGAAAGGAGAGACAAATATGGTAAGGGGAAAATGGTATGAAGTAATAATATCTATGAAGTGCTTTCTAAAGTATAACACATGTAAATTATGTTAAATGTAAACTATCATGATTATATCATTACTGTCTGACTGATACAACTATATCCACCTCAGTTAGCCACATAAGATCAATTTTCCTATACCTTAGCGAATACCAGTGACCTCCAGTTCAGAAACAGCATAAATATCTATCCACAGCTGAGCAGACACATACAGCTAGCTACCAGATGAAATAGGCTATATCATAAAATACTATTGTTTTCCATTTTTTAATTGTGGCAAAACACACTCAACAATTTGCATCTTAACCACTGTTAAGTATACAATTCAGTGTTATTAAATGTATTCACAATGTTGTGCAAGCATCACCACCACCCATCTCCATAATTCTTTTTGTCTTGTAAAATTGAAATCCTGTACCCACTAAAAAGTGACTCCCCATTCCCTGCCCTCCCAGGGAAACTACAGCTTTACTTTCTGTCTTGATGAATCATACAATATCAAATGCAATCTTTAAAATATTTAAAATCTTTTGTCTGGAAGCAAAGTGGAAGTTAATATCAATGGCTATGCCTTCAGTGAGTTCTGAGACCACATTACAATGTAGTTAACCATTTATCTTTTATTATGTTCTAGACCTATTATTTCTTCCTGGCACAAAAATATCTTCTTTGTAGATTATGGCATTTACCTCTATCTCCACACCATTTTGGTCTCTCATCCACAGATCATCAGCCTCTTGCTTAGTCTTCCATTTAATGACAATTTCTATTTAGTATACAACAGTCCTTCCCCCTGCAATGCAATTTCTTCACTCTTTAAAGCTCTGACTCTGGCTACTGGTCTCTGTTTTGTACTCATCCCTAGAGCCATGTCTTCAAATATTTCTCAGAACTTCTTCACATCTAAAAATCAAGGATTAGTTTATTGCTCTCTGATTATATTCTTCTGGTATTTCAAGTATCCTGTATAACTTCTTCATCTGCCCTTGCTTTTATTCTACATCAAGATGTCAAGTTCATGGACTTCCCAATTAATCATTTAAAAAATTTATTTCAAGCCTTTATGAGTCACTACAATATACATATGTTCTCAGGAATTATGGCCCTACAATTTGTATGTGAGAATAGTTCCTGTGTCAGGCATTACAGACATAAGAGTAAATAAACTCTAGCCCCTGCCTACAAGGAGCTAATTCCCAGCCTAAGACAGATTATAAGCCAATAATATGCAGAGTTGTAAGACTAAGGAAACTGATTGGGATATACGTAATTCGAGCTGGGAATATCAGAAGAAAAACTTTTTGAAAGTCATGAGACATGAGCTGTGCCTAAAAGAATAAAAAATAGAGAGAGAAATAAGAAGAAATAAATTAGGGAATGAGATGGGTATAATAGTAGAAAAAGGAAATCTCTTTAGATAAAACAGGGTATGAGAGTATATAGGAGGCGTATTAACTCAGTGTGGTTGGAGAAAACAGGTTGAAAGGAGAAATAGGGGAGAAAGTTACAAAGGGAATCAAACGTGTTAGTAGTTGGGGGAAAAGCAAATATTGAATACGACCCATAGATCTTGTATAACCCAATGTTTGGTAGTAGCTTACATAAAAAGTTGTGACAAAATAACCAGAGATATACAGAGAAAATAATAACTGAGTATTATATTTCCTCTCAGTAGAAACCTAAAAAAAAATGTAATCACACACTGATCTTTTAACTGACCTCCACTTATCTTGCTGCCTGGATTGGCATACATATTCCTCTGCCTGAAAAATTGCTCAATACTTTTGAAATGTTGTTTCTCACTGTTACACCCAGGCATTTCTGCTAACACCAGCTGAGTTGTAAGGGGCCCTCCAGGAGACCTAGGTTGTTCTCCTTATCACATACATTATTTTCATTTATCAATTTAACCAGAATATCTAATGAAATATTATGGACACCAATAGCATGAATACAAATATAGCTATAGACTCTAAAAAGTAAATTGATGTCTCCTGAAAGGCTGTCATGTCTTAGATGCTAAATTTGGAGTATGTGTTTCTAATAAATAAATAGCTTGCTTTAATCATTCTGACTTATGAATGTAATATAGGGGAGCAGCTTTGATTTTGCCCTTAATCATAAAAAAAAATTAGCCGGGTGTGGTGGTGGGCACCTGTAGTCCCAGCTACTCAGGAGGCTGAAGCAGGAGAATGGTGTGCCCCTGGGAGGCGGAGCTTGCAGTAAGCCAAAATTGTGCCACTGCTCTCCAGCCTGAGTGACAGTGCCAGACTCTGTCTCAAAAAAAAAAAAAAAATCATACAAGAAGTAAATGATGATTTAGCATAAAACACAACTTTAGCCTAAAACACAGTTCATAGGGCTCAAACTTTGTTATTTTATGGGATTATACTAACCAGTTAATATTCAAAATTTACCATTTCAAAAGAAGAAATATTGGTCTGGGAAAATTCCCATTGCTTATACAGAAGAATGGGGGAATCTTTTTGAGCACAACAATTCTAATGATCTTCCTCATCACCGGTTCCAAAACCAAGCCCATGGAAGGCCTGCATAGGGATAATGTGGAGAACATGCACAAGAAATACACATCACCAGCTCCTCAACTCAGAGCTCCAAGGGAATGGCCAAGGAAGCTGTATTGTCCTAGGAAATTTGAGACAGTTTTGACTTACATTAAATCCTGCTCAATCATATGTATGTACACACACACACACACACACACACACACACACACACAGACGGTGTTGTCAGTGAAGCCTCTAACAATGCATCTTGACTGGACAGATTTGACAATTAAAATGGCTGGAATAAAATAGGGCTTCATAAGTGGCACTTACTATTCACATTACACATTAAAAGGACATCTCCTATATTAAATCTTGTCTATGATAAAAAGGCAGAAAATCATGACCCAAGGCTAGTTTATAACTGCAGAAATGTTCAAGATAGACCAATGCTTTCTATGTTTAGGAACTGACAATAAAGTACAGGTCTTTATAATCTACCATTTTGCCTCATTTGATACCAGGTGACCTTCATAATGCAGGCAATAGAGAATTGCAAGATTTGTCAGAGATTTCAGGTCTTTGGAAAGCTATGCTCTTTCACAAGAACAGCCATGGAAACAGGAAGAAAGTCAATTCCCACTTAAGGTAATCAGAATTTACAAATATTCCTTTCTTCATTGAAATCTCAATAGGCACTTCAATATTATCTTTAATTAATTCTTTTGTTACAATCATGCATCACATAACAACATTTTGGTCAAGGATAGTGCAGATGTATGACAGTGGTACAATAAAATCATAACACTGTATTTTTACTGTACCTCTAGTATGTTTAGAAATGTATAGATACACTTACTGTATAGATATAAGTAAGTATAGATATACTTAACTGTTGTGTTACAATTGCCTACAGTATTCAGTACAGTAACATGCTGCACAGGTTTGTAGCCTAGAAGGAATAGGCTATACCACCTAACCTAGGTATGTAATCAGCTATAGCATCTAGGTTTATGTAAGTAAACTCTGTGATATTCATACAATAATAATATTGTCCAGCAATGCATTTCTCAGACACACCCCTGTCATTAAGTGACACATGACTGCATTAGTTAACACTATGGAAACTTCATGGGAAATGGACACTGCAGCTCCACCATAAATAGAAACTGTTTATGTCAAAAAACATGTAAAAGCATAGTTGCAAGATTACAATTCCTTCCAGATATTTCATTTAGTATCTCCACAGATCACTTACTGCCTGAATAGCATTCTTGGGTCTCCACCGCCTCACATTTTATTTCAGGTCATTCAATCAATTGTCAAAGACGCATCCAACATTAACTTTCCAACTACTGGTTTGGATTGTGTCAACATTGTCATCCTGGGCCACAAGAACACAAAAGGCTAACTCAGTGAGGCAACATAGACACTGATCAGTGAGATTTTGCTGAAGGGTGGTACCGTTTTTTACTAAGATCAAGGGTATTCATAACTTCAGGCATCTAGACAACATTGAAAAGGGCAGGTTCATAGATAAAAAGGAAAAGAGGAAGGGTTTTTGCAGTATATATGAGCTACCATGTCTCCTGTTTAACCTGAGTCTGAAGAGATTCAAAGTGCAGGTGCCATGAAGGCCTCTTTAATAGTTTAATGTCGATTGATTTTCTGGGCTACACTTCCCAGCATTCAAATTGCTAAATGCATATAAACTACTACTGAATATTTATAACCTGGATTTGTGCTTTTGAGTGACCTTATCTACAGTTACGTGCTTCAGTGATCCAACTTGGGGTGGACTCCAAACTTTGATAAATTAAAGACCCTGCTTATTCCTTGAGTATTGCTACACTGACAACTGATTTAGTGAATGCCACTGTGAAAATAATAAACCTCTCGGTGAATATATTTAGACATGTCTTGTAACCTGTACACATCTTAACCAGAGATGTCACTTGGTCTTTCTATGTTCAGGAGCGGGTGGAGATAGAAAAACATACAGGATTTTAATTGTTTCCTGTGAGACTAACAGAAAATTCAAGCTAGTGAAGTATGTTTATGCATGGCACACTTCTCACGAGCAATTTTAGGAAGTTCTACCCACAACCCCGTATGTCTTTTGATATGTGGGTTACCTTGGAGAGAGAAAAAGAAACTCTGAACACAAGCATGAAATACTTTAGAATTTTATCTAGAGTTGGACTTGTCCAAAAGCTTTTGTATAAACTTGCTTGATGAGCAACTGTTGTCCACTGGTACCTTCACTGTACAATCCACACACAACCAAACTTCACAACTGGACACCTAAATTTGCACTTTGTTTGGTAAAGCTGAATGAAAAATGTTGTCTTTTAAGCTTATGCTCTCTTATGAAAACTGTTATTAGATTAATTTTACTCCAAGATATGCCAGTTAGGAAATAACTTCCAATTTAATTTCACCAGCTCCCTGTGGGTGGACTAATTACTCATACATCACACTTACTCTGGTGGTGAAATGCCTCAAAAGAAGGTCTCCAGAGTGTTGCTTTACCTAGAAGGACAAGAATGAAGAGACATAAAAATCATTCATTAAGAAGGAAGATTTTCCTTGCCTAGATTTTCACTTGTAGGATCCAATTAATTTTATCACTTAATATTTTGTCCTGGTGGGCATTCATTTTACAAATTTGTAAGGTCAGTAGAAATGGAAACTTTTGGAAATCAAACTGTAAATGTTCTGTAGACGTTGACAGAAATAGCAATTTGGAGCTGTGCTTTTGCCAACTAGACACTCTGAGAAAATCTGTGAGAGGATATTTTCAGGAAGTCATTGAACCCCCTAAAAATCAAGTTTATTCCTTTTACCATAAATATAAATAATTAAATTATTATCAACCACTTTCAATATTCCAATAAGTAACCTTTATTGTTTATTTCATTGACATGATCTACATAGACACACGATTTATCTTCTTTTGTGATACATTCAGAAAATTTGCTGCCTGGAAAAGCCATGTTTTAAAATTACCACCTGTTTGATGACTTTTTTTTGTACTTTAAGTTTTAGGGCATATGTGCACAACGTGCAGTTTAGTTACATATGTATACATGTGCCATGTTGGTGTGCTGCACCCATTAACTCGTCATTTAGCATTAGGTATATGTCCTAATGCTATCCCTCCCCCCTCCCCCACCCCACAACAGGCCCTGGTGTGTGATGTTCCCCTTCCTGTATCCATGTGTTCTCATTGTTCAATTCCCACCTATGAGTGAGAACATGCAGTGTTTCATTTCCACTTAAGTATCTATCTCTATTTGTCCTTTATTTTCACTTCCATCCTAGCTCTATCCCTTGTCTCCTTCGTGTGTCTCAGGATAGGTGCCCTATAACATTTTGTATTTCTGGAAACCCTTCAATATAAATTTATTACATGTAAAAATAAAAAGTCTGTTTTAGCGAACTTTTTCTTCACAAATTATATTTTCCTACTTCCCTATTAGACAATTTTTGTAGGCTCCATATGCTATTAATTTATATTCACTTTTAGAAGAATTTTCATCAAAAGCAAAAGTCTTATGTAAATTGATTATATGCTATTTCTACTTCTATGTATATATACACACATAGCCACATACATATATGTAACTCCAGAGGCCTGCCTGGACTGTTTAATAACTGTATTGAACAACAGCAAGAAAAAGCTGTTCAAATTTCAAACAACAATTTGAACTGAAGACCTCACATCTTTGAATTAAATAGACACTAGTAGCCTTTAAAAATTAAACATTTCTACGGTTTTAAAAATTATAGCCATCATAGTATGAGGAAAAATGTAATAATCTTTTTTAATTCTTGCCATTTTATTAACCACGGACTCCTTATGCCCTAACTTCATTGGTACCCCTTTGAGATTAAACAGAACATTTAATTTAAAATTCTGATAAATAAATTAATTACACCATTTACTTGAGGTACTCTTTCACCTTTCAAGAAATATTTTGAGAATTCATTAGCTAAATATTGCTATAATGCAGGTTAGTAATAAATGGAAAGAATGAATTCATTGTAAACTTTAAACTAATGATGGTATGATCCGGAATTTTTGTTAACTTAGAAGACATAATTAGCTTTAGAGGTGAAATGAAAGACAAAATCACTTCACATATTAGTAAAAAACAAATAATATAACTTTATAAGCTACTGCTGTTCTTTTGCTCTTAAGAACCAATGACATCTGTAATTAGGGAAGATTATGGAAAGGTTAAAGATGAGAATACATGCAGTCTATCTACAGGAAACCTAAACTGTTTAGGTTAAGGAAATGTCTGAGAAAGTCATATTAATTAGCAGGTTCACAGGAAACTAACATTTATTGTATAAATTCCATGGTAAAATGTATTAGGGCTCCACGCACACAACTATGTGCCATCTACCTTACCACACAGTGTTTACTTCTTTCAGTCTTTATTCATTTCTCTCCTAATGGTCTTTATGGTATTATTACATAGTTCTAAAAACCTTCCATGAGGCAGAAATTTCATTTAATCATATAGCTTCAAAAATAATGAAAAACAGTGGAAACTTTCTATTTTTTTATGAAGCAGAATTGTTGAATTTTCAGTTTCATTTATTTAATATTACAAGATGACAAACATATTTCTTTAATTCCCTCTTTTTATTTTTGTCTAACATCAACCAAAGCCATTTCTTTCATTTGAAGTTGAAAACTGCTCATCAAAATCCAGTTTAAGCTGAGAAACAAAGAACTAAATTTTGCATGAGAGATTATACACTGCATAAGTATAAAACAGGACCAGAAACAATGGTGGATTAGCAATTTTTAAAAAGACAAAAGCAGGTTATCATCAAATCAATTGTTACCAACACACCAATTCCACCTCTAGGCCAGAAAATTAGCCACTTACCCACAGGAAAACAATGATTGAAGACAAAGTTCACCAGTGAAAGTTGGTTATTTTCTTCCATCCTTGCATCAACTAAAATGATATCTACAGTTCCTCTTAACACTTTTCTGAGTTTCAAATATGTGGGTATGCTTCATTAGCTGAGGCCATTTTCCATATGTACATCTGGCTACAAGGGAAACTGGGAATGTGAGCCCTGATCCTAATGTTTGTAGAGTATTTAGAAATTTGAGAATTCCCTCCAAATAAAGAGTTTTTTTAAAACATTGTTAGACAAAAAGTTTGAATTACAAAATATGGTAGTAGCTCAGGTCTAACTCAAATGCAGGGAAAAAACTATTAACTCTAAAAAAAATTAAATACACATTTGATGGCAATGAGAAACAGAAAACAGGCAGAAATAGTAGACTATTCAACCACTGATGAAGTATTTGACCATTGAATAAAGAAAATTGCAATGATTTAAATTTGCATCAGTGCAACTTCACACCTGATGACGCTTCCCAGTCTGTGCAAAATTAGATGTCTATGAGTAAAGCGGTGAGTTTTACTAGCTTGAGGAATAAGAGCACAGAGTTCCAGGCTGACAGAAAAGAAGAACTGGGAAATTTGAATGACATGGGAGGAAATCTCACACAATTGAAAGTCACAGAGGAGAATGTCACAGAGTAAAAATCTAAAATCAGCACTTCAACTTCATTCAGATATATGATGGCTGCTACATTTCACATTCATAAAAAGAGGCTCCATAGAATCCAGCAGAAAACAACAGCTAAATTGCTAGTACAGAGCAGAGATTTCAACCATTGCATATAGCTCAGGAGTGAAATTTTGGTGTTTGACTACAGAAAAAGGACTAATGTTAGAAAAGAGTCACTCTTCAAAGGAAAATAGAAGGACCTATCTCTACAAAATATCATACACATAATCTAACATATAATTTAACCTGCCTAGACATAAAACCAGGAAAATATGACGCATAACAAAAAAAGTAAACAATGGATTAAGACAGTGAAATGGCCAACATGCTGGGATTAGAAGATAAGAAATTTAAAATAAGCTATTATAAGCATATTCAAGGATTTAAGGAATAGATGGTCATAAGAGGGAATATATGGAGAATCTCAACAGAGAAGTAAAAACGATAAAGAGATAATAGGACAAATTTTAGAACTGAGAGACTGAATATCTTATATAAAAGTGTCATTGTATGCACATACTAGTAAATTAAAGATGGCAGAAAAACTATCAGTGCACTTAAAAACAGATCAAGAACAATTTCCCAATACAGATAATACAAAGGAAGAAAAATAATAAAAATAGGGCCAGTCTAGCGCTATTATAATTGGAGTCCTAGAAAGAGTAGAGAAGAAAATGAGACAGAAAAAGCTATTTGAAAAAGTAAAGACCAAAAGTTTTCCTAATTGTCAGCATATATCAACTTACAGGTTTAAGAAACTCAAAGAACAAAATAAAAATAAACAGAACCAAATGTAGACACACCATAGTCAAACCACTGGGCAAAAAAAGAGTAAATCTTGAAAGTAGCTAAAGGGAGGGAGAAAATAATTTACATACGTGGAAACAAATAGACAGATGACCTGTCATCAGAAATGGCACTTTAAAAAGCAATGAAACTACATCTTCAAAATAAAAGAAAACTGTCAACTCCAAATTCTATAACTAGAAAAAGTAATTCTTGAGAAAAGAAAGATTTATTCAGATAAAAGAAAGCTTCGAACAATTGTCATTAGCAGACCTAGATACAAGAAATGCAAACGGAAATTTTTTAGGCTAAAGAAAAATAACAACAGATGGAAATTCTGACCTACAGGAAGCAAGGAGAAGCTCTAGGAATGGCATGTGCATAAACATGAAAAACTAAGGCTTTTTTCTTTTAGTTTTATAACAAACAACTGATGGTTTGAATAAAAACTTAAGTGTACTATTGATAATGTATGTAAAATATTCTAAATTAATAGCTCTGACAGGAGACTAAATGCAAAAATTTTGCCGCAACTTTTCTTTATGTTACATGAAAACGCTGACTATTAACACTAAATGGACTGCGATAAGCCCAGGATGTTTATTATAATCCCTAGAGAACCACCACATTATATGAAGATATTCTTCTAAAATGCCAATAAAGGAATTAAAATGGAACCCTGAATATTGTTCAGTTAATATAAAAAGGCATGAAAGAAAGAACAGAGGAGCAAAAAATGATGGAACAAATAGAACATAAGAGCAAAATAGGCTGGGTGCAGTGGCTCAGCCTGTAATCCCAGCACTTTGGGAGGCCGAGGTGGGTGGATCACGAGGTCAGGAGATCGAGACCATCCTGGCTAACACGGTGAAACCCCGTCTCTACTAAAAATACAAAAATTAGCCGGTCATTGGGGCGGGCGCCTGTAGTACCAGCTACTCCAGATGCTGAGGCAGGAAAATGGCGTGAACCCGGGAGGCGGAGCTTGCAGTGAGCTGAGATCCCGCCACTGCACTCCAGCCTGGGTGACAGGGCCAGACTCCGTCTCAAAAAAAAAAAAAAAAAAAAAAAAAAAAGCAAAAATAGAATGCTTAAATCCAACCTTATCAATAATTATTTCAAATGTAATTTAAATACTCCAAATAAAACACAGATTGTCCAACTGGATAAGAAAAGTACCTATAAGAGATGCATGCCAAATATTATGGTATAGATAAGTTGAGAGTAAAATAATTTCCAAGTATACCAAGGAAACAACAAGCACAAGAAATCTTATGTGGCTATATTAATATAAGAAAAAGTAGACCTCCAAACAAGCAATATTACAACAGAAAGCTATTTCATAATGATAAAATGTCAAGTAATTATGAAGACATAATGCTGTATTGCTGACAGAATAACTAAAGAAAGTTAAGATAAAATAATTTTGACAACAGCTTGACCTAATCGATATTGACCAAGACAATAGAATATATGTTCTATTATGCTACACGTGAAACATTTATCAATAGGCTATAGACCACAAAATATCTCTCAAGAAGTTTCAAAACACTGTAAACATAGAAAGTATGCTTTCTGACCATAATGAAAATGAGTTGAAATGGGTAAAAACAAGCTACCCAGGAAAGTCTACATTATTGGAAGATTTAAATACATCTTAAAATGCCCTTTAGCTCAAGGAAGAAATCATAAGAAACACCTTTAAATACATTGAACTGAATACAAATAAAAATATACTATATCAAAATGTATGGGACAAAGTTAAGCAGACCCAGAGTAAATTTTTTGTATAAATGCTTATTCTAAAAAAGAGAAGTTCAAAACAAGTGAACTGATTTTCTACCTTAAAAAGAAAATCTAAAACAAGAGAGCAAATTAAGTCCAAAACAAGTAGAAGAAAAGAAATAAAACAGAAATTAGAAATCAATGAGACAGAAAAGAGAAACAGGAGAAAATCATCATGGCCAAAAGTTAGTTCTGTGAGAAAGAAAGAAAACACAAATTATAAATATCATGGATTAATGAGACTGTACAGTTGTAGACACAAGAGACATTAACAAGATAATGGAATATTGTGAAACATTTTATACTAATTTTCATTACTTGGATGAAAGGGTGAATTCCTTGAAAAAAACTTATAAAAAAAATTCACAAGATTAAATGGAACATATGAAGTAATTGACATTTATTAAAATAATTAAATTAATTGTCAAATACCTGCACATAAAAACATAAAACTAAAGAAATAAAAAGATAAGCAAACTCCAGATCCAAAGAGTTTTGCTGGTGAATTCTTTCAAACGTTTAAAAAAAATAAAATTTTTAAATTATTTCAGAAATAAAGAAGGGGGAAATTCCAAACTTTTTTTATGTGTCAGAATCCTGATAGCAAAACTACAAAGCCCAGGAATGCAAAATTGATTTCAACTTAAAGAGCTATCACCATTCTAATCTGTGATTCTAATGAATTTTGCTATCTTAGATACTTTATACAAGTGGAATCATACAGTTTGTCCTTCTGTGACTGATTTACTTTACTTAGCATTAATGTCCTCTAGGTTCATCCATGTTGCATATTGCCAGGCTTTCTTGTTTTAAAGCTGAATAATATTCCGTTGTATGAATATACCACATTTTCTTTATCTATTCATCTGCCAATAGACATTAACCTCATTTCCACATTTTGATTAGTGTAAATAATGCTGCAATGAGCCTGAGAATCATCCCAATCTCAATTCTTTCAGATAAATAACCTGAAGTGGATTGCTAGATCATATGGTAGTTCTAGTTTTTTAATTTTTTTGAGGAACCACCGTACTGTTTTCCATAGAGGCTGCACAGTTTTACTTTCCCAGAAACACTGTAGAAGTGTTCCAATTTCTCCCCATTGTTAACACTCGTTATCTTTTTCTTTTAATAAGACAATTCTAAAGGGCTTGAGGCAATATCTCTTTGTGGTTTTGATTTGCATTTCCCTGATTAGTGATGCTGAGCACTTTTTTCATGTATCTGTTGGTCATTTGGATATTTTCTTTGGAGAAATATCTATTGCTGATTTAAAAAAAAACTCTCAGCAAGCTAGAAAAAGAAATTTTCTCGAAGTGATGGAAAGCATCCACAACAAATCATATAAACAATACTATATTTAATGGTGAAAGCGTAAATGTTTAAACCACATAGATTAGGACAAGAAAGGGATGTGTGTGTTCATCACTGCTATTCAACATTGTACTGGTGATCCTAGATTTTGAGTATAAATATTTAGGGGACAACTATTGTCACTGAAGCCCAAATCTAGGTCATCTTCAGAAAAAAAAAAAGTTGATTAGGTTGTATATAATCTAATTCCACTTGCTAATTTAATTTCTCTAAAATTACAGCTTGTATCAACTCTAGAATTTATTGGGCACCTCCTAGGTCATAAACACTGGAATTTGGTGAGAGACGTCAAATAGGAAAGAACCTGGCTCTGACATAAATTCAACACACGGAGGGGGACACATGTTATGAGACTGATATGGCCTCTTCATCTCATAAAAGGGGTTCTTGTTGCTGGTAACACAGATTAAAACTATTTCAATTACATTCAAGATAAAAAGATTAGCAATGGTATGTAAGATGAAAAAATCACCCCGCAGGAAGACAAAAGTCTCACAAAAGGATATTTAAGCTAGCCAACACTTTGAAATTCAGGCAGAGATCGTGCTTTCTGGGTGAACTAAAGTAGCAAGAACAAAGTAGAGGCTCCAATTCTAGGAAAAATGGGCCCTAATAAGGTTTACAATCCAGAAACTCAAGATATCCAGACAGAAGGATTCAGTCTCCGCTTTCAAGGCAGCAGCAGTACCTGGATTACTAAGCCAATCCCCAACACAATCATAAACACAAATTTGATTGAGGAAGAAGCTTGCCCACCAGAAGATTTAGGTTATTACAAGGTAGAATGTGATAGAGAAAATGAGCATGGGACTGGAAACAAAAGGAGGTAGCCCCATGATTACAACTGGAATATATCTGTCAGCGATGGTGCGGAAATAAGACTGAAGAGAGAGATCCTTAAACCCCACGTGGCTTACATCAGGACTAATCCTGGACACAGGCTGGAAAGCATAGCCTACAGGTGGTGAGGGAGGAGGAGTGGGCTCAGCTGTGAGAAGGAGAAGGAAATATGGCTGAAAACCAGATAGGGGTCTTGAAATCACAGAGAGGATTTGGGCCTTTGCTGCTGTCTGCCAGCAGCTGCCAGTAGTTCTCACACTTTGGCTGGCAACAAAATCACCTGGGGCAGTGGTGTGGAAGCGGGGGGAGTGTTGTAAAACCACAAGTGACCAGGCAAAAAACACCTGTATGTTTTCCAATTCAGTAAGTACAGAAATATTAATTGGAAAAAGGTGGAAGTCAGACATTGATAGTGCTGTGGACTGCTCCAGGGACATAAGCATGATCTTTAGAGAGGCGACTCTAATCAGTTGAGGGCAACCACTGGACAGAAAGAGGTCCAGACCAACCGTACACAGAGACATCATACAACTACACTTTAGCAACCTCTCCAAATAACATGTCTCTTAGTGAAACTTGGGAGGTTGAAAGTCAAAAACATAAAATCCAGTGGCATTTATGTATCCTAGGCACTTACATTTGTCTGATTCTTCCAACTTGCCTTTGCTTGGTTAGAGTTTTGGGTAGATAAGAGGTGGATTTACATGTGCTAGCGTGAGAACTTTGATACACTCATTTAGACATTGACCTACTATCTTGATGTTTGAAAGCTAAAACCCAAAGAAATTTGTCTTTTTACGTAAAACAAATTCAGCCCTTGCCTTCCTTGTAGATTACATCTTCCACTAGCAGTAATAAAAAAGTAACAATATGCATAAGTCAAAGTGTCTTCTTAGATTCTCTGTAGTGTTTTATTATTTAGTTGTGTTAATTAAGGTAACTGTCTCAAAATTTCAAGGAATGCCAGAGAAGCAATTCATGTTCAAAGGCTGCCCTCTTGTGACAATGTGTTGTATGCTTTACTGTAAAGTAACCTTATTTTACCTTATAACCTCTACAATCCAATTCATAACAGCATAAAAAGGAAACAAAACCTTACATAATTTTGAATTTTAAAAAGTACCTTGTTTATATGGCTCCTTTAGCTAATGAATAGTCAATTTGGTAAATATTCCAGTGAGTTGAAGGTTTTTGTCTATCTCACTTAACTAGCTTGATGAATGTATTTCTAAACCTATACAACCCACTCCTCTGCTTTTAAAAAATTAAAGTTAGCTGTAGATTGAGATGTCAGTGACACAGTTTATAGAACATAACTTAGATTGTCATCTACATTACTGTAACTACACATACCACCCT
This sequence comes from Pan troglodytes, assembly GCF_028858775.2. NCBI lineage: Eukaryota > Metazoa > Chordata > Mammalia > Primates > Hominidae > Pan > Pan troglodytes. The sequence goes on from NC_072412.2 coordinate 9,654,993, forward strand.
CAGATGGAAGAAAAAGTTTTATCAGTGAACATCTGTAATTGAACTATAAATGGTGTATGTCTTCTGGCATTTACATGCTCTTGGTCTAACACAGGGGACATATGATGTAAAAATTACAAAGCAAGGTCACTCACGGTGGCTCATGCCTGTAATCCCAGCACTTTGGGAGGCCAAGGCGGGCGGATCACAAGGTCAGGAGATCGAGATCATCCTGGCTAACATGGTGAAACCCCATCTCTACTAAAAATACAAAAATTAGCTGGGTGTGGTGGCACACACCTGTAGTCCCAGCTACTCAGTAGGCTGAGGCAGGAGAATCGCTTGAACCCAGGATGCGGAGGTTGCAGTGAGCCGAGATCGCACCACTGCACTCCAGCCTGGTGGCAGAACAAGACTCCATCTCAAAAATAAATAAATAAATAAATAAATAAATAATAAAATAGCAGTGACTATAATGTTTTGTGATGTCAAACTTTGAGAGCTTTTTTTTTCTGTCTTTTCCCAAGTGCCTTTCCCAGTTCCAGGAGCAGAGTTATTCTAAGCCCACTGATGTAAAGGAATAGAAAGAAAAGGTTTGGTGGAAAACCTAATAACCTGCTATCTTTCTGTCTTTTGTTTTTTAAATGCTTGAGCATTTGGGAGAATTTGGAAAGATTGTGGAGTAAGTGCAAAGAAGGAATTTGCTAACAAAATTTATACAGGGTAAAATGAGTTTTTTCCAGGTTAGAAAATATCCACTCCCTACCCTCCTACATTCCTTTCCCATGGTTAAGAAGAGGAAAAAACAAAGGCCTCTTGGTGAGCAATGGTGACTTACGCAGTTTCTTAGAAATATTCTAGAAGGCGTAGTCATCTTTTAAAAAAATAGCTACAAGGATATGTCTAAGCAGAAGGGTCCATGGGCCAAATTACGTGTAGATTTTTGCATTCCAAATATGGTAAAGAAGAAGCAGGAAGCTGGGGCTCCTAAACAGGTCACACAGAAATGGACAAGGAAGAGGCCAGCAGCAGCTTGTGGGGACAAGATGTCAAACCCCAAATGTTAAACCCACCAACCATCCTCCAAATTCTGGCTCTGTTTAACAAGGCTGTGGTCTGACACTACATGCCGCCTCAGTGACTAAAGCATAATTTCCCGTCTCCTGGGAGTGTTGACAGCTGACTCCTGGCAACAATACTCACAGCACAGTAAAGTTCCTTCATCCAAGTTCATGTCCCTTCTCAAGGCATCCCACATCCGAGAACTGCTTGGTACAGAAATATAAAGGCCTGGTTTTCTTGCTCGAATTCGAAGTCATTAGGTAAACTCACCAAGATCCCTGTAGAGTGGACTGCGGCCATGATAGTGATTGCATTCCAGCCGACTTCCTGCTCTGCCCAATCCTATTGCTTTCACTCTTCCACAGGTGTTGGGAATATCATTTCAGCCTCCTTGCATGCAATTCTCCAACTCGGAGTCGGCTTCCTAGGACACCTGACTGGTGATATCTCTATCACTATCACAGTACTTAGAGGGGAGCATCTTAAAATGATTGAAGGCTAACTGCCCTAACAGCACAGGCAGATGATGGCTTAAAATAGAATTTAAGTGGATTTAAAAAAAACATGAAAAAAGTTGACATTGCACGCTCATATGAGCTTATGGATCAAACCATGTGTATGATTTCTAAGATCCCTCGTGCAGTATATATTTGCACTGTTTATAAATGACATCCCCTTGAATTGAATTCAGTGCAATTCAAAACAGTAATTTGTGGGAAAAATTAGATATGCAGATAGCCTGGACTCTAGAGAAGCACACATCATTTGGAGAATAATAGTGAACTGGATGGTCTATGAGGGAAGAAAACAGAGTGAATATAGGCTATTAGTGAACAACGATATTTTCCCATGTATATTCAAATTAAGGTGAACTTCTTTAGAGAATTGTGCCTTAGAAAGAAAAAGTATTTCCCTATATTTGAGTCCTCACAAGTTTTCCTACGATGAGTGCTTTTGTGATTATTTTGAATAACAAAGTAATATTTAAAGAAACTCTCTTGCCCTGAATGTACTTTACGTCAATTGATGTTGCATATAGAGAGCATCAGAGTCAAGCCACAAGAAAAGGAGGAACATAACTTAGCAAAGACTTAGAGGATTAGTCCTAATAGTGTGAAATCAAAAGTTCAAGTGAGGGAATAAATGCAGCTTTTAATGATTACTTAAATGAAGTTTAACTCTGGCAGGATCTACAAGAAATTGGCAACCTTTGGCTTCAGTAACAGAAACTCAGGATATATGTCCTTCAGTGCTTTTGGATTCCGCATCATATTGAGAGCGACTCCTTTAAACAAGCAATAAGAAACTTCCTGTGACAACATAATAAATTCAAAAAGTTCTGTAACTCAGACAATTTAGATAGAAGTGAGGACTTTGGCCTAGACAGCCCTGTTCACTCTAAAGATGGATTAAACAAGGAAAAAGATATTGATATCAAAAATTCAATCAGGAATTTGATTAAAGCATTTCATTAAATGTGATAATTTCTTAGTATATTATCTTACATATGCAATATTCATGTGTAACAAATTAAATACAAGCAAACATTTGAGCATATTATCTGCAGCATAATTCACATATCAATTTACATATTCAGTTTTGCTCACATGAAAACTTCGATCTTCTCAATAAGAAAATTTGTGAAATCTTTAATTCCTCATCCCCAGGAATGTAAATAAATAAATATAAATATTGTAAGTCAGTGATTTTTTCCTAGGAAGACAGTAAAATTACTTTACACGCCTTCTCATTGTAAACCTAAATAACAAACAGAGAAAGGTTCTCTAAAGGAAAAAGACACATCTTAGGGAGGAGGGCACTGCAATGGGAATATGCATGACAAAGCAAACTGTGTAGATTCAAATGGTAAAGGAAGACAAGGTCTTAAAAGAAAAGCGATCAACCTGGAATTATGGGGGAGTAGAAAAAAATAAATAAAGGAAAAATGAAGAGGCTTATATAATTGTTTTGTTATAGTTATCTTTGATTATAAAGATCAACAACAAGGTTGATGTCAGTTGAAGTTTGGGCAGGTGGTTGCTGGATAGATGTCCTCACAGAAGTGTATTTTGTGTAAGGTTGCTATGGCCTTTGTGCAAGGTTGTGGATTTTGTGGTATTTTGTGACAGTTTGTATCAGGCCTAGAAGCATGAGAACCCTCTCTTCAAGGCCTTCTCTGAATCTATTTGTCCAGGTTTTTTCTTTTCTTTTTAAAGATTACTGACAGTTTTGATTCTGATAACTTTTATATCATGATCCCTAATTTCAAAAAAAAAAATTAAACGTGTAACTTTTTTATGATGTATTTGATAGGCTTGGATTTATGAATCACCTCTACTATCTATAGTGATAGATATATCTGAGCCTACTTACACAGCACTTCCATCAGATTTTCTCTTCAGTGGAATTGGAAGAGGGGGGTTTTGGAGAAGGGGATGATGGAATTGTGCTGCATCAGAGGTCCCCACCTAATAGCACAGGGCCTTTTTCTGTGCTCTTGCCAGGCCGTTGTATTAGGCTGATACAAAAGTAATTTTGGTTTTGTCATTGAAAGTAATGAGACCATCTGACTTACAATGTCTGTGCCGTAACCAACTCCTAATAGCCTCCTAGGACAGCTTTGCTCTGACATACACTGTCCTGGAACCATGTCTGCTTTGTAACTCCTGAGGTAGCTGCCACCATGACTAATGCCTTCTCATCTTTAGTCTACATGCAGGTAACAGTTATAATTATATCTCTGTGTATTCACAGAACATTTAGTACATCTGGGACTTCTACAAAATTTCCCTAGCTGATTTTGGTGTTCTAGTGTCCTGGCAGCTCTAGCCATGAAGGGATGACGCTTTATCAGCATTTCTGTTGAGTATTTTACTTTTTCTCACAAACTGATTCCACTTTTCCCACATACGTTTGACAATTCATTTGAACTCATTTATTCTAAACCCATTATTTTTTGTCTATTATTTAATAGGGTGGGGGACGAGGGATAAAAGATAACAAATAAGGTGCAGTGTACACTGTTCGGGTGATAGGTGCACCCAAATCTCACAAATAACCAGTAAAGAAGTTATTCATGGAACCAAATACCACCGTACCCCAATAACCTATGGGAAAAAAAAATAAAAAATACAATAAAAAAGAGTCAGAAAAAAAGAAAATAATCACTGTACTTACCACGACACTTAGAAATGGTGGCTAGCATTAGTTGTGTCACCTAATAATATTATTATTTTTTCTTTATGCTACAAACTAGCTCTGCTATTTCAATCACTACTATTTGAAGTGTTACTAAGTTAAATTAAATTTATTGTATCCTTCTGGACTCAAAAATGGGGGTAAATGCTAAGACAATTTCAGAATAATATCACATATTAAAAGCATATTATATGGGGAAAATGTGATTTTAAAAAAATAGAAATTGGTAGAGAAACAGTTTTGGGGTCTCTTTAATTTCCGCACATTTTGCAAGTATGGACGCTGACTTTCTTGTTCCAAATGATTGTTTTCAAGCATGTTTGTATAGAAAACAGCCTTGGAATAGAAAACCAGCACTTCCTTCTGGAAGAAAGAAAAGTTTATTTACTGTCTAGTATAATGCAGATAATTTCTCCCTCTTGGGAAGGGTACAGCCAAGTGAACTTCCCATAATACAAGTGGGGGTTTCTTGAGCTTGGGTTTTTCTTCCACAGTGTAATGTGCAGGTGCCACTTGGCTCTCTTTGTGTTATCCTGGGAAAGCTGATGGCTGTAGGTGCATGTTTATTTTGGGGTTCTCTATTCTGTTTCATTGGTCTTTGTGTCTGTTTTCATATCGCTACCATGCTATTTTGTCTATTGTGGCCTTAGGGTATAGTATGAAGTCAAGTAATGTGATGTCTCCAGCTTTGTTCTTCTTGCTTAGGTTTCTTTTGGTTGTCTGGGCTCGTTAAAAATCCATATGAAATTTAGAATTTTTTTTTCTAATTCTGTGAAAAACGATATTGGTTGTTTCATAGGAATAGTGTTGAATGTGTAGATTGCTTTTGGCAGTATAGCCATTTTAACAATATTGATCTTTCTAATCCATGAGCATGGAATAGTTTTCCATTTGCTTTGTCATCTATGATTTCTTTCTGCAGTGTTTTGTAGTTCTCCTTTTAGATATCCTTTACCTCCTTGCTTAGACATATTCTTCTTTTCTTTTATTTTATTTTGGGGGTTGCTGTTGTAAACAGCATTGCACTCTTGATTTACCTCTCAGTTTAAACATTTTTGGTGTACAGAAATGATACTAATTTCTTTATATTGATTTTTTTAATCCTGAAAGTTTGCTGAAGTTTTTTTTTTATCAGTTCTAGGAGCCTTTTGGCACAGTCTTTAGGGATTTCTAGGTGTAGAATCATATCATCAGTGAAGAGAGATAATTTGACTTCATTTCCTATTTGGATGCCTTTTATCGCTTTCTCTTGCCTGATTGCTCTGGCTAGGACTTGTTAAACAGGAGTGGTGAGAACAGGCATCCCTATTTTATTCCTGTTCATAAGGGGAATGTGTTGGGAGAAAAGCTGAGTGTTGGAAGAGAAGCTGAGGCAGGGCCATATGTTTCTCATTCACTTGATACACCGTTTCCTTTCAACCCCTAAATCCTCACCACCTGTTTGTTTGAGCACCAATAAATAGCGTGGGCTCCCAGAGCTTGGGGACTTTGCAGACTCCACACTCGTGATGGTCTCCTGGTCCCACTTTCTCTCTCAAACTGTCTTTTTCTCATTCCTTTGACTCTGCCGGACTTCATCACCCCCATGACCTAGTGTTGGGTCTGATCACCCCAACATTCCTGGCGCCCAACATGGGGTGACAAAGACCCGGTGAAGGAAGGCTGGGGCATGTGAAAGCAGAGGACACGACATCAAAAGACACCCGAGGACATACAAAGATGGGGAATGAAATTTATTACTTAGAATTTGTTATCACTCTTTAGTACAGTAAAGCAGTTTTGCCCATGGTTTCCAGAACAAAGGACTATGAAGTTGGATGAATGGGAGAGAATTGGAAGAGATTTTTTAAAAGGCATATAAAGATGGAGCAGAAATTCCAGTCTCTATATGGTCAGTGTGGGCACTAATAAAGGCAGCCCTTGAGCCATTTCAAACAGATGATGACGCAGACTCAGATGAGGAAGAGGAGGATGAGTGTAAAAAACTAACTTCAAATTCTGAGTGTGGGGAGCAGCTACCAGAGGAGATTAAAGAAAAGAAAGAAAAACTTTAAAAAGTACGTTTTACTAGCCCGTTGGCTCCACCTGCTGAATTAAGTGAATGGCCACCTCCTCTCTCTCCTCTAAATCGGTGAAAAAATAAATTAGCTGAAAAAATTACTCCTCCTGTAGTTACAACATTAAAACCTGGAGCAATTGGTGGTGGTAGACAAAATTCTATTCAAAAAGCTAAAGCCAAGGGAGACCTTGAAGCATGGCAATTTCCCGTTACTATAATCCAGCAAGTAGGACAGAATGTAGCTAATTAGGCTGCTTTCTCTTTTAAGTTACTAAAGAATTTAAGCAAGCCATTAGTCAATATGGACTGAACTCTCTTTTTGTGCAAACTTTATTTAAAAATATGGCTCTTGATAATAGATTACTACCATATAATTAGGATACTTTGACAAATCCTGTTCTCACTCCATCTCAGTACTTGCAGTTTAAAACTTGGTAGGCTGATGAAGCTAAAACTCAGGCAAAAGAAAACACACAAGTGCAGCCACCTGTGCCTGTTTTCTTTGATCAGTTAATATGAGTTGGCCCTAACTGGGGTTGATTAGAGAATCAAGCACTAATGGAAGATGTTGCCATTGTTCAGCTGTGCTTCATGCGCTTACATGCATAGAAAAGGACAAATGTTACAGGGGAAAAGTATCCTTATTTCAGTTCTGTCTGACAAGGACCTAAAGAACCATATATTAATTTTATTGCTCAGCTCCAAGAGGCTGTGTATAAAGCTGTAAATGATCAAAACAGCTCAGGATGTTGTAATACAGCTTCTTGCATACAATAATGCTAATGCAGAGTGTCAAACTGCTATTAGATCCCAGACAGAGAGGGCCCATTTAACTAAATATATTAAGGCTTGCGATGGCATTGGAGATAACTTACATAAGGTTATTCTTTTAGCTCAGGCTGTGGCTAGATTAAGAGTAAGAAAAAATATGCTTCATTTCTCAGGCTCTTGCCTTAATTGTGGGCAAATTGGACACAAGAAAGGAATGTGGAAAGGAATTCAAAAGACGAAAACTACTACCATCAATCAACAGAAAAGTCCCAATGTACGTCCCTGGTGTAAGAAAGGCAATCACTGGGCAAGTCCGTGTCATTCTAAATTTAGCAAAGAAGGACAACCTCTTTCAGGAAATAGGAAGAGGGACCCGCCTCAAGCCCCTCAACAAACTGAGGCATACCCAGCACAGCCACTGCCCTTACAAATGTACAGCAATTGTCCCCCGCCTCAGCAAGCAGTGCTGCTGTAGACCTCTACAGCACAATTCCCATCTCCTTACGTCCTGGAGAGCCACCAAAGAAGGTCCCCACAGGAGTTAGGGCACCCTTACCCTGAGGAACTGTTGGGAACAAGCCTCCCCAAATCCGGCCATAAACTGGCCCCCAAACTGGCCATAAACAAAATCTCTGCAGCACTGTGACATGTTCATGATGGCCATAACACCCACCCTGGAAGGTTGTGGGTTTACTGGAATGAGAACAAGGAATACCTGGCCCGTCCAGGGTGGAAAACCACTTAAAGGCATTCTTAAACCACAAACAATAGCATGAGTGATCTGTGCCTTAAGAATAAGGGATACTTTTAGTTAATCTAATATCTATAGAAACAATGCTAATGACTGGCTTGCTGTTAATAAATACGTGGGTAAATCTCTGTTCAGGGCTCTGCTCTGAAGGCTATAAGACCCCCCCTCCCCGATTTCCCACTTCACACCTCTATATTTCTGTGTGTGTGTGTCTTTAATTCCTCTAGTGCTGCTGGGTTAGGGTCTCTACAACCGACCTGGTCTCAGCAAGTGGTGCCCATTCATGGGGGCTCAAATACAGGTCAAAGGATCGCTGGAGCAACGATTGGAGAATGTGGCACTAGCTGGAGGACACCCGAGTACTCTTAAAGCAATCCCCGTGGTGAGTCAGAAGGGGAGCTCGGAAGCATCAGGGTAGCAATAGGACAAGTGTGGGCTGTGGTTCGTTCTACCTTGGAACTTTTTCACACTGATGATGAGGAGGAAGGAGAGTATAACAAAGTAACAGTAGAGGTTACAGACCAGGTTTATTTGTCACCTAAAGCTAAAGCAGAAAAGGAGGGAGAGGTTCATCCCTATCCTTCTGCACACCCTCATTATTATTTTGAAGAAAACGACCCTCCAGATCTTTCTTTTCTGGAGGACACTGGGTGAAAAGTAGTTGCCCTGGTGACTGTTGGAGCAGCGCCTTGAGTGACTGCTCTTAGTTCTATTCAGGCAGGAATACAGCAAGCTAGACAAAAGTGGGATTTAGAGGCTTGGCAGTTCCCTGTTTGAATACACACCCCAGATCAACAGGGAAACATTATAGCTACATTTGAGCCTTTTCCTTTTACATTACTCAAAAAAATTAAACAAGCTATAAATCAGTATGGACCAGGTTCTCCTTTTGAAATGGGACTGTTAAAGAATGTTGCTGTTTCCAGTTGGATGATTCCTACTGACTGGGACACCCTTACTCTAGCTTGTCTAACTCCTGCTCAGTTCTTACAGTTTAAAACTTAGTAGGCAGATGAAGCTTCCATTCAGGCTGCTCGCAATGCCTGGGCCCAACCTCAAATTAATATAACTGCAGACCAACTTTTGGGGGTTGGTGGCTGGGCAGGTTTACATGCACAAGTGGTCATGCAGGATGATGCCATAGAACAGCTTAGAGGAGTGTGCATTAGAGCTTGGAGAAAATCACTTCATGTGGAGAACAATACCCTTCCTTTAGTGCTATAAAACAGGGACCAGGAGAACCATATGTGGATTTTATAGCTTGGTTACAGGAGTCTCTTAAAAAGATGATTGAAGATTTGGCTGCTTAGGATATAGTGTTGCAGTTATTGGTTTTGACAATGCTAATCCTTATTGCCAGGCTGCTCTGCGACCTATCAGAGGGAAAGCACATTTAGTTGATTATAACAAGGCCTGTGATGATATCAGAGATAATCTACATAAAGCTACTTTGTTGGCACAGGCGATGGCAGGACTGAGAGTGGATAAAGGAAATACTCTATTTCCTGGAGCTTGTTTTAACTGTGGGAAACGTGGTCATACTAAAAAGAATGTAAAAAAAAAATCACCGAGTCAGGCCACCAGATAGGGGAAAAAACAAAACTGCTGATCCTGAAATATGTCCAAAATGTAAAAAAGGAAAACTTCGGGCTAATCAGTGTCACTCTAAGTTTGATAAAGAAGGGAACCCGATTTTGGGAAACTCCCCGAGGGGCCCATCCCAGACCCTGTTCTAAACCAGGGCATTTCCAGCTCAGGCCATTCCCTCACCCCCATACGTTATCTCTCCCCCACCACAGCCCATAGTGCTGCAGTAGATTTATGCTGCACAAAAGCTGTGAGCCTTCTGCCTGGGAAACCCCCGCAAAAGGTCCCAACAGGAGTCTGTGGACCGTTGCCAGCAGGGACAATGGGATTACTTTTAGGAACGTCTAGTTTAAGTTTAAAAGGGGTACAAATACACACTAGAGTCATTGATTCAGATTACAATGAGGAAATTCAAATTGTGATATTTAGTTCTGTTCCCTGGAAAGCACAGCCAGGAGTGCGCATAGCACAGCTCCTGAGTGAGCCGTATGTGGGAATGGGAATAAGTGAAATTAAATGAACTGGAGGATTTGGAAGCACAAATTAAAAAGGCAAGGCAGCTTATTGGGTAAATCAAATTACTGATAAACATCCTACCTGTGAAATAACTATGCAAGGAAAGAACTTTAAAGGTTTGGTAGATACTATTTTTTTTTTTGGTAGGAGTGGACATTTCAATTATTTCTCTACAGCACTGGCCGTCCATGTGGCCAATTCAGCTCACTCAATTTAACACAGTGGAAACTGCTAAAGCTCTAGAAGTGTATCAAAGTAGCTATACTTTGCATTGTGAAGGGTCCGATGGACAACCTGGGACTCTTCAACCAACTGCAACTTCTGTACCTATAAATTTATGGGGGAGAGATTTATTATGACAATGGGGAGCACAAGTTCTAATTCCATAACAATTATACAGCCCTCAAAGTCAACATATGATGCACGAAATGGGGCATGTCCCTGGTATAGGAGTAGAAAAAAATTGCAAGATTTGAAAGAACTGCTTCAAACGGAAAGACAAAGTTCCTGCCAAAGATTAGGATACCATTTTTGATGGTGGCCATAGTTAAGCCTCCAGAACATATACCTTTAAAATGGTTAACAGATAAGCCAATTTGGATAGAATAATGGCTGTTAAGCAAAGAGAAACTGGATGCTTTAGAGAAATTAGTTACTGAACAATTAGAAAATGGGCACATAGCTCCAACATTTTCCCCTTGGTATTCTCCAGTTTTCATAATTAAGAAAAAATCAGGTAAATGGAGAATGTTAACTGACTTAAGAGCCATCAATTCAGTTATACAACCAATGGAAATATAACAGCCAGGATTGCCTTCTCCTGCTATAATTCCAAAAAATTGGCCTTTAATAGTCACAGATTTAAAAGACTGTTTCTTTACTACCCTTTTAGCTGAGCAAGACTATGAACGGTTTGCATTTACAATTCCTGCAGTAAACAACCTGCAGCCTGCTAAGCGTTTTCATTGTTTCACAGATGGGTCTAGTAATGGTAAAGCTTCTTATTCTGGATCAAAAGGTAAAGTTTTCCAGACACCCTATACTTCAGCTCAAAAGGCGGAGCTTGTAGCTGTAATTGAGGTGTTGACTGCTTTTGATATGCCTGTTAATGTGATTTCTGATTCTTCATACATGGGTCATTCCACACAGTTAATTGAAAATGCTCAGTTAAGATTCCATACAGATGAACAACTGATAATAAAAACAAAAAAGGGGGAGAAACAGGGATTACGGGATAGCCCATACACAAATGAATCTTGCATTATTAACTTTCAAATTTTTGAGCCTGCCCAAAGGCCAGATGTGACCAGCAGCTGAACAGCATCTACAGAAACCAGCTGCAAAGACAGAAGCAGAACAACTGGCTTGGTGGAGAGATCCAATAACAAAAACTTGGGAAATAGGTAAAATTATAACTTGGCATAGAGGTTATGCTTGTGTTTCTCCAGGACCGAATCAACAACTGATTTAGATACCATCAAGACACCTGAAATTTTATCATGAGCCAGATGCTGAGGAAGAGAGAAAAAGCACAATCATCATTGAAATTAGAGCTTCTGGCTGGGCGCGGTGGCTCACGCCTGTAATCCCAGCACTCTGCGAGGCCGAGGTGGGCGGATCACAAGGTCAGGAGATCGAGACCATCCTGGCTAACACGGTGAAACCCCGTCTCTACTAAAAATACAAAAAATTAGCTGGGTGAGGTGGCGGGCGCCTATAGTCCCAGCTACTCAGGAGGCTGAGGCAGGAGAATGGCGTGAACCCGGGAGGCAAAACTTCAGGTTTTGCCAAGAATGACACTGTAAATGTAACAAAGCTTCTGTGCTTGTTAGTGAACACCAAATCAGCTACTCTCCTGTATTCGGAGTTCAGGATGAAATGAAAAGAACAAGCAGGCCTGGCGCAGTGGCTCATGCCTGTAATGCCAACACTTTGGGAGGCTTAGGTGTGCGGATCACCCGAGGTTGGGAGTTCGAGACCAGCCTGACCAACATGGAGAAACCCCGTCTCTACTAAAAGGGCAAAATGAGCTAGGCGTGGTGGCACAAGCCTGTAATCCCAGCTTGGGAGGCTGAGGCAGGATAAGTGCTTAAATCTGAGAGGCGGAGGTTGCAGTGAGGCAATATTGCACCATTGGACTCCAGCCTGGGCAACAAGAGTGAAACTCCATCTCAAAAAAAAAATAAAAAATAAAAAATGACCCCCAACCTTGTCTAGACTGTGGGGTTTCAGTTTCACCCCAGGGGGGTCCTGTTTGGGTTAGAACCCTGAATCTGGTTTGAGTTCATATCCTAAAGAATAAAGGGAATAAAGGCTGTAGCCACTGAGCTACTCAATCTGGTCTCGTTCTGGCTTTTGTGTGTCTGTCTGTATTTTTGGTCTAAATATTTGGCCCAACAGAGGTTAAAGGCTTTGATGTTCTCAGCAAAAGCCTTGTGAGATCTCTAGTTTATCTGTGTGCTCAACTGGAACAAACAGACTCCATAAACTAGAAAAACCTAAAGAAAATGGCACGCGTGAAAAAATGAGAGCCAACTCCTGTTTCTTGTTCTGTCCACCTCCCTCTCTCACTCCTCCTTCTGCCTTTGCTGTGGTCCCATGGTGTTTCTGTCTTTCTGGGGACCTGAGATTCAGTGTAGGAGTGAAGTCCATGATTTTAAAGCCTTCATGTCTCTGCTTTTTAACTCTGCCTGCTTTGCTGAGCTCTTATAATGAGAAATAAGCCATTCAGAACAGAAACAACAGAGCATCAGAAAACCAACTTCAGGCAGCGCTCTGGCAAGTACCTCCCTAGAGGGGAAGGGCCTACTAAAGGAGATTTAATCTTGAAAAGGCCAAAATGAGAAGCTTTAACCTTAAGCTTGCTAGGTTTTCTGGTACTCGAGCTGGCTATATATTATGGACCATTCTAGCCACACACATACACACACACACACACACACACACACACGCACACACACACACACACTTTTTTGAGACAGAGTCTTGCTCTGTTGCCCATGCTGGAGTGCAGTGGTGTGATCTTGGCTCACTGCAACCTCCACTTCCCAGGTTCGAGCAATTCTCCTGTCTCAGCCTCCTGAGTAGCTGCGATTACAGGTGTGTGCCACCATACCCGGCTAATTTTTGTGGTTTTAGTAGAGATGAGGTTTCACCATGTTGGCCAGGCTGGTCTCAAACTCCTGATCTCAAGTGATCCACCCGCCTTGGCCTCCCAAACTGCTGGGATTACAGGCATGAGCCACTGTGCCCAGCCTATACATATATATATATATATACTTTTTTTCTTTTTCTTTTTGACACAGTGTCTTGCTCTGTTGCCCAGGATGGAGTATGGTGGTACAATCGCGGCTCACTGCAACCTCCGCCTCCCAGGTTTGAGCGGTTATCCTGCCTCAGCCTCCTGAATAGCTGGGACTACAGGTGCACACCACCACACCCAGTTAATTTTTGTATTTTCAGTAGAGATGGGGTTTTGTCACGTTGGCCAGGCTGGTCTCAAACTCCTGGCCTCAAGTGATCCACCTGCCTCAGCCTCCCATATTGTTGGGATTACACGCACACTTTAAACCTGATGGCCAAATTACCTGAAAGAAAATTCAGAACTCAAATAGTTACTATTTTTAAAAACCCTAAAATGAAAAATTCTCAGTTCTTTTGCCTATCTATTTTTTTTCCCTGCCTACTTTGAATCTGCTGATTTGTCTACTGGTGTTGAGATAAGACTTACTGTCTGTGGTGTTACCAATTCAAGGTTACTTGGCTGAAGAAAAACAAAAGAATGAAACAATTCTTTATTTTTTTTCTCTTTTCAAAACAAGGTCTCACTCTAAGGTCTCACTCTGTTCCCCAGACTGGAGTGCAGTAGTGGGATCATAGCTCACTGTTATCTCAACCTCCCAGGCTCAAGCAATCCTCCTGCCTCATCCTCTCTAGTAGCTGGGACAATAGGCATGCACTACCATGCCTGGCAATTTTTTATCTTATTCTTAGTAGAGATTGGGTCTCACTATGTTGCCCAGGCTGGTCTCAAACTCCTGAGCTCAAGTGATCCTCTTGCCTCAGCCTCTCAAAGTGCTGGGATACAGGCATGAACCACTGTGCCCAGATAAAAGAGAGTTCTTTTATAAATACAAATAATTTAAAAAGTATTGATAAAATAGAAATAGAAATGTCTTCAGAATTGTCAGCATACATTTTTGACTGTGTTTTATATTTACATTTGCTAGATATTTTAAGGTGCTAGGGTTTGGCATGAAGGTTATAAAACTATAAGCACAGGAAAAAAGAATATTTGTTTATGTGATTTTTTAAATACATAAGACCAATTTAATACGGTTTGTTGAACAAAAATAATGGAATTTTCTGAGTTATTGGTAAAATACCCATGTATTTAACTTTGAAGTCCTCACTTACGTGAACACCTGATATTCACAGGCTATAACATGGTTAACAAGAGAAAAACCTAGAAATGATGACTAGCTTTGTCTAATACCTCAGTTCTCACAAATAATCTAGATAAACTGTCAAAAATAAGTAAATGTAAATGGATAAATGTCTATACGAGACATCTTAATGTATTTTTGAAATTTTTTTGAGACAGTGTCTCTGTCTGTCACCCAGGCTGAAGTGCAGTGGCATGATCACAGCTCACTGCAACCTTGACCTCCTGCGGTCAAGGGATCCTCCCACCTCAGCCTCCCAAGTAGCTGATAATTACAGGTATGCACCACTATGGTCAGCTAACTTTAATTTTTTTTTTGTAGAGTCAGCATCTCACTATTTTGCTCAGGCTGGTCTCATGATACTCCTGCCTTGGCTTCCTAAAGTGTTGGGATTACAGGTGTGAGCCAACATGCCCAGCCTATTTTTGAAATTTTAGTTATGTTAAATTAAATAATAGATATTCATTGAATATCTGGGTTATTTCCAATTTAAAACTTATGTTTTAGCCCAGGCACTGTGGCTCATGCCTGTAATCCCTGCACTTTGGGAGGCCAAGGCGGGCAGCTCACCCGAGGTCAGGAGCTCAAGACTAGCCTGATCAACATAATGAAATCCCATCTCTACTAAAAAATACAAAAAATTAGCCAGGTGTGGTGATGGGTTCCTGTAATCCCAGCTACTTGGGAGGCTGAGGCAGGAGAATTGCCTGAACCTGGGGGACGGAGGTTGCAGTGAGATGAGATCACACCATTGCACTCCAGCCTGGGCAACAAGAGTGAAAATCCATCTTAAAAAATATGTTTTAGGAACACATAATTCTAAATTATAAAATTATTCTCATATGTAAGATACTGCAATATGACAATTCAAGATTTCTTGCTTCCTAGGTTTTTTATTAAAATAAGGGTTACTAAGTGTTAATATCTTGGTAGATATATGTGATTAAGACTACTAGATACAAGAGAAACAATTCTGTATGCAAAATATATACCGGTTTTTGTTTCAGAAAAGGTAAATTCGCTTAGAGATTTTAAAGGATTATTATAAATTGAAGGAATAAAAAAGATAGATAAAACTAAATGTGTATAAAAAGTTGGGAAAGATGAAAAAATTATACAAGGTTATTAAAAGTTTATGTAAATCTTACATCGAGGTCAAAACTGATTGAGATCAGATAGATTGTTTATAAAGTTTATTTAAACTAGCTGTAATATTAAAAACATAGTGATAAAAAACTAAAAATTTTGGTTAAAACAACAAGGTTTTCTTAAGGTATTTATTTGCTCATAATAAGAGGTAAAAAATATTGACTTTTAATCCTGAAATCTGTTGCTATAAAAACTTTTCAGATTTGTATATCAGAAGTTCAACTTTTCCTGCACTTTCATGTTACACATGACTCACAGATCACATCATTGTCTCCTGTTCCTTCTTGAGAAGGAATAAAAGGCTTGGGTTTCCTGCTTGGCTGCAATGATAACTCCTTCAGGTTTTTCATCAGGTCTAATTTTGTACTCTTGGCTTTTAAATATGTCTTAATTACTTCATGTAACCAGGAAACTTCCATGCTATCATGGTGAGCTATGGATCCCCACTGCTCTATGCTCTGGTTTTCCTGTTTACATTCCTTTGTAATATTATGCTCACTCATGACCCTGGACACACTCTTTCTATGTCGAATTAAATTCAAGTCTCCTTATCATCGGAATTGACTTCCAAGTGATTTAAATTAGCTTCCTGTAAGAAGACACAGTTATGCCACAGGAGTTTTACCCTTTAAATGACTGGCCTGTAATAAAGGTTTTAGGTTTTATCAAGATAATCCATGTGTTGCCTTTATTTTTTTTTAATTACTTGGGAAAACTGAGGTTTTTCAGTTTTCACGTCCAAGTAACCTTCTATGTTGCTTTTGATGTCTTTTGGTTGTCATGCTAATTAAATGAATGACTGTTACTTAAAAATGACATGTGGCTGTGTGCAGCAGCTCATGTCTGTAATTCCAGCCCTTTGGGAGGCCAAGGTGGGTGGATCACTTGAGCCCAGGAGTTCAAGTCCAGCCTGGGCAAAATGGCAAAACCCCATCTCTACTAAAAATACAAAAGCTAGCTAGGTGTGGTAGCAAGTGCTCACAGTCCTGGCTACTTGGGAGACTAAGGTGGAGGACCACCTGAGCCTGGGAGGTTGAGGCTGCAGTGAGCCATGATTTCACCACTGCACTCCAGCCTGGGCAACAGGGTGAGACACTGTCTCAAAAAAATAATAAAATAAAAAACAATAAACTGTCATTCTGTTTTGGTCAAATGTTTTCAATTTTTTTACATCTTTGCTAAAACTTAGTTGATAACATTATATGGGAAGCATTGCCAAAAGATAAGTCTAAATCTTCTTTTTTTTTTTTCTCTGAGACAGAATCTTGCTTTGTCACCCAGGCTGGAGTGCAGTGGCGTGATCTAGGTTCACTGCAACCTCTGCCCCAAGGTTCAAGTGATTCTCCTGCCTCAACCTCCCAAGTAGCTGGGACTACAGACACATGCCACCACGCCCGGCTAATTTTGTATTTTTAGTAGAGACAAGATTTCTCCATGTTGGCCAGGCTGGTGTCGAAGTCCTGACCTCTGATGATCTGTCGAACTTGGCCTCCCAAAGTGTTGGGATTACAGGCATGAGCCACTGTGCCTGGCCTAAATCTTCTTTTGGTTACATTTATAGGTATATTATTAATATAAATATTTTAAATGTTATATAAATTATAAAATCTAATATGGTATCAGTCATAATTTTGATGATGTTAAATATTCTCTAAAGTTGTATATGTATAGATATATTATTAATATAAATATTCTAAAGAGTATATAAAATTTGTGGAAGTCTGATGGATCTGATGTGTTGCCGTCAGTCATGATTCTGGCTGTTATCTTAAAATGCTACATATAATAGAAATAACTAAATTTTCTCTCCAGTTGAGAACTTCCACTGGATTTTAACCAAAGGATATTCTAAGTTTTTGTCATCCACGGTGATTGTTTAAAGTTCTTCTCTAAAACCCTTTACAGGCCGGGCACGCTGCTGGAGGCTGTGCAGGGTACGGTGCTGGGCATGGTGCAGGGCATGGTGGCTCACGCGTGTAAAAATCCCAGCACTTTGCAAGGCCGAGGTGGGTGAATTGCTTGAACTCAGAAGTTTGAAAGCATCCTGGGCAACATGGTAAAACCCTGTCTCTACAAAAATACAGAAATTAGCCAGCATGATGGTGCATGCCTATGGTCCCAGCTACTTTGGAGGCTGAGGTAGGAGGATGGCTTGAGTTTAGGAGGGAGAGATTGCGGTGAGCCAAGATCATGCCACTGCACTCCATCCTGAGTGATAGAGCCAGACAATGTCTCAAAAAAAAAAAAAAGCCTTTACAATCAGCTATCATCTAAATTACTTTTAATGGAAAGGACTCTGACAAGTTCTCTTAAATATGGTTTCAGATAACTTTGGGGATCATACTGTTGGACTAGGAAAATCTTCCAGGACTCTAAAAAGCTGAATGAGAATTTCCAATTGAAATCAAGCAAAACACAAAAAAACTGAATGAGAATTGCTATTTGAAATAAAGCAGAACAAGATTTAGTTACATGGGACTGAACTTATAAGAGAAGGAAAATATTTTATTCATGGCCCTTCCATTGGAAACATTGTTGATTCTCTTTATGTTTTGTTTTCCAAAGTCAAGAATTTTTTTTCTTTTCAGCTACTTTTAACTTACCATACATTAGATAAACTACATTGTGAACAAAAATTTGAGCCATTTATCTGTCTCTCTAACTGATTTCTCCAGAATTCAGAAGCCATTCGTGAGCATTCCTAAATTATGGCAATATAATTATTTGCATAATTTCAATAAGAATCTATTTTTGGTAACAGGATTCAATTGGAGACACTGTTTGTTTTATCAAGGCTTTAACTCGAACGGCAGATACAACCAGCCCACTTTAAGGAATTGAGGTTGACTTTATAGCACCAATACAAAGCCCCTTAGAATGACTGGCTTGGTGTCCTGTCTACAAGGGTCCTTTAGAAAGTTGCTGTCCTTGTGGTAAGAAGCAAAGAATGTCACTTTCTGATGGGCCCAGGAACCTCAAGTTATTTGGGGACCTTGAGAAGAGAGGACTACACCCATTCATAAAAGTATTACAGGAGAGCTGGCAAGATGTCTGAATAGGAACAGCTCCGGCCTGCAGCACCCAATGAGATCAACACAGAAGGCAGGTGGTTCATGCATTTCCAACAGCTTCCACTGGTGATACTCATGCAAACGGGGTCTGGAGTGGACCTCCAGCAAACTTGAGCAAACCTGCAGCAGAGGGACCTGACTTTTAGAAGGAAAACTAACATACAGAAAGGAATAGTATCAACATCACCAACATCAAAGAGCAAAGGTAGATAAATCCACAAAGATGGGGAGAAACCAGTGCAAAAAGGCTGAAAACTCCAAAACCCAGAATGCCTCTTCTCCTCCAGAAGATCACAACTCCCCACCAGCAAGGGAACAAAACTGGACAGACAATGAGTTTGATGAATTGATAGAAGTAGGCTTCAGAAGGCGGGTAATAACAAACTCCTCCGAGCTAAAGGAGCATGTTCTAACCCAATGCAAGGAAGCTAAGAGCCTGAAAAAAAAAGGTAGGATGAATTGTTAACTAGAATAACCAGTTTAGAGGAGAATATAAATGACCTGATGGAGCTGAAAAACCCAGCACAAGAACTTCATGAAGCATACACAAGTATCAATAGCTGAATCAATCAAGCAGGAGAAAGGATATCAGAGATTGAAGATCAACTCAATGAAATAAAGCAAGAAGACAAGATTAGAGAAAAAAGAGTGAGAGAAATGAACAAAGCCTCCAAGAAATAGAGGACTATGTTAAAAGACTGAATCTATGTTTGATTCGTGTACCTGAAAGTGACAGAGAGAATGGAACCAAGTTGGAAAACACTCTCAAGGATATTATCCAGGAGAACTTCCCCAACCTAGCAAGACAGGCCAACATTCAAATTCAGGAAATACAGAGAACACCACTAAGATACTCCTCAAGAAGAGCAACCCCAAGACACAAAATCATAAGATTCAGCAAGGTTGAAATGAAGGAAAAAAATATAAAGGGCAGCCAGAGAGAAAGGTTGAGTTACCCACAAAGGGAAGCCCATCAGACTAACAGTGGATCTCTTGGCAGAAAGCCTACAAGCCAGAAGACAGTGGGAGCCAATATACAACATTTCTAAAGAAAAGAATTTTCAAGCCAGAATTTCATATCCAGCCAAACTAAGCTTCATAATTGAAGGAGAAATAAAATCCTTTACAAGCAAATGCTGAGAGATATTGTCACCACCAGGCCTGCCTTACAAGAGTTTCTGAAGGAAGCACTAAACACGGAAAGGAACAACTGGTAACAGACACTGCAAAAACATACCAAATTATAAAGACCATTGACACTATGAAAAAATTGCATCAACTAATGAGCAAAATAAGCAGCTAGTATCATAATGACAGGATCAAATTCATACATAACAATATAAACCTTAAATGTAAATGAGCTAAATGCCCCCAATTGAAAGACACAGACTGGCAAATTGGATAAAGAGTCAAGACCCATCAATGTGCTGTACTCAGGAGACCCATCTCATACACATAGGCTCAAAATAAAGGGATGGAGGAACATTTACCAAGCAAGTGGAAAGCAACAAAAGGCAGGGGTTGCAATCCTAGCTTCTGATAAAACAGATCTTAAGCCAGCAAAGATCAAAAGAGACAAAGAAGGGCGTTACATAATGGTAAAGGGATCAATGCAACAAGAAGAGCTAACTATCCTAGACATATATGCACCCAATACAGGAGCACTCAGATTCATAAAGCAAGTTCTTAAAGACCTACAAAGAGACTTAGACTCCCACACAATAATAGTGGGAGACTTTAACACTCCACTGTCAATATTAGATCAATGAGACAGAAAATTAACAATAATATCCAGGACTTGAACTCAGTTCTGGACCAAGTGGACCTAAAAGATATCTACAGAGCTCTCCACCCCAAATCAACAGAATATACCTTATTCTCAGCACCACATTGCACTTATTCTAAAATTGACCACATAATTGGAAGTAAAACTCTCCTCAGGAAATGCAAAAGAATTGAAATCATAACAAACAGTCTCTCAGACCACAATGCATTCAAATTAATATGCAGGATTAAGAAACTCACTCAAAACCTCACAACTACATGGAAACTGGGTGACCTGCTCCTGAATGACTACTGGGTAAATAACGAAATGAAGGCAGAAATAAAGATGTTCTTCAAAACCAATGAAAACAAAGACACAACGTCCCAGAATCTCTGGGACACATTTAAAGCAGTGTGTAGAGGGAAATTTATAGCACTAAATGTCCACAAGAGAAAGCAGGAAAGATCTAAAATTGACACCTTAACATCAAAATTAAAAGAACTAGAGAAGCAAGAACAAACAAATTCAAAAGCTAACAGGAGACAAGACACAAATAAGATCAGAGCAGAATTGAAGGAGATAGAGACACGAAAAACCCTTCAAAAAATCAATGAATCCAGGAGCTGGTTTTTTGAAAAGATCAACAAAACAGACCACTAGCCAGACTAATAAAGAAGAAAAGAGAGAAGAATCAAATAGATGCAATAAAACATGATTAAGGGGATATCACCACTGATCCCACAGAAATACAAATTATCATCAGAGAATACTACCAAGACTAAACCGGGAAGAAGTGAAATTCCTGAATAGACCAATAACAAGTTCTGAAATTGAGGCATTAATTATAGCCTACCAACGAAAAAAATTCCAGGACCAGACGGATTCACAGCCGAATTCTATGAGATGTACAAAGAGGAGCTGCTACCATTCCTTCTGAAACTATTCCAAACAATAGAAAAAGAGAGAATCCTCCCTAACTCATTTTATGAGGTCAGCATCACCTTGATACCAAAACCTCACAGGGACACAACAAAAAAAGAAAATTTTAGGCCAATATCCCTGATGAACATCGATGCAGAAATCCTGGATAAAATACTGGAAAACTGAATCCAGCAGCACATCAAAAAGCTTGTCCACCATGATCAAGTTGGCTTCACCCCTGGGATGCAAGGATGGTTCAACATATGCAAATCAATAAATGTAATCCATCACATAAAGGGAACCAATGACAAAAACTGCATGATTAGCTCAATAGATGCAGAAAGGGCCTTTGACAAAATTCAACAGCCCTTCATGCTAAAAACTCTCAATAAACTGGTATTGATGGAACGTATCTCAAAATAGTAAGTGCTATTTACGACAAGCCCACAGCCAATAACATACTGAATGTGCAAAAACTGGAAGCATTCCCTTTGAAAATCAGCACAAGACAAGGATGCCCTCTCTCACTACTCCTATTCAGCATAGTATTGGAAGTTCTGGCCAGGGCAATCAGGCAAGAGAAAGAAATAAAGGGTATTCAATTAGGAAAAGAGGAAGTCAAATGGTCTCTGTTTGCAGATGACATGATTGTATATTTAGAAAACCCCATCATCTCAGCCCAAAATCTCCTTAAGCTGATAAGCAACTTCAGCAAAATTTCAGGATACAAAATCAATGTGCAAAAATCAGAAGCATTCCTATACAGCAATAACAGACAAACAGAGAGCCAAACTGTGAGTGAACTCCCATTCACCATTGCTAAAAAAAGAATGAAATACCTAGGAATACAACTTACAAGGATGTGAAGGACCTCTTCAAGGAGAACTACAAACCACTCCTCAGGGAAATAAGAGAGGACACAAACAAATGGAAAATCATTCCATGCTCATAGATAGGAAGAATCAGTATCGTGAAAGTGGCCATACTGCCCAAAGTAATTTATAGATTCACTGCTATCCCCACTAAACTACCAATGACTTTCTCCACGGAATTGGAAAAATATACTTTAAATTTCATATGGAATCAAAAAAGAGCCCGAATAGCCAAGACAATCCTAACCAAAAAGAATAAAGCTGGAAGCATCATGGTACCTGACTTCAAACTATACTACAAGCTATGGTAACCAAAACAGCATGGTACTGGTACCAAAACAAATATATAGATCAAAGGAACAGAACAGAGGCCTCAGAAATAACACCACACATCTACAACCATCTGATCTTTGACAAACCTCAGAAAAACAATCACTGGGGAAAGGATTCCCTATTTAATAAATGGTGTTGGGAAAACTGGCTAGCCACAGGCAGAAAGCTGAAACTGGATCCCTTCCTTACACCTTATACAAAAATTAACTCAAGATGGGTTAAAGACTTAAACATAAGACCTAAAGCCATAAAAACCATAGAGGAAAACCTAGGCAATACCATTCCGGACATAGGCATGGGCAAAGACTTCATGACTAAAACACCAAAAACAAAGGCAACAAAAGCCAAAATTGACAAATGGGACCTAATTAAACTAAAGAGCTTCTGGACAGAAAAAGAAACTATCAGAGTGAACGGGCAACCTACAAAATGGGAGAAAACTTTTGCAATCTATCTATCCATCTGACAAAGGGCTAATATCCAGAATCTACAAAGAACCTAAACAAATTTACAAGATAAAACAACCCCATTGAAAAGTGGGCGAAGGATGTGAACAGACACTTCTCAAAAGAGGACAATTATGCAACCAACAAACTTATGAAAAAAAAGCTCATCATCACTAGTCATTAGAGAAATGCAAATCAAAACCACAATGAGATACCATCTCATGCCAGTTAGAATGGCGATCATTAAAGAGTCAGGAAACAACAAATACTGGAGAGGGTGTGGAGAAATAGGAATGCTTTTACACTGTTGGTGGGAGTGTAAATTAGTTCAACCATTGTGGAAGACAGTGTGGCTATTCCTCAAGGATCTAGAACTAGAAATACCATTTGGTCCAGCAATCCCATTACTGGGTATATACCCAAAGGATTATAAATCATTCTACTATAAAGACACATGCACATGTATGTTTATTGCAGGACTGTTCACAATAACAAAGACTTGGAACCAACCCAAATGCCCATAAATGATAGACTGAATAAAGAAAATATGGCACATATACACCATGGAATACTATGCAGCCATAAAAAAGGATGAGTTCATGTCCTTTGCAGGGACATGGAAGAAGCTGGAAACCATCATTCTCGGCAAACTAACACAAGAACAGAAAACCAAACACCACATGTTCTCACTCATAAGTGGGAGTTGAACAATGAGAACACATGGACACAGGGAGGGGAACATCACACACTGGGGCCTGTTGGGGGGTGGGGGAAGGGGGAGGAATAGCATTAGGAGAAATGCCTAATATACGTAATGGGTTGATGGGTGCAGCAAACCACCACAGAATATATATACCTATGTAACAAACCTGCACTTTCTGCACATGTACCCCAGAACTTAAAGTATAATTTTAAAAAGTAGCTTAAAAAAGTATTACAGACACAGTCTGATGCAAATCTTTGACTTGGCTAGCTTCAAGGCTCTTAAAAGTCTAAGATTCCTTATTTAAAATTTCCAACAAAGCCAATTTTAAGAAGCCTATATGGCCAATAAATATTCTTGCTGCACTTTATGGAAATAATCAGGCCAGGTATGATAAGACTAAAACTTATTTTGCATACAAAATTGGTCCTACTATGATTTGTCTTTGATAAAATGATGGACTAGAGAGAAAATTTATGTTCCAAAAGAAAACTATGACATATGCTATTAGATTCCAACCCCGATCATTGTTTTAGAGTTTTTATTATTTGCCTATAATTTGGGCTGAATCCTGAATTATTTCCTGGCTCCAAGTGTTCCCTAGTGAATCTGAATATAATATATTTTTAAAAACTTGTTTTATCCTGTCAGGAATGAGATGTATTTTCTGAAGGACTACTTAAACTAGCAATTACAATTTGATTGTTATGATTATAGAATCTCAGGATTTCTCTTCCTTCTTGTCAAGGTCTTTACCTGATGTTTGTCTCATTAAAAAAAAAATGAGACTGATTGCACTCTACTCAAGACTGAAGACATGTACTTTAACCTGTCTCTGTTACCAGTAAACCAAAGCCTTAACTTTCAGAATATGTCAGGGACACTGTGGTCCCTGGATCAACCACCCATGGGTTTATGAATGTGTTGACCGCTGGCATATGAGAAGTAATTGTCTATTAGGTTATGTGACTATTCCTTTTTCTATTTATAACTCCAATGTTTCTGAACACTGAAGTAATTCATCGAAATTACTTTCCAGGATTAGACAAACCATACCTGCACACCAAGGAGATGAATTTTGGCCTATGTTTGGCAGAAATCACTTGCAATGTTGGGGAGTAACCTCTCATGAACGTATAATTAGAAATCTGTCAACCACTCTAGGTAACTTAGCAAATGAACTAGCTGAAGCCATAGCTACCAAACAAAGATCTTTAGACTCTTTAGCCAGGATAGTCATGGATGACGGAATAACTTTAGGCTACATAGTGGTGAAACAGGGAGAAATTCATATGGCAGCTTGCTAACACATCATGTTGTGTTTAGATCCATGCATCTTCTGAAGTTGAAACACATGTAAAAAAATAAGACAATATGAGAATTAATTATGACAAATCCTAGGGAAGTGGCTGAAAGAGCTGTAACACAAACAGGGCTGAGACATGCCCCTTGCTAGCCACATTGTGGGCAAAGAGAAGGAAAGAAGAGCTGTGACCCTTTGGGAAGCCCAGACCTGGGAGCTCCCCGAGCCAGGGCTGTGATTCCCTCTTTGGGGCCCTGTGGTTCCTGGTATCTCCAAGCTTCTGGGTGCCACTGTGTTCCCAGTGTGCCAGCTGTGGAAGCTGCTTGCGGTGCCCGTGGTCCAGCCACAGCCTTGTGGAGAGCTGGTACCCACGTTGGCACCTGGAGTTACCTGCCCCACTGCAGCAGCCAGGAAGTCTGACTGCACAGTGGCCACACCCCATGCTCGCTCACACACCCCTTGCCACTCTGCGCAGTCTCCCTTGGCAAACATGGGATCCAACCTGGTAGCATGAGCTGAGCACAGCCTGCCAGGCTGAGTGGGCGGGGCCCAAGCAAAACTCAGGTAAAGGTGCCACCAGCCATAGAGTTTTCTGTCCAGAAAAGTGACACTCCAAAGATCCCGTAACACCGCTAATCTTCCCAACCTCTGGAAACTCTCAGTCTACTCTCTATCTTGATGAGTTCAATTGTTTTAATTTTTAGCTCCCACAAATGTGTGAGAACATGCAAAGTCTTTCTGTGCCTGGCTCATTGTACTTAACATAATGTCCCCTAGTTCCATCCACGTTTTTGCAAATGACAGAATCTTATTCTTTTTCATGGCCGAAGAGTACTCCATTGTGTACATGTACTACATTTTCTTTATCCCTTCATCTGTTTATGCACACTTAGGTTGTTTCCAAATCTTGGCTATTATGAATAGTGCTGAAATAAATATGGGAATGCAGATAAATCTTTGATATACTAATTTTCCCTCTCTTGGGTATATACCCAGCATTGCTGGGTTGCTGCATTGCAGGATTGCTGTATCATATGATAGTTCTATTTTTAATTTTTTGAGGGACCTCCATATTGTTCTCTTTAGTGAATGTACTAATTTACATTCCCACCAACAGATGAAGAGGGTTCTCTTTTCCCCATATTCTTGCAAGCATTTGTTATTGCCTCTCTTTTGCATAAAAGCCATTTTAATGGGGGTAAGATGATATCTTATTGTAGTTTTGATTTGAAATGCTCTGATGATCAATGATATTAAGCATCTTTTCATATACCTATTTGACATTTATATATCTTCGTTTTTGTTTTTGTTTTTGCTCATTTTTTGAGACAGGGTCTCACTCTGTCACCCAGGCTGGAGTGCAGTGGTATGATGATGGCTTACTGTAGTTTTGACTACCAGGGTTCAAGCAATCCTCCCACCTCAGCCTCCTGAGTAGCTGGGACCACAGGCATGCATCACCATGCCCAGATAGTTTTTAAAATTATTTGCTATGTTTTTCAGTTTGGTCTTGAATTCCTGGGCTCAAGTGGTCCACCTGTCTTGGCTCCCCAAAATGCTGGAATTACAGGTGAGAGCCAGTGCGCCTGACCTGTGTGCCTTCTTTTGAGAAATGTCTGTTCAGATTTTTTGCCCATTTAAATAATTGGATTATTAGTTTTTTTCTTATAGAGTTGTTTGAACTCCTTATATATTCTGGTTATTAATCCCTTGTCAGATATATAGTTTGCAAATATTTTCTTCCATTCTGTGTATTGTCTTTTCACTTTGTCCATTGTTTTCTTTACTATGCAGAAACTTTTGAACTTCATGTGATACCATTTGTTCATTTCTGCATTGGTTGCCTGGGCTTTTGGAGTATTACTCAAGAAATCTGTGCCCAGACCAATTCTCTGGAGAGTTTCCCTAATGTTTTCTTTCACTAGTTTCTTGTCCTTGATTTAAGTCTTTAACCCATTTGGATTTGATTTTTGTATATAGCACAAGAGAGGGTTCTAGTTTAATTATTCTGCCAATGACTTTGGGAGGCTGAGGTGGGCAGATCATGAGGGCAGGATATCGAGACCATCCTGGCTAACACAGTGAAACTCCGTCTCTACTAAAAATACAAAAAAAAAAAATTAGCTGGGTGTGGTGGGGGCACCTGTACTCCCAGCTACTTGGGAGGCTGAGGAGGAGAATGGTGTGAACCAGGGAGGTGGAGCTTGCAGTGAGCCCAGATCGTGCCACTGCACTGCAGCCTGAGCAACAGAGCTAGACTCCATCTCAAAAAATAAAAAATTATTCTGCCAATGAATATCTAGTTTTCCCAGCACAATTTGTTGAAGAGAATGTCCTCTACCCCATGTATATTCTTGGAACCTTCATTGAAAATGAGTTATTTGTAAATGTAAGGATTTATTTCTGGGTTCTCTTTTCTGTTCCATTGGTCTATGTGTCTGTTTTATGCCAGTATCATGCTGCTTTGTTTACAATTGCTCTGTAGTATAATTTAATGTCAGGTGATGTGATTCTTCCAGTTTTGTTCTTTTTGCTAAGGATGGCTTTGGGTATTCTGGGTCTTTTATGATTTCATATAAATTTTAGGATTTTTTTTCTGTTTCTGTGAACAACGTTATTAGTATTTCAATAGGGATTGCATTGAATCTGTAGATTGCTTTGTGAAGTATGTGTATTTTAACAATATTTACTCTTCCATTCAATGAACATGGACTATCTTTCCATTTTTTTTTTTTTTGGTGTGTTCTTTAATTTTTTTGCATTGGTGTTCTATAGTTTTCATCGTAGAGATCTTTCACTTCTTTTGTTACATTTATTCCTAGATATTTTATTTTGTTTGTAGCTATTGTAAATGGGATTACATTCTTGATTTTCTGCTTTAGATTGTTCATTTTTGGCATTTAGAAATGCTACTGAGTTTTGTATTTTGATTTTGTATCGTGTGACTCTGAATTTGTTAATCAGTTCTAATAGCTTTTTGGTGGAGTCCTTAGGTTCTTCCAAATATAAGATCAAATCACCTGCAAACAAGAAAACAATAATAATTTTACTTCTTTCAATTTGGATGCCCTTTATTGTTTTTCACTTTTCTGGATTGCTCTAGCTAGGACTTCCAGTACCATGTTGAGTAACAGTGTTGGAAGTGGACATTCTTGCCTTGTTCCAGATCTTAGAAGAAAGGCTTTCAGGTTATCTCTGTTCAGGATGATACTGGCTGTTGGTCTGTTGCATATGGTTTTTATTGTGTTGTGGTATGTTCCTTCTAAATCTAGTTTTTTTTAGGGTTTCTTTTTATCACAGGGATGTTGGATTTTATTAAATGCTTTTCAGCATCAATTGAAATTACCATTTTTTTTGTTCTTCATTCTGTTGATATGATGTGTCACATTGATTGATTTGCATATGTTGAACCATGTTAGCATCCTTGGGATGAATCCCACTTAGACATGATGAATAGTCTTTTTCATAGAATGATTTTGGAAATGCTACAGCGTTCTCTGTTTTTTGGAATAGTTTGAGTAAGATTGATAGTAATTCTTGCTTCAATCTTTGGTAAAATTAATCAGTGAAGATATTGGATCCAGGCTTTTCTTTGCTAGGAGATGTTTTACTATGGGTTCAATCTCATTTATCCAGTTCTTCTAGTTTTTTTTTTTTTTGAGATGGAGTCTTGCTCTGTCACCCAGGATGGAGCTTGATACAATCTCAGCTCACTGCAACTTCTGCCTCCCAGGTTCAAGTGATTCTCCTGCCTCAGCCTCAGGAGTAGCTGGGAGTACAGGTGCACACCACCATGCCTGGCTAATTTTTGTATTTTTAGTAGAGATGGGGTTTCACCATGATGGCCAGGCTGGTCTTGAACTCCTGACCTCAGATGATCACCTGCCTTGTCCTCTCAAAGTGTTGGGATTACAGGCATGGGTCACGGTGCCTGGTCATTACTTGCAGGTTTTTCAATTTATTGGAATATAGTTGGTCATAATAGTTTCTAATGATTCTTTGAATTTCTGCAGTATCAGTTGTAGTGTCTCCTTTTTGATCTCTGGTTTTATGTATTTGAGTCTTCTCTCTTTTCTCTTAGTCTGGCTAAATGTTTGTTGATTTCGTTGATCTTTTAAAAAAATACTAACTTTTCATTTCATTGATATTTTATATTTTTCAATTTCAATTTCATTTATTTCTGCTCTGATCTTTGCTATGTTTCCTTCTACTAATTTTGGTTTTGGTTTGCTCTTGCTTTTCTAATTACTTAAGATGCATTATTAGGTTATTTACTTGAAGTTTTTCTACTTTTTTTGATGCACATGCTTTTTGCTATAAACTTACTCCTTAGTACTGTTGTTGCTGTATCCCATGGTTTGTTTTTTGTTTTTTTGTTTTTGTCTTTTTTTTTTTTGAGACAGAATCTCTCTCTGTTGCCCAGGCTGGAGTGCAGTGGCGCAATCTTGGTTTACTACAAGTTCTGCCTTCTGGGTTCATGCCATTCTGCCGCCTCAGCCTCCCGAGTAGCTGGGACTACAGGTGCCCGCCACCATGCCCGGCTAATTTTTGTTTTTTGTATTTTTATAAGAGACAGGGTTTCACCGTGTTAGCCAGGATGGTCTCGATCTCCTGACCTCGTGATCCACCCGACTTGGCCTCCCAAAGTGCTGGGATTACAGGTATGAGCCACTGCGCCTGGCCTGTATCCCATAGGGTTTCGTTTGACTTTAAAGTTTTTCTTTTCTCAAAAACTCAGTGTCGTGGTACCGGCTTCTAGTGCTTTGGGCAGTGAGACCCTTTTACTTGATAACAGTGGTAGCTGGGACAACTTGGCAACATAAATAAATAAACGGCATCTAGATTGGAAAGGAAGAAGTACAGTTATCTTTATGAACAGATGACATGATCTTGCATTTATAAAATCATAAGAAATTTACTAAAAAGTGTTAGGACTCATGAACAAATTTAGGAATGTAACACTATGTAAGATTGGTATACAAAAATAACTGTATTTCTTTACCAAGAAATCAAGAATCCAAAAATGGAATTACAAAAATAAATCTTGTTACAATAGAATTAAAGCTGGGGTAACTTTAACATAAGAAGCTTAAACTTGAACACTAAAAACTACAATACATGGTTAGTGTTGGAAACACCCAGGTACCATCCCTGAGCCTTCTCTCCTTGGCTCTGAGGACTTTACCTTCATGGGGTGAGCAATGGGGTTGCATTCTTGGCTTTTACATTATATTAGGTGGGTTCAGGGTGAGGTATCTGCAAGTCAAATGAGTATTACAATCTCTACTTTAATGTATAAGAGACTGAGGACCACAAAGAGAGAGAATGACAATCCATATCCTGGAAGGCGAATTGTCAGGCACTGATTTCCCCTATGTATACGCTGTCAATCATCGTGTATTCAAAGGATCCCCAGATACCTTACCAATAGGTGTTTGAGAGAGGTCTGTAATCTAGGCTTCTGAGAAAACAAGGCTAGAGATTCCAATATTGGAGACAACAGGGCTCTGGGAAGATTAAGGTTGAGTTTTCTGGATCTGCAGAATAGAGTCACTGAGGACCAATTGCAAGATCAGAGGAGGTGAAAGAACAAGTTAGGTCATGCTTAGAAAAGAGAATACCAGGGATAGCTTTTAGGCAAGAGTCACACTGAGGAAGGGCAGGTTCTTGGCATCGCTCAGGAAGGAATCCAAAAGCAAGCCTGTAGTGGAAGAAAGCAGCTCTACGGAGGCACTGGCGGTGTTACAGCCCTGCGTCTGCTCCTGCAGGGCAGGGAGCCCTCCGTGGGTTGTGCTCCCAGAGTAGCAGCCTAGGGGTGGCTTGCAGTCATTTTTATATTTCACTTTTAATGCCATGCTAATTAAGGAGCGGGTTATTCAGAAATAGCTAGAAATGGGCAGTAACTTCCAGCTGTTTCCATGGCAAGGGTTGGGGACTTCCCGTGCTGCCATGGCATTGGCAAACTGTCATGGCACTGGTGGGAGCATCTTCTGGTGATCTGAGGCTTGAGGTGCTTTCGCTGCCTCTCCCAGTTTCATGCGTGCCTCTTACCTGAAAGCCCTTCACACCCCCATCTACCCACCTACAAAGTTCACTGCCTTTTCACCCCACCCCCGTTTCACACGCACTCCCACATCAACCCTGAGCATTCAAGCCTGCGTTTCCCTGTTAGGAACCTCGGTGGTAGCCAGGGCTCTGAGAAACCCCTAGGCAGAAAGCCTTGCCTAGTTTGTGGCAGAAATCAGGGAAGGAAACAAATTTCAGGTCTTTCTCACAAATAAATAAAGATAGGGAGATTTGATTGATGGATGGATGAAACGTGGGAGTTTACGGGCAAATATTTATCAGACACTGGAAGTGTAAGTTGTCACAAAGATTATGGAGTGCACCTGTCTTATGACCCTGTTAGCACTAGAACATATTTTCTAACTGTGTAAATTGAAGGCTCACAAATTAGTTTAGTGAGAGAAAAGATAACGGATTGGAAGAGAATTACCATATTCATTAGTTGTGTTTTTAAAATTTTAAAGTAAAATAGAGACATGATTTTTTTCACACTTTCGAATGCATCTATAAAAAATAGACTTGAGGGCTGGGCGCAGTGGCTCACGCCTGTAATTCCAGCACTTTGGGAGGCCGAGGAGGGCAGATCACGAGGTCAGGAGTTGGAGACCAGCCTGACCAACATGGTGAAAACCCGTCTCTACTAAAAATACAAAAATTAGGCGAGCGTGGCGGCGCGCCTGTAATCCCAGCTACTCAGGAGGCTGAGGCAGGAGAATCGCTTGAACCCGGGAAGCGGAGGTTGCAGTGAGCCGAGATCGCACCATTGCACTCCAGCCTGGGCGACAGAGTGAGACTCCGTCTCAAAAAATATATGTATATAAGTTACTCATTAATAGCATAGACCAATTGGCCTCTATTGAAATTTCTCCTTTATTTTCACAATGTCCCAGGCTGTGAAATCAGGATTTAATAAAGAACCAGAATGCCACATCTGTGTCACCTGGGTAGGGACCAGTCCAGAACAATTAAGTCCGGGTCTCTGGGTAACTGGAATCAACTGCTGGGCTAAACAGAATGTCCGGCGTGGGTTCCTAACGGGGGACCACAGAGCCTCATGGGAAATGTAGTGTCACCTTCCAATGATGTTACCATCAAGGACTTTGGGAACCAGCTTTTCTCTCTGCGCATGCGCCGCCCGGCCCACTCCGCCACTTTCATCCGGAAGTGTGGCACACAGAGGCGGTCCTGTAGCTGGGCTGGCTTGGGGCTTGGTTCTATGTCCCTGTGGGTCGGTGCGAGGGCGAAGAGGAACCCGTGGGCCTCGGGGGATCCCGGGGGGCCGGATCACTGTCCCCTAGTTGTGGGAACAGACGCGTGGGTGCATCGCGGGCGGGCAGGGCCTGAAGTGCAGGTGCGGGCCACGGACCCTGGCGGGGGCTGGGAGGATAGGCGTGGGGTCCCGGCAGTGAAGCGGGTTCTAGAGGCGCAGGAGCGGGTAGGCGAGGCCTGTGGCCCTAGGCCCGGAGTCTCCAGGCCGCGCTCCTGTCCTGCCGCTGAGGGACCCGATTACGAACCCGCATGACGCTCAGTTTGCCCATCTGTCCCAGTGCTAACACACAGTTCTCGGGAGACGTTCCCCATTCCCAGAGGAGTAGTGTGAAACGCGTGCGCCTCTAGTCTTAAACTTGGCATTTGTATTAGTTGGGTTTCCTGGTGTGTCTTTAGCAAGTGAAATTTCTGGTTCCCTCCTTCACTGTGTGACCTGCCTAGTCCTCCTGGGTTGCATTTACAGAAGTTTATATGAGACCTAGTTTCCAGGGAAGAACTCACTGATTCCGCGAGGGAGATGGCGTAGTGGATGATGGTCTTCAGCCTTAAGGGTACTTCAGTCTTAACTGTGTGTTACAAAGTTTGAAAGGGAGGGTTCCCTATGAATAAGAAGCGCACTTGAAAGAACAGCCCTCTGGTCTAACCTCTCACTGGTGCTTCAGAGGAGGAAAAAAGGTCACAGGTGAAGATCCCAGTTTTCCTCGCTCAGGAAATATTAATTCTACTCCCTAGAATGCACAAGATTTGCAAAGACTAGGTGATAGTAGAAGGTTTGGACGAATTTTCAGAAGGTTGAGGTGAATTCAGCTGAGAAGAACAGGCAAGGACCTAGGAAATATTTCTTATTTGAAGGGGCCTGAAAGTGTGGTCTGGGGTACAGGAGTGACCTTTCATACTTGAGAAGATTAAAATACTCTCCAAACACAGTCCCATTCCTTCAACCTTAGCTCGTTTTTCCCAGCGTATGAGATATATTAAACCTAGTCCATCACCAAATTTAGCATTAGATTGTGAAGTTCTATTGATTGTATTTGATTTGTAATTTAAGATTTTCTCCCCCTACGTAATTTTGTTAAAAACACAGAAGTGAATTCTGTTCACTTAGGTGTAACAGTTAATACTTGCTGTTTAAGGAACTAATTAAACCTTACTGGCTTATAAAAAACAACCACCATTTTATTTGTTTGAAGTTCTGTGGATCTGCATTTTGGTGTGGTGGGTTCAGCTGGGTAGTTGATATATTTGTGTTGCCTGGATCACAAAAAGGCCTTAGTCACCTGGTACCTTGACTGAGCCTGGTTGGTTTAAGATAGTTTCCTTCACAATCTGGTGGTTTGTGGTGACTCTTGGCTAGGCCCTGTGTCTCCAACAGGGTAGCTCCAGACCTCTTCACAATATGACTGTGTCCAAAAAGGGAAGAACCAATGGATATTTGCATCACATTTTCCATTGTCCATTCACTGGACAAGTCAGATGGAAAAGCCCAATTTATTGTCAGAGCATAATATGAGGGCTTGGATAGAAAGAAAGGTGTTATTGGGAAACATGAGTACAATGGTGTACTGTAGGAAATACATATTATGTACATTTTAAAAAATGTAATTGTAGGCCAAAATTGCTGGTTTGCAAGATGCACTTTCCATGATGTTCAGGTATAGAAAAGCAAGATATACTGTCATGGAAACACTCATATGAAGTTATTTGTGGAATGTACATATTAATAGAAAAATAGTTAATACGGCCCAGTATATTTCTATAACACTTATTTTAGTGAACTTATAATGTTTCTTTGCATTAAATTTTTAGATTATATCTTTTTTTTTCTTCTTCTTTTTTTTTTATTATACTTTAAGTTTTAGGGTACATGTGCATATTGTTACTAAATTAGTAGGTAATACATATTTTTATTCAAAAATAAATTGTGCATCTAATGTCTACCAATTAATGTACTTGTAGATGTATCTTATCTTAACTTGAGTCTTTCCTGCCCCTAATGAGGCGTGAAGGACTCTTCTCCCATGCGGAAGTTTTTTCTTTTTCAAGAGGGAGGAGGGCTTTCCCAGGTAATGTGTCTAGAGTGTTGAGCAGAAGAATCTGGGACCACACCTCACCAGTTCTCTCCTTAATCCACGTCATTTGCCTTCTATCCCAGCTATGTTTCCAGTGTCCTCTGGGTGTTTCCAAGAGCAACAAGAAATGAATAAATCTCTGGTGAGTTGTTTATTTGTTCTTCACTTTGTTTTACACTGTATTTTCTGAGTTTATGGGTGTCTGTGAATTAAAAAGGAAAAGTAGAAATAAGTAAAACTCAGGTTGAAGGAAATATACATAAATAAGATAAAGCTGACCTGTAGATATAGGCAGGTTATAAGAGCTTAGAGTTGTCTAAGTTGGGTGCAAATTTTCCTCTGATATTTCTGATGCCAAGACAAAAAAGGCAGTCATGTTTGTTACCTGATTGGAATGGAACCCGACAAGAGAGCATGCTGTGTTCTTGTGGGACAGGAAAGTTTGTGTGCACCAAGTCTAAACCACGACCTTCATTGGTGACATAGATTATGTGCTGGAACATATTTCACACCGGCCTGGCAGTAAACACTTGTAGTGTTGTGCAGTGGAAACGGTCATCTTCCGCTAAAGCATGGCGTGTGGTGCAGTGGAAATGGTCATCTGACGCTAAAGCATGGCGTGTTGTGCAGTGGAAATGGTCATCTTCCGCTAAAGCACAGCTTCCATCGTAAGGTATGCTCCTTGCTCAAAGAGTGTGGTCCCAAACAGCTTTTGGGAGGTCCTCCTTCACTCATGGATGAAACCTGGAACATCTTGAGGACTGAGTTAACCATAGGTCCTTAAATAACTCTCCACACCTTTTTCTTAGTTTATCTCTACATGCAGGGTGTGCAGCAGCCTGTTCAAAGTCATATTTTCTGGGAAATATTTCCAGTGTTTATTTGCAATTTAGCCCACTCTGTGTAGTCTTAACTTATTTCTTCTAAACTCACCATTAACCTAAATAATAGTCAAATTTAGGGGGGCTGTATTTGCCTTACTCGAGTCTTCTACCATAGTTGAAACTGTCGTACCCAAGCGAGTTAGAGAGAAATGCCACACTTTGAGACGAATTCAGGAGTCCTTTATTAGCTGGTGACTGAGAGACGGCTAACACAGGAAATACTCTCGGCCCTAAAGAATGGGCTAGATTTTCTTTTATTCATTGGTTTAGAGAGGGGAGGGGGGATTCCAGCTGCAATAAACTTACAGAAGAAAAAACAGACAAAAAACTTTAAAAGACAGATGGTTACAGGAAAACAAACTGTTCCAGGTGCAGAGGCTTTAAATTCACCACAAAGTGATGAGTGAGGGGGCTCTGGGCATTATCTGCCAGACAAATGTGGGGGCTTTATGATATTATCTCTGGGTAATTTGCTGGGAACTGCGGACATCACTTGCCTCAGCACTTTATCAGTTAATTGCACTCTTTGATATGTTGAAAATCAGCTTGCACAAGTTAAAGTCCTTGAGGAAAGGGGGTGGGTAAGGAGCCCTTGATGTCTTGTAAATGAAGGAGCCAAATGGAGTTTGTCTGGTTTTCTCAGCTGAGGGAGAGTCTATTCATATTAAAAACAAGGTTAGCTATCTAAGGAAGAGTCTATTCATGTTAATACAACGTTGGGTATTACAAAACGTCTGTTCATGATCTGGAAATTCTTCCATGTTAGTTCTGTTAAAAGAAAAACTTTAAAGGAGTTTAATTGAGCAAGAAACGATTCACGAATCGGAAAGTCCTCAGAATCACAGCAGATTCACAGAGACTCCAGCACAGTCATGTGGTGGAAGAAGATTTATAGACAAAAGGGAAGTGGCATACCGAAATCGGAAGTGAGGTACAGAAACAACTCAGCGTTTGCCTTGTTTGAGCACAGTTTGAACATTTGGCAGTGCCTGAGTGGTTGAAGTTTGGCCATTGGGATTGGCCAAGTTGTAGCTGTTGTTTGAGGTGCATACACTCAAGTTAGGTTTTCATTCTTGTTTACCTATTAAGGTAGGTTGCAGGTCATCCACAAGGACTCATATATATAATTACGGAGTCCTTCTCAGGACATACTTAGTTCACTTTAACAATGCCTTCCCTTTGGTTATTTTCTCAATTTTGAGAGATTGGCCAAAACTTCAGTCACTGGTGTCACTATTACCGTTGCAAATGTACTTATTTGGTTTAGAAACCCACTGGGAAATAGAACAGTGAGATTTGAAAAGGTGGAACAAGGACTTGAGTAGAAGGTGTCTTCTTACGCTGGAACATCCTGTTTACAGGAGAAAAACAAAACCTGGTTTGTTCTAGGATTTATGTGTTTCCTTAAAGTCTTAGTTTGATTATGTTCCATTTAGCATGAGTGACTCCATTTTGGTTTGGTTTGTTCTGTTGGGACCTATTGCATGAGCTTAGTTCAAAACAATGGCCTCCCATAATTTTGCTTAAAAAATTCCTCCTTTTGGCTGGGCGCGGTGGCTCATGCCTGTAATCCCAGCACTTTGGGAGGCCGAGGTGGGCAGATCACAAGATCAGGAGATTGAGACCATCCTTGCTAATACGGTGAAACCTCTTCTCTACTAAATACACAAAAAAATAGCCAAGCATGCTGGCGGGTGCCTGTAGTCCCAGCTACTCAGGAGGCTGAGGCAGGAGAATGGCCTGAACCCGGGAGGTAGAGCTTGCAGTGAGCCGAGGTCATGCCACTGCACTCCACTCTGGGGGACAGAGCAAGACTCTGTCTCAGAAAAAAAAAAAAATCCTCCTTTTCAGTCAAGTTCTCACTTAGTTGAGAGTGTGACCAAAATGTAGGGCCTTAGCCTCACTCTTTGTTACCATTGTTTTGGGTTTCCGGTTTAGCACATCACTCCCATTGTTTTGGGTAATGGTTTTAGCACGTCACTCCCATTGTTTTGGGTTCTGGTTTTAGCATGTTACTCCCATTGTTTTGGGTTTCTGGTTTAGCACGTCACTCCCATTGTTTTGGGTTCTGGTTTTAGTACATCACTCCCATTGTTTTGGGTTCCGGTTTTAGTACATCAGTCCCATTGTTTTGGGTTTCTGGTTTAGCATGTCACTCCCATTGTTTTGGGTTTCCGGTTTAGCATGTCACTCATAGGTTACGGTGTCCTTATGGTTGCACATTTTTTTAAATCTGTTGTCATTCCAGTTGAAGAGATACCATTTGACATTTTAGAGATGGCTGCATGCAAACTCTTAAAACATTTGAGTAAGTACAGTGCACCAGGGAGACTCTTATGACTATTGGGATAACACCAAGAATTTGGTATATGCTCCTTACTCAGGGTCCCCATAAATCAAACCACCTAAAATCAAATAGATTAAAGAATGAATTAGATAAAGAGTTTACTTGCTTAACTAAGTGGGTTTTTTTGTTAATTCCCTACAACCAAATCTTTATAATACCCAATGTTTTCTCCATATGCCATGTTAGCAGCTGCACAGATATTTAAGATAAGAGTCTCATGATAGTAGAGAAGTCTTGATCTGTGATCTTGGGAAAAGCTGTTCACATTAAGGATGCCATCTTCTTCTGGGGGGGAACTGTCCTTGTTAGCTTTACCTTAAGGGTTCCAAGGGGTGTATGGTTCCGAGTGTGGAGGGACCCTTCTGAGTTGTAAGACTATGAACCCAAAGTTTAAGGTTTTAAAGTTTTGCTGTCATGTGGATGGCAAGGGCAGTCCTCTGATGTTCTCAGAAGATCCAGTCATCAGATTCTAGATTGTGAAGGGGTTGGCTGTCCTCTGTGAACCATAAAAGGCTTTCTTTAGCTGGTGGAAATACACTTCAGCATAATAATCTACTGTTTTAACATCAACCCTCTTGCATGGAAGAGCTTTTATACAATCAGAAAACATGCACTGAAAATGACAACTGAATGAAATCCCTTTATAAAATGTTTAAATGGCCCATCAGGTAACCAAATGTACCTGAAGTTTTGATTGTTTTCCTAGGAATATAGGTTTGACAAACCAAACATTGATTATAAACTATTTTAGCAATTTAGAGATCACCACAGCAATATATTTAATTTGGATCATTTTCTCTTTCCATGATGAGTTATGGAATGCAGAACTTTTAATAACAAAAGTTTTAAGGACTTAAGATGGACAAGGTGGCCATCCTGGTTCTTCATAAGTCCGTGCTTAATTAACATTAGACTTACATCCTCTTGAATACCAGCTGTTTCTTCAAATTAGGTGCATGGCACTGGTAACTGATGAGTTATAGGTAATTTGGCTTAGACCATGGAGTTTATTTAAATTATATATCTAAACAATTTCAATATTGGTGATTTAGCATGCAAATCTGGCAAAATATTTCCTTGATATTCAATTTTTGTTTTACTTGGGTTAGCAGTTTTATAAACCAGTTGGTCTTCTTATTAAACTTTAGGATTTTTTTTTTTTGAGACAGAGTCTCACTCTGTTACCTAGGTTGGAGTGCAGTGGCACAATCTTGACTCACTACAACCTCCGCCTCCTGGGTTCAAGTGATTCTCCTGCCTCAGCCTCCCGAGTAGCTGGGATTACAGATGCATACCACCACAC
This sequence comes from Pan troglodytes, assembly GCF_028858775.2. Classification (NCBI taxonomy): domain Eukaryota; kingdom Metazoa; phylum Chordata; class Mammalia; order Primates; family Hominidae; genus Pan; species Pan troglodytes. The sequence continues at coordinate 9,693,862 of NC_072412.2, forward strand.
CCGGCTAATTTTTGTAGTTTTAGTAGAGGCGGGGTTTCCCCATTGGCCAGGCTGGTCTCAAACTCCTGACCTCAAGTGATCCACCAGCCTCAGCCTCCCAAAGTGCTGGGATTGCCAACATAAGCCACTGCACCCAGCCTAACTTTTGAGAATTCTTAACCTGTCCAATTATTGAGGGATCGGAGAACTTATGGGGAAGTTTTACCCACGATATTAAAGTTATTAGAAACCTGTGTTCCCGAGTGTTTTACATGGTCTTTTTCATTCTTTCATGAATCTTCTATTCTAGAATTTTGCATGCTTGTGAAGTTTTTAGAAACTGCATCACCATTAAGCAATTAACTGTGGAAATGACTTTAAATAGTTATAGTTAAAGACAATTGCTAAGGAAATTTGGTTATTTCTGTGGTCTACAATAACTTAATAACCATAATTAGGGTGGATGTGGTGGCTCATTCCTGTAATCCCAGCTCTTTGAGAGGCCAAGTTAGGTGGATCACCTGAGGTCAGGAGTTTGAGACCAGCCTGGCCAACATGGTAAAACCCTGTCTCTACTAAAAATTTAAAAAGTAGCCAGATGTGGTGGCAGTTGTCTGTAATCCCAGCTACTTGGGAGGCTGAGGCAGGAGAAATGCTTGAACCCAGGAGGTGGAGGCTTCAGTGAGCCTAGATCACACCACTGCACTCCAGCCTAGGTGACAAGAGCGAAACTCTGTCTCAAAACAAACAAAACAGGTAATTATGATAGATAGCATATAGGCATATTAGAATTTTAGAATCCTGGCCAGGTGCAGTGGCTCACGCCTGTAATCCCAGCACTTTGGGAGGCCGAGGTGGAAGGATGACGAGGTGAGGAGATGAGAACATCCTGGCTAACACGGTGAAACCCCGTCTCTACTAAAAATACAAAAATTAGCTTGGCATGGTGGTGGATGCCTGTAGTCCCAGCTACTCGGGAGGCTGAAGCAGGAGAATGGCATGAACCCAGGAGGCGGAGGTTGCAGTGAGCCGAGATTGTGCCACTGTACTCCAGCCTGGGTGACAGAGCAAGACTCCTCAGAAAAAAAAAAAAAAAAAAGAATTTTAGAAATCCTATACAATTTTAGAACGGGTTGATGACATAAATTAAATATAACCTGTAGAAAGTTCAACATTATGTTTTGTTTTGACAGTGCTACCCATGTGACTTAACATGTTAAATAGTCCTGTTTACCTCTCTTTTGGGTGCTTCAAGGGCCTCTGTAGTATCCCAAAGTTAGAGGTCAGAAAAGACAATTTTGAAGTTGAAATTTGATTTTGGGAAGCCTATTAAATATATTAAAAGTTTAAACACTTGATGTTATGAAATAGAATTCCAGGTCACCGTAAGTCATTCATTTACTTAAAATCATGACTTAAAAAGTTTTAAAGGGCAAAAATCTTTACTCATTTATAGAGGGAAGACTTATCTTCACAAATGATCTGCCTCTTGTTTTTCCTTTTTTTTTTGGTAGTTTATTTAAAAGACAAACAAATTTTTCATTATTTTTTAATATTACCTGAACATCTTCTTTAAAGAGAGAAAGCCAAATGTCACCCACTTTTTCATAAAACCTTATAGACAAACCTATTATTCTTTCTTTTTTTTTTTTTGAGATGGATTTTCCCTCTTGTTGCCCAGGCTGGAGTGCAAAGGTGTGATCTCGGTTCACTGCAACCCCCTGCCTCCCGGGTTCAAGCGATTCTCCTGCCCCAGCCTCCTGAGTAGCTGGGATTAGAGGCATGTGCCACCATGCCCAGCTAATTTTGTGTTTTTAGTAGAGACGGGGTTTTTCCTTGTTGGTCAGGCTGGCCCTGAACTCCTGACCTCAGGTGATCCACCTGCCTCAGCCTCCCCAAGTGTTGGGATTACAGGCATGAGCCACTGCACCTGGCCATTTTTTTTTTTTAAAGATTGCGTCTTGCTCTGTCACCCTCCTCACCACATTATAGCTCTGGGAGCCAAGCTGCATCACAATGGAAAATCATGGAATCACAGGAAGAATCCACTCAGCTTTGCAAGATGCTGCCCAAGGGGTTGCTTGGAGTATCCAAATTAACATTTTTCATTCTGCCCAGAGCAAAATACATGTGACAAAACATAGACACGTGCCACTTTGCTCAGCACCCAGTATCAAACTGGTAAGACTCAAACTTGCTCCCAGATGGGCCGTGCCATCTCTAAATCTTTTTAGAAGCTTCTGCATATTAATAGGCATCCCTAGATGAGACTAATTTGGGAGCCCTCATTTTTAAATGCACTTCAGGGCATTATTCATTTGGAATGTTCCACTGTAAGTTATCTTAATAAGATTTTGCCATTTCTGTAAGACTTTGCTGCTTCCCAGGCCTAATGTATTAGCCAGAAGGAGCTTAGTTTTCCAGAAATTAAGGATCCTATTTTTACCTAAAATATTGGCTTTACTCCCAGGTTCCCTTCATTAACTTAGGCAATGATTTTTTTTTCCTGCCTAAGCGTGCGAGAAAAATGAAACAAAGGGGTAGAACACAAAAATCCCTGTGAATTTTCAAAAGCCAAATGTTACAACCTTCCAATATTATCATTTACTACCACTTTCCTTCTGACCCAGTCAGACGTAGGAGGCCTCTAACTGGAACTGGATTCAAGCCAGTTAACTACTGGACCAAATCTGATCCTGGACCCGGTCCCTTTTCTGTCATAACTTCTAAAACATCCAGCCAGTCATGGCTGGACAGCAGTTTGGAACAGAAATTTGCTCAAAGAAACTCAGAGCTCAAAACACAAATCCACGGAGCTCTGAAATCCGAGAGAAAATTTACCATGATCCCCAGCTGCTCCGAGAGATCAAAGGACACAAGTGTTACAGAATCCTGAGGTGTCACTTTTCTGCCTGAAACCTCCGGCTGGTGGAGCCTTTACCTGTGTTTTGCTCGGGCCCACTGGGTTAGTTCTGTCCACTCAGCTCATGCTAGTGGTCTGGATCCCACACCTGCCAAGGGCGAGCTGGGTACAGAGCAGTGAGGGGTGTGTGAGCAAGCGAGCATGGGATCTGGCCACTGCACACAGCCAAGCATGCCAGCTGCAGTGGGGTGGGCAGCTCCAGGCACAGGTGCCAGCTCCCTGTGAGGCTGCAGCTGGACCAGGCTGACTGCAAACAGCTTCCACTGTGGGTATCAGGGAATGCAGTGGCACCCAGAAGCTTGGAGATGCAGGACCTGCAGAGCCCCAAAGAAGGTGTCACAGCCCTGGCTGGGGGAGCTCCTAGGTCTGTGTTCCCTGAAGGGACACAGCTCTTCTCTCCTTCTCTCTTCTCTTCTTCTTGCCTGCAATTTGGCAAGCAAGGAGCGCGTTTCAGTCCTGTTTATGTTACACCTCTTTCAGCCCTGCTAGTTGGCAGGTCCCGAGTTCTTGTCCTGAGTCCAGGAAAAATGAGGTATGTGGACAAGTAGAAGGTGAGCAAGGTGAAGAGGTGCTTTATTGAGCCACAGTACAGCTCAGAGGAGACCTGCAGTGGGTAGCTCCTTTCTGCAGGCAGGTCATCCCAACGTCTGTTCAGCTCTCAGCAGCTGAGAGGAGACGCACGGTGGGAAGCTGTGCCCATAGTGCCCAGGCGTTCAAGCTGAGGAGGGCCTTCCGACCACTGCTGAGCCACTCTTAGCCCCACCTCAGCCTCCCTCCTGTGCTTGCCAGTGCCCAAAGTCTGGAGGGGGCTGAGGTGGCAGGGGGCTGGCATGTCAGCACTGCCCTGAGCTTGCACAAACTGGGCCGGGTTGTGACTGTGCCCAGGTTTGGCCTCAACTTGGATCCGAATTTGGAGTGGGCTCTGGAAGCAGAGAGACGCCAGGTGGCAGGACCAGGTACAACTGAGCCTGCAGGGCAGGGGGGCTTGCTGGGCCTCTGAGAGTGCAGAGATGCCCGGGTTTGCAATCATGGCTGGATGGCTGCAGCTGTGCCTGGAAGGGCGCGGCTCCTGCCTGATAATTTAGAAGGGGCAGGTCTCCCACCCATTCCTGGCTCCCACCAGCTTTGAGGAGCGCACAGCCCCAGCCACTCCTCTCCATTGCAGCCAGTGTCTCCATAGCAACTGCTCCACGTGGGCCACTGCTGCCATCACAAACGGGTCCTTTCAGGTTCCTTCCTTGTACCTCAGCACTCTGGGGGTCATTAGAAGCCTTAGCAACACTGCTCACCACAGTATAGCTCCAGAGGCCCTAGCAGTCCTGCTCCCACAGATCCCACTTCTGACACCATCTATTAAAAGAAAATCTTCAGCTGAATTAAATTTAAAGGAACTTAATTGAGCAATGAATGATTCACGAATCAGGCAGCCCCCAGAATCACAGCAGATTCAGTGAGACTCCAGCACAGACACATGGTGGAAGATTTATAGACAATAAAGGGAACATGATGTACAAAAATCTGAAGTGAAGAGTGAGGTCTAGAAGCAACTGGGTCCATTACAGTTCTCAGCAGTGAGGTCCAGAAACAACTGGACTGGTTACAGTGCTCAGCATTTGCCTTATTTGAACACAGCTGAACACTCAGCAGTGTGTGAGTGGCAGAAGTTTGGCTGTTGGGATTGGCCAGGACTCAGCTACTGTTTTAGGCACATACTCCTAAGTTAGGTTTTCAGTCTTTCTACCTATTAAGTTAGGTTGCAGTTTGTCCACAGGGACTCAAATCTAGAAGTACAGAGTCCTTCCCAGGCCATATTTAGTTCACTGTAACAGTTCCTATTATGACCTCACTGACAGTTCTTTTTCTCTGAATTCTCCTTTCTTCTCAACAGCTTATCCAAATGTTCCATTGGTCCCTGTTCATCTTGCCCTGCAGTTCTCCTTGACTGATTCAGCCCTTTGTGGTTTGCAGTCCTGTTTCTCTACAGCTTGGACCTCTTCAGTCTTTCCATCATAGGTTTAACTCTCTGTTGAATGCTTCTTTGTAGCTATCCAAATTTACCTTAAGATCAAAAAATTCGAAGTGAAAGCCACATCCTCTTCTCCTCCCTTATGTGTATGGCATTACTACCATGCAGCCAGTGACCCAAAATGGGATTTCTTCTGGGCTTTTCTTGCTTAGATTCAGGCTCATCTGGTGTCAAGCCTTGTTACTTTTGTTTCCTTGTTCTTTTATTTTTACTTTTTTTCTTTTGAGACAGAGGTTCGCTCTTGTTGCCCAGGCTAGAGTGCAGTGGTGTGATCTCAGCTCACCGCAGCCTCCACCTCCTGGGTTCAAGCAATTCTCCTGCCTCAGCTCCTGAGTAGCTGGTATTACAGGCATGGGCCACCACGCCCGGCTAATTTTGTATTTTTAGTAGAGATGGGGTTTCTCTGTTTTGATCAGGATGGTCTCGAACTCCCGACCTCAGGTGATCCACCCGCCTCGGCCTCCCAAAGTGCTGGGATTACAGGCGTGAGCCACCGTGCCTGGCCTGCTTGTTGTTTTCATCTCATCCTGATTTCCGAATACAGGAGAGAAGCTGAGTTGGTGTTCACTAACAAGCACAGAAGCTTTGTTATATTTACAGTGTCATTCTTGGCAAAACCTGAAGGGTGTGTTTGCGGGGTGATGAGGTTCAGTCACCTGTGACCTGTGCATCTGGCCAGCACTGTGGTGACATCCTTAGGAATCCACGGGGAGAGAGAAAGCATTCAGGAGTTAGTGGGTCACGTTTGACAAGGGCCAATAAAGAAATATGCAAAGACAAAAAACAAGAAGAACATTGTCATATTTTCTACCTTTTGTTTATATAAATTTATGTCAATGATTTTAGCTTATGTTAATATGCAATGTATACAATATGCTAACATTTACAATATATGTTTATAGTTTAAACATTTCTGTCATATTTTCAGATTCTTTAAAGATTATATTATGCTTCCTATTTCAGATAGCTGCTTAAAATGAGTAAGGAAAAACGGATGTGTGCATCAGTTCCAACTGTTTATGGACTAAAACTAGTTGATTTCTTGGTTAAGAACAAAAAGTGACAACCTAATTAACTGAAAATTTAAGTGGGCAATTATAGTTTTAGCTTTAACGTAAAATATTAACTATGCTCCATTCTTGCATTTTTAACCTAATACTCAATATAAATCGCCACATGCCATGTTTCAGATCAAGGTTTTACTTGGGATCTCTCATGAATTTTTCAAAGTTTTAATTATCTGCAATGTAACAATGTTCCAGTAACCTTACTGACTTAAACCAGGAATTTATTCTTTTTACATGTCACAATTTTCTGGGTCAAAACACTGGACAGGGCAGTGTGGGTTGGCTGCTTCATGATGTCCCTGGTCTCATCTGGAAGGACTCTAGTGGCTGGGGACGTGAAGCAGGCACCCAGAAGGACTCTAGTGGCTGGGGACATGGAGCAGGCACCGAGCCCTCTCTTTGTGGCCAGCACGGACTTCCTCCCAGTCTGGCAGTGTGAGGTAGTCAGGTTTGTCTGGCTTCTCCCAGGGTGTGTGTCCAAGAGGCCCAGGCAGAAGCTGTAAGGTCTCTCATGATCATCCCTCAGAAGTCACAGAGCATCTCTCCTGCCACACTGTCCAGTCGTACTCATCACTGAGACCAGCCATGATTCAAGGGGGGAAGGTGATTAGATTCCACCTCTTGATGAGAAGCATAGTAGGAACCTGCAGCAGTCTTTAATACACCACAGTTTGTCCTCTGGCCACAAACTATTAACGTTTCTCCCACATGCAAATTATGCTTTGCCCCTCTCAAGAGTCCCAGAACGGTTTTCCTTATGGCACTGGCTGGTAGCCCAACTGAATCCTGAATCAGGTTGTGGTGGCCTGTCACCTGCACCCACACACACTCAGCCGCAGTGAGGACTGAATCAAGTTGTGGTGGCCTGTCATCTGCCCCCCCACACACAGCCACAGTGAGGACTGAATCAGGTTGTGGTGGCCTGTCGTCTGCCCCTGACGCACTCAGCCACAGTGAGGACTGAATCAGGTTGTTGTGACCTATCATCTGTGCCCACACACTCAGCCGCAGTGAGGGGACTGGTGTGAAAACAGTCGGCATTTCCCTTTAGAAGCTGTTGGTGGGAGGCAGGAGGGAGGTGCTGCCCTGCAGGCCCCATCTAACAGTTGGTCATTCCCATGGGGCGCCTGTTACAGTTCTGTGATTAGTGCCCAGTCCGGGTCCCCGAGAACGGCGCCCAGTCCTTGTCCGTGAGAACGGCGTTTGTGTCCTTTTACTCCTCCCTCTGGGCTTTTGTCATTCTCCATGTTCTTTTTCCTTCAGTGCCTGGGTTGCTGTTGACCAACTTTCTCTGCCTTTTTCTTATGGTCAATAGGGTATTCAATGGCTTCTTTTTAATTTTTTTTCCTTTTATTTTTTTTTTCTTTGGCCTTTTGAGACAAGAAATTATTTCTTTATATTTTCTCTAAATTTTGTGTGAAAACTGAACTTCCTTCTTTAGATCATGTCCCTCCCCTGTCATATTTATTCAGTGACAGTTAGGGTAGGCTGGTAGCACTTTCCATGTTCTTCCCAGATGTCTCCTTAGGCAGATCCCTGAGATGGTGCAGTGCCCTTTCAGTTTCCATGTTGTGGCCGTAGTTTTCTCACAGTCCCTCAGCACATAACTCTCAGGCCTTTTCCCCAGTTTCCAATGACATTTTCTCACCGTCCTTCAGGCCCTGACCAAGAGTCTTGATGCCCTTCCAGGTTGCATGAATGGTCTCCTTGAGGCCCAGTTACAGGTCAGCCTCTCAGTCGTGGAACATATTGTAGCTTCTGATTACCACAGCGGCTCATTTCCAGCTACCATATTCTGTTCCAGATATCTATTCTGAAGAAACCATCCCCAAAACTTGGCAGCTTAAAACAATTCATTATTACTTGTTTTTTGGCTTAGAGAGTCTTGGTGGCCAGCTCATCTCACACACAGTTGCAGCCAAGCTGGATTGTGTGAAAGCACAGCGGGGTGGTGTGCAGGGTGGCTCACTAGTGGTTGGGAGTGGATGTTGCTGAAGGCTCACTAATGGTTGGGAGTCGGTGTTGCTGGAGGGTCAGTGGGGGATGTCAATGCGTGTAGCTAGTCATGGACTGGCCGTGTGGTTTCCATCATGGGGTCTCAGGGGAGTGGGATTTCCTGCCTGGTGACTGGCTTTCTCCTGGATAAGTGTTCTGTTTTCTCAGCCTGGCTTCTGAAGTCCCCAAATACCACCTTTGTCACCTTCTGTTGGCCAAACAAGTCAGTAGTCTGGGCAAGGTTTAAGGGGAATTGGTTCTCACAGAGAGAGGAGCAGGAAAGAAGTTGTCACCTTTAGTCTACCAGAAATATGATTTTTATAACAAGTTTGTTCCAAATACATTCCAGTTCCCCTTGTGAATACTTTTTTGACTCACAAGGAATTTCAAAGTTTATTACTTGGTTTTCAGACATTTGAGGCTTTTCTGGATATCAATTTGTTGTTGGTTTCTAATTTAATTTCAGGTGTTCCAACAACATACTTTGTATACTATTTCATGCTGGAACATTTTCTCAATTGATCGACATACAGTCTATCTTGGTACTGCCAAGTACCATTTGGGTCAGGATTTTGTCATTTAGATCCGTATTTTTCCTATATTTTTATCTGGTTGTTCCGTCAGTTACTGAGAGAGCAGTATTAATTCACCAGCTATAATTTTGGATTGTCAATTTCCTGCTTTTGTTCTGTTGTTTTTGATTCACATAATTTGAGGCTCTGGGTGTGTGTGTACTTTGTGTGCACTTTGAGGCACAATTTATAAATGTAACATCATCCTCTCTGATTATTTTATTTTTATGAAATTACCTTGTTTATTTCTGGTGATATATTTTGTTCTGGAGCCTCTTTCACCTAGTGTTAACATCTCCGTTGAAGCTTTTTATGATTAGTGTCTGCATAGTATTTTTTATGATTAGTGTCTGCATAGCATATTTTTTCTCATACTTTGTGTCTTTGTATTTAAATTGTGTCTCTGTGGATGCCATATTGTTGGGTCTTGCTTTCCTCTCAGGTCTGGCAGTCTCTGTCTTAAGTAGAGTATTTGTCCAGTTACATTGTAACTAATCATTGCTAAGGTTGGATTTAGGTCTGCCATTTTTCTACTTATTTTCTATTTGTTTGTTTATTTTTTTTAAGACAGGGTCTTGCTCTGTCACCGAGACTGTAGTGCAATGGTGCAATGTTGGCGCACTGCAACCTCTGCCTCCCAGGCCCAACCAATCCGCACTGGAGCCCACTGAGTAACTGGGACTACAGGCGCATGGAAACACACCTGGCTAATTTTTATATTTTTTGTAGAGGTAGGGTTTTTCCATGTTGCACAGGCTGGTCTTGAACTCCTGAGCTCAAGCAATCTACCCACCTTGGCCTCCCAAAGTGTTCGGATTACAGGCATGAGCCACCATGTCTGGCCTTTGTCTGTGTTTTGATCTTCTATATATTCTCTCCTAACTTCTTTTGGGTTAAATATTTCTAAATATTCCAGTTTGATTAATATTTTGGCTTTTTGAAATAATTTTTTATAGGCTGGGCATGGTGGCTTATGCTCGTAATCTCAGCTCTGTGGGAGGCCAAGGGAGGTGGATTGCTTGAGCCCAGGAGGTTGAGACCAGCCTGGGCATCATGGCAAAGCCCTCTCTACAAAAAAACCAAACCAAAATTTAGCCTGACTTCTTGGTGTGCACCTGTAGTCCCAACTATTCGGGAGGCTGAGGTGGGAGAGTTGCTTGAGCCTGGGAGGTTGAGGCTGCAATGAGCTGTGATCATGCCATTGCACTCCTGCCAGGGCAACAGAGTAAGACCCTGTGTCAAAAAAGATCATTTTTTATAAATAATTTATTATTTAGAATTTTGGTAACAAACACATACCTTAAAATTTACCGTCGTAACCAGTTGTAAGTATACAGTTTTGTGGAGTTAAGAATATTTACGGTGTTGTGTAGCAGATTTCTAGATTTTTTTTTATCTTGGAAAACTCTATACCCATTCAACAACTTTTAATTTCCCCCTCCTTCCACCTCCTGGCAAGTACTATTCTACTTTGTGTTTTTAAAAATTTGGCTTATATACCTAGGGTTATATAATATTTGTTGTTTTGTAAATAGGTTCCATGTTATGTGTCAGATGTGTCACGATTTTCTTCCTTTCTATGGCTGAATAATATTTCTTCATATATATATTATATATATATTACATATATTATATACATACATTGTATATAATATATATAATATATATATAATATATATCATATATATATATGCTTTTGTTTATCCACATATTCCTGGACGGACGTTTTGGTTTCTTCCACCTTGTGGCTGTGTAATGCTGCTGTGAACTTAGGTGTGCACATATCTGTTTGAGGTCCTACTACTAGTTATTCTGTCTCTGTAGTAGTTGGATGGCTGGATCATATGGTCATTTTATTTTTATTTTTTGAGGAGCCAGTTCATATTTCCACCAACAGTGTTCAAGGGTTTCAGTTTCACCTGCGCTTGTTACTTTCTGTTGGGTTTGAAGTGATGTCCCATTGTGTTTTCTTTTTGCATTTCTCTAATGACTAGTGATGTTACACATCTTCTCATATATCTCATGTATCTGTTGGCTATTTGTATATCATCTTTGCATCTTTGGATAAATGTTGTTTGTCCATTTTTTAATCACTTTATTTTGTTGTTGGGTTGTAGCGGGGTTTTTTGTCATGATCATTCATTTATCTCACAGTTCATTCTCATTACTTGGGCCAGGGTCATGATGATTCATTATCTCTCAGTTCATCCTCATTACGTTGGGCAAACAGTCATGCTGCAGGGTATAGATTATATTATTCTGTTACTTTCAGGTAGAATTGGGGTCTAGGTTATAATTGTTTCTAAGTTTAGATTCTGAATGAGAATCAGCAGAGGTAGACCACTGCTGCTGGGGCCTGGGGATTGCTGGGAAAAAGGCAGGAAACAAATACAGACCTGACCATGGAGGGTTTGTGTTTCATGGCTCCCATCTGGGTAGCCAAGGAACCTACATGTAGCTCGTGTGTGGAGAGCCTACATTGCCCACTCAACGCAATTGAGGATGGAACAGTCTTGGGGCTGGAGCTCATTATTTGGAATGATAACCACATCTGCACAGAGAGGACCTGATAAGATGTTGTCCTTCCATGTATATCTGGGAATCCTGTGTAGGGTCTCTCTGTAAGGACAGGGGCAGTGTTGGCTCCTTGGCCTCTAGTTAGCCTCACGAGTAGTCTAGTAAAGGCTTTGCCAACTTGTCACCATCTGTGGATATTCTGGCCAGCTCTTGTTTTCACCCTACTGACTTCTTCAGACACTAGGCTTTTGCTTTAGACCATTCATGGTTTTTCTTCCTCTTCAAATCAGTAATCAATAAATCCTCTTCAAATCAATAAATTTCCACTCCTTTAGGAAACTCTGATCTTCTGGTCATGCCAAGGTTTAATTAACTGGTTTAATTGTTTTTCTGTTTTCTTGGTTTCTTTTTCCTTCTTCCTGGGGGTTTCTAGTAATTTTAGTTTGATGTCTCACTTTCTCCATTTTTTATTTCTTACTTTTCTTCTGTGATTATTTTCACTGCAGCTGCAGGGCCTAATCCTGAGTTGGCAGAGAACTAGCACTTACTCTGCCCTAATTGGAATCCGGGAGAGATAGGAGGTACCCTAGTGTGAAAATGTGTTTGCTCCTCTCTGCTTCTGGTAGTCTCTCTGTAGGAGTACTTTACGTATTCTGAATGTTCACTTCTTATGAGATACATGATGTGCAACTATAGGTTGAATGTCTCTGATCCAAAAATCTGAAATCCCAAATGCTCCAAAGTCTGAAACTTTTTGAGTGCCAACATGACACTCAAAGGAAATGCTTATTGGAGCATCTCAGACTCATGGGATTGAATTCGAGATGCTCAACCAGTAAGAATAATGCAAATATTACAAAATCTGAAACACATCCCAAGCATTTCAAATAAGGGACACTCAACTGGTATTTTCTTTTATTCTACAGTTTGCCTTTTACCCTGTTGGTTGTGACCTTTGTGGTACAGAAGTTTTTAGGTTTGATATATTTTTGCTTTTACTGCCTGAGCTTTTAATGTCATATCCTAAAAATTATTGACAAATTGATCGTCATAAAGCATTTTCCAAATTTGTTTTCCCTAGGAGTTTGATAGTTCTAGTTTTACATTTAGGTTTATAATTCACTTTGAATTAATTTTAACGTGGTGTAAGGTAAGAGTCCAACTTCATTGTTTTGCATGTGGATATACAATTTTCCCAACACCATTTGTTGAAGAAACTGTCCTTCGCCATTGAGTGGTCTTGGCATCCTTGTGGAAGATCATCAGACCATATATGCCAGGGTTGGTTTCTGAGGTCTCTGTTGTGTTGGTCCATAAGTGTGTCAAGTATGTCTTTACGCCATGACCACATTTTTTTTTTTGGCTTATTGCAGTTTTGTAATTGTTTTGAGACCTTTAATTTTGTTCTGTTTCAAGATTGATTTGCCTATTCAGGGGCTCTGGAGATTCCATATGAATTTTAGGATAGGTTTTTCTGTTTATCAAAAATGTCATTGGAATCTTTATAAGGATTGTATTGAATCTAGGTCACTTCGAGTAGTGTTGACATCATTCCAAGATGAAATCATCTAATCTGCAAACCCAGCTTTTCTTTTCATTTATTTGTGTTTAATTTCTTTCAACAGTGTTTTGTAGTTTTCTGTGTTCAAATCTTTTGCCCTTTTGGTTAAGCTTATTTTTAATTTTTATAATGCTGTTGTAAATGTAATACTTTTTTTTTTTTTTTTTTGAGATGGAGTCTTGCTCTGTCTCCCAGGCTGGAGTGCAGTGGCACTATCTCAGCTCACTGCAACCTGCGCCTTCTTTATTCAAGCGATTCTCCAACCTCAGCCTCTCAAGTACCTGGGATCACAGGTGCGCGCCAGCACGCCCAGCTAATTTTTTGGTATTTTTAGTAGAGACAGGGTTTCTCCATGTTGACCAGGCAAGTCTTGAACTTGTGACCTCAGGTGATCTGCCCGCCTTGGCCTCCCAAACTGCTGGGATTGCAGGCATGAACCACTGCACCCGGCCAAATGTCATTCTTTTTAAAAATTTCTTTTCTTTTGTTTTATCTTTCTTTCCTTTTCTTTCTCTCTCTTTCTTTCCTTTCTTTCTTTTCTTTGAGATGGCGTCTCACTCAGTTTCCTAAGCTGGAGCGCAGTAGCACAGTCTCAGCTGACTGCAACCTCCACCTTCCAAGTTCAAGCAATTCTCCTGCCTCAGCCTCCCAAGTAGCTGGGACTGCAGGTGTCTGCCACTACGCCCAGCTAATTTTTGTATTTTTAATAGAGACAGAGTTTTACTATTTATTTTAGAGATGGGTTTGGCCCAGTTGGTCACGAACTCCTGACCTCAGTTGGTCTACCCGCCTTGGCCTCCCAAAGTGCTGGGATTGTAAGTGTGAGCCACTGCACCTGGCCTTTCTTTTTAAACTTTTATTTGCAGATTGTTCATTGTTAGTTTATGGAAATACAACTGACTTGTGTGTGTTACTGTATCCTGAAACTTTGTTGAATTTCATTATTTTACCAGTATTTTGGGAATTTCAGGATTTTTACCCATTATATCCTGTTGTCTGTGAACAAAATTTTGTACTTTTTCCTTTCCAATTTGCATCCTTTTTATTACTTTCTCTTGACTAATTATTCCGAGTAGAAATTCCAGTACTGTGATGAATAGAAGTGGCAGGAAGAGATGTTGCTATCTTATTCCTGATCCTAGAGGAAAAGATTTTAGTTTTTCACCATTGAGTATGATGTTAGCTGTGAGCTTTTCATGTATACTCTTTATTTACTGAGGAGTTTCCATATATTACTAATTCTTTGAGTGTTTTTATTACAAAAGGTGTTCATCTGGCTCCAGATAAATGTTGACCTGATAGAATGGATTGGAATGTCCCCTTCTGGTTTTTGAACATTTTTGGAATATTTTGCAGAGGATTGGCATTAATTCTTCTTGCAATATTTGGTAAAATTTTCCAGTGAAGTTATCTGTACCTGGAATTTTCTTTTTGGTGGGGTTTTTGATTACTGGTTGAATCTTCTTACTAATTACAGGTCTCTTTGGATTTTTTATTTCTCCGTGATGCAGTATGGTGGTTTGTGTTTCTAGGAATTTATAAATTTATTCTAGGTTGCCCAGTTTTGTGGCATATGGTTGCTCACATTAGTCTCTTGTAATCTTTTTCATTTCTGTGGTATCTGTTGTACTGTCACCTCTTTTATTTATGATTTTATTATTTGAGATTTCTCTTTTTTTCTTAATATAGCTGTGAGTTTTAAAATTTTTATTGATCTTTAAAAAAACAAACTCAGTGTTTTTTTCCCTTTCTTTCTGGTCTTATTCTGCTTATCTCTGCTCTAATCTGTTATTTTCTTCCTTTTGCTTGGTTTGTCATTAGTTTTTTTTTTCTCCCTTCAGGTGTAATGTTAGGTTATTGATTTGAGATCTTTCTTCTTTTTAATTTAAGCACCTGCAGCTATAAGCTTCCCTTTAGCAAGGGTTTGAGACCTTTCTTCTTTTTAATTTAAGCATCTGCAGCTGTAAGCTTCCCTTTAGCATGGGTTTGAGATCTTTCTTCTTTTTAATTTAAGCATCTGTAGCTGTAAGCTTCCTTTTAGCACTGCTTTTGTTGCCTCCTCCTGAGTTTGGGTATGTCATGGTTTCGTTTTCATTTGCTTAAACATTTTTTTTCCTATTGTAATATAATTCTGTTGTTTTTAATAAAGGTAATTAATAAAACACATAATGAATTGTGCTTCTGTTTTTATAATATTTTAAGCATTCTTAACTCAGAAATGTAAATTTTAGAAAAAAATTCCAGGCCAGGCACAGTGGCTCACACCTGTAATCCCAGCACTTGAGGAGGCCGAGGCGGGAGGATCATCTGAGGTCAGGAGTTGGAGACCACCCTGGCCAACATGGTGAAACCCTGTCTTTACTAAAAATAGAAAAATATATATATAAAAGTTAGCTGGGTGTCATGGCGGGTGCCTGTAATCCCAGCTACTCTGGAGGCTGAGGCAGGAGAATCACTTGAATCTGGGAGGTGGAGGTTGCAGTGAGCTGAGATTGCACCACTGCACTCCAGCCTGGGTGACAGAATGAGAGTCCGTCTCAAAAAAAAAAAGAAAAAAGAAAAAATTTCAGACATATTTATTTGTATTTCAATTTAGAAACTATGATCTCCTAAGTGTATTGACACAGCAACCTGACATAAAGATAAAGAATAATAAGCATATAACAAAACGGAAACTTGCAAATAACTGTTTTTTATTAATTTTTAATTATATATATTTAAAAATTGCCGGGTGCAGTGGCTTACACCTGTAATCCCAGCACTTTGGGAGGCTGAGGTGGGCAGATCACATGAGGTCAGGAGTTTGAGACCAGCCTGGCCAACATGGTGAAACCTCATCTCTATTAAAAATCAAAAAATTAGCCAGGCGTGATAGCATGCATCTGTAGTCCCAGCTACTCGGGAGACTGAGGAAGGAGAATTGCTTGAACATGGGAGGCAGAGGTTGCAGTGAACCAAGATAGTGCCACTGCACTCCAGCCTGGGTGACAGAGTGAGGCTCTGTCTCAAAAAAATAAAAATTGTCTGGGCACGGTGGCTCACACCTGTAATCGCAGCACTTTGGGAAGCTGAGGCAGGCAGATCACGTCAGGAGATCGAGACCATCCGGGCTAACACTGTGAAACGCCATCTCTACTAAAAATACAAAAAATTAGCTGGGCATGGTGGAGGGTGCCTGTAGTTCCAGCTACTCCGGAGGTTGAGGCAGGAGAATGGTGTGAACCTGGGAGGTGGAGCTTGCAGTGAGCCAAGATTGCACCACTGGACTCCATCCTGGGTGACAGAGCGAGACTCTGTCTCAAAAAAATAAAATAAAATAAAACTAAGGTGTGGTTAACATACAAAAATTATACATATTTAATATATACCTTGTGTGTGTGTGTGTGTGTGTGTGTGTGTGTGTGTGTGTGTTATGGAGGTTTTACTCTTGTTGCCCAGTCTGGAATGCAGTGACAGGATCTCAGCTAACTGCAACCTCCGCCTCCCAGGTTCAAGCAATTCTCCTGCCTCAGTCTCCTGAGTAGCTGGGATCACAGGCCTGCGCCCCCACGCCCGGCTACTTTTCGTATTTTTTTAGTAGAGACAGGGTTTCACCATGTTGGCCAGGCTGGTCTCGAACGCCTGACCTCAGATGATCCACCTGCCTCGGCCTCCCAAAGTGCTGGGATTACAGGCGTGTGACACCGAATATATACATCTTAATGAGTATAGAGATAAATAATCGCCCCAGGACTCATCACAACAAATAATGCCGTAAACTTGACCATCACCCCCCATATATTTCTCATTCTCACCCTTTTTAAAAAATGAGACCGGGAGGGGTGGCTCACGCCTGTAATCCCAGCACTTTGGGAGGCCAAGGCAGGTGGATCATGAGGTCAGGAGATCAAGACCATCCTGGCTAACACAGTGAAACACCGTTTCTACTAAAAATACAGAAAATTAGCCAGGGGTGATGGCGGGCACCTGTAGTCCCAGCTACTCAGGAGACTGAGGCAGGATAATGGTGTGAACTCGGGAGGCAGAGCTTGCCGTGAGCCGAGATCGTGCCACTGCACTCCAGCCTGGGCAACAGAGTGTGACTCCGTCTCAAAAAAGAAAAAAAATGAGATGACCATTTCACCTAAAATATACCCTCTTAAGTATTTTTTTAAGTGTACAATACAGGACGGCCATGCATCAGAGATATATGTGGGTTTGGTTCCAGACCACTGCAATAAAGTGTTATACAATTGCTTTTGGCTTCCCAGTGCATGTAAAAGTATGTTTATACTGTGCTGTATAAAGTGTGCAATAGCATATGTCTACAAAGTATGCACACTTTAATTTACAAATACTTTATTGTTAACAAGTGCTAACAGTCATCTGAGCCTTCAGAAAGCTGCAATCTTTTTGTGTGTGTGTGACAGGGTTTTACTCTGTGGCTCAGGCTGGAGTAATTGCAGCCTCAACCTCATGCTCAATCAAACCCCCACCTCAGACTCCTGACTAGCTGGGACTACAGGTGCATGCCACCGTGTCCAGCTAATTTTTGTATTTTTTTTTTTTTGTAGAGATGGGGTTTTGCCATGTTGCCCTGACGTCCTGGGCTCAAGCAATCCACCCACCTTGGCCTCCCAAGGTGTTGGGATGACAGGTGTGAGCCACTGCACCTGACCAAGTTTCAGTCTTCTTGCTGATGGAGGGTCTTACCTTAGTGTAAGGTGGTGGTTGCTGAGCGTTGGGGTGGCTGTGGCAATTTCTTAAAATAAGACAACATTGAAGTTTGCTGTGTCAATTGACTCTCCCTTTCACAAAAGAATTATCTGTAGCATACGATGATAGCTTTTTACCCACAGCAGAACTTTCAAATTTGGATTCAATGCTGTCAAACCTTCGTACTGCTGTACCAACTAAGTTTATGTATTATTGTAAATCATTGGGTTCAATCCTGTCAAGCCTTCCTTCTGCTGTACCAAGTTTATTCTAAATCTGTTGTCATCTCAACATTGTTTACACTGTCTTCACCACGAGTAGATTTCATCTCAAGAAACCACTTTCTTTGCTCATCCGTGGGAGCAACTCATCCTGTCACGTTTTCTCCAGAGGCTGCTGCAGTCTCACCAGATCTTCAGGCTCTTTCTCTGATTCTAGTGCTCTTGTTATTTCCACCATATCTGCAGTTACTTCCTCCACAGAAGTCGTGAACCCCTGTGTCATCTGTGAGGGTTGGAATAATCTTCCCAACTTCTCTCTCTCTTTTTTTTTTTTTTTTTGAGATGAAGTCTTGCCTGGGCTGGAGTGCAGTGATGCGATCTCAGCTCACTGCAACCTCCACCTCCCGTGTTCAAGCAATTCTCCTGCCTCAGCCTCCCAAGTGTTTGGGATTACAGTCACCCCCGACCAGGCCCAGCTAATTTTTTTTGTGTTTTTAGTACAGACAGGATTTCACTATGTTGGCCAGGCTGGTCTCAGATTCCTGACCTCGTGATCCACGTGCCTTTGCCTCCCAAAGTGCTGGGATTACAGGCGTGAGCCACCAAGCCCGGCCCCAACTTCTACTAATGTTGCTATTTTGATCTTCTCTTTTAAATCATGAATGTTCTCAATGGCATCTAGAATGGTGAATACTTTCCAGTAGGTTTTCAATTATTTTGCCCAGATCCATCAAAGGAATCACTTTCTAGAGAAGCTATAGCTTTATGAAATATATTTTTTTAAGTGATAAGACTTGAAAGTTGAAATTATTCTTTGATCCAAGGGCACCAGAATGAATGTTGGGTTAGTAGGCATGAAAACAATATTCATCTCTTTATACATCTCTGTAAAAGCCCTTGAGTACCAGCGGCATTATCAGTGAGCGGTAATATTTTGAAAGGAATCTTATTTCTTGAGCAGTAGTTGTCGACAGTGGGCTTAAGATATTCAGTAAACCATATTTGTAAACCGATAATCTGTCATCCAGGCTTTGTTCCCATTTGTAGAGTACAGGCAGAGCTGTGTTTTATCATAATTCTTCAGGGCCCTTGGATTTTCAGAATAGTAAATCATCATTGGTTTCAAGTTAACATCACCAACTGCATTAGGCCTTAACAAAAGAGTCAGCATGTCCTTTGAAGCCTTAAAGCCAGGCATCAACTCCTCTCTAGCTGGGAACATCCTGGATGGCATCTCCTTCTAGAAGAAGGCTGTTTTGTCTCCATTGCAAATCTGTTTAGTGTAGCCATCTTAATCAATTATCTTCTAGATAGCTTTCTGCAGCTTTTCCATCAGTACTTGCTGCTTTATCTTGCACTTTTATGTTATGGAGATGACTTTTTTCCTTAAACCTCAAGAAACAAGCTCTTCTAGCTTCAGACTTTTCTTCTGCAGCTGCCTCACCTCTCTAAGTCTTCATAGAATTGAAGGGAGGCCGGGTGCGGTGGCTGTCACACCTGTAATCCTAGCACTTTGGGAGGCCGAGGCGGGCAGATCACCTGAGGTCGGGAGTTCGACACCTGTCTGACCAACGTGGAGAAACCCCGTCTCTACTAAAAATACAAAAAATTAGCCAGGCGTGGTGGTGCATGCCTGTAATCCCAGCTACTCGGGATGCTGAGGCAGGAGAATGGCTTGAACTTGGGAGGCAGAGGTTGCGATGAGCCAAGATCACGCCATTGTACTCCAGCTTGGGCAAGAAGAATGAAACTCTGTCTCAAAAAGAAAAAAAGTAAAAAGAGAGTTAGGCTTAGGCTTAATGGACTTTTTTTGTTTTTTTTTTTATCTTCTGTCTAGACCAATTAAACTTTCTTCATAACAGCAGCAAGATTGTTTAGCTTTTTATCATTCATGTGTTCACTGGAGTAGTACTTTAAATTTCTTTCCAGGACACTTCCTTTGCATTCACAACTTGGCTAAGTGTTTGTTGCATGAGGTCTAGCTACTGGCCTGTCTTGCTTACAGCATGCCTTCCTCACTAAGCTTAATTATTTATTCCTTTTGGTTTAAAGTGACAGACATACAACTCTTCTTTCACTTGAACATATAGAGGCTATTGTAGGGTTATTAATTGGCCACATTTTAATATTAATAAAGAGAAGCCTGAGAAAAAGAGAGAGAAAGAGAAATGGCCCATTGGTGGGGCAGTCAGAACAAACGCATTTGTCAATTGTTTGCTGTCTTATCCTGGTGTGATTTGTGGTTCCTAAAACAATGACAACAGTAGCATTAAAGATCACTGATTACAGATCACTATAACAGATTCAATAATAAAAAGCTTAAAATACTGTGAGAATGACCGAAATGTGACACAGAGACGTGAAGTGAGCACGTGCTGTAGGAACAATGGTGCCAGTGAGACCTGCTTATTGCAGGGTGGCCACAAACCTTCAATATGTAAAACACATGGTCACAAAACACAATAAAGCAAAGTGCAGTGAAACAAGATGTGTCTGTCTTTTGATAGACTCTGACAATCTCTATATTTGAATTGGTACATTCATACCATTAGCATTCAAAGTGATTATTGATATCATTGGATTAATATCTACTATATTTGTTACTGTTTTCTATTCATTCTCCTCAGTCTCCATTCTTTTGTCTACCACTCTTTTTCTGCCTTTTGCATTTTTCATTGATGATTTTAGATGACTACATTTTCCCTGTCTTTCTTAGCATGTACTTCTCTTTTTAAAACTTTTTTTAACTAGTTGCCACAGAATTTGCAATATACATTTACAACCAATTCAAGTCCACTTTCAAATAACACTATCCCACTATTCCACAAATAAGACTACCTGCTTAACAAATAAAACACCTAATTCCTCAGTAACATTTACAACAAATTCAAGTCCACTTTCAAATAACGCTATCCCACTATCCCACAAATAAGACTACCTGCTTAACAAAGAACACACCTAATTCCTCAATATACATTTACAACCAATTCAAGTCCACTTTCAGATAACACTATCCCACTTCACGGTTGACTACCTGCTTAACAAAGAAAACACCTGATTCCTCCCTCCCATCCTTCCATTCCATTCCTTGTATTATTGTTCCTTATTTCACTTGTGTATAAGCATACATAATCTATCTGTGTGTATTTATTATTATATACAAACTTATTGGTCAGATCAATTATGAATAAATACATGTTTTTATTGTACCACAATTCCTCCCTCCCATCCTTCCATTCCATTCCTTGTATTAGTGTTACTCATTTCACTTGTGTATAAGCATACATAATCTATCTGTGTGTATTTCTTATTGTCTATGAACTTCTTGGTCAGATCAATTAAGAATAAATACATAGGTTTTTATTGTACCACAATTCTTTAATGCTCTTTTTAAAAAAATGTTGATCCAGGTTTCAGTTATATATCTTTTGTTTCCCTCTAAAGAATTTCATTTAACATTTCTTGCAAGACAGGTCTCCTGGCAACAAGTTTCTTGAATTTTTATTTTTCTGAGGAAGGCCTTAATTCTCCTTCACTTTTGAAGGGTGTTTTCAGTGGGTACAGAAACTAAGGTTGGTGGTTTTTTTTCTGTCAACATTTTGAATTTTTCATTTCACTGTCTTCTTGCTTTCACAGTTTCTGCAATGTTGAATGCAGTTCTTATCTTTGTGTCTCTGTAGGTAAGGTGTTTTCTGCCCCACCTCTGGTTTCTTTCAGAGTTTTCCTTTATCTTTTATTTCATATAGTTTGAAAATTATATGTCCAAGTGTAGGTTGTTGGCATTTATTCTGCCTGGTGTTCTCGGAGCTTCCTGGATCTTTGGTTGGTGTCTGACATTAATACTGGAAGTTCTCAGACATGGTTGTTGCAGAACTTTCTTCTATTTCTTCTCCTCCTGGTATTCTCATTACTCTGTTTCACCTTTTGTAGTTGTCCCACAGCCTTGGATATCATCTTCTGTTCTTTTCAGTGTTTCTTTTCTGTAGTCTTCGAAGTTTCTGATGATAAATCCTCAAGCTCAGAGATTCTTTACTCAGCAGAGTCCAGTCTACTAATAAGCCATCGGAGGTATTCTTCAGTTATTTACCACATTTTTTACCACTACATTATGTTGAAGGTTCTTACGATGTCTGTCTTTCTGATTACATTACCCATCTACACTTGAATGCTGTCTACTTCATTCATTAGGCCCTTAGCATATTCTCCAGAGGTTTAAAAAAAATTCCAAAATCATATCTTTGTCTGCTTCTGAAGCTTGCTCTGTTGACACAAATTGTATTTTTTTCTTTTTTTGGATTTTAGTATGCCTTGCATTTTTTTCCCTTTATTCTCATGCATGAAGCACCCACTAAAGGTGACTGCTGTTAGTATAGCTTTAGTAATGCAGTGATGAGGTGACAGGACAGGTGATGCTCTCTTAGTCTCTTTAGGCTACTATAACAAAATACTTTAGACTGAGTAATTCATAAACAACAGAGATTATTGCTCACAGATCTGGAGGCTGGAAAGTCCAAGACTAAAGGGGCAGGATATTTAGTGTTTGGTGAAGGTCAACCATTCAGACACTCGCAACGACTATAGTGACAGCAGCAGTCTTCAGGAATCCTATGTGAGGGAAAAACATTCAGACCACAGCAGGAGTGCTCGGGAATCCTATGTGAGGGACAAACATTCAGACCCCAGCAGTAGTGTTGTGGAATCCTATGTGAGGGGAAAACTTTCAAACCCTTGTAGCAGTGTTCTGCAATCCTATGTGAGGGACAAAAATTCAGAACCTCGTAGCAGTGTTCTGGAATCCTATGTGAGGAACAATCAGACCACAGCAGGAATGTTCTGGAATCCTATGTGAGGGGCAAACATTCAGACCACAGCAGGAGTGTTCTGGAATCCTATGTGAGGGACAAACATTTCAAAACCTCGTAGCAGTGTGCTGGAATGTTATGTCAGGGACAGACATTTAGACCCTCGCAGCAGTGTTCTAGAATCCCATCTGCAGGACAAACATTCAGACACTCGCAGCAGTGTTCTGGAATTGTAAGTGAGGCACATTCAAACCCCAACAGCAGTGTTCTAGAATCCTATGTGAGGGACAGACGTTCAGACCTCAGCAGCAGTGTTCTGGAATCCTATGTGAGGTACAAACATTCAGATACCAGCAGAAGTGTTCTGGAATCCTATGTGAGGGACAAACATTCAGACCCTCGTAGCACTGTTCTGGAATCCTATGTGAGTGGCAAAAATTCAGACCACGGAAACAATGCTCAGGAATCCTATGTAAGGGACAAACATTCAGACCCTCGTAGCAGTGTTCTGGAATCCTATGTGAGGGAAAAACATTCAGAACACAGCAGGAGTGCTCGGGAATCCTATGTGAGGGACAAACTTTCAGACCAAAGCAGGAGTGTTCTTAAATCCTATATGAAGGACAAACATTCAGACCTCAGGAGCACTGTTCTGAAATCCTATGATAAGGGCAAACATTCAGACCCCAACATGAATGTTCTGGAATCCTATGTGAGGGATAAGCATTAAGACCATAGCAGGAGTATTCTGGAATCCTATGTGAGGGACAAACATTCAGACCCTTGTAGCAGTGTTCTGGAATCTGATGTGATTAACAAACATTGAGACCACAGCAGGAGTGGTCTGGAATCCTATGTGAGGGACAAACATTCAGACCCCAGAAGGAGTGTTCTGGAATCCTATGTGAAGGACAAACATTCAGACCCTCGTAGCAGTGTTCTGGAATCCTATGTGAGGGAAAAACATTCAGAACACAGCAGGAGTGCTCGGGAATCCTATGTGAGGGACAAACTTTCAGACCAAAGCAAGAGTGTTCTTAAATCCTATATGAAGGACAAACATTCAGACCTCAGGAGCACTGTTCTGAAATCGTATGATAAGGGCAAACATTCAGACCCCAACATGAATGTTCTGGAATCCTATGTGAGAGACACGCATTAAGACCATAGCAGGAGTATTCTGGAATCCTATGTGAGGGACAAACATTCAGACCCCAGAAGGAGTGTTCTGGAATCCTATGTGAAGGACAAACATTCAGACCCTTGTAGCAGTGTTCTGGAATCCTATGTGAGGGACAAACATTCAGACCCTCCCAGCAGTCTTCTGGAATTCTATGTGAGGGACAGACATTCAAACCCCAGCAGCAGTGTTCTGGAATCCGATGTGAGGGACAAACATTCAGACCCCAGCAGCAGTCTTCTGGAATCCTATGTGAGGGACAAACTTTCAGACCCTCATAGCAGTGTTCTGGAATCCTATGTGAGGTACAAACATTCAGACACTCATAGCAGTGTTCTGGAATACTATGTGAGGGACAACCATTCAGACCATGGCAGTTCTGAAATGCTATGTGAAGGACAAACATTCAGACCCTCGTAGCAGTGTTCTGGAATCCTATGTGAAGGACAGACATTTAGACCCTCGAAGCAGTGTTCTGCAGTCTTAAGTGAGGGACAAAAATTCAGACCCTCGTAACAGTGTTCTGGAATCCTTTTTGAGGGACAGACATTGAGACCCCAGCAGCAGTGGTCTGGTATCCTATGTGAGGGACAAACATTCACTCCCCAGCAACAGTGTTCTGTAATCGTATGTGAGGGACAAGCATTCAGACCCCAGCAGCAGTGTTCTGGAATCTTATGTGAGGGACAAACATTGAGACCCTGGTAGCAGTGTTCTGGAATCCTACGTGAGACACAAACATTCGTACCACAGCAGAAGTGTTCTGGAATCTTATGTGAGGGACAACCATTCAGACCACAGCAGGAGTGTTCTGGAATCCTATGTGAGGGACAACCATTCAGACCACAGCAGGAGTGTTCTGGAATCCTATGTGAGGGACAAATATTCAGACCCTCATAGCAGTGTTCTGGAATCCTTTGTGAGGGACAAACATTCACACCCCAGCAACAGTGTTCTGTAATCGTATGTGAGGGACAAGCATTCAGACCCCAGCAGCAGTGTTCTGGAATCTTATGTGAGGGACAAACATTGAGTCCGTCGTAGCAGTGTTCTGGAATCCTACGTGAGACACAAACATTCGTACCACAGCAGAAGTGTTCCAGAATCTTATGTGAGGGACAACCATTCAGATCACAGCAGGAGTGTTCTGGAATCCTTTGTGAGGGACAACCATTCAGACCACAGCAGGTGTGTTCTGGAATCCTATGTGAGGGACAAATATTCAGACCCTCATAGCAGTGTTCTGGAATCCTTTGTGAGGGACAAACATTCAGACCCCAGCAGGAGGGTTCTGGAATCCTGTGTGAGGGACCAACATTCAGACCCTCGTAGCAGTGTTCTGGAATGCTATGTGAAAGACAACCATTCAGACCCTCATAGCAATGTTCTGGAATCCTATGTCAGGGACATTCAGACCCCAGCCGCAGTGTTCTGGAATCCTATGTGACAGACAAACATTCAGACCACAGCAGGAGCGTTCTGGAATCCTATGTGACGGACAAACGTTCCGACCATAGCAGTAGTGTTCTGCAATCCAATGTGAGGGACAAACATTCAGAGCCCAGCAGCAGTGTTCAGGAATCCTATGTGAGGGACCAACAATCAGACCCTCGTAGCAGTGTTCTGAAATCCTATGTGAGGGACAAACATTCAGAAACCAGCCGCAGTGTTCTGGAATCCTATGTGACAGAAAAACATTCCGACCACAGCAGCAGTGTTCTGGAATCCTATGTGCGGTACAAACTTTCAGACCACAGCAGGAGAGTTGTGGAATCCTATGTGAGGGACAAACTTTCAGACCCCAGGAGCAGTGTTCTGAAATCCTATGTTAAGGGCAAGCATTTACATCCCAGCGTGAATGTTCTCGAATCCTAGGTAAGGGACAAACATTCAGACCACAGCAGGAGTGTTCTCGAATCCTATGTGAGGAACAAACATTCAGACCACAGAAGGAGTGTTCTGGAATACTATGTGAGGGACATTCATACCCTCTTAGCAGTGTTGTGGAGTCCTATGTGATGAACAAACTTTCAGACCACAGCAGGAGTGTTCTGGAATCCTATGTGAGTGTCAAACATTCAGACCCCAGCAGTAGTGTTCTGGAATCCTATGTGAGGGCAAACATTCAGACCCACGTGGCAGTGTTCTGGAATCCTATGTGAGGGACAAATATTCAGACCACAGCAGGAGTGCTCTGGAATCCTTTGTGAGGGACAAACATTCAGAACCTCGTAGCAGTGTCCTGAAATCTTATGTGAGGGAGAGACATTTAGACCCTCGCAGCAGTGTTCTGGTATCCCATGTGAGGGACAAACATTCAGACCCTCCCAGCCATATTCTGGAATTCTATGTGAGGGAAAGACATTCAAACCCCAGCAGCAGTGCTCTGAAATCTGATTTGAGGGGCAGACATTCAGACCCCAGCAGCAGTGTTCTGGAATGCTATGTGAAGGACAAACATTCAGACCACGGGAGCAGTGTTCTAGAATCCTATGTGAAGGACAAACATTAAGACTCTCGTAGCAGTGTCCTGGAATCATACGTGAGGAACAACCATTCAGACACCAGCAGAAGTGTTCTGGAATCCTAGGTGTGGGAAAAACATTCAGAACCTAGTAGCAGTGTTCTGGAATCCTATGTGAGGGACATACTTTCAGACCACGGCAGCAGTGTTCTGGAATGGTATGTGAAGGACAAACATTCAGACCCTTGTAGCAGTGTTCCGGAATTCTATGTGAGGGACAAACATTCAGACCACAGCATCAGTGTTCTGGAATCCTATATGACGGACCAACATTCAGACCCTTGCAACAGTGTTCTGGAATACTAGGTGAGGGAGAAATATTCACACCCTTGTAGCAGTGTTCTGGAATTCTATGTGACTGACAAACATTCAGACTCCAGCAGCAGTGTTCTGTAATTCTATGTGAGCGACAAACATTCAGACCCCAAGAGCAGTGTTCTGAAATCTATGTTAAGGGAAACATTGAGACCCCAGCATGAATGTTCTGGAATCCTATGTGAGGGACAAACATTCAGACCATGGCAGGAGTATTCTGGAATCCTATGTGAGGAACAAACATACAGACCACAGCAGAAGTGTTCTGGAATCCTATATGAGGGACAAGCATTCAGATCCTCGTAGCAGTGTTCTGGAATCCTATGTGAGGGAGAAGCATTCAGAGCACAGCAGGAGTGCTCTGGAATCCTAAGTTAGGGACAAACATTCAGAACCTTGTAACATTGTGCTGGAAACCTATGTGAGGGACAGACATTTAGACCCTCGCAGCAGTGTTCTGGAATCCCATGTGAGGGTCGAACATTCAGATCCTCACAGCAGTGTTCTGGAATTCTGTGTGAGTGACAACCATTCAGACTCCAGCAGCAGTGTTCTGTATTCCTATGTGAAGGACAAACATTCAGAATCCAGGAGCAGTGTTTTGAAATCATATGTTAAGGGCAAACATACAGACCCTAGCATCAATGTTCTAGAATCATATGTGAGGGACACACATTCAGACCCTCGCAGCAGTGTTCTGGAATCCTAGATGGAGGACAAACATTCAGACCCCAGCAGCAGGCTTCTGGAATCCTATGTGGGGGACAAACATTCAGACAATGGCAGCAGTGTTCTGGAATCCTACGTGAGGGACAAACACTCAGAGCCTTGTAGCAGTGTTCTGGAATCCTATGTGAGTGAGAGTGCCTGGAGCCTACCCAACCTGACGCCCCCAAAGCCCTCACAGGGTCTGACCTCCCAGCATGCACCTGCCTCTCCCTGAACCCCAACTGCCCACCCTGCCTGTTCCCTGGCCTCCTTCATCCTGTGCAGCCCATAGACTGTGACCATCTCTGCAGCCACTCTGGCCCTTCCTTTACCTTTGTCCTGTCAGAATCTCTGAGCAGGATCTCCCAGGTCCATCCAAACACGTGCTTTGTCCACTTTTGACTAGGCCCTTGGGCATCACTGGGCTATCCCAGCTGTCCACAGGGCCTTCAATAATGCACATTGCACCTGGCTTATCCAAGCAGTGCTCAGCAGCCCACATTGACCAGGTCCCTGCTGACAAGACCCCGCACATCAGGTCCTCCCTGATGACACCCTCACTGATTAGACCCTCATGACCAGGCCCCACTAACAAGGCCCCCACTGCCAGGCACACAATGACAAGGACTCCACTGACCAGGACCTTACTGACAAGGCCTCACTGACAAGGCCTCACGGACCAAGTCCTTACTGACAAGTCCTCACTGACTAGGTCATTATTGACAAGGCCTCACTGATCAGGTTCCACTGATCATGACCTCATTCCCTGGCCCCAACCTTGAGGCCCCACTGACCAGGCCTCCAGGGAACAGGTTGCCACTGATCAGGCCCCTAATAACCAGGCCTAAGGTCACCAGATGCCCCTGACTGGGACCCTAGTGAGTAGACCCCACTGCACTGGCACCAAATGCTGAGATCCCCGCTGACCAGGTCACCCTGTAGACCAGTGCTACAAAAGTCACCACTGACCAAGTCCTCTGACCAGGACGCTACAGATTAGGTCCCGCTGACAAGGCTGCCCTGACCAGGGCCCCACTGACAAGGGCCTCACTGATGAGGACACGCCCACCAGGGTCTGCTGACTAGGTCCCATGTGCCCAGTCCTCCACTGAATAGCACCCCTTGACCTGGTCACCAGTGCCCCAGCCCATGCTGACCAGGCCAGCACTAAGCCCCAGCTGACCAGGTCTCCACTGATCAAGCCCCACAGCCCAGGTTTGCACTGACCAGACACCAAACAACTGGCAGCCAATAGGTCCCCACTCACCAAAACCGCCACTACTAGACCCCACTAATGAGACCCTCTCTAAGCAGACCCCTGCTGACCACGATCCCACTAAATAGTCCTCACTGACCTAGGTCCACTGACCAGGCCCACACTGATCAGGCCCCTCCTAACCACACCGGAAATCCAAGCGGCAATGACATGTTTCATATGGCAGAAGTTGGAACAAGACAGAGAGAGGAAAGAGGTTCCACAGCCTTTTAAACTACTAGATCTCATGAGAACTCACTCACTATCAGGAGGATGGCATTAAGGGCTTGGTGCTTTGCCATTTGTGAAGGATCCACTCCCACTCCTTTATGATTAAAGCTTTTTCCACCTAGGCCCCGACTCTAACATTAGGGAGTGTACTTTCACATGAGTTTTGGAAGGGGCATAGAGAAAAACCGTATTATTCTGTCCCTGACCCCACAAATCTCATGTCCTTCTCACATTGCAAAATACAGTCATGCCTTGCCAGAAGTCTCCCAAAGCCTTAACTCATTTCAGCATTAACTCAAAGTTACAAAGTCCAAAGTCTCATCTGGGTCAAGGCTACATTCTCTTTTGCCTACGAGTCTCTGAAATAAAAAGCAAGTTCACTGTGTCTAAGGTACAATGATGGTACAGGCATTGTGTAAGCTTTCCATATCCAAAAAGGAGACATTTTCCAGAAAGCTTCTTATTTTTATCTGAGGCCCCCTCAGCCTGGCCTTCACTGTCCATGTTTTTGTCAGCATTCTTGTCACAGCCATTTAACCAGTCTCTAAGATGATCCAAAAATGTTCTCATCTGTCTGTCTTCTTTGGAGTCCTCCAAACTCTTCCAACCTCTACCCATTACCCAGTTCCGAAGTTGCTTCCACATTTTCAGGTATCTTTATAGCAATGCTCCAGTCCTCATTTGCCATTTTTGGTAAGATTTATTTTGAAAAAGAGGTTTAATTGGCTCATGGTTCTGCAGAGTGGACAGGAAGCTTAGTGCTTCTGCTTCTGGGGGGGGGCCTCAGAAATCTTTCAATCATTGTGCAAGGTAATGAAAGAGTGAATTGTCTCATATGGCAAGAGGAAATCACGGAGAGTAGGGAGTGATATAGAGTTTTCAGTGGCCAGATCTCACGAGAAGTCACTCATGATTGTGAGGACAGTACCAAGAGGATAGTGCTGAACCACTCATGAGAAATTTGCCTTCATGATTCAATCACCTTATACCAGGATCCACCTCCAACATTAGGAAGCATAACTCAACATGAGATTTGGTGGGCACATATTCGAATTGCCTCATCAGTCTTTGAGTATAAAGACATCCATAGCAGGCTTTATCCAGCCAGCTTCTTTGGGATTCTTTATATGGTTTCAGGTCTATAGCATATCCACTAAAATATTCCTACTTCAAAATGCAATAAAGTAAGTGGTATTATCATTCTTCAAAAAGTTATAATGGTATTGTAGGCATTCATAGTATGATTTAGTTCATTTGCTACTGTTTCTATTCTATCACCATATTAACACTTTCCTACACAATTCTATATTCAGCTGGGTTTCAGTTGAGCACAAAGTCATCCTTGTACTACCACTGATAGCTGGCACTAGCTCTTTGATACTGTTATCATTCTGCTGTAGAAAGTACCCGTGAAATGGAAAAAGTCCACAATCGAATAGCTAGTCATTCAACACTATCAAACTTTAGGTGACTTTTTGAAAAAATAGTATCTCCTGTTGCAAGAAATGCTCCAACTGTGATTTCAAGTCTCTCGCTTGAGTGGATTGGATGGAAGTGGTGAATTTCAGCCAAAGTGGCCAAAGAAATTCTGTTCCTGTGATAATGATGCCATCAGCCTCTGTACCTCTGTCTTCCCTTCTGCCACATGTTGCCTGTTCTCCGTGACTGTGGTAAGAGCTTCCTTGTGTATGACGATGATGTCCAGGATGTTGGTCTGGTGTCCCTGAGACAGCACTAACAGGTCCATGGCTGGGTCCAGGTCCTTCCTGAAGGGATTGGCAAGGAGCTCACTGATGTTCTTGAAGGCATCTCTGGAGAAGTGGATGGCCTAGTCAAGTTCCAAGGCCTGGCTGAGTCTGAAGAAAAACTGGCCGCCTTCTGAAGCTCTTTCTAAAAGCCTGTCACTGTCATCTGCTTGCATGTCAACTCATTGGCTGTGAGGTTGAGCTGAGTGACCTGTGTCCATCTTCTTGGGGAAGTATTTGAAGCCATCAATCTTGCTCTCCCACCCCTAAAGGTTGATGGTCACCACCTGGGGGTGTGCTGAGGGTCAGAAAGAAGCCAGCACTCACCATCTCATCCTTCTCAGCCTTCCTCTTGCACTCTCTCCAGGCTGTCTCTTCAGTGGTGGTGGGATATATCAGAAAGATGTGGCACTGTGCCCACACCCAGAAGCTGGCCATGTGGTTGGCTCATCCACCAGAATGGATGCTCTGGTTGCTCTTTGAGCCAGCTTGGCCTTGCCTGGCATGCACAGGCCCCAGGTACAGACACGTTGCTCCAAGTGAACTTGTCCTGCCTTGGGCCAAATTCTGTCAGGCCAGGGCCACAAAAGGCTGAGTCCCAAGGGGGGTAATCCTGGCTGCTTTCTGCACTTCAACATAAAGGCCTCCTGAAGATGGCCTGTGGTCTGCCTCTTTGCAACCAAGAAGCCCGCAGTGCCATATGAGCCCTGAGGCATGGACTCGAGCCCCCAAGGCAGCGCACACCCTGCTCCTGAGCGTGCTGCTCATTTTCTCTGTGTGGCTCCATTTGTGTCACAGTTGTTGCACTGACTAGTGCATGCTGAGGAAGGCCAAGCTGGCTCAAAAAGCAACCGGCCACCTCTGCAAGGGTGTGCCTGGAGCTGGTGGACCAGCCACCAACCTGACTTGCTGCCGGTCGGGGTACACCAGGTCTTCTACCCTACAGGTAGGGCCACAGTGCTATCTGCTTTTCCTCAGGCCTCTGCTCCATCAGCCATCAGGAGGCAGCCCCTCAGGCTGTAGGAATCTGGCCATCCCTGCTTCCTTGAGTGGGTGAGGTTGGTGGTTGCTCCACCTGCTCCAGGCACACCCTTGCAGAGGTGGCTGCTTGCTCTTTGATCCAGCTTGGCCTTGCCTGGCATGCACAGGCCCCAGCTACCTATATGCTGTTCCAAGTCAGCTTGTAGTGTGTTGGGCCAAATTCTACCTCTGGCCAGGGCCACAGAAGGCCGAGTCCCCTGGGTGCTAATCCTGGCTGCTTTCTGCACTTGAACATAAAGTCTTCCTCAAGACCGTCTGTGGCCTGCTTCTTGGCGACCAAGAAGCCTACAGTGCCATACGAGCCCTGAGGCATGGACTGGAGCCACAAAGGCAGTGCACGCCCCATTCCTGAGCCTGCTGATCATTTCCTCTTTATGGCTCCATTTGTTGTACACTTGTTGCAGTGAGGCTTGTGCATGCCACGCAAGGCCAAGCTGGCTCAAAGAGCAAGCAGCCACCTCTGCAAGGTGTGCCAGGAGCAGGTGGACCAGCCGCCAACCTCACTCACTGTCAGACGTGGTACATCAGTTCTTCTACCCTAAAGGTGGGGCCGAGAAGTAGACCACAGGCCGTCTTGAGGAAGACTTTATGTTCAAGTGCAGAAAGCAGGCAGGATTACCACCCAGGGGACTCAGCCTTCTGTGGCCCACAGTGCCATATGAACCCCGAGGCATGGACCGGTGCCATCTGCTTTATACAAAAATTAACTTAAGATAGATTAAAGAGTTAAACATGCCACCTGCTTTTCCTCAGGCCTCTGCTCCATCAGCCATCAGGAGGCAGCCACTCAGGCTGTGGAAACCTGGCCATCCTGGCTTCCTTCAGTGGGTGAGGTTGGTGGCTGGTCCACTTGCTCCAGGCACATCCTTGCAGAGGTGGCTGGTTGCTCTTTGAGCCAGCTTGGCCTTGCCTGGCATGCACAGGCCCCAGGTACTGACACGTTGCTCTGAGTGAGCTTGTCCTGCCTTGGGCCAAACTCTGTCAGGCCAGGGTCACAAAAGGCCGAGTCCCACAGGTGGTAATCCTGGCTGCTTTCTGCACTTCAACATAAAGGCCTCCTGAAGATGGCCTATGGTCTGCCTCTTTGCAACCAAGAAGCCCGCAGTGCCATATGAGCCCTGAGGCATGGACTGGAGCCCCCAAGGCAGCGCACACCCTGCTCCTGAGCCTGCTGCTCATTTTCTCTGTATGGCTCCATTTGTGTCACAGTTGTTGCACTGACTTGTGCATGCCGGGCAAAGCCAAGTTGGCTCAAAAAGGAACCAGCCACGTTTGCAAGGGTGTGCCTGGAGTGATTGGACTAGCCATCAACGTCACCCACTCAAGGAAGCAGGCAATGCGTGTTTGTACCATGCATTTCACTACAGGTACATTTCCCCTGAGGTTGGTGGCCTAGGTTTCTTCTAGATTTTTTATTGTTTTAGGTCTTGCATTTAACTCTTTCATCCATATTACTTAATTTTTGTTTAAGGTGTATGGGTGTGGCCCAGTTTCAGTTTTCCTCATAAGGTTAGCCAGTTTTCCCAAGATCATTTATTAAATAGGGTATCCTTTACCCATTGCTTGTTTTTGTCAGGTTTGTCAAAGATCAGATGGTTTTAGATGTGTGGTGTCATTTCTGAGGCCTCTGTTCTGTTCCATTGGTCTATAGATCTGATTTGGTACCAGCCCCATGCTGTTTTGGTTACTGTAGCCTTGTAGAATAATTTGAAGTCAGGTGCTGTGATGCCTCTAGCTTTGTTGTTTTTGCCTAGGATTGTCTTGGCTATGTGGGCTCTTTTTTGGTTCCATATGAAATTTAAAGTAGTTTTTCTAATTCTATGAAGAAAGTCAATGGTAGCTTAATGAGGATAGCAATGAATCTATAAATTACTTTGGGTGGTATAGCACTCAGGCACAGAAATGTCCTTGTGTTAGGCCATACCATTCAGGACAGAGCCATGGGCAGAGACTTCATCACCAGAACACAAAAAGCAATGGCAACAAAAGCCAAAATTGACAAATGGGATCTAACTAAAGTAAACAGTATCTGCAGTGCAAAAGAAACTATTATCAGAGTGAACAGGCAACCCACAGAATGGGAGAAAATTGTTGCAATCTATCCATCTGACAAAGGGCTAATATGCAGAATCTACAAAAAAAACTTACAAGAAAAAATAACAAACAACCCCATCAAAAAGTGGACAAAGGATATGAACAGACACTTACCAAAGAAGACATTTATACAGCCAACGAACATGTGAAGCAAAGCACATCATCACTGGTCACTAGAGAAATGGAAATGAAAACCACAATGAGATACAATCTCATAGCACTTAGAATGGCTATCGTTAAAAAATCAAGGAACAACAGATGCTGGACAGGATGTGGAGAAATAGAAACGCTTTTACACAGTTGGTGGGAATATAAATTAGTTCAACCATTGTGGAAGACAGTGTGACAATTCCTCAAGGATCTACAACTAGAAATATCATTTGACCCAGCAATCCCATTACTGGGTATATACCCCCAAAATTATAAATCATTCTAATATAAAGACACATGCACCTGTCTGTTTATGGCGGCACTTTTCACAAAACCAAAGACTTGGAACCAACCCAAATGCCCACCAATGATAGACTGGATAAAGAAAATGTGGCATATATATACCATGGAATACTATGTAGCCATAAAAAAGGATGAATCCACGTCCTTTGCTGGGACATGAATGAAGCTGGAAAGCATCATTCTCAGCAAACTAACACAAGAACAGAAAACCAAACACCACATGTTCTCACTCATAACTTGGAGTTGAACAATGGGAACACATGGACACAGGAAGGGGAACATCACACACCAGGGCCTGTCAGCGTGGGGGGTAGGAGAGGGATGGCATTAGGAGAAATAACTAATGTAGATCATGGGTTGATGGATGCAGCAAGCCACCATGGCATGTGTATACCTATGTAACAAACCTGCATGTTCTGCACATGTACCCCAGAACTTAAAGTATAATTTAAAAAAAAAAGAAATTTGCTTTTAATTAAGCTTTCAATCATAGAACTTGTAAAGAAAACCCTTTTGAATCTTTTACTACCACATCATAGCTGGGACAAACTGCTGACGTTTAAAAGTAACACAAATATCAAACAGAAAGAACTAGACTTAGGAACCAAACTCAGGTTTCTGTAGTGAACAGGGCAGAATCTTCACATTGGGTCACCACCACTACTCCTTCAGTTTGGCCTTGGCTAGCAAAAGGATGACCTTTTTATGTAGATGAGACCACTTACGTAAAAAAAAAGGTTTAAAACATAATTCCTGCTAACTAGAATGCTTTTTGTTGTTGTTTATTTGTTTGTTTTTTTGCAGCCATAGGAGTTTTAGCCAATTCAGAGGCCTTGCTCCCCACAATTTGGAACATTCCTTTGGTTTTGACGAAGTCAGGAAGAGATGGGAGAAAAGTGAAACAACAACAATAAAACCCCAAGCATAAACAAACAAAAAGAGTTAAGCAAAACAACAAATGCACAATTCATATGATTACTGAGTGTTCTAATGGTAAGGAGAAATTAAAAGCAGAAATTAAAAGCAGCTGGTGAGTAATCTTAAATTTTAGTCATTAAGGAAAAATTTTAAGACAAAACTCTAATTCAGCTACTTACCTGGAAATAAGGCTCAGGCTGGTGATCGTTCTCTGCCATCTTAGAAGCTGGAAAAAAACTTACATTCACCTTCCCTGTCAGAAGCAAGCTGAAACTCAGGAAAGGAGGTGCCTGCTCTCCATCATCATGGAAGCAGGAAAACTTGCCTTCTTTGTCGGAAATGAGTAAAACTTCAGAAAAGGAGTTGTACAGCAAAATCAACCTTAGATCTCAACCAGATTTTGGGAGATCAGGGAACCTCTGCAGGGGAGAATCTCCACAACCTCAGCAAATTATCCTATTGATTTGGGCAATAAAGATAGCCCAGGTTGGTATCAAGCAATAATGAGATTTATCAAAGGTCAGGACCACCTTTGTATGTCTTTCTCTGTCTTTTTTTATCTTTATTGGTATATACGTTTTGTCAAAAGTAGGAGTGTAACACCTGCTTTTTTCTGTTTTCCGTTTGCTTGAAAGATTTTTCTCCATTCCTTTATTTTGAGCCTATGTATGGCACCGCATGTGAGATGGGTTTCTTGGAGACGGCATACTCAAATGGGTCTTGGTTCTTTATCCATCTTGCCCCCCTGCGTCTTTCAATCAGAGCATTTAGCCCATTTCCATTTAAGGTTAGTAATGGTATGTGTGGATTGGATCCTGTCGTCATGCTGTCAGCTGGTTATTTTGCAGACTTGTGTATGTGGTAGGTTTTTAGCATCACTGGTCTGTGTACTTTGATGCATTTTTGTAGTGGCTGGTGATGGTCTTTTCTTTCCATATTTAGTGCTTCATTCAGGAGCTCTTGTAAGGTAGATCTGGTGATAATGAATTCTCCCAGCATTTGCTTGTCTGAAAAGGATCTTGTTTCTCCTTCACTTATGATGCTTAATTTTGCTGGACATGAAATTCTGGGTTGAAATTTCTTTTCTTTTTTTTAACCATTTAACTCTCTAGCTCTCATTTTAACTCTCTAGCGGCCTTTAACATTGTTTCTTTCATTTTGACCTTGGAGAATCTGATGATTATATGTCTTGGGGATGATCTTCTCGTGGCATATCTTACTGAAGTCCTCTGGATTTCCTGAATTTGAATGTTGGCCTGTCTGGCTAGGTTTCGGACATTCTCATGAAGGATATTCTGAAGTATGTTTTCCAAGCTGGTTCCATTCTCCTCATCTCTTTCAGGTACATTAATCAGTCATAGATTTGGTCGTTTATATA
The DNA here is from genome assembly GCF_028858775.2 of Pan troglodytes. Taxonomy (NCBI): domain Eukaryota; kingdom Metazoa; phylum Chordata; class Mammalia; order Primates; family Hominidae; genus Pan; species Pan troglodytes. Next base: position 9,730,062 of record NC_072412.2, read on the forward strand.
ATCCCATATTTCTCGAATGTTTTGTTCATTCCTTTTCCTCCATTTTTGTCTGCCTGTTTTATTTCAGAAAGCCAGTTTTCAAGCTCTGGGATTCTTTCCTCTGTTTGGTCTATTCTGCTGGGTGGTCTTGCACACGAGATGGAGCTGGTGTGACCTCAGCCCTCCTTAGTCTGCTTGCCTCTCCCAGGACCCCAGCCTGGCCACACCTGCTTACAGGGCAATCTCGGGTGCCCACACACACTACAATAATTTTCATAATGCAATCACACATAATCACCATGTGACTCCATTATGAAAATTCTTGTAGTGTGCTTTTCAGCCCTATTAGGTCGGTTATGTCTTCTTTATACTTGCTATTTTGTCTGTTAGCTCCTGCAATGTTTTACAATGATTTTTAGCTCACTTGTATTGCATGACAACATACTTCTTTCACTCAGTGAACTTTGTTCCTACGCATATCCTGAACCCTGCTTGTATCATTCCAGACATCTCAGCCTCAGCCCAGTTCTGAACACTTGCTGGAGAGTTGATGCAGTCATTTGGAGGAAAGAAGGCATGCTGACTTTTTGAGTTTTCAGTGTTCTCACACAGATTCTTTCTCATCTTTATGGGCTTATCCACCTTCCATCTTTGAGGTTGCTGACCTTCGGACAGGGTATTTTTGTTTTATTGTATTTGATGATCTTGAGGGTTTCATTGTGGTATAAGGTGGAATCAACCAACTGGCTTTGTTTTTGGAGGATTTTGGGGGGGCCAATGTGCAGCTCCCAATTCCTGGACTGTGTGCTTTAACTCTAGGGAACTTGTCTTAGGCCCCAACTTTGTTCTCTGGTTCCTCGAGGTTTGGAGTCCACTGCACTGAGGGGACCGAAGTGTGGCAACTGTGGCGGAACGCTAGTGGATGCAAAATTCCCTGCCTCCCTGCGGGCGTTCACCCAGTGGTGGAGGCAAGACAGCTGGGGTGTGGGCCAGGGCTCCCCTGCTGTGTGTGTGTTGCACTGGAGGTAGTGTTGGTTCAGGGTGAGCTGCTGGCCAGTGCAGACCATGGTGCCTTCTCTGTGCCCCTCAAAGAAACAGTGGTCGCTCAAGGTATAAGAAGGTCCCTTTTTCTCTGCACAGCATTAGCTCAAGGGTGAGGTGCTGGCAGGGGTGGGATTCTTGGTTCTGTGCCCACCAAGGCTCTGTCTTCAATGGCAGTTGGTGTGGGTTGGTGTGTGTGCTGCACTCCCGCGTGCTATCAGGGCAAGTACAGCAAAACCCACCTGTGTAAACACACACAGCAAAGTGATGTAGGAAGTTTCCATATAAAGGGCTGCAGTAAGGAGAGGTAATGTGCAGACTGGTGCGTGGCTGTTGAGGCCACCTTGCTGCAGCTCTCCACTGATCAGCTACGGTCCACTAGCACGGAAGCTATGCTGTGGGCATCCGAGAGTGCTCTGTAAGCAGGTGTGGCCAGGCTGGGGTCCTGGGAGAGGCAAGCAGACTAAGGAGTGCTGAGATCAGACCAGCCCCATCTCATGTGCAAGACTGCCCAGCAGAGATCAGGTCTCAGAGGAGAACTCTCTCAAAAGTGAACCCCCAGCACAGCATAGCTGCTTTACACAAACACGGCCAGGCTTCTTTTTTAAGCAAGTCCCCTTTTATAAGAGGGGAACTCTCTCAAAAGTGAACCCCCAGCACAGCATAGCTGCTTTACACAAACATGGCCAGTCTTCTTTTTTAAGCAAGTCCCCTTTTTGAAGAGGGGAACTCTCAGACCTGATCTCTGCTGGGCAATCTTGAACATGAGATGGGGCTGATCTGAACTTAGCATTCCTAAAGTGCTGGGATAAAGTGTCTCACAAGGGCAAGTGGAGCCTAGAGAGATAGCTGTCCCTGCCCTCTGGGCTCCACATCACCTGACTTGCTGCTCCACCACTCTGCTTGTCTCCTGGGTGCTCCATCCCAGAGAGATGTGAGTTAGCAATCACTTAGCGTAATCAGCCCAGGATGGAGGGTCTGTGTTGTAAGCCCAAGCCAGGGTTCCCTCTCTGGTGATGAGCAGTGTGGGGTGTGTGGTACCCGTGGGAGATGGACTGGCTTGTTCGTTGGGTCAACTGCAGCTTATTGGAGGTGTCGATATGGCACTTAGGGTCTTTGCTCCCTTGATATTCTGAGGGTAGCAAGGGCAGTTCCACTGCAGAGACAGTGGCAGAGGGAATTTCATTTGCTCCTGGAAGCTCTGTCCAGGGAATTGCTGAGTTGCTACTGGCTTGATAGCTCCAATGGTGGACTGGCTGGAGACCCAGGCCAGGAGGACTTGTCCATCAAGTAGACTGTCCGGCCACTTTTCTGTCAGGCTGCTGTGGTATGCTGGGGGTCCCTCCAGTCCCTATTTGCCTTGTATTTTCCAGGGAAGATGATAGTCTGCCCCTTCCTCTGGGAGCTTTGGGCCACTGAGGTACGAACTTGTTGCCGATATGAACACACCTATAAGATGTGACTGGAGACAAGTTGAGAAGTCTTATCTAGTCAGGAGGAACAAGAACAGGGACTTGCTTAAAAAAAAGTCTGGCCACATTTTTCTAGAGCAGCTGTGCTATGCCGGGGGTTCACTTCCACTCCTTGTCGCCTCAGACACTCTGAAGCCCTAAGGCTGAAATGGCTGAGCTGCCCCAACAGCAAAGATGACAGTCTGGTCCTCCCCCTGGGAGCTCTGACTCAGGGAGGCCTGAAACCTCTGTCGGCCAGAGAACAGCAGTGAAGGTAGCTGGAGACCCTGGTTGAAAGACTTCACCCACTGATTAGAAATGTGTTCGGTGACTGACTTAAACAAGAGTCTGGCCACGTTTTTGTAGTGTGGCTGTGCTGTGCTGAGGTTCCTCTTCCACCCCTTGTCACCTTGGGCTTTCCAAAGCCCGCAGTCCAGAATGGCTAGTCACCCAAACAGCAAATGTGGTGGCCTGCCCCTCCCTCTGGGAGCTCTGTCCCGGGAACCCTTCAAATTTCCATTGGCCAAGGAATGCTGGTGGCCGTAGCTGGAGACCCCAGTTGGGAGGTCCTTTCCAGTGACATGCAACAGGGTCAGGGGCCTGCTTACAGAAGCATTCTGGCCATGATTTGGTAAAGCAGCCATGCTGTGCTGTGGGATCTCTTCTGCCCCTGGTCGGTTTGTACTCTCCAAAGCCCTCAGGCTGGAATGACTAAGTTGCCTGAACAGGAAAGATGGCGGCCTGCCCCATCTTTTCTCTCAGAGTTCATCTTGTTTGATGGAGCTTAATTTTTAGCCTGTTAATTTTACTGTCTACATTAGACTTGTTCTCAAAGAATCTGTTATCTTTTAGGTTAGATATATGAGAATTCATTGTTTTCTGTAAATAAACCTGTTCATGTCTTGTTCTCTGGAAAGAAATCTCTTTCAACTCTCTGACTTTGGTCACAATCATGTAGAGCAGTAGCCAGTCTACAGTGACATAATTGAATTTCCATTTCCAGTGTTTCATTTTTGTGTCTTACATTGTACAGTTCAGAACTGTGCATTTTATTCCCAATTGTCAAAATGCTAAGCTGTCCACTGTACTGAAATTCTGTTTTTGTTAATTCCTCGTCATTCAGTTTTTTTTAAGATGTGCACTTTTATCCAACTTTTCTCAAGGCAGAGTACAGGTAAGCCCTGGCTGCCTCCAGCCACTCTCAGGGAGACCAAAACCCTTCATACACTCCAAGTTGGGGTACAAAAAAGTGGGGCCATGAAGGCTAATCATTCGAAATAAAACAAAATTTAAAAGTATTAATGCAAAGATTTAAAAAATTTTGCATTATGTAATTTACACAAAAGCAATGCTATCACCTCCCCTGTGTGAGCTCGGGAGAGGACTGGGCCATTCTCCTTAGAGAGAAGTAGGGTGGCTTTTAGGAGGGCAAGGGGCTTCCTGAAACAATGCATCTCACAATATTTGGAATGACTATTGAAAAGAAGAATAAAGTACAGTCAAAGTCCTTGGCGACATTGTAAAACTAGTGGGTGCTGACCCCTGAACCACAACCACAGTTCTGGGTTTGGGGTTTGGTAAAACCACCCCAGGGACAGAGTTCTGGGGCTGGGTTTGGGAGGAACCAAGGCGCCTCCCAGGGATGCTGTGTCACTCCTGCTTGCCATGAAATGTTCACACAGGCTGTCCCCCTGCCCATCCCATCCTGCTGGATAGGATGGAGGAAGTGAGGGAACAGGCAGGGTGGACAGCTGGGGTGCAGGGCGAGGCAGGTGCATGCTGGGAGGTCAGGACCTGTGAGGGCTGTGGGCTCATAAGGTGGAGTGGGCTCCAGGTTCACCCTCAGTGCACTGGGCAGGTCTCAGGCCAGGCTCCCTGGACCCCGGCTGGGTGATGTAGTCACTCCCTGGGGGACTGCTGTCAGACCCTGGCCACCCCCCCTGGGCAGCACCGTCCCATCCCAGGACTGGACTTTCTGAGTCCTGAGACAGGACAGTGCTGCCCAGGCCTGACAGACTGGGAGGACCTGTTAAGTCCTCCATCCCTAGACCAGCCAATCTTAGAATGAGATCCATCTCATTCTAAGGCAACCAAGGCAGGGCTGAGGACCTGTGCCCAGCTGGGAGTCAGTCCTCTCCCTAAATGGGCCTTAGGGAAGCCTCGTCCCTATCCAAGTGCACTGCAAGTTTCAGCCCAGGAGACACATAGGGAAGGGAGGATGGGGCCTCCCCACTGGCTGACCCTGGAAAAGCAGGACCTGGGAGAAGAGAGAGTGCAGGGCTGGCAGGTGATGCTCCAGGCCCATGGAGAGCTCAGGCTCCACCAAGGGGCTGCCTCTCCTGGGCTGGAGGCTGTGCCCTCTGCAGGATCTGAGGAAGTCCAGTCCTGAGATGGGACAGTGCTAACCAGGGTGGGCGGCCAGCGCCTGACAACAGTCCCCCAGTAAGTGACCACATCACCCGGCCGGGGTCCAGAGAGCCTGGGCCAAGACCTACTCAGTGCACTGAGGGTGCACCTGGAGCCCACCCCACCTGATGCCCCCACAGCCCTCACAGGGTCTGACCTCCCAGCATGCACCTGCCTCTCCCTGAAACCCAGCTGCCCACCCTGACTGTTCCTTGGCGCAAGATCTCCAAGGTCCATCCAGACACCTGCTTTGTCCACTTTTGACTGGGCCATTGAACACCACTGGGCCACGCCAACTGTCCACAGCCTCCTCGATAAAATGCATTTCCCCTGACATTTCCCAGTAGTGCTCAGCAGCCCGCACTGACAAGGTCCCTGCTGAGCCGATTCAGCATATCAGATCCTCCCTGACCACACCCTCACTGATTAGACCCCCTTCACCAGACCTCACTAACTAGATTCCCACTGCCAGGCCCACAATTACCAGGACTCCACTGACGAGGACCTTACTGACAAGACCTCACTGGCAAGGCCTCACTGACCAGGTCCTTACTTACAAGGTCTAACTGATAAGGTTCCACCGATCATGACCCCATTACCTGGTCCCACAGATGAAGCCCTACTGACCAGGCCTGCAGGGAATATGCTGCCAGTGACAAGGCCCCTGCTAACCAGGCCTGAGGTGACCAGATGCCCCTGACCAGGACCCTAATGAGTATGCCCCACTGAACAGGCATGCACTGCTCCCCGCTGACCAGGTCACCCCGTAGACCAGTGCTACAAAAGCCACCACTGATCAAGTCCTCTCTGACCAGGCCCCCACTGATTAGGTTTCCACGGACCAGCCTGCCCTGACCAGGGCCCCACTGACAAGAGCCTCTGCTGACTAGGTCCCATGTGACCAGGCCTCCACTGAATAGCACCCCTTGACCTGGTCACCAGTAACCCAGCCCAATCTGACAAGGTCATCACTAAGTACTAGCTGACAAGGTCTCCACTGACCAAGTCCCACAGCCCAGGTTGGCATTGACCAGACACCAAACATTTGTCTGCCACTAGGAACCCACTCACCAAGACCTGCACTACTAGATCCCTCTAATGAGACCCTCTCTAAGCAGACCTCTGGTGACCAACTCCCACTAAATAGGCCTCACTGACCAAGTCCCGACTGACTAGGTCCACTGAGAAGGCCCACACTGATCAGGCCCCTCCTAACCATATCAGAAGGCCAAGCGGCAAAGAGATGTTTCATATGGCAGGAGTAGGAGCAAGACAGAGAAAGGAAAGAGGTGTGACATCCTGTTAGACAATCAAATCACATGAGAACTCACTATCAGGAGATCAGCATCAAGAAGAGTAACCAATGGTGAAGGATTCTCCACCCATGCCACCGCCCACTGCTTCCAGGCAGAAGCCTCCTGCAGAGGCAGAACCTCTTAGGAAACTTCCACTATGGCAGTGCAGAAGGAAAATATAGGCTTTGAGCCCCCACACAGGAGGCCACCATCCTCCAGACTCCAGATTTGTAAGCCCACCAACAGCTCATACTCTCAGTATGGAAAAGCTACAGGCACTCAACACAAATCCAGCCCATGAGAGCAGCCATGGGGGCTACACCCTGCAAAGCCACAGGTGCACTGTCCTAGTAGAGGTTTCCCATGAGCCTCTGCCTCTGCAGCAGGTTACTCCCACCCTCCCACCACCCTACTGCCAACCTACTCCTCCCCACTCTACCACCCCTTTTCCTTCCACCCAACCCCCTCCCATCCAAGATTAAATCACCTCCCACCTGGCCCACCTCCAACATTAAGGATGACACGTGAGTTATATAGGGACACATAGCCAACCCATATTATTCTGACCCTGATACCCCAGAACCTCATGTCCTTCTCACAGAGCAAAACACAATCATGCTTTTTCAAAAGTTTCCAAAAGTCTTAACTCATTCCAAATGTAAAAATTTCCAAGTCTCATCTGAGACAAGGTTACAGTCCCTTCTGCCAATGAGTCCCTGAATTTAAAAGGGATTTCTTTTCCTTCAAGGTACAACAGGCATTGGGTAAGATTTCTCAATCCAAATGGAAGAAATTCCCCAGAAAAATAACACAAATGCAAGTCCAAAACCCAGCAGGACAGTATTCACTCAATCTCACAGCTCCAAAGTCATCAAGAGAACTCACTGTCATGCGGACAGCATTAAGGAGATAGTGTTTACCCATTTGTGAAGAATCTGCCCCCCCATCCTCATCTTTCACTCCCACCCACAAAATAATCTCTCCCATTCTCCCCACAACCCTACTTCCAACACCCACTCTTCTCCATGATTAAATAACCTCCCACCAGGTCCCACCTTTAACATTCCCCACTACAATTCCACATGAATATTGGTAGGGACACAGAATCAAATCATATTATTCTGGCTCTTGCTCCCCAAATCTTGTATCCTTGTCACACTGCAAAATACATTGATGACTTCTCTACTGCCCCCCAATGACTTAACTCATTCCAGCATTTACTGAAATGTACAAGGACTTACAGACCCCATGCAAGTCAAAAACCCAGCAGGCCAGTCATTGAATCCTACAGCTCCAAATCATCCTTTCTGAATCTACATCTCACATCTAGAGAACAGATGGCTGTGCAGGGTCTATCCCCCACAGCTGCCCTCATGGGCTGGGCTGGTGTTGAGTGCCTGCAGCTTTTCCACATTAAGGGTGCCAGCTGTTGGTGGGTCTATGAATCTGGGGTCTGGAGAATGGTGCCTCCATATTTAGGGACTCCAGCCCTAAATTCTCCTTCTGTACTGCCCTAGTAAAGGTTTCCCATGAGGCTCTGCATCTTGGAAAAGATCCTGCCTGAACACCCAGGTTTTTCCTTACATACTCTGGAGTCTAGACAAAGGCTCCCAAGCCTCTAATTTTGTGCTCTGTGCAGCTGCTGGCTTAACACTATGTGGAAGCCACCAAGGCTTGAAGCTTGCACTCCAGAAGCTGTGATGCAAGCTGTACCTGTGCATCTTTCAGCCATGCCTGGAACTAGAGCTGCAGGGATGCAGGCAGCAGTGTCCTGAGGCTGCACATAGAGGGGGGTCATGGAACTGGCCCAGGAAACCATTTTTCCTTCAGAGGCCCCAGGGCCTATGATAGCAAGGGCTGCTGCAAAGGTTTCTGAAATGGCTTCAAGGCCTTTTCCCTATTGTCTTGGCTATTAGCACTGGGCTCCTTTTCATGCAAATTTCTGAAGCCTTCCTCAGTTTTCCCCTGAAAATCAACTTTTCTTTCTGACCATTTGGCCAGGCTGCAAATTTTTGAGTTCTGTTTCTCATATAATATAAGAGCTGGGACTGATTTAATGTAAGACCCATCCAGATGTCATTTCCTCAGTCACACATAAGGGCACAGGCTATTTGATACAGACAGGACATCCCTTCAGCTTTGTTGTCCAGAAGTTCATTCCGTCAGATACTCAGTAAGTCATCACCCTCAAATTCAAAGTTTCAGAGACCTCCAGGGCAGGGTCACTGTGCAGCCACGTTCTTTGCTGCAGCAAAACAAAAGTAACCTTGGCTCCTGTTTGCAGTAAGTCCCTCCTTTTCATCTGAGAGCTTCTCAATCTGATCCTTACAATTTTCCTATGAGCCTTCTGATCACAAGTATTTAACAATTCTTTACAAAGATCCAAACTTTCCCTCATCTCCCTGTCTTTGAAGTCCTCCAAACTCTCCCAAACTCCATCTGCTACCCCCTTCTGAACCTGCTTCTACATTATCAGCTATCTTTGTCGCAGGCTGGCCATGTGGTAAAGGAAGACAAGCCCATTTCCTGGGGAAGAAGTCAAGGAGGCTTCAGATACTTGAGTGAAAAGAAGCTGAGTGCTGATTGCCAAGACGTTAGGGAGAAGGCCTTGAAGACATTTAATAGATCCACTTTGCAGTCATAATTTTCTCCATGATCATAAAGAAAAGAGGTTTAATTGGTTAATGATTCTGCAGGCTGTAAGGAAGCATAGTGGCTTCTGCATCTGACAGGACTCAGGAAGCCTCCCAATCATACCAGAATGTCAAAGGGCAAGGAAATGTCTCATATGGCAAGAGTAGGAGCGAGACAGAGAAAGGAAAATGTTGTCATGCCCTATTATACAAGCAGATCTCATGAGAACTCACTATCACAAGGTCAGCATCAAGAAGATGGTGCTTAAACATTGGTGAAGTATCTGACCCACACCCCCAACTCCCACTGTTTCCAGGCAGAAGCCTCCTTCAGATGCAGAACCTCTTGGAAAACCTCTATTATGGAAGTGCAGAAAGAAAATATGGGCTTGGAGCCCCCACACAGGTGGCCATCAACCTCCAGATCCCAGATTCATAGACCCACCAACAACTCACGCACTTGGTGTGGAAAAGCTACAGGCCCTCAATACCAGCCCAGCCCACGAGAACAGCTGAGGGGCTAAAACCTGCAAAGCCACAGGTGCACTTCCCTAGTGGAGGTTTTCCGTGAGGCTTTGCCTCTGCAGCAGTCTACTCCCCCTTCCTACTTCCCCCCACCCTCCCACCACCCTACTGCCAACCCGCTCCTCCCCATCCTACCGATCCCTTTTACCTTCCACCACCACCAACCTCCTGTCCATAATTAAGTCACCTGCTTCAACATTAGGGATTACAATTCCACATGAGTTTCATAGGGACACACAGGCAAACCATATAATTCTGACCCTGATATTCCAGAATCTATGTCCTTATCACAGAGCAAAATACAATCATGACTTTTCAAAAGTTTGCAAAAGTCTTAACTCATTCCAAATTTTAAAAATTCAAAGTCTCATCTGAGATAAGGCCACAGTCCCTTCTACCTATGAGTCCCTGAATTTAAAATGGAGTTCTTTTCTTTCAAGGTACAATGATGGTGGAGGCATTGGGTAAGCTTTCTCAGTCCAAAGGGAAGAAATTTCCCAGAAAAATAACACAAATGGGCCCACAGGCCCAATGCAAGTCCAAAACCCAGCAGGACCGTATTCACTCAATCTCACAGCTCCAAAATCATCAAGAGAACTCACTGTCATGTGAACAGCATTAAGGAGAGTGTGCTTAACCATTTGTGAAGGATCTGCCCCCCCACCCTCATCTTTCACTCCCACCCACAAAATAATCTCCCCCATTCTCTCCACACCCTTACCTCCAACCCCCATGCTTCTCAATGATTAAATCACCTCCCACCAGGCCCCACCTTCAACATTCCCTATTACAATTCCACATGAGTTTGCTAGGGATGCAGAGCCAAATCATATTATTCTGACCCTGGTCTCCATATCTCATGTTGTTCTCACACTGCAAAGTACAATGATGACTTCTCTACAGTTTCCCAATCTCTTAACTCATTCCAGCATTTACTGAAATGTCCAAAGCCCAAAGTCTCTTCTGAGACAAGACTGCCATATGTTCTACCCCTCAGCCTCTGAAATACCAAGCAAGTACTTCCAAAGTACAATGATTGTACATGCATTGGATAAGTATTCCCAGCCAAAAGGAAGAAATTTGCCAGAAAGAAGCACAAAATACATTTGGGACTTACAGACCCCATAAAAGTCAAAAACCCAACAGGCCAGTCATTGAATCCTACAGCTCCAAATCATTTTTTTTGAATCCAGATCCCACATCCAGAGCACAAGGGTATGAGGCCTGGGCTCCCAAGGCCTTGGGCAGGTCTGCACCTGTGACTTTTGCGGGGTCTAACCTCCACAGTTGCCCTCATGGGCTGGGCTGGTGTTGAGTACCTATAGCTTTTCCACAATCAGGGTGCAAGCTGCTAGTGAGTCTATGAATCTGGCGTTGGCAGAATGGTGCCTCCCTGTATGGGGTTCCAACCCTATATGTTCCTTCTCTACTGACCTAGTAAAGGAGGCTCTGCCTCTTGGAAAAGTTTTGACCTGGACACCCAGGTTTTTCCATACATGCTCTGGAGTCCAGACAAAGGATCCCCAGCCTCTAGTTTTGTGCTCTGTGCACCTGCTGGCTTAACACTATGTGGAAGCCACCAAGGCTTGCAGCTTGCACCCTCTGAAGCAGTGACCCAAGCTGTACCTGTGCATCTTTCAGCCATGGCTGGAGCTGGAGCTTCAGGAATGCAGTCAGCAGTGTCCTGAGGATGGACATAGCAGCGGGGCCATTGGGCTGGAGAAGGAAACCATTCTTTTATCCCAGGCTTCAGGGCCTGTGATAGCAAGGGCTGCTGCAAAAGTCTCTGAAATGCCTACAAGACCTTTTTAACATTGTATTGGCTATTAGCACTGAACTCCATTTTATGCACGTTTCTGAAGCCTTTTTGAACTTTCCCACTGATAATCAGCTTTTCTTTTTGACCACTTGGCCAGGCTGCAAATTTTCCAAACTTTTAAGCTCTCCTTCTCATTTAAATATGTTTCAGCTTGAGGTCATTTCTTTGGTCACATATAGGACCACAGGCTGTTTGACACAGACTGGACACGTCTTAAGCTTTGCTGCCTAAAATTTCATTCCACCAAATACACTCTAAATTATCACCCTGATGTTCAAATTTTCACAGGTCTCCACATTAGGGGCATCATGCAGCAACGTTCTTTGCTAAGGAAAAAACAAAAGTGACCTTGGTTCCTGTTCCCAGCAAGCTCCTCATTTTCATGTGAGACCTTCTAAGCCTGGTGATCACTGTCCATCCTTCTGTCACCTTTTTAATTATAACTATTTAACAAGTCTCTACATTGGACCAAAGTTTTCCTCATCTTCCTGTCTTCTTCCAAGACCTCCAAACTCTCCAACCTCTGGCCATTACACACTTCTCAACCTGCTTCTACATTTTCAGCTACGTTTGTCACAGCCTGGCAATGTGGTAAAAGAAGAAAAGTCCATTTCCGGAGAAAAATTAACGCAGGCTTCACATATTTGCCTGAAAAGAAGCTGAGTGCTGATTGCCAAGAGACTAGGAAAAAGGCCTTGAAGGCATTTCATAGTTCCACTTTATAGCATTATTTTTTTGTATAATCAGAAAGAAAAGAGGTTGAACTGGCTCATGGTTCTGCAAGCTTTAAATAAATCATAGAGGCTTCTGCTTCTGGGAGGATTCAGGAAGCCTCCCAATCATACCAGAAGACCAAGCAGCAATGGGATGTTTTATATGGCAGAAGTAGAAAAAAAACAGAGAGAGGAAAAAGGTGCCACACGTTGTATAACCCTGTTATACAACCAGATTTCCTGAGAACTCACTATCACAAGGTCAGTATCAAGATGTTGCTTAACCATTGGTGAAAATCTGCCCCCTACCACCCACACCCCTCACTGTTTCCAGGCAGAAGCCTGAGGCAGAGGCAGAGCCACTAGGAAAATCTCTACTAGGGCAGAGCAGAAAAAATAGATGGGCTTGGAGGCCCCACGCAGGAAGTTACCATCCTCAGACCCCAGATTCATAGACCCACCAACAGCTTGCACTCTCAGTATGGAAAAGCTACAGGCACTCAACACCAGCCCAGCCTATGAGGGCAGCCACGGCAGCTACACCCTGCAAACCACAGGTGCACAGCCCTGGTAGAGGTTTTCCATGAGGCTCTGCCTCTGCAGCAGGCTACTCCCCCTTCCTACTGCCCACCACCCTCTCACCACCCTACTGCCAGCCTACTCCTCCCCACCCTACCCGTTTATTTTCCCTTTCACCCCTACCAACCTCCTGTTTGTGATTAAATCACCTCCCACCAGGCCCCACCTACAACAGTCTGGAATGCTATTCCCCATGAGTTTTTGTAGAGAAACACAGCTGAACCATATTATCCTGACCCTGACACCCCCACATCTCATGTCCTTCTCACACAGAAAAATACAAACATGCCTTTTCAAAAGTTTCAAAAAGTCTTAACTCATTCCAGCAGTAACTCAAATGTAGTAAGTTCAAGTCTCATCCAGAACAAGACCAATCCCTCTGCCTATATGTCCCTGAATGTAAAAGACAATTCTTTTCTTTCAAGTTTAAACGATGGCACAGGCACTGGGTAAGCTTTCTCAAACCAAAGGGAAGGTTTTCCCAGAAAAATAACACAAATGGGACACAGGCCCAATCCGACTCCAAAACCCAGCAGGACAGCATTCGTTTATCATGAGAACTCACTATCACACAGACGGCATTAAGGAGATAGTATTTAACCATTTGTGAAGGATCTGCCACCCGTCCCCATGTTTCACCTTCACTCACACCATGAACCTCCCTTCCCCCACATCCCCCTTCCAACCCCCATTCTCTACCATGATTAAATCATCTTCTACCAAGCCCCACATTTAACATTCCTCATTACAATTCAACATGAGTTTTGGTAGGGACACAGAGCCAAATCATATTATTCTCCCTTTGGCTCCCCAATCTCACATCCTTCTCATACTGCAAAATACAATGATGCATCCTCTACAGTCCCCCAGTGTCTGAACTCATTCCAGCATTTACTCAAATGTCTATTTGTGAAGAATCCACCCCCTGCCCCTGCCTTTCACCCCCAACCCCACCACAATCACCCCAACCCTCCCCAACCCCTAATCACCACCACTCTCCCCACCCCCCCAACCATCCCACCTCCACTCTCCACCATGATTAAATCACCTTCCACCAGCCCCCACCTTTAACATTTCCCATTAAAATTCCATATGAGTTTTGGTAGAGACACAGAGCCAAAACATATTATTCTGTCCCTGGTCCCCCAAAGTTCATGTCTTTCTCACATTGCAAAACGCAATGATGCCTTCCCTAAAGTCCCCCAAATCTTAACTCATCCCAGCATTTACTCAAATGTCTAAAGCCCAAAGTCTCTTCTGAGACAAGGCTGCCATACCTTCTGCCCTGAGCCTCTGAAATACAAAGCAAGTTAACCACTTCCAAGGTACAATGATTGTACAGGCATTGGGTAAGCATTCCAAGCCAAAAAGAAGAAATTTGTCAGAAAGAAGCACAAAACACAGATGAGACTTAAAAACCCCCTGCACGTCAAAAACACAGAAGGCCAGTCATTCCATCATACAGCTCCAAATCATCTTTTTGGAATCTATGTCCACATCCAGAGCACAGGGTGGTGTGATGGCTGGGATCCCAAGGCCTTGGGCAGCTCTGCACATGTGGCATTGCAGAATCTTCCCCCTACAGCTGACTTCATTGGCTAGGCTGGCGTTGAGTGCCTGTAGCTTTTCAACACTAAGGGTGCAAGCAGCTGGTGGGTCTATGAAACTGAGGTCTGGAAAATGGTGCCTCCCTGTATGGGGACTCCAACCCTATACTTTCCTTGTGTACTACCTGAGTAGAGGTTTACCATGAGGCTCTGCCTCTTGGAAAAGCTTCTGGCTAGACATTCAGGCTTTCCGATATATCCTCTGGAGTCCAGACGAAGGCTCTGAAGCTTCTAGTCCTGTGCTTTATGCACCTGCTGGCTTAACACTATGTAGAAGCCACCAAGGCTTGGAGCTTGCATCCTCTGAAGGAGTGATGCAAGCTGTACCTGTACATCTTTCATCCATGGCTGAAGCTGGAAAAGGAGCTGCAGGGATGCAGGCAGTAGTGTCCTGAGGCTGCACACAGCAGTGGAGCCATGGGGCTGGGCCTGGAAACTATTCTTTTCTCCTAAACCCCAGGGCCAGTGACAGCAAGGACTGCTACAAAGGTCTCTGAAATGCCTTCAAGGCCTTTTTCCCATTGTCTTGAATTACTAGCATTGGGCTCCTTTTTATGCAAATATCCTAAGCCTTCTTGATTTTCCCCCTGAAAATCAGCTTTTCTTTTTGACCACTTGTCCAGATTACAAATTTTCCAAATGTTGAAGCTGTGTTTCTCATTTAAATATAAGTTCCAACTTATGGTCATTTCTTTCATCACACATAGGAGCACAGGCTGTTCGATGTAGGCAGTACAACTCTTGAGCTTTGCTGCTTAGAAGTTCATTCCACCAGATACACCCTAAATCATCACCCTCGAGTTCAGTTTCACAGATCTCCCGGGAAGGGTCACTGTGTAGCCAATTACTTTGCTAAGTCAAAACAAAAAAACCTTGGCTCCTTTTCCCAGTAAGTTCCTCATTTTCATCTGAGACCTTACAAGGCTGGTCTTCACTGTCCATCCTTCTGTCAGCCTTTTACTCACAACTATTTAATAAGTCTCTGCAATGGTCCAAACTTTCCCTCATCTTCCTGTCTTCTTCCAAGCTCTCCAAACTCTCTAACCTCTGGCTACTACCCAATTTGGAACCTGCGTCTACACTGTCAGCTATCTTTGTTGCAGCCTGGCAATGTGGTAAAAGAAGAAAAGTCCATTATCAGGGGGAAACATCAAGATGGCCTCCAATATTTGCACTGAAAAAAGCTCAGTGCTAATAGCCAAGAGAATGGGGGAAATTCCTCGAAGTCATTTCATAACTTCACTTCACAGCATTAATTTTCTGTATCTACATAAAGAAAAGAGGTCTAATTGACTCACAGTTCTTCAGGCTGTAAAGAAAGCATAGTGGTTTCTGCTTGTAGGGGGACTCAGGAAGCCTCCCAATTATACCAGAAGGCCAAGCGGCAATGAAATACTTCATATGGCAGGAGTAGAAGCAAGACAGAGAGAGGAAAGAGGTGAGACATCCTGTTATACAACTATATCTCATGAGAGCTCACTATCAGGAGATCAGCATCAAGAAGATTGTGGTTAACTGTTGGTGAAGGATCTGCCCACCTCCCCATATCCACCACCCACTGTTTCCAAGCAGAAGCCTGAGGCAGAGACAGATCCCCTTGGAAAACCTCTACTAGGGCAGTACAGAAGGAAAATATGGGCTTGGAGCCCCCACGCCACCATCCTCCAGACCCAAGAGTCATGGACCCACCAACAGCTCACACCCCCAGTGTGGAAAAGCTTCAGGTACTCAACACCAGCCCAGCCCATGAGAGCAGCAGCAGGTGCTAAACCCTGCAAAGCCACAGGTGCAAAACCACAGGTGCACTGCCTTAGTAGAGGTTTTCCATGAGCCTCTGCCTCTGTGGCAGGCGACTCCCTTCCTGCTACACACCACCCTACAGCCAGCCTACTCCTCCCCACCTTACCCACCTGTTTTTACTTCCAACCCCACCCCTCTCCCATCCATGAATAAATCACCTCTCACCAGGCCCCACCTGCAACATTCGGGATTACAATTACATGTGAGTTTAGGTAGGGACACACAGCTAAACCATATTATTCTGACCCTGATCCCCCAAATATCATATCCTTCTCACAGAGTAAAATACAATCATGCCTTTTCAAAAGTTGCCAAAAGTCTTAAGTCATTTCAGCATTAACTCGAATGTAAAAAGTTCCACGTCTCACCTGAGAAAAGGCTACAGGCCCTTTTGCCTATAAGTCCCTGAATTTAAAAGGGAGTTCTTTTCTTTCAAGGTACAATGATGGTACAGGCATTGGGTAAGTTTTCTCAATCCAAAGGGTAGAGGTTTGCCAGGAAAATAACACAAATGGGATCACAGGGCCAATGCAAGTCCAAAACCCAGGAGACCAGTATCCATTACATCTCACAGCTCCAAAACCATCACGAGAACTCACCATCATGAGGAAAGGATTAAGGAGATGGTGTTTAACTATTTGTGAGGGATCATCCCCCCACCTCCACTTTTCACCCCTCACCCCCAGCATAATCCACCCATCCTCCCCAATCTCCAGCTTCCAACACCCAGTGCCCTCCATGATTAAATCACCTTCCACCTGGCCCCAATTTTAACATTTCTGATTACAATTCCACACGAGTTTCCATAGCGACACACAGCCGAATCTTATTATTCTGTCCCTGCCTCCCTAAATCTCATGTCCTTCTCACTTTGCAAAATACAGTGATGCCTTACTTACGATTCCCCAAGCCACTATGCTTTTTTTTTACAGCCTGCAGAACCATCAGCCGATTAAACCCCTTTTTGTTATGATCATACAGAAAATTAGTACTGTGAAGTGAAGCTATGAAACACCTTCAATGACTTTTCCCCATCGTCTTGGCTAAGACCTCAAAGGTCTTAACTCATTCCAGCATTTACTTCAATGTCTGAAGCCCAAAGTCTCATCTGAGAGAAAGATGCAGTCCCTTCTGTTCCTGAGCCTCTGAAATACAAAGCAAGTTATCTATTTCCAAGGTATGATTGTCCAGGCATTGAGTAAGAATTCCCACCCTAAAGGAAGATTTTTGCCAGAGAGAACAAGGAAACACAAACGGGACTTACAGGTCCCAGGAAAATCCAAAACCCAGCAGGCCAGTTACTCAAACTCACAGCTCCAAAGTCATCCTTTTTTAATCCTTGTCCCACATCCAGGGCACAAGGGCATGAGGGCTGGACTCCCAAGGCCTTGGGCAGGTCTGCACTTGTGGCTTTGCAGTTTTCAGTCCCCACAGCTGCCCTCATGGGCTGTGCTGGTGTTGAGTGCCTGTAGTTTTTACCCACAGAGTGTACAAAGCTCTTGGTGGGTCTATGAGTCTGGGGTCTGCATATGGTGGCCTCCAGTGTGGGGGCTCCAACCCCATATTTTCCTTCTGCACTGCCCTAGTAGAGGTTTCCCAGGAGGCTCTGCTTTTTTGGCAGCCTTCTGTCTGGACATCCAGGCATTTTCATACATCTTCCAAAATCTATATGAAGGCTCTGAAGCCTCTGGGCTAGTGCTCTATGGACTTGCTGGCTTAAGACTATGTGGAAGCCGTGAAGCCTTATAGCTTGTACCCTCTGAAGCAGTGATGCAATCTGTACCTGTGCATCTTTCAGCCAAGGTCGGAGCAGGAGCTGCGGCTGCTGGGATGCAGGCAGCAGTGTCCTGAGGCTGCACACAGCAGCAGGGCCATGGGGCTGGCCCCAGAAACCATTCTTCTCTCCTAGGCCCCAGGGTCTGTGACACCAAGGGCTGCTGCAACCATCTCTGAAATGCCTCCAAGGCTTTTTCCCCCCATTGTCTTGGCTATTAGCACTGGCCTCCATTTTATGCAAATTTCTGGAGCCTTCATGAATTTTCCCCCTGAAAATCAGCTTTTCTTTTTGACCACTTGGCCAGGCTGCAAATGGTTCTAAACTTTTGAGCTCTGCTTGTCATTTAAATATAAGTTCCAACTTGAGGTCATTTCCTCAGTCACACATAACCTCGGTCACACAAGAACACGGGCTGTTTGATGCAGACAGGGTCCCCCTTGTGCTATGTTGCCTAGAAGTTCATTCCACCAGATTTGCACTAAATCATCACCATCAAGTTTAAAGTTTCACAGATCTCGAGGGCAAGGTCGCCCTGCAGCCATGTTCTTTGCTACAGCAAAACAAAAGTAACCTTGGCTCCTGTTCCCAGTAATTTCCTCATTTTCATCTGAGACCTTGTAAGCCTGGCCTTCACTGTCCATCCTTCTGCCAGCCTTTTAATCACAACTATTCAACAAGTGCCTACGATGGTCCAAAATTTCTTTCATCTTCCTGTCTTCTTTCAAGCTCTCCAAACTCTCCAACCTCTGGCTGTTACCCACTTCTGAACCTGCTTTACATTTTCAGCTATCTTTGTTGCAGCCTGACAATGTAGAAAAAAATGAAGTCCATTTTCGGGGGAAACTTCAAGAAGGCTTCAGATATATGCATTAAAAAGAAGTCCAGTGCTAACAGCCAAGACGATGGGGAAATGTCATTGAAGATATTTCATAGCTCCACTTCGCAGTACTTTATTTTCTGTATGATCATAATGAAAAGGGGTTTAATTGGCTCATGGTTCTGCAGGCTGTAAAGAAAGCATAGTGGCTTCTGCTTCCGGGAGGACTCAGGAAGACTCCCAATCATACCAATAGGAAAACAGCAATGAAATATTTCATACGGCAGGAGTAGGAGCAAGGCTGAGAGAGGAAAGAGGTGCCACACCGTTATATAACCAGATCTCATGAGAACTCACTATCACTAGGTCAGCATCAAGAAGATGGTGCTTAACCATTGGTGAAGGATCCGCCCCACAACACAGCTCCACCTCCTAGTGTTCCAGACAGAAGCCTGCTGCAGAGGCAGAGGCTCTTGGGAATCCTGTACTATGGCAGTGCAGAAGGAAAATAAGGGCTTTGACTGACTATGCAGGAGGCCACCATCCTCGAGACCCCAGATTCATAGACCTACCAACAGTTCCCACCCTCAGTATGGAAAAGTGATAGGCTCTCAACACCAGCCCAGCCCATGAGAGCAGCCATGGGGGTTAAAGCCTGCAAAGCCACAGGTGCACTGCCTTGGTAGAAGTTTTCCATGAGCCTCGGCCTCTGCAGCAGGCTACTCCCCATTCCTACTATCCATCATCCTCCCACCGCCCTACAGCCAGCCTATTCTTCCCCACCCTACCCACCCCTTTTTTCTTCCACCCCTACCCCTCCCATCCATGATTAAATAATCTCCCACCAGGCCCCATCTCCAAAATTTGGGATTACAATTCCACATGAGTTTTTCCAGGGGCACACAGCTAAATCATATTATGCTGACCTTGACCCCCCAAATATCATATCCTTTTCACAGAATAAAATACAATCATGCCTTTTCAAAGGTTTCCAAAAGGCTTAACTCCTTCCTGCATTAACTCAAATGTAAAAAGTTCTAAGTCTCATCTGAGACAAGGCTACAGTCTCTTCTGCCTATGAGTCCCTGAAGTTAAAAGGGTGTTTGTTTCTTTCAAGGTACAATGATGGTACAGGTACTGGGTAAACTTTCTCAGTCCAAAGGGAAGAAATTTCCAAGAAAAATAACACAAATGGGACCACAGGCCCAATGGACACCCAAAATCCAGTACGTCAGTGTTCATTCAATCTCACAGCTCCAAAATCATGAAGAGAACTCACTATCAGAAGGACAGCATTAAGGAGATGGTGTTTAACCATTTGTGAAGGATCCACCCCCACCCCTGCCTTTCACCCCCAACCCCACCACAATCTCCTCCAACCCTCCCCACCCCCGATTCCCTCCAACCCTCTCCACCCCAGAATCCCCCCCCACCCTCCCGGTGCCCCCAACCATCCAACCTCCACTCTCCACCATGATTAAATCACCTTCTACCAGCCCCCACCTTTAACATTTCGCATTAACATTCCACATGAGCTTTGGTAGAGACAGAGCCAAAACCTATTATTCTGTCTCTGGTCCCCCAAATTTCATGTCTTTCTCACATTGCAAAATGTAATGATGCCTTCCCTAGAGTCTCTCAAATCTTAACTCATTCCAGCATTTACTCAAATGCACAAAGCCCAGAGTCTTATCTGAGACAAGTCTACAGTCCCTCCTGCCCATGAGCCAGTGAATTATAAAGCAAGTTTACTACTTCCAAGGTACAATGATTGTACAGGCAGTGGGTGACTCATAGGATACATAAGTGTCCAAAACCCAGCAGGCCAGTCACTTAATGCTACAGCTCCAAAATCACCATTTTTGAATCCTTGTCCCATATCCATGGCACAGGGCTGTGAGGGCTGAGCTCCCAAGGCCTTTGGCAGATCTGCACTTGTGGCTTGGAAGGGTTCAGCCTCCGTGGCTGTCTCTCATGGACAGGGCTGTTGTTGAGTGCCCATAGCTTTTCCACACTGAGGGTGCAAGCTGTTTGTGGGTCTATGAATCTGGGGTTTAGAGAATGATGCCTCCCTGTGTGGGGGCTTCAACCCTGTAGGTCCCTTCTTTGCTCCTCTAGTACAGGTTCCCCATGAAGCTCTGCCTCTTGGAAAAGCTTCTTCCTGAACATCCAGGATTTTCTGTACATCTTCTGGAGTCTAGATGGGAGTTCCCAAGCCTCTAATCTCTTTCTCTGTGCACCTACTGGCTTAACACTATATGGAAACCATCAAGACTTTGAGCCACCTCTGAAGCAATGACCCAAGCTGTACCTGTGCATCTTTCAGCCATGGCTGGTGCTGGAGCTGCACGGATGCCGGCAGCAGTGTCCTGCGGTTGAGCACAGCAGCAGGGCCATGGGACTGGCCTAGGAAACCATTCTTTTCTCCTAGGCCCCAGGGCCTGTGACAGCAAGGGCTGCTGCAGACATCTCTAAAATGCTTTCAAGGCCGGTTTCCCACTGTCTTGGCTTTTTGCACTGGGTTCCTTTTTATACAAATACCCTAAGCCTTGTTGAATTTTCCCCCTCAAAATCGGCTTTTCTTTTTGACCACTTAGCCAGGCTCCAAATTTTCCAAACTTTAGATCTCCACTTGAAGTTCCAACTTGAAGTCACTTCTTAGGTCACCCATAAGAACACAGGCTGTTCAATGCAGGCAGGACACCTCTTGTGCTATGCTGCCTAGATGTTCATTTCACCAGATACATCCTAAATCATCACCCCCAAGTTCATAGTTTCACAGATCTCCAGGGCAGGGTCCCCATGCAGCCAGCTTCTTTGCTAAGGCCAATCAAATGTAATCTTGGCTCCTGTTCATAGGAAATTCCTCATTTTCTTCTGAGAACTTTTAGGTCTGGACTTCAGTGTTTACACTTTTGTCAGCCTTCCTATCACAAGTATTTAACAATTCTCTATAGTGGTCCAATATTTTCCTCATCTTGCTGTCTTCTAAGCTTTCCCAACTCTTCTGACCTCTGTCTTTTACCCACTTCTGAACCTGGTTCTACATTGTCAGCTATCTTTATCACAGCCTGGCAATGTGGTAAAACAGAAAAGTCCATTTTCAGGGGGAAAGTTCATGAAGGCTTCAGATATTTGCATGAAAAGAAGCTGAGTGCTGGTTGCCAAGACAAAGGGGAAAGGGCCTTGAAGGCATTTCATGGCTCCACTTCATAGTACTAATTTTCTGCATGATCATAAAGAAAAGAGGTTTAATTGACTCACGGTCCAGCAGGCTGTAAAGGAAGCACAGTGGCTTCTGCTTCTGGGAGGATCAGATCAGGAAGCCTTCCAATCATACCAGAAGGCCAAGGGGCAATGAGATGTTTCAAATGGCAGGGGTAGAAGAAAGACTGAGAGAGGAAAGAGGTGCCACCCCCTGTTATATAACCAGATCTCATGAGAACACACTATCATGAAGACAGCATCAAGAAGATGTTGCCTAACCATTGGTGAAGGATCTGCCTCCCACCCCCACCTCCCACTGTTTCCAGGCAGAAGCCTGCTGCAGATGAAGCATTCTTGGGAAACCTCTACTAGGGCAGTGCAGAAGGAAAATATGGACTTGGAGCCCCCATGCAGGGGGCCACCACCCTCCAGACCCCAGATACATAGACCCACGAACAGCTTGCACCCTCCGTGTGGAAAGGCTACAGGCACTCAACACTAGTCCAGTCCATGAGAGCAGCCATTGGGGCTCAAACCTGCAAAGCCACAGGTGCGCTTCCCTAGTAGGGATTTTCCATGAGACTCTGCCTCTGCAGCAGGCTACTACCCCTTCCTACTACCCACCACCCTCCCACCACCACCCTCCCACCACCGTACAGCCAGTCTACTCCCTCCCACCCTACCCACCCCTTTTTCCCTTCCACATCCACCCCCACCCATCCATGATTAAATCACTCCCTCCCACTCCCTGTCATAATCTAATCCCTCCAAACCCTTCCAATCTTTGTTTGCTACCCACTACTGAGCCTGCTTCTACTTTTTCAGAAATCTGTATAGCAGGTTGGCTATGTAGCAATAACAAAAATCCCATTTAAGGGGAAACATTCAAGAAGATTTCAGAAATTTGCATATAAAGAAGCCCTGTGCTAATAGCCAAAACAAAGGGAAAAAGGCCTTGAAGGCATTTCACAGCTCCTCTCTGCAGTTCTACTTTTCTGTATTATTGTAAATAAAAGAGGTGTAATTGACTCATGGTTCTGCAAGCTGTGAAGGAAGTATAGTGTCTTCTGTTTCTGGGAGGAATCAGGAAGCCTCCTGATTATATCAGAAAGCCAAGGGACAATGAGATGTCTCCTAAAGCAGGAGCAGGAGGATGAGATCTGTTAAACAACAAGATCTCATGGGAACTCACTCATTATCAGGAGGATAGCATCAAGGTGATGGTTCTTTATCATTCGTGAAGTATCTACCTGCACCATTTTATGACTAAATCTTTTTCTACCTAGATCTTGCCTGTAACATTACAAAATATAATTCCACATGAGTTTTGGTAGGGACATAGACAAAAACCGTATTATTCTGTCCTTGACCCGATGAATCTCATGTCCTTCTCACATTGCAAAATACAAACATGCCTTGCCAGCAGTCTCCCAAAGTCTTAACTCATTTCAGGATTAACTCAAAGTTACAAAGTCCAAAGTCTCATCTGGGTCAAGGCTACAGTCTCTTTTGCCTATGAGTCTCTGAAATAAAAAGCAGGCATTGTGTAAGCTTTCAATATCCAAAAGGAAGACATTTTCCAGAAAGCTTCTTATTTCTCTCTGAGACCTCCTCAGCCTGGCCTTCACTGTCCATGTTTCTGTCAGGATTTTTGTCACAACCATTGAACCAGACTCTAAGATGGTCCAAAAGTTTTCTCATCTGTCTTCTTTTGAGCCCTCCAAACTCTTCCAACCTCCATCCATTACCTGGTTCCAAAGCTGCTTCCACATTTCCAGGTATCTTTATAGCAACGCTCCAGTCCTCATTTGCCATTTTCTGTATGATTTATTTTGAAAAAGAGGTTTAATTGGCTCATGGTTCTAAGCACAGTGCTTCTGCTTCTAGGCCTCAGAAATCTTTCAATAATCATGGAAGGCAAAGAAAGAATCAATTGTCTCACATGGCAAGGGGAAAACACGGAGAGTGGGGAGGTGATATAGAGATTTCAGTGACTACATCTCATGAGAAGTCACTCATTATTGTGAGGATGGTACAAGGGGATGGTGCTGAACCATTCATGAGAAATTTGCCTTCATAATTCAATCACCTTATACCAGGATCCACCTTCCACATTAGGAAATATAATTCAACATGAGATTCGGTGGGGACACATATTCAAATTGCATCATCAATCTTTGAATATAAAGACATCCACAGCAGGCTTTATCCAGCCAACTTCTTTGAGACTCTTTATAGAGTTTGAAGTCTAGAGCATGTACACTAAAATATTCATACTTCGAAAAGCAATAAAGTGGTATTATCATTTTCCAAACGTTACAGCAGTAGTTTAGGCATTCACAGTATGATTTAGTTCACGATTGCTACTGTTTCTATTCTATCACCATATTAACTGTTTCCTATACAATTCTGTATTCAGCTGGATTTCAGTTGAGCACAAAACCATCCTTGTACTAGCTCTTTGCTAGTGTTATTATTCTGCTGTAGAAAGTATCCTTGAACTGGAAACCGTCCACGATCGAGTATCGAGTCATTCAACACTATCAATTCCTGGGTGACTTTTTGGAAAAGTAGTATCTCTTGTTGCAAGAAATGCTGCATCTGTGAGTCCATGTCTCTCACTGGAATTGGATGGAAGTGGTGAATTTCAGCCAAAGTGGCCAAAGAAATCCTGTTCCTGTGATTCTGACGTCATCAGCCTCTGCACCTCTGTCTTCCCTTCTGCCACGTGTTGCCTGCTCTCCATGACTTTGGTAAGAGCTTCCTTGTGTATGTGGATGATGTCCAGGATGTTGGTCTGGTGTCCCTGAGACAGCACTAACAGGTCCATGGCTGGGTCCAGGTCCTTCCTGGACTGACCGGCAAAGAGCTCACTGACAGAGTGGAAGGCATCTATACTGAAGTGGATGGCCTGGTCCGGCTCCAAGGCCTGGCTGAGGCTGAAGGAGAACTGTCAGGCTTCTGATGCTCTTTCTCAAAGCCTGCCACCACTCATTGGCTGTGAAGTTGAGCTGAGTGCCCTGTTGTCCATCTTCTTGGTGAAGCACTTGAAGCCGTCAATCTTGCTCTCCCACTCCTAAAAGTTGAGTGTCACACTGGGGGTGGGCTCAGGGCCAGGAAGAATCTGGCACTCACCATCTCATCCTTCTCAGCCTTCCTCTTGCCCTGTCTCCAGGCTATCTCTTCAGTGCTGGTGGGGCACATCAGGAAGTGACAAAAAATGTGGCACTGCACCTGCATCCAGAAGCTGGCTGTATGCTTCATCTACAAGATTGGGCCCTTTCTGCACTTGAACATAGATCCACTTCACCATAGATGCCTTCCACACTGTCAGTGAGCTCTTTGCCCATCAGCCCAGGCAGGATCTGGACCCAGTCATGGACCTGTTAGTGCTGTCTCAGGGACACCAGGCCAACATTCTGGACATCATCCACATACACAAGGAAGCTCTTACCAGAGTCCTACTCAAGATGGCCTGTGGTCTGCCTCTTGGCACCTGAGAAGCCCACAGTGCTGTAGAAGCCCCGATGCTTGGACTGGAGCCCCAAAGGTGGCACACACCCCAGTTCTGAGCCTGCTGCTCATTTCCTCTATGTGGCTCCATTTGCAGCACATTTGTTGCACTGAGGCCTGTGCATGCCAGGCAAAGCCAAGCTGGCTCAAAGAGCAACCAGCCACCTCTGCAAGGGTGTGCCAGGAGCCAGTGGACCAGCCACCAACATCACTCCCTGCCAGTCAGGGTAAATCAGTTATTCTGCCCTGGAGGTGGAGCCCCAGTGCCATCTGCTTTTCCTCAGGCCTCCACTCCATCAGCTATCAGGTGGTGGTCACTCAGACTGTGGGAAACTGGCCATCCCTGTTTCCTTGAGTGGGTGAGGTTGGTGACTGCTCCACCTGCTCCTGGCACACCCTTGCAGAGGTGGCTGGTTGCTCTTTGAGCCAGCTTGGCCTTGCCTGGCATGCACAGGCCCCAGGTACTGAGAAGCTGCTCCGAGTAAGTTTGTCTTGGGCCAAATTCTAAGTCTGGCCAGGGCCACAGAAGGCCGAGTCCCCTGGGTGGTAATCCTGGCTGCTGCAGGGGGGCCCATTGTGCCCCTCCCCTCCCAGGGCTCAGGATGAGGTCCGACTGGGACAGGATGCTTTAGGTATGGGACTTGTGCCCCAGGAGGGGACCTCTGTCACACACGTTGGGTGAGAATATGTATGGCATGCTGCTGGCTGCCAGGGCTGTTGGGATGCACGTTCACCCTTCCCTTCAGGGACCTCAAAGTGACCAGCTTCCCCTTTATGAATGACTTCCCAAGGCCCAGGAGCCATTTAGAGCTGCAGAGCAGCTGGCTGCATGCTGCCCTGGCTTCTTCCATGTTGTGCTGGTCACTACCTACCAAGGGGGGTCAGATGCAGGCACAATGTAGGACGATTGTCTCTGGACCTGTGTCTTGGTTATCATGGAGCTAGACTGGGCCTGGTGACAGGGCCCTGATGGGGTTGCCCTCTGTGGTCACGGAGGTGATCAGAAAAGATGCAGAATGGAATTGCTGCGAGGATGAATGAGATGACTGTCAGCACGTAACAGGCAGCTGGTGAGTGTTCAGCGATTACCCTCAGTAGCTGCCCAGAGGCCAAAACCACCCACCTGATAGTGACTTTTCCCAAGCCAGGAGGAAGAGAAAAGAGCAGGTCCCACTCACCTGAATCTGATCAGTGAGCTGTGTTGAGATGTGCCTCTCATCTAGAAAATGGTCCTTCACGCAGAGCTACTCACAGACACTGATGTGTGTCTCTAACTGCTCCACAACACAGAGGCAATGGGGACTCAGCAACAGTGACATTGTGGGGTGACACAACCCACCACCATGGGAGTCTGCCTCGATCAACAGGGCCCAGAGTCAGTGTCCTCTATCCCCTGAACTGACATGTGTGTATGCAATGTATTTGTGTATGCATGTGTGCCTGTGTGTGTGCGTGTGTGTGTATGTGTGTGTTTGTCTTGCTTCTCTGGACAGGCCTAGCTTCTCCACTCATGGGTGCACCCAGGTCCTCATCACTGTCACCTTAGAGCATTAGAGCCTCTATAGGTGCTCCCCAATCTCTGCCCACCCCACCCATGGTGGTCCTGGGGATGCAGACAGAGGAGGGGCACTGCATAATGCTGAGAGGGCTGGCACCCTCTCTAGGTGGAACACAGGTCATTTGTAAAGTTGTAGGTCTGCCAAGCAGTATTGGATTCAACACATCTTCTCACCTTCTCTTTCCAGCCACCCTCCAGGGTGCCCTGACTCACTTTCCCTGCAGATGGAGGCAAGGAGGCTCCACAGACAACCCCCCTGCCTGAGGTCACATAGTGGCCAGCAGGCTAGGTACTGACCAACTGCCCCTGACCAGGTTCCCAGTGATGAGTGATGAGGCCCCTAATGACCACTCCTCCATTGACCAGGTCCCACTGATCAAGTCCCCACTGACCATGTCTTCCTAACCAGGCCCACACTTAATAGGCCTCATGGGCCAGACCCCACTGACCAATTTTCCACTGACCTGGTCCCCATTGACAAGACCGGGTTCCCACTGACAAGACCACAATTTACCAGGTTGCTGCCCACCCGACCCCCCACTGAACAATTCTCCATGAACGAGTACCCAGCTGACCGAGCCCTCTCTGACCAGGCCCTCACTGACCAGGCTCCAAGGCACTAAGGCCCCACACTGACCAGGCCTGTGATATATTGTGTATGCCCCACCAACCAGTTTTTCATTGTTTATGTTCCAACAGATCCGACCCCACTAAAAAAGCCACCACTGACTAGGTCCCCCCACTGACTAGGCTTCCAATGACTAGGTCACCAGGTCCCCACTGATGAGGCCTTTACTGAGGAGGCCGCCACTAACCAGGCCCCTGCCGATCAGGTCCCAAATGACTAGGTCCTGATGACCAGGTCATCTCTGACCATGGTCCACTGACCAGGCCCCGGAGCAACGGGGTTCAAAGTCTCATTACAATGTCCCCCTCAGCTCATAGACCCTCCCTCCCTGCATGTGTGCCCAGAGGTCAGGCCCTGGGTTTTTTTTTTTTGGGACATGGCCTTTCCTCCAAGATACAGGGAGAGACAGTTGGTCTCAGGCTCCAGGTTCCCAGCTCCACACTCACCCCAAAGGCCCTCTGGGCCCGTCTCAAAGGAGAAAGTGAGGTGGCCTGACACTGCCTGGACACACCATCTACCCTCTTCCTGAGTGTCAGAGTGTGAAGAAGGGAGGGACATTTGGCAGATAAGACACGCTGTGCTGTTGGGTCTCTCAGGGCCCTTCCCACAGAGCCCCGATCTAAAGACACAACACAGAGGCTACAGGAAGACTAATCCAGAACCTCTGAGACAGCCAGGGTCCACATGAGGACTCTCCCCAGACAGCCAGAAGGCCCTTTGCTAGTTTCTTGGTACCTCAGTGGATGTGGCAGTGGTTCTTCTGTTGGGGACCAGTGAGTACACACTGGGGAGGGCTCACCTGTGCTTCCTCAGTGGCTCCACCTCTGCTTCTAAAAAAAATTACTCATTCCAGAGCTGGCGCAGAGAAAATACAAGCTGAGCTTAGAACATCTTCTGCCAGAAAGTAAAAAAGTACCGACAGAGTAATGGAGACAAATCAAAGAGACATAAAGTCAGCTTGGAATGTCTACTACTGGCCTAATCTTGGGGAATTGGAGCATCAGAATCATGAGCTTTCCTTCTCCCTTATTTATTGGTTTTATTTCTCCATGTAGAACAAAGAAGAGAATAAGAAAATAATCATCTGGTAACCATCATAGTAATAATTGTTCAAACACAAGTCATCCATGAAATGCTAAATCTAGTGGGTTCTCAGGAGTAACCAGATATTTACAGAGCCTCAAAGTATCTCCATACAAAATACAGTTGAACTACAGAAAGAAAATTGTAACATTAGCATGGACAAACCTGGCAGGTACTCCTTAACTCTCCTAAGTAATAAAAACTGTAAAATGCAAATAAGCCTTCGATGACCTTTACTAACCTTTACTAAAGTATCAATGATGACTCGGTTGTTTAAACAGCTGACATTTGGGCAATTTGAGTATGTCAAACTCAATAATACTGGTTTTCATTTGCAAGACCCACTTAAAACTTAAGGAGGCCAAAAAACATCATTTAAAATACCCTATAAATTATAATCATACATATGATACAAAAATATCCTACTTCAGTAAATATTGGAATGTTATATATTTTATGAGAAACAATTAAAATGTGTAAATAGCCCAGTAATAAAATTTTATAATCTTTTAAATCATCATACAATTTTTCCTTAAGACTTTATGGTTAAATATTCTCTTCATTAGATGTGGCTTACCCGTGGATTCTAGAGAAGAAAGTAGATGGGAGCAAGTGTCCAATACAGCAACAGCTGGAAAGAAAAATAAAGAATTTTGTTCTTTACCTAAAACACTTCAGTTAACTAAGTGTGAGTTTAAAAACTAAAGACTTGAGAACTTTATCAGAGTTAATAAGAATGAGAAATATGTATGTACATTTACAATACAAAATTACTATTTAATAATTTACACATGGCATTAATTCTAATTGTGTTTAAATATCAGAGCTTTTTCAGTCTTCATTCATGTAATCAACAGCCACATGCTAAGGTACTAGAACCAGCACTGGAATTACAAGATGAAGATGGCATGGTCCACCTCTCAACAGTCATAAGCTATAACCTAAAAAACAGACAGGCAGGCAATGTCCATATAGAGTCATAGATACCATGACAGGTATACAGCAGGGCACTAGTGGAACACAGAGAAGGGACATCTACCCACTTTTATGTCAATATCATGGGCTTTCTGGTGGAGGAGATAACATAGGTTGATACCTGAAGGACAAGGAAAAGCTTCCCAGATAGAGGAAAGAGGCAAAGGCAAAGAGCCTGAGGTGAGGAAGAGCCCTGCAGAGTTCCACTCCATCCAGTTTGGTGCTAGAGCAAAGGGCAGAGTGCAGTAAGTGGTGAGAAACAAGGCTGAGTAACTTGACAAGAATTACATTGACATGGGTGTTTTTATTTCATGGTGAAAAATTTGGAACTTTTCCTGAGAACAAGTGTAAGCCAATGACACAGTAAATTAGAGGAGATTTAAAATGTCACCTGTCAAGTGACTGCTTATGAAGGGTTATTGCTCAGCTAAGTATTTCTGAATGAGTCTTAGGTCTGTTGGCCTTCAATCTCTACCAAAACCCTGAGAACTTGATGATGCCTTTGTTTTCTGAGAATCGTTTCAGTGTGCTGGCTGACAGTTCCATGAGGATGGCAAAACTTAAGAAAGTGTAGAGCCAGTGAAAAAGAGATGCACAGACTTCTTGGGAACTGTTTAAGCTTTGGAACATGATGAATTTATGGTGCATAAGTACAGTCTTCTCTGTGAAAGTTTCTGTTTTCACATCTTTCATTAGATGTGTGTAAGAAAAAAAAAATATTGATGTAGTATCTACTAACCCAAGAATGAAAAGGAATGCCATTTGCTATTTACACTTTATTTCTAAAATAAACCTAAATTTAATTAATAAATTTTGTCAACGTACTTCTCTTTGTTTCTCTAATTATTTATTCTACACAGTCCGGCCCCATCTAAAATAAGTAAAAATAATAATAATGTCTAAATTAAACAAGAAACATTATCATGAAAATCATGTATCACTTACAAAATGTGGCCTTTAGTATTTTTAGTGACTAGACATAATTTGCAGTTTGCTTAAATAGAAAAATAATCACATAAATAAAATAAAATTTCTACTCATTTTAAGTTTAGATAACAGAGGATGTATATATGTAATGCTGTTTAGAGTAATCTGAAAAAAATGCAGTTAATATTGATCTATTGCATATACATGATTTTAGAAAGGTAGTGTTTTATTAGTACAAAGGTTAAACAATGGCCAGGCATGGTGGCTCATACCTGTAATCCCAGCACTTGGGGAGGCCAAAGCAAGCAGATCACAAGGTCAGGAGATCGTGACCATCCTGGCCAACATGGGGAAACCCCGTCTCTACTAAAAATACAAAAATTAGCTGGGCGTGGTGATGCGCACCTGTAGTCCCAGCTACTTGGGATACTAAGGCAGGAGAATTGCTTGAAGCCAGGAGGTGGAGGTTGCAGTGAGCCAAGACTGCACCACTGCACTCCAGCCTGGTGACAGAGTGAGACCCTGTCTCACACACACAAAAAAAGATTAAGTAATTAAAGCCATCTTTTGCAATGAATGCATTGCTTTGAAATTCTTAGAAAACTCTGCCCTTTATAAAAGTTTAATCCATTTTTTACTTCAATAAATTTTATCTTAAAAAGAAATTTCTGTTCTCTACTTATAGTAAACTTTTCTTTTTTTTTTTCTAGTTTGTATTCTAAATTAACGTGGTACCTCTGTAAGTTTCTTCCAAAGGCATATTGAGGGATACCGAGGTTTGCAGTACAATTGAACTCATCACACAGGTTGTGAGCATAGGACCCATGAAGTAGTTTTTCAACCCTGGCCCACTCTGTCCCTCCCCGTTCTTATTTCCCAGTGTCTATTATTCCCATCTTTATGACAATGTGCACCCAATATGTAGCTCCCACATGAGTGAAAACATGAGATATTTGGTTTCTGTTTCTGCGTTGGTTTGCTTAGGAGAGTGGATTCCAGCTGTATTCATGTTGCTGCAAATGACATGATTTTGTTCTTTTCATGGCTGCATAGTATTCCATGGTATATATGGAATTTTCCAATCTACCTTGGATTTTCAATCTACCTTGGATGTACCTGGATTGACTCCACGTCTTTGCTATTGTAAATAGTGCTGCAATGAACATACATGTGTATACATCTTTTTGTTACAATGATTTATTGTCCTTTTGGTATACCCCTAGTATAGTAATGGGGTTGCTGCATCCAACAGTTATTCTTAATTCTTAATTTCCAAACTGCTGTCCATAGTAGCTGAATTAATTTACATTGCCACAAACGGTTTGTGTTCCCTTTTCTCCACAGCCTCCCCAACATCCTTTTTTAAGTTTCTATTTATTATTTGTTTTTAACAAAAGTCATTGTGACTGGTGTGAAATGGTATCTCATTGATGTTTTGTTTGGCATTTTTCTGATGATTAGCAATGGTAAGCATTTGTTAATGTTTGTTGGCCACTTACGTGTGTTATTTTGAGAACTGTCTGTTCATGTCCTTTGCCCATTTTTAATGGTCTTATTTATTTTTTGCTTGTTGATTTGTTTAGGTCTCTATGGATTCTGGATAATAGGCGTTTGCTATATCCATACTTTGTGAATATTTTCTTCCATTCTTTTAGGCTGTCTGTTTAATCCCGTGATAGTTTCTCATGCTGTGCAGAAGCTATTTAGCTAAATTAGATCACACTTGTCAATTTTTGTTATTCTTGCAATTGCTTTTGAGGACTTAGCCATAAATTAATTGACAAATATGATATCCAGAAGAGTGTTTCCTAGGTTTTCTTCCAGGATTTTTATAGTCAGATGATGTACTCTTATGTAAGGAAATCACAAACCTTTTTTTTTTGTTTTGTTTTCAGACAGAGTCTCCATCACCAGGGCTATAGTGCAGTGGTATGATCTTGGCTTACTGCAACCTCTGTCTCCTGGGTTCAAGTGATTCTCCTGCCTCAGCCTCCTTAGTATCTGAGATTACACATGCCTGCCAACATGCCTTGCTAATTTTTGTATTTTTACTAGAGACAGGTTTCATCATGTTGGCCAGGCTGGTCTCAAACTCCTGACCTCAGGTGATGCACCTGCCTCGGCCTCCCCAAATTTTGGGGTTACAAGTGTGAGCCACCATGCCTGGCCAAGCACAAAGCTTTTAACATAAAAATGGAAATGAACATTTTAGTGTTTTGTTTAATTCATAAAATGCAATTATTTTGGATTCTACTAAATAATAAACATCCACATGTGGCAAAGTGTTTGGATGCCAATCATTCAGTTGTGATTATGGGTGGGAAGAATTGAGATGGTGCAAATAAACTTTTTTAAATTTTTTTTTATTTTCAAGATGGAGTCTTGCCCTGTCACCCAGGCTGGAGTGCAGTGGTGCAATCTCAGCTCCTGCAACCTCTGTCTCCCAGGTTCAAGCAATTCTCTGCCTCAGCCTTCCTAGTAGCTGGGATTACAGGTGCCCACCAAAACACCAGGCTAATTTTTTTTTCGTACTTTTAGTAGAGATGGGGTTTCACCATCTTGGCCGGGCTGGTCTTGAACTCCTGACCTCGTGATACACCTGCCTCGGCCTCCCAAAGTGCTGGGATTACAGGCATGAGCCACCACACCTGGCTGGTGCAAAGAAACTTTAAAAGTGGCATAGGCTGGGTGCGGTGGCTCATGCCTGTAATCCCAGCACTTTGAGAGGCTCAGGCAGGCAGATCACAAGGTCAGGAGTTCAAGAAGAGCCTGGCCAATATGGTGAAACCCTGTCTCTACTAAAAATGCAAACATTAGCTGGGTGTAATGGTGGGTGCTTGTAGTCTCAGCTACTCAGGAGGCTGAGGCAGGAGAATCACTTGAACCCGGGAGGTGGAGGTTGCAGTGAGTGGAGATTGCACCAAGACACTCCAGCCTGGGTGACAGAGTGAGACACTGCCTCAAAAAATAGAACAAAAAATGTGGTATGAACCACAGCTAAACTACAATCAATTAGAGAGTAAGCCAAAGCATCTCAAAGTATATCATCAGTTATCAGGCAATAACATGCAATTTCTAAAACCTAACTTAAATGCAGCTTTTAAAGACATTTCAAATGTGTCAGTTTAGTCACATTTATTGAATAAAGTTAGCAAATGGATATCTCTTGAAAATGAGAGCTCCAGGGAATTAAAAAATGTAAAGTTCCCATTTCCTTTCTGTGTTAACACAGCTAATTATGATCTTTACTTCACATGCAAAAGTCAACAGAACAACTCAGTATTTCACCAAATTATAAACAAGAATTACGCTAGAGAAATTAAACCCTAAAGAGAAACGGTCATATAACTAACCTCAGTCAAGTAGTTCTGGCAGTTATTTGAAGTCTGAGGTTTGAAGTAGGAATTCTTATGGGCATTTGGGGAATATATTTTCTGTTGAGTCCTATACTAGTAAGATTTTCAACAAAAGGTGACTCTCGACCTCGCCTTGTGGGAAGAGTGCTGAGAAAATATTTCACCTGCTCTTTCTCCATAAAGAGCTGATACTGATCATTGCTATTTTCTTATTCGATCTGTAAAGATAGCAAAGACAAATGCTTAATATTTCATTTTTCCTTAAATGATTCTTAATGACTTGCAGTTTTTAAAACCTTACCCTGAGAGTAAACCAAATTACCCACTAAATAGTGTTTTCACACAGAAGATGTGTAAGAGCATACCTGTTGTAAGGAATTATAATTTTAAAATCGTTCTAAAGAAGCACCATTGTTTCTAAGGTGATTTCTACTGAACAAGCAGTTCAAACAAAGTAGACAGGGAAGAGAAATGGCTATCAGTGATGTATGGCTCAACAGGTAAAACTTCCTGCCTTCTAAAATGGCTCTACTTGTAAGATTCTGAAGATTCCATTAGAAATACTTGTATTTAAAGGGTAATAATGTGGGAAAATGAATATGTTGATTTGCTTGATTATAAGAACCACTTCACTAGAAATAATTATATCAAAACATCATGTTGTACTTCTTAATGTAGGTTAAGAAAACTAAAATGAACGAAAAAAAATCTAGGAATACTTGTGTTTAGTAAACCAGTTTTAGATTTCACTCTTGTACATTTCACCCATTATCTAGGACCAATTAAACATTTGGCACTGAGGAATAATTCAGAGCAACAACTCCTAGGGGAGAACTAGATTGTCTGGTTGGTGATCAAAAAGAACTAAAGCATCTCTGAAGGCAATTAGCCCCCAACACTGTGACCAAGGCCCTGGAGGTGGGGCATGTTCTTTCTGCCTTCCACACACCGCTTCAGGCTGAACAAGGTGTTATTTTTTAACCGCTTTATGAATTACACTTCTTTAAATTCCTGTGATAATTATTCCCTATTTCACAAGGGTGCCTTTCTGTAACATATTGAATATGTTACACAAATAGTCTTTCTTGAGGCACCCTTTGGTGATAATACTAAAGATCACAATCAAAAACAATTGTGCCCAGAGTAGCAGTACCACTTTGCATTTAGGTTGTGATCCACTGAAAAGTAAATTAAACACATTAATATTTCTATTTAGGGAAATTCTGAGAAGTAATTTTATAACAAGATCACTTCATTAATTATAAAGCTTCAAAAATACTTAGTGAAAAAAACTAACAGATCAGGTTAATTACATGAGACTTTTCAGGAAAAAAAGCCATACAAAAGCAAAAAAAAAAAAAAATGAGAGGAGAGACAAAAACTATCTTTGACTAACATTTTAAAGGTAAAATTATTTACTAACATTATTTTTCAAAATTACATTGTCAAATTAGCATTCACTTCCTTCTAATATCCTGAAGCCATCTCACTAAAAATTATGCTTTTGAAACAAATTAATGAGCTTAATTCATTTTCTATGAGTGTATGTTTTGACTTACTTAGTTAATTTTTTTGACATGGAACTGTTAGCTTTCAACGCTGCTGCAAAGGCTTCCTTATATTCTTCTAACTCAGTTGTAACCTCTTCATAAGCAGTTTTCATTTTGTAGAATTTACATTCCACATCTTTAAGTGTGAGTTCCTTCTTATTTAGTGAAGCTGTATTATATCCTTGTTTAACTGCTCGAATTGTTTTTTATATTGTGCTTGTTCCTAAAACAGAGGAAAAGAATACACTTTTAAAACAATTATAACCTAATTATTATGTTTGTTGGCTTTCATTTTGAGTCAGTGATTCAAAGAGTATTTTCGAATATGTTAAAAAAGAGGATGAAGTTTAAAATATTTCAGCAATATCAAAACTAATAACTGAATTCAGAATTAAGTCTGATTTGTAAAAATTTGAAATCATAATTATGCTAGTATTAATGTAATCTGGTCATATAAAAAGTAATAGAATCTATTCATAATTTTAAAAAGGAATCAATGAACACTGTAGCTTAAGACCAATTCATAATAATCACATAATTTCTAAATCACAATTTTTTCCTATGCCAACTGGTCTTAATCATCAAATGACTCCATAATGAGAATCATTACTCTGAAAGATTGATTTTGTTATAATAATAATGGAAATTTAAATATTTAAAAGAAAAAACAGATACCATTTTTTTCTAGAACTCTACAAAGCAGATTGCTACAAGAGAGGCAGAGGAAACAATATATATATATATATATATATATATATATATATATATATATATATATATATATAAAATCTCCAAAATATAATTTGCAGTGAAATAAATGAAAGCACATTAAAAGTAAACTTACCTGATTTAAACAACTCACCTGTAAATGGATTTCTTCTAATTTTTCTACTGCCTGCATTGCCCTTTCATCTAGCTCTGATTTATATTCTTGTAGTTTACTAAGTTCTACCATACTGTTTTCCATATGTGTCTTAGGATTTAATATTTCTTCTTCTAACATCTTTTGATCCTCCTCAAGTTTTTCACATTCCTGTTGTACTTTTTTCATAGATAATAACTCCTGTTGAAAAACTTGATTCTCTTTAGCCAAATTGACACATTTTGAAGATACAGCTTCCTTCTCCGCCATAAGATCATCAAGCTGCATGAATAAAATAGTATAGCTTGATAATGAAGTAGGCTGAGAATAATCTAATACAAAACCAATAGCAAATTTTGAAATGCATTTACTTGCAATAAAATGTTATCTGTAATGCAGCAGATTCTTCAAATGTGAACCCTTAAATTACTCAGAATTTTAAGAACAAAGTTAAAGCTACCATGAGTCATAAAAATATATTCTTTACTATCATCATCTTTGCCACAGAATTTTTGTACTTCATTTTACTTTTATTTTTCTGATAATTCATTTTTGTTCCCCCTTAAATGGCACAAAGTTATCTCCTAGTAAAAAGTGTCTAACCCCCTTCCTTCATTATCATTCCCCACAGTATGTCAAAAAAAGTTTCAGAGATATCATATTGAGTTATTTAGGCCAAAGTCAATAAATGGGTCTAGGAATAAGACTTTGAAAATGATATTACACTCTATATTAGGCATGGTGGCTCATGCCTGTAATCCTAGCACTTTAAAAAGCTGTGGCAGAAAGATCACTTGAGGCCAGGAATTTGAGATCAGCCAGAGCAACATAGTGAGACCCCCATCTCTACAAAAAAAATTTTTTCTAAATTACCCGGGCATGGTGGCTCATGCTTGTAGACCCAGCTAGTTGGGATACTGAGGCAAAAGGATGGCTTTTATCCAGAGTTCAGGGCTGCAG
This sequence comes from Pan troglodytes, assembly GCF_028858775.2. Classification (NCBI taxonomy): domain Eukaryota; kingdom Metazoa; phylum Chordata; class Mammalia; order Primates; family Hominidae; genus Pan; species Pan troglodytes. Next base: position 9,767,123 of record NC_072412.2, read on the forward strand.
TGAATTATTATCACTGCACTTCTGCCTGGATGACAGACAAAGACCCTATCTCAAAAAAAAAAACAAAATAATGAAATCTATGATTAAGGATTCTGATGCTATAAGCCTTTCCTTAAACTGCAAATGTTTCATGCTAATTTGAATTGCATTTTAAGAAGTAATGATTCTTGGGGTAAAGACCATAGAATACAGCACCTAGAAATAAATCCACATATTTCCAGCCAACTGATTTTGGACGAACATGCCAAGAACATACGCTGGGGAAAGGACAGCCTCTTCAAATGAATGACACTGGGAAAACTAAATATCCATATGGAGAAGAATGATATTAGCTTCCTATGTAACACCATATAACAACATAAACTCAGAATCAATTGAAGACTGAAATATAAGGCCCAAAATTATCAAACTACTCTAAGTAAATATAGGGAAAATGCTTGAGGACATTAGTCTGCACAAAGATTTTTATGGGTAAGACATCAGAAGCATAGGCAAACGACAAATCGTAGACAAAAGACACTACATTAAGCTAAAGAGCTTCTGTCCAGCAAACAACTGAGCGAAGAGAAAACCTGTAGAATAGGAGAAAATATTGTCAAGCTATTCACCTAATAAGGGACTAATATACAAAATATACAAAAAAACTCAAACAACTTCACAGTAAAAAAAAATCTGAGTTTAAAATTGGGTAAAATATCTAACTATACTTTTTTTTAGAAAAAGAAATACAAATATCCAATAAATAAATTTTAAAATGCTCAGTATCACTAATCCTCAGGGAAATACAAATCAAATCTACAATGTGATGTAATCTTGCTTCAATTTGAATAAATTGCTGTCATTGAAAAGACAAAAAAAAAAAAACAACAAATGCTGGTGAGGCTCCAGAGAACAGTAAACTCTTACATGCTGTTGGTGGGAAGGTAAATTAGTGCAGCCACAATAGAGAACAACAGGAGGTTTTCTCAAAAAAACTAATAATGGGACTGCCGAGGGATCCAGCAACCCCACTACCGGATATTCAGGCAATAGAAAAGAAAAAAATAGATCAAAAGGATATCTGTCCTCATATGTTTACTGTAGCTCTATCCACAACAGCTTGTGTATGGAATCAACCAACATGTCCATCACCAAATGAATGGACGAAAAACGGTGGCACACAAACACAGTGGAATACTATTCACCGTATAAAGGAATTAAATCCTGTTATTCGTGGCCACATGGATCAGTCTGACGGATGTTATGTTAAGTGCAGACACAGAAAGATAAATACTGCACATTCTTACTCATGTAAGGGAGCTAAAGGAAAATTGAAGGCTGGGCAATATGGCTGATGCCTGTAATTTCCTAGCTCTTTGTAAGACCAAGGCAAGAGAATCATTTGAGGCCAAAAGTTCCAGAGCTCCCTGGGCAACATAGGGAGATATCTCTACAAAGTCAAAAATCAGACATGTGCAATGGTGCATGCCCATAATGCCAGCTGCTTAGGAGGCTGAGGTGTGAGGATCAGATGGGCCCAAGAGTTTGAAGCTGCAGTGAACTATGATCAAACCACTGTCTCCAGTCTGGGTGACTACAGTTGCCCAGAGCCCAGACTACACTAGCAAGACCCTGTCTCTTAACAAAAAAAAAAGCTCACAGAAGTAGGGGAGGGGAGGCTGGTTAATGGATACAGAATTACAGTTAGATAAGAGGAGTGAGTTCTGGTGTTCTGTGGCATTTTAGGGTGAATATGGTTAACTATGACTTATTGTATATTTTTAAAAAGCCAGAAAATTTTGAATGTTCACAATTCAAAGAAATGAAAAATGGTTGAAGTAGTAAATGTGCTAGTTAGCTTGATCATTACACACTATAAACGTGTATAAAAATATCACTCTATAGCCCATAATTATGTATATATGTGTCAATTAAAACAAAAGAGAAGCTACATTCATCCCATTTAAAAAACAGAATATGGGCCAGCCTTACTGACTTCCTTCTAATGAGTAGAATGTAGTGAAAGGGATACCATGTGTCTTCCCTATCTCAGACTGTTTTCCCTTGGAACCCAGCCCCAATTGTGAGAGCCATCAGGCCACAAAGAGAGCCTGAAAGTGCCTGTGTCAGTGTTCATGCTGCCTGTCCCAACCAAGTTTACAGCCGATGGCCAGCGTCAACCATCAAACAAGTGGGTGACCAAAGCTTCAGAGGATTCCATTTCCCCAACTGATCAGCTGTTCCTAGGGAAGCTGAAGGGAGCAGAGACAAGCTGTCCTGGCCAAGTTTTTCCCAAACCACAGGTTCATGAGCAAAATAAATGTTTTTCTTTCAAGCCACAAGACTCTGGGTAATTGTTAGGAAAATAAGTTTTAAAAAGAGACAACAGGAAACATAACTTATGCAGCAGAAAAGAGTCTCCTTTAAAGCAGGATCTAATAAATGTTGATATTTATTTATTGATGTCAAACATTATTGAGAAGCAGTAGATAACCAGGAGAGAGACATAAGCTGCTGAGGAGGAATTTTCCTAAAACTCCTTCAATTATGAACTCTGATAACAAGGCAAGGGTGTCTTCTTACAATTTCCCCTCAAGTTAGGAAGTAAGACTAGGAAGCAAGAAGATGTATGATTTGAAAAACACCTAGAAATACTGGGTGACATAGGCAAAATCAGACATTTACCTGATTTCAATTAACTAAAATTCTAAAAGAAGAAGTTTTGAGTATTTATTAATCTACCTAGTATTCAATTTTCATTTTCTTTTCTAAATGAGGAAATAAGGAGAATATTATGGAATGATTTTTATTCTTCACAGAAGTAAAATAAGCATAGTGTGTTTTTGAGTGTTAAGACACAAATGCAATTTCTCCTTTACCTTACTCCAAGCTTGTTTGTATGGAGAAGTTAAGACCATCCCATCTCTATGCTATGCCACAATGCTTCTCTATAGCACACAATTTGGCTCTGAAATTTTGAAAGTCAAAATACTAATCTACTATGTGTCTCTGATAAATTGCCTGAACGTTATCTGATTTTGAAGTGCTGCACTCCTAAGACTTTTTCTTGGAATGAGTTAAAAGTTTTATTCCAAGAATCCTCTACTGAGCTAGAAAGCAGAGCTGTGCATCTCTGTTTCAGTAAAGGGAGGTCAATACAGGGAACTGTGGTTTCTGAGAATGCAAGATCTGCACTAAGAAAAGGATTAGCCACAGTGCTACCCAAGAGAACCAGCTACCAGGAGGAAAGAGGGTCTGTAAACTGCAAGATGATGACTTCACTTGATTTCCACTGAGAAAAGCTGGTGGCTCAGACTTAAACTTCTCCTTCCTAGATGGTAAACATCTATGGAAGGTTCTATGAATTATAATGAGTTAGTAAAACATAATGCACTGAATATTAGACTATGTCAGCAGATCCTATAACCAAAACTTACTGAAAATATAACTATAGTGGGAGGCAATGGAAAAGAGACTAAAGGCTTGAATGGAGAAAAAAAGAAATTAAGTGTGTCTTGTAAGCCTGGCGTCTGATCATGTCTTAGAGGAAGTAAGGTATAAGCTGGCCAGAGACTCCTTTGTGACACAAAAGGTGAAGTTACAGACATTCCACTAAATTTAATTTTTATTATGACATAAGACAACTGGTAATATGCAACATGATTGAAAAAAACTTCTCATTCAATTCGATTGGGCCTTGACATAAGAATAGACATAAACAAGCTAAGAATTGACAATCTAAAAATAAGCCTGCACTTTTACAGTCAATTGATTTTATACAAGCTTAACAAAAGAACAAAATGGGAAAAGAATAGTCTTTTCAACAAATGGTGCTGGGACAACTGGGTATCCATAAGCAAAAAATAAATAAAGTTCGACCAAATATCTTATTTAATAATTAACTCAAAATAAAATATTTAACTGTAAAAGCTAAAACTATAAAACCCTCAGAAGAAAACACTGGCATAAATCTTCGTGACTGCATTTGCCAGTGTTTTCTTAGCTATGACTCCAAAGGAAAAATGGATTCAATGGACTTCAAAATTGAAAACTGCTGTGCCTCAGAAGACAGTATGAAGGAGTGAAAAGGTAAGACGCCAAGTAGAAGAAAGTATTTGAAAAGCGTGTATCTGATAAGGGACTTACATATATAGGAAATATAAATAACTCTTGCAATTAATAAATAACAAGATAAGCCAATTTTAAAAAATGGGAAAAGATTTTGAATAGATATATCTGCAAAGAAGATATAAAGATGGATAAGCACATTAATAGATGCTTAATGTAATTAGTCATTAGGAAAATGTAAATCAAAACCACATGTGGTATCACTTCACACCACAGGATAAAATCTTTGTTCAAGAAAAAAGAGTGTTAGGAAAAATGTAAAGAAATTAAAACCCTTATCTAATGCTGCTGGGAATGTAAAGTGATGCAGCCACTTTGGAAAACAAACTGGCAGCTCCTTAAAGGGTTAAACATGAAGTTACCATATGACACAGAAATTCCAGTCATAAGTATATGTTCCAGAAAAGTAAAAACATACGCATGCACAAAAACTCATACATAAATGTTTACAGCAGCATTATTAATAGGAGTCAAAAAGTGGAAAGAACCAGAACGTCTGTCACCTTTGGGTGGGAGAGAACCCAAAGGTCCATCACCTGGTGAATGGATAAATGAAATGTTTGATGTATACATACAGTGGAATATTACTCAGCAATAAGAAGAAATTAAGTACAGATACCGTATTAGGAGGAGACAGCAAAATGCCTAGGCAGATACGGAAGGGTCCCCGGAGAATCTCCAACCAGCCCCACAAGTGTTTACACCAGATATTATGTGCAGATAAGGGAACCTGGACTTGTCTTGCCTGGACATGCCCACAGCAGACCGGAGGCCCACATGCAGTGGGGGGATGGGGTGGAGTCACCAGGAATTCACGCCTTATGCAGAGGAGGAGCCTGGCCGCTTCAGCTCATGTGATCCTGGTATTCAATTGTGAGGTGGAAACCTCTTTGCAGGACCCCTCTCTTTGCTGAGAGCTGTCCTTTCACATAATAAATTCTGCCCTCCTCAATGTGTCTGCATGCTTAATTTTTCCTGGTCACGAGAGAAGAACCCAGATGTAGCTGAACTAAGGAGCAAAAACCCGGCATGAATACCTGCTACAGCACAGATGCGGCATGAAAAATTATGCTAAGTGAAATAAGCCAGTCCCAGCAGACCACTTGCTTTTTATTTCAGAGACTTATAGGCAAATGTATACAAAGAAGGTGGGTGGTTCCCTAGGGCTGACGGAGGATGAGAAAACTGGTGAAGATGGCTAAATGATGTGGGGTTTGTTTTTTGGGTGATGAAAATGTTCTAAAATTAATTGTAATGATGACGGCATAACTCTCTGAAAATACTAAAGTTAATGAATTCTATACTTTAAATGAGTGAATTGCATAGCGTGTTCATTATTTCTCAATAAAACTGTTACCCCCCACCCCAAATTAATTTGGTACTAGAGATCTGGAGATAGGTACTGCTTGGTTTCAAATCACTGGCCAGGGTTCAAGGTCTAAGAGAATCAACAACATGTCCTTTTTATAGAAAAAGAGATTTATATTTTACAAGCTATCCTTTTCATTAGTATCAAGTCTGTAAAATTAAATGAAAAATCTTTCTTTCACTGCTTAAAGCACTGACAGATTTATATAGAGGAATAAGACCTTGTTTTCTTTGGCCCCAATTTCTATCTAAAGGGTCTGGGAAACACACCCTTCAAACTATCAAATCTCATCAGATGGGTTTTATTAACACTTATAATGTGGCTTCCTTTCTAATCTGATTCTGGTGCAGCATCACAGAGAGAAGAAGCTGAAGGAAATCAAAATATTTTACCCCCAAATATATTTTTTGACGTATTTTGAAATGGCTGCTGCAGGGCCAAGAGATTGAAATGGCCCTCATTAAGGTAGCCCAATCTCTCCCCTTCTAGGTCTTCCCAGATCTGGGGAAGATTAACTAAGAGCCTGAGGCATTTAAAGTTTGAAAAGATATATTTACCCTCTATTTTCTCAACATATTTTGGCAGAATTTGGATTTTTTCCATTATCAATATTTTCCAAAATGCATGATTTTTAATACCAAAACTGATTTAAAATTACCATACGTTGGAATATAAATTATTCTATTATAAAGATACATGCATTTGCATGTTCACTGCAGCACTATTCACAATAGTAAAGACATGGAATCAACACAGATAGACATTATCAGTGATAATGGGATAAAGCAAATGTGGTATATATACACCATGGAATACTATGGAGCCATAAAAATGAATGAGATCATGCTCTTTGCAGGGATATGGATGAACCCGAAGCTGATATCTTCAGCAAACTAATGCAGGAAGAAAAAACCAAACACTGCATCTTCTCACTTATAAGTGGGAGCTGAACGATAAGAACACATGGACTCGGGGAGGGGAACAACAAACACTGGGGCCTGTTGGGGTCAGGAGGGAGAGCATCAAGATCAATAACTAATGTGCACAGGGCTTAATATCTAGGTGATGGATTGATAGATGCAGCAAACCATCATGGAACACGTTTACCTATATAAGAAACTTGTTGGCCAGACTGGTCTTGAACTCCTGACCTCATGATCTTCCTGCCTTGGCCTCCCAAAGTGCTGGGAGTACAGGTGTGGCCACCATGCATGGCGGCTATTTCTCTTTTTAAATTCTCTCAGGACTCCTAAAATCTCAAAACTTTGACCTAGATTCCCTAATCTACATTTCCAGCTCTGACCATTTTCTTGAGGTCTCTTCCTTCTAGTACACATGTTATAGAAAATATTCTCAACCACATGCTCATACATTGCTAATTGGTGCAGATTACTTTTGTAGATAGTGAATGTTGTCTATTTTATGTTGGTTCTCATTAATGTTACTTTGAGTATACTGTTATTTTCTAATCTCAAAGGGGGACTATCTCACTGTTATGATACTAACCAGTATACTTTGTCCTTTTTTTCTTGCTTTCTTCTTTTTTGGACCAGTATACTTTGTCCCTTTTTTGCTTTTCTTTTTTTCTTTTTTTTTGAGATGGAGTCACACTGTGTCATCCAGGCTGGAGTGCAGTGGTACCATCTCGGCTTACTGCAACTTCCACCTCCTGGGTTCAAGTGATTCTCCTGCCTCGGCCTCCCAAGTAGCTGGGACTACAGGTGCACACCACCACACCTGGCTAATTTTTGTATTTTCAGTAGAGACAGGGTTTCACCATGTTGGCCAGGCTGTTTTTGAACTGCTGACCTCAGGTAATCCACGCACCTCAGCCTCCCAAAGTGTTGGGATTACAGACGTGAGCCACGGCACCCAGCCCTCTTTTTCTTTTATGATGAAAACTTTCCCATGAGAATCATATTATCAATTGTTTGCCTTTGTTTTCTTTTAAAGAAATTCCTTTTCCATAGAGATATGGCATGATGAAAGTCTTGTTCTAAAGTTTCTTTTGGGGGACACTGAACTATGTCATTGGGAAGCTTCAGTAAGTAGAGATCTCCCTTCTTCTCACTCAAGATTCTTCATCTCAAAATGGTGTCCACCAAATGTCTTAATCCAGGTAGTCGCTTGTTTAGAAATTCATGAAATAAGAACCTTCTCGAGAAGTTGGAGGCTATTGATTGAGATGGTTTAACGCTGCCCCTTATTATATGTTTTACTCCCAAGGTAGACATCAAAGTGGCTAATAATTCTATGACTGATGTCTAACTCACTTCTATGGGAATCTATACAAAACGTTTTATTTATGAGACAGAGTCTCCCTCTGTTACCCAGCCTGGAGTGCAGTGGCTTGATCACTGTTCACTGCAGCCTCAATATGCCAAGCTCAAACGACCCTCCTACCACGGCCTCCCAATGTAGCTGGGACTGCAGGCGTGCACCACCATGCCTCAGATAAGTGTTTAATTTTTTTTTTTTTTTTTTTTGAGACAGGGTCTCACTATATTGCTCTGGCTGGTCTCAAACTCATGGGCTCAAACGATCCTCCTGCTTCAGCCTTCCAAAACCAGGTGTTTAACTGGGGACTAACATGAAACACTTAGAAGACTACGTGGAACATAGTGAGCTACATAAAATATTTGCTATTAGCATAATAATTTTATTGTATATCTTAACAAAATTGTGTATTTTAGGCAGGTGGCATGCCAATGGAAGTACTCTCCTATAGCTGCACTGAATCATTCTTACCACTGAGAGTTGCAGCAAATGGGGGACATAATTTATAACTTACTTTTCTCTCTGTATGACTCATTAGGCAATGACTATGTATGTACTACAATGTAAACAGCACCTCCTGGATTGAATAGTACATAACTGACATGACCAGCAGAGACAGGCTAAAGGCACTGAGCTGAAAACCCTGGACTCTATTGCTAAATCAAGGCTCCTGAATCCGTTCCCTCTGAGCAACTGTTGCTGTGGTGCTGCCTTCACAAGCACTCTGCTGAGCACTCAGATTGAGGTGCTCTGCTATCTGTCATCGGACAAGCTGCACCCAGAACTGTTCAGCTGACAAACTGGTAGCAGTCCAGAAATACAGTTCTGCTGCATAGTGAAAAAAGGCCAATTTAGATTCTTTTTCATAGAGAGAAAAACATAAATATGTGATTTAACAAGTCTCCTGTATTAAACTAATTGGTTTAGATTTGATATATAATTGCTAAAAACACACTTAGAATATAAACCTTACTGTGTCAAGGTCTCAAAGAAGAAATAATTGGTATGGTATAAAGTATTGAATTGTATGCTACAAACTTCTAAGCTAAAATATTTTCAATGTATGCAAGGATAGGTGGCATACATATTATATATTATTCCCCCATTAAGCAAATTTATAATGAGAGAAAATTATCTTCCATAAAAAAAGCCATGTAAAATTAAGAACTAAGTTTTTCTGCACAGACTAGACAATGATTGCTAACACATAAGGTCAATGAGAGAACAGTCAGAGAAAGCTTCATGAAAACAATAAATTGTCTGCCACGTCTGAGTGAATGAGGCTAGATGAACAGAAACTGAGAAGGTAGAAAGAATAGCATGAGCAAGACAAGTGCTGAAATCTGCCCAATTAACTCTGAGGATAAAGTCCAATGGCAGAGAAATAAAAACCCGTGTCCACATAATAACCTGTAAGTGAATGTTCACAGCAGCATTTTTCATAAAAGCTAAAAAGTGGAAACTAACCTAAAGGTCCATCAACTGATGAAAGAATGGAAAACCAGTGTAGCCATGGAATAGAATATCATTTAACTATAAGAAGAAATAAACTACCAATGTGTGCTAAAACATTATGCTAAGTGAATTCTGAAAACATTATGCTAAGTGAAAAAGCCAGTCACAAAAGACTACGTATTGTATAACTCTATGTATATGAAATAAGCAGAACAGGCAAACATATGGAGACAAAAGTAGATAGATGGTGGTCGCCTACAACAGAGGTAGGTGGAGGGACATGGAGGAAGGCTGCAGTCATGCCTAGGAGATGTAGGGTTGCTTTTCAGGGTGATGAAAATGCTGTGAATATACTAATAGATACTGAGTTGTACATTTTAAATGGTTGAACTCTCTGAAATGTGAATGATATCTCAGTGAAACTGTTTTTAAAATCCAAAGGCAGGATCAAGATAATTTTCTCAACTCTCAATTTTTGATGTACATGTTATCTCAAATTTAAATATTTCCACAGTTTTATAGTATATTTTAAATAAAAGATAAATAAAGAAAATGCCTAACTTTTCAAATAGTTTGTAAATTAACCTAAAACATGCACTTTTAAAAGAATAGTATAATGGCTTTTCTGTACAAGTTAACCTAGAATCTGTGAAATAAATAGACACAGATTCTGTGTCCACTCACAAAAGTGAAGAAATAAGACAATTTTCTGGAACATTCCATGAAACATTCTTCTCTGATTTAATCTGGCCTGCCTCATCAGAGCAATACAAAAATTACTTAAAAATACTGTTTTAACAGGACAAAAGTCAGTTTTCTATGAGGAATGATGTATAATTCTCAACTTTTCCAAGGGTACATATTGTAAGAGAAAAGGTATGCAATGGTTTTTCAAAATGGTAGAATGAAAGTCACTATATATAAAAAAAGTACATTATAGAGATAGTAAAATGGAAATAATTCATTGTAATGAAAATAAAAAATCAAGCTTCTGCCATAATTAGTATCCTAAAACATGTTATGTAATTCAACTAGCTACAGAATAACAGTTGACATGCTAAGTTCCATACATACTTGACTTTCCACTTGAAATAATTTCTTCTTTGGGACCTGTGTCTCATCCAAATTAATGTGATAATGTGATATACCTTCCAGTGGAGACTCTAACATAGTTAATTTTTTTAGGCTGTCAGCCGCTTCTTGTTGAAGTTGTCTCACAACCACCTGAGAAAATATTTTTGTTACTGATTTTATAAATTGCCTTATTATTAAATTATGTTAATAATATTTAACTCTAACATACCTACTTTGAAAATTATCACCACACATATCAATTCACCTTCTTTTAATCACATGTACACATTTGTATTTATTACTGAATTCAGTGAGGGATGCACAATATGTTCTCTTCCTGCCAAGTTGGTATTCTCTTACTTACATAACAGATTCATCCCACCATTCAATCATCTTAGAAGCTCAACTCAACCTCAAAGTTCCTGACATATTCAATCACCTGTTCAAATCCTTCCAACAGATTCCTATCTCAGAATAAAAGTAAAATTCCAAAGGCCTTTGAGGTCCTAGGTAAACAGGTCTCTTCCTCCCTCTCTGACTTCAAAGCTCCTACAACTCCCTCCTATAATTACTCCATTCCCACTGTACGTGAAGCCTGCCACCCCTCAGTCTGAAAATAGGGATCTAATGCCTTACTCATAAATCACAGGCAGCTACAAGTATCTTTGTACTGAACAAAATTATATTCCAATGATAGTCATTGAGCCTTGAAATAAAAATTAGGAGCTAATTATTAATATAAATATTCAAGGTAAACTATAAATACCAGTGGGAAGACTAAACCAAATATAGTTTTGCTAAATATTACCACATGTATCCTAAATTATGATTTTATAACAAGTAGGTGCCTTTAAAACATTACATAGTCAAAAAAATATGTAATTTGACATATTTTCAGATTTGTTAAATTAATATGATTAATAACAAAGATATACCAACTAAAATACATAAAAAGCTACTTAAAGCAAGGTATTACAAGACACAGCAATACACTTCAGTTCATCTGGGAAATCTAGAATTAAGTGTCAAAGAAAATCAATTAAATTTTAATTTGAAAATACTCATTTCAGGTGTAAACATTTCCATTTATACTTACATTATGGTCTTAACATGTGGCAACATAAAGTCATTAAAATTATTATTTCAGCAGTACAGAACTATCTACCTTAAAATATGACTCTGTGCCTAATAAAATTTCATAGGTGACACAATGTCTTTTCTCAAAGTAAATCATCTCTCACCTCTACCTTTTATTTCCTAGAAATGAGGCACGTTTCTAAGCTGGTATAGTAAACACGGTTTTCCTTTTTTTTAAAATTAAAACAGCTTTGTTGAAATATAATTTACATACTATAGAATGTATCTGTTTTAACTTAAAGTTAAAAGATTTTTTAGTCCATTTACTGAGTTGTGCAGCCATCTCTACAATCCAACTTTACAGCATTTCCATCACTGCAAGATCCCTCACGCCCATTAGCAGTCACTACCAGCTTTCAGCCCCAGCCCTTTGCAAACATTAGTCTACTTTTTGTCCCTATACGTTTATCTTTTCTGGATGCTTCATGTAAATGGAATTATACAGTATGGTAAACACACTTTTTATCCATTGATTTTTATATTCAACTAAGTTCAACATGTATTCAGAACCAAATGTTTAAATTTTCTTTCTAAAAGTTTGAAAATATTTATCTTCCTTGATACTTACTACTCTTTCTGCTTTCTTTCTCTCATATTGAAAGAGACTTTCTTTTAAATGATCACATTCATTCATTACCTTCTTATTTTTCTCTTCTAGCATGAGGTCTTTCTTTCCACTCTCAATAAAGCCTCTTTGGATATTAGTTACTATCTCTTTATGATCCTCTTTCTGATGAACATCATCTAGTTGCTGTTCAATGCACGGATTTTCATGTTGGAGTTGACATATCCTCTCTTCTACACAGCTCCACTTTCCAGTGGAATTATTCACTTTAGCTTCTGCATTTTCATACATCTCTTTCATTTCCTTTATTTGCTGCTGTGTTTGGCTTAGGTCGTTTGGAGAGTTTCTAAAGCCAATGACTTTTTTCTGAGAGTATCTCTTTTCTTACGGAACTTATCTTTTAAGGTATTGAATTTAATTTGCGTTTTAGAAAGTTGTTCAGTAAGAAACTCATTCTTATCTTCTACTTCGGAAATATCAGAACTCATTTTTACTTGTACGGAAACATCTTGTGTTCACTCTAATGCAAGTTTTAGGTTTCTTTCTGTTTTCACATTTTCACTGTGTTTACTTATAGCAGCAGTCAGTCTAGACTGATGATTCAATTTCAGCTTCCAGTCTTTTGTTGCTTTCTTCTTCCTTCAACAGTTCGGAATTGAGCCTTGTATTCTCAGCTTTGAGATCATTAAGCTCTCGTTGATACCGGAATTCTGTTTTTGTTATCAATTCCTCATTGAGTTTTATATACTTTTCAAGGGCAGCATTTATTTTTTTCACAATTTTAACGTCCTTAAGATATTTATTTTCTTTTTCCAGGTTGTCATTTTTCATTGTGCATATTTCCTGTCTGAGTATAGCAATATCTGTCTTCAAAATGCAATTTTCATCCATCAGATCTTTCATTTCTTCGTGATTATGAAAATCCTAAATAAAACAAAAGAAAGTTTTAGCTAGTACTCAATAAAATAACATATCATGATTACCTATGAAGTTAAAGAATAACCTGCACTTCCATATACTAAAAAGGTTACTGTAAGTGGATATCCAACTGGAGAAAAAGTTGAAGCAAAACTTTGAACCTTATAGAGCATAAGTTCCAAAAAGTTCAGAAATTTATTTAAAGTCAATGAATTTATAAAAGTAAACACACACACACACACACGCACACCAGAGAATTTTTAAGAATTTCAGAATTGGAAAAGCCTTTCCCTGAATTACAACAAACTCAAAAGCATAAATTAAAGCATTAACAAATTTGACTAAATTAAAGTATATCAAAAAATTGCATTTACACTTTGATATCTAACCCATACACCACCCTATAGTAAGAACCTTACTTCACACGTATTTGGACAGATAAAATTTCCCAGAGTTACTACAGTTCTGTTTCGCTGATAACATTCTATTTCAATTTGACTCTTTTAACACTTTTATAGTCAGTTGCAAGAATTACATTTACTAAATAATAAATCTAGACATTATACTAGTCACTCCTATATACATTCATTGATGAACTCATCTAGTTACCACAATTTTGAAAAAGAAATGTTAAAAATATAAGCAAGCTACAGGATTTTCCCCAGGACTTCTGACTCTACTTCTAGTTCTCTGACAGATCACAGTTACTTCTGTGGTGTAAATGTATCAATACGAAAGAAAACTTTTATTTCAAAACACCAATGGTAAATAAGATAAAATTTATAGAGCTCTTCTTAGAATATCATGAGATTATTTGTGATTGCAATAATTTGTTTCCTCTTTATAGTATTAGGTACAGTAATCAATATGAAATAGCGGGAAGTACAAGGAAAATTTTACTGGGAAAAAATCTTTATCAATAGGTTATCACTAAGTATATATTATGGCATATTATTGTTTTCAAAAGCTCTTTGTAATAAAATAATATCCTATGTGGATGCCAAGGTTTATAATAAATATTAATAATTGTACCTGTAAGTGTCATCATTCATTTTTTGAAAATGAGATAACATTTCTGGTTTGTTTTAGATCAAAATATTATATATTAAATTAAGGGGATATTATAAGTAACATTGATAAAATAAAGTTTAAAATATAGAATTTTTACCAAAGATTGATTTATCTGATTTGGAGTATTTCTTGTAGTCTTCAGTTTCATCTCTAGTGATTGAACAGTTGGTTCAAGTGGTTTTGCTTCAACTTCTTTCTTATATTGTTTCTCTTTCCTTTCTAATTCTTCTCTATTTTTTTGTACAGCATATTAACATTTGTTTTTTCTTCACTTTCTTGTCTTAAGATGCATCTGCAGATAAAGACATTTATCTTAAAATTCATTTTGTTAAAAAACAAAGAGGTCATCCTGTGATCTACCTCTGCAGATGCTCTTTATCATCCTAATAAAATTTCTATGTTCTGGATTATTTTTCCTTTGTAGTTCTCAGATATTTAATTTCTCACTTCAACATATTCAAACGAATGTATATACTTGAAAAGTAGTAAGGAAAGAATATTCTGCTAAAGTTTTTGTTACTAGTCACTCTAGTATGTATTATAAAAAAGGATACTGGAAATGATTCAGTATAGTTAGAAGTTCAAAATTACCTTTTCAATTCACACAGTCATAATTACTCCCCGATTAGAAAAGATCATTTACAATCAACTAAATTTTTAAAGTTACTATTTGTTGACAAGCGTATAAGTTCACTAGAAATAAATTTTCATCTCTATGAAATATTGTAGGTGTCTCTCCAAATGATTTACAGAGTAAGATGTCTCTTTCACAAACTATATCTGCAGATGATTGTCATCTAAAACTAGGCTAAAGAGTCTAACATCTGTTACCCCACACTTTTTATAATTCTTTCTTAATACTTCCAATTCAACTTCTTATTACATATATTTTATATATTTATTAAGCTATTGTTCATTATGTGTAATATATAATTAATGCCCTTAATAAGTGTGTGTATGTTTACACAAGTTATGTTTTCCTGTGAAATCTAGTCCCAGAAGTGGAGTTGTTGAGTTAAAAGGATGTCAGGTTATTTGAAATTTTGATACACAGCACTAAGTTACCCTTCAGAAATAATTTACCAATTTCATATACCAGCAGTGTATGAGAATGCCTTTTTCCTCACATTTTCAATGGTAGTAATTACTTTTTCAATATCAGCATGACTTTACAAAATATATCTTATTTTATGTTAATTTGCATTTTTCTGATTACCAGGCAGGGCTAAATATCCCTGGTAAAACTATAAAACTTGTTAATCATAAGGAACATTAGTCCAATTTTGAATTAGTTTATAGCACAATGACAATTATCTGCTGAGAAATACTGCTATAGGTGGCCAGGCACGGTGGCTCACTCCTGTACACCCAGCACTTTGGGAGGCCGAGGTGGGCAGAACACCGGAGGTCAGGAGTTCGAGACAAGCCTGGATAACATGGTGAAACCTCATTTCTACTAAAAATACAAAAAATTAGCTGGGCATGGTGGCACATGTCTGTAATCTCAGTACTAGGGAGGCTGAGTCAGGAGAATCACTTGAACCCAGTATGCATAGGTTGCAGTGAGGTGAGAACACACCATTGCACTCCAGCTTGGGCAACAAGAGAGAAACTCCATCTCAGACAAAAACAAAAAGAAAAACAAAAACAAAAACACACTGCTGTAGGCTTACTTACCTATCTTGCTCTTCCTTCAGTTTCTTGGGAAATTGCTGAGGATACGTTTTCCCAACCTTTCTTTGTTTGGTTAATCTGTCAGCAGCAGCAGAAGATGTACTATGACATACATTTTCTGATAGATGTATTTTTTTACTTTTGTTTGTATTATTTCCTTCTTTGACCTTTAATAAAAGTAATATGAATAATAATTATTATTTTATTCAATAAAAAAACTTTTTCCCTGATTTTTTCACTTGATTCAGGTTAACTATCACCATTTTAATGATAAAAGTATTTTGTGCTTACTTTAATTTTATCATTATACATAATAATTATAAGATACTTATCATTTTATCATTGAAATTTTTGTCAAGTCTGCTCATTTCTGTTTGAGTGAATGGAATAATTTTCCAAAATTTCAAAAAGGACTCTTCTCCATTTTGTGCTTTTATTCGCATCCACTCTTTGCTATCTGATATAAATGTTTATGCTATCTGACTGGCAGAAACAGAGAAATAAAAAGACACAGGCATAACATATATCTTCTGTCATTGCCACCTGGATTTTACATGAAATAGCCAGATTAAGAGGATGTGACCTTGTAGGCCTTCAGGAAGAGTAAAGAAGTTTTCCCTTTTCTGCACTGAGCTATTCTTTTCCCCACTGCCTTTTATCTCTCTCTTTTTTTTTTTTTTTTTTTGGATCCTGGGATATCAAAAAAGTGAAAGTTCTCCCTGAACTATGGGAACCAATGTTTGCCACAACACAAGAAGCAGAGTGAAACTGCTGAGTTTCTAGTGCAGAATTCTGGAAAACGAGATGCTTCCCAGATTTCACATTCAATTACCACAAACGTTTATAGGTGGAAAACATACGGTACAGTTATCTACTTTAGCCCCATTATCTACTGAAAATGGGAGTCAAACCAACCAAGACATATGAAATGTTTCATCCAGAGCTCTTGAGGTGGCATTCCCTAGCATTTCACGGCACCAAATAACATGATACAATTCCATATTGCTGAATTACATAAATTACCAGATAAATTTATCAAATTAGTCAGATATATTAAAAGTCTAACTTGAGCAAAGCAATTTAACACCTCAGAGGGTGGAAAAAGGCCTCATCTGCTTTTACTTTGAAAGAAGAAAATCTCTAGATTTTTGTCTATCTTTAGAACACAATGTACAGAACTCAACTTTCTACTAAAGAGTCAAAGGCTAAATTTTTAGCTAAGAAATTATGCTTCTTTCTTACATGATAAAAATCAGACATGTCAAAACTTTCCATACTTCATTAAACAACATAATGTAAGGTCTGATTCAACAGAAATATTGGAGTGCTGATTTTTAAAAATATGTGGAAGTATATATTTGTTTTCAAAATATTGGAAATAACCATGATGAAACTATAAATTCAAACAGTTTGAGCTAAGCAGATAAACTGGCGTGCATGAAAACACATTAAACAGACTCATTTGGCTGGGAATATTCATTGCAACTCTCAAGGCTAGACGTGTTTTTGTGGCTCATCTCAGTCATTGCTTCCCTCCCATTGTATTCCCATTCTATCATTAAATAAATGTAATTCATCCCTAAATGAATACAGAAAAAAGAATCTAGAATCTAAAGCTTATTTCTTTAGCAATTTATTTATGTTGATCTCGTTCAGAAGGTCACATGGTATATGGCTGAATTAGTTTCCCAGCTCATATGCCACTTGGAAGACTGAGAGTGAGACTTAGGTTGATTAATGAAGAAACATTATGAGAACATTCTCCAGAGCCGTTGTTTAGATAGCAGGACTAATCTACTTTGACACATAATTACACATTTAGAAAACCCCGCTGTAACTGTACACATGAGATTTTCTTGAATAGAAAATTTGACTAAATCAAATAATTGATAAAGAGAAAAAAGAAGCAGCAAGTGAACCTCTGTCTTTTTGAAGTTGGACTTTCTCTTTCTCCAAAGCCAGGAACTCTACTTGTAACATGCCTACCTCATTCTTTTTACTATTATTATACTTTAAGTTCTGGTACATGTGCACAATGTGCAGGTTTGTTACATATGTATACATGTGCTATGTTAGCGACCTTGGAATATCTTGCTGTAAGTCTTCTAGCTATATTTTTGATGTTCTCTCACTATGTGGCAAAGAATAACCCGCATTTTATAATTCAAGATTCATGGTTTTGTAGTTATTAACACTGGGATTGTCATACAGCAGCTTCTGTAATAAGCACTGTGTTGGTTTTCTGTTTTTATAAGTATCTGTAGCAGCAGAAATACTGTGACTTTCTATCTGAATCATGTGCTTCATTTCTTTCGGGTGGGTAAACCACAAATCAAAAAGACTTTCTGGATCTCTAGACTGAGACCAATGCCTAATGTCTAATTTCCAATTAGTGGTATTTGGGTTTATATATTTTTCCATTTGCATGTCAAACTCTTAATCATCTTTCATTTCAATCATAATTACTGGGTTCCTTACTTTTTCAGTTTCTATATCATAACAAAAATTTCCATCATCTGTGTTAGAAACAAGCTGTGTGTCTGGTTTGTTATCATTTTTATAGTCTGATTTATTTTAATTTAAATGAACCTTAGAAGATGACTGGTAAGTGTATTTCAGGGACCTGGAGTGTGAATGGAATAAAAAGACATTTGACATGGGCTTCCTCTGTTCAGGCGCTGCCTGGACTGCCACAGAGCTAGACACTCCAGATACATTTTTCTCCTCACAATCAGGGACACGATTCATCAGACTAGAGGGCACTCCTTTTTTGTTCATCCCTCTTTAGAGTTACCATGTAGGAGCTCTTCCTCAGGGCAAGCAGTAATTTTGGAGTTTTCAGAACTTTTACCAATATTCAGCTTGAACTTGTTTGTAATGAATATTAAAGAAAGTCATGAATATATAGATTGATTCCCTTTATCACTGTTCTTACCCAGTTCTGGTTCTTGAGACTTTTTTTGGGGGGGGGGGCAGGTGCAAAATGGAAAACAAATTTGCTTGTTTTGTTTCTCAGATGTCTTTTCTGTCAGAGTGCATGTTTTAAACTTAGCTTTAATCAAGTATAAACAAAGAAATATTATAAAATAGTTAAAATTTAACTGTGAAACTTAATCTATGTGTGGCTACTCTTAAATTATGGGATTGTAACTAAAAAGTCAAAAATAATTTGCCTTGGCTTAACATAGAACAGAAACATGAAGCAGCAAGCTGAACTCTCAGTGTCTGTTTGGACTAAACTTAATGCATTTGTGTAAAATCTACCAGAAATGAATTCAAAGATGATAGGTAGTATTATAAAAGCTTCCTGTCTTACAAAGACTTTACCTCAGCATACCAGAAAGAGTGAGCCCCTACAGTGCATGTTTATTTCTGAAGATTAACTAGAGCACTAGGCAAACACTAAATTATTAAGAGCTAAACTGAACACCAATAAGAAAGAGAAGCAAAATTTTAAATTCTAATTCAAATGATATACTATGATAGTGTTATGTATCTAGATAGAATTTCTGCTTATATTCACTTCTAATATATTTTAAGTTCCAGTAGTGATAGGGTTTGGATTTTTTAAATTTTAGTAATGTTTACTATGTATTTATGTTGAAATAAAGTTATTGTTCACACCCTGACACCAAAGGTCCCATTCTGCAAGGTAGGATTCTCTTAATAGGCAACTGGGTTGACTTTTATGACCCCATTCACTCCCTGAACACAGACACAGAGGTCAACTGGTGACCACAAAACAGAATAAATCTTTAACCTCGGCACTGGTGACCAGCAATATAAAACTGCAACATCTGAAGCACTGGCAATGATGACTCCTTTAACACTAGTTCAACTCAGTGACCATTGTTGTTAAACTGTTCATAATTTCTATTCCTCAGTAATATGACCCAATACTTCATGTTACCTTGTGTATTATGAGTAAGGTTATATAAATAAAACAGCAAGATAATTCTGAAAATTTCTTGCCTCAATTCCAAGGGTAAAGACAGCTATGAGTTACTAGAGATACTAAGAATTACTAGAGTAACTAATAGTTACTAGAGATAGTAAGAATATCTTAAGTTTCATAACTGGTTAAGATGTTTTAAAAATTAAATATAAAATTATGATCTATTGGATTCTAAAGGTATACTCTGAAAGGTCATGTCATTAGGACTATGCTTTGTTAGTAAAGCAAAAAAAACCTAATATTAAACAAGAACTTAAATTTTCATATACCTGTGATTGCTTCTTTTCACTTCTTTCACACCTTTCTTGCTCTTCCTCTAAAGCCACTGGTAAGGTTTGTTCTGTTGATAAATTCATTGATTTAGTTCAAATGAACTAAGAAGAGTTAGATAAAGACTATAATCTTTATAAAAATAAATAGAGAATAACATTTCTTTGTATTTTATATTTTGAGAGTTTGAATGAAACAATGTTTACTGAAATATTTACTTCTGTAAGAAATACTTCTAATTATCCAAAACTTCAACAAACCACTTGGGGAGACACCAGATATCACCAGATTCAAGCCATGCAAAATCTCAGGGTCACTCACAAATTGTTCCACCCAACATAAGTCAACAAAACTGTTGGAAACAAAACAGAAATTTGAAATACAGTCAAAATATACAATGTAATGCTTTACTATACTTTGTAACACTATCTTTTTAACAAGACACTAATTGAGTTGGCAGTTACTAATAATTTGCAAAATTATTGTTCTTTATACCTCAATTAGTGTGCACCCCATTTTTTACATCACAAATGTTTTCCCCTGCTATTCTGAAAAATTTATTTTCATCTTTTAAGACTCAGAAAGTAGGCTGGGCATAATAGCTCACATCTGTAATCCCAGCACTTTGGAAGGCCAAAATGGGAGAATTGCTCAAGGCCAAGAGTTTAAGACCAGCCTGGGAACCATAGGTAACCTTGACTCTACAAAAAATTAGACAGGTATGGTGATATGTTCCTGTTGTCCCCGCTACTCAAGAAGCTTAGATGAGAAGATCCCTCGAGCCCAGGAGTCTGAGGTTTCAGTGAGTCTCAATCATGCCATTGCACTCCAATCCTGGGTGATAGAGTAAGAACTTGTCTCCAAAAAGAGGGGAAAAAAAGGCTCAGAATGCTATGTGAAATCTTCCTTGATTCTAGCTATCTTTCTCCACACACACAGGTGTCTGCTTCGTTGGGGTCCCTTAGTACCTTGTCAATTTTTCTAGTGTCACTTTACCACCTGACCTGCACATCATGTCTTTACATGTTGACCCCCTTTGCTGCTAGACTGTAGAGGACAATCTTTTGAATCATCTTTGTATAAACAGTCTTAATTTTGCTAAATAATTACTTATTGAGTTCCTGCTAAGTGTTAGGCACTGGGGAATAAGGAAGGAAAATAGAAGCTGTCAGGGATGGCTTTCCTAAAGATCATCCATGAGCTGAGACTTAGAGAGTGAGGTTAGCCAGATTAAGCGAGGCAGAGGGCAGGAAAGGGTGAGCACATGCCAGGCAGCAACAAGAGAGGAAGAGAAGCCTCCAAGAGAGTATGCATTTCTCTACAGAAGAGGAATGGTGAGGGGGCCATTACCAGCAGCTCAGTAATTCCAGAGAAAAAGGCAGATGGGGAAAGGGATACAGATGGAGATTTGGTCAGAAATCAGTTTCCTTTTCTTTTCTTTTTTGGGACAAGGTTATACTCTGTCTCCCAAACTGGAGGGCAGTGGCATGATCTCAGCTCACTGCAACCCGGCCTCCCAGGTTCAAGTAATTCTCCTGCCTCAGCCTCCTGAGTAGCTGAGATTACAGGCACGTGCCACTACCACCTGCTAATTTTTGTATTTTATTAGAGATGGGGTTTCACCTTGTTGGCCAGGCTGGTCTTGAACTTCTGACCTCAAATGATCCACTTGCCTCAGCCTCCCAAAGTGCTGGGATCACAGACATGAGCCACCGTGCCCAACCCAGAAGTCAGTTTCTGAAATCCTTATATAAACCTTTAAGATGCTTGGACATTAGGTATTCAGGAGTGGTTCACGGATCTATTTGCATTAGGGTTAATTCACTCTAAATACTGCGAGGAGCATAAAATTCTGAGGCATATAAATCAATGAACAAAGATAAAATATAAGGCAATGTTGCAAAGATGATGCAGGCCTGAGGAGATGTTTTCAGAAATATTTAGGATATAGGTATCAGTGGCCATTATAAGAATGAATTTCTATTGAATAAATAAATGTATATATCTGGGTCCCTGGAGAAATACACTCTGCTCATTACTTTACAAATTTTATCAAATGAAAAGTAAAATAATATACATAAACTCTTTCAGTTACTTGTATTTACTTTACCCTTTTTCTGTTTCAGTTTTACTGTGCCAAGGAAATGCATTTGGGTTTTGTGGTGGTTGTTGTGGTTGTGGTTGTTTTTGTTTTTTGAGATGGAATTTCACTCTTCCTGCCCAGTCTGAAGTGCAGTGGTGTGATCTCAGCTCATGGCAACCTCTGCCTCCTGGGTTCAAGAGATTCTCCTGCCTCAGCCTCCCAAGTAGCTGGAATTACAGGCATGTGACACCATGAACAGCTAATTTTGTGTTTTTAGTAGAGATGGGTTTCTCCATGTTGGTCAGGCTGGTCTCAAACTCCCAACCTCAGGTTATCTGCCCACCTCAGCCTCCCAAAGTGCTGGGATTACAGGCACTAGCCACCGCACCCAGCAACATATGGGGATTTTGTTTTAAAAGTTCTGTTTCCTGGATCCACCAAGCTCATGAGAAAATAGAGCAAACAAGTCATTTGCATAGGTAAGAAACTTTGGATTTATAGCTTGTCCTCACTACTCTAGAAGATTATTATCATGTTTTGCAAAGGAAAATGTTAAACACAGACAAAAGGGGAAAAAGAAATTAAAACTATAGGGGTGGGTGAAAAAATATTGCATAATTTACTACTGTTGACCTCATCATATGACTGATTAAGGGCACTGAATTTAACTTGGATGTGAAGTAGACCTCATATTAGCTGCAGTTAATCAGTAGACCAGGCGTCCTAGCAGAATTAAATTTGATGCTCCTGTGTTATCTTTAAATGACACAGCTTTTCTGAAAACCCTTACTCATAGTGCATGATTATCCATTAAGAAAAGGTGATGGAATATGTGAATACAGCTGAGGAGACACCACAAGGCAAATGCTCAGTGGTTCCCATTAATATTGGGAAAATCAACACTATAAAACAGAAAGCCATAGACATTATTTAATATTTGGTTTTGGGAGGTATTTTTAGTGACACTGCATACAGTTGTACCTAATAATTGCTAAATCAGAGACGTAAAAGTAAAACAAAGGCACATTGTGTTTGAGTAGGAAATCTATAGACATCTAGCTGGTTTTCCCATCCAGCCACAAAATTCTAAATATAATCATGGTACCTGCACTCAAATTTATGTTAAATACCAACCTCAATGAACTCACTCTTTCTTCTCATTCTC
Organism: Pan troglodytes; assembly: GCF_028858775.2. Taxonomy (NCBI): domain Eukaryota; kingdom Metazoa; phylum Chordata; class Mammalia; order Primates; family Hominidae; genus Pan; species Pan troglodytes. The sequence continues at coordinate 9,790,243 of NC_072412.2, forward strand.
TTTGTTATTTATATGTTGCTTTCCTTAAGGGAAGAATACAAATGCCTTGCTAAGAACCATTCTGTTTGGTTGTAGGCTGCATAAGGGGAGTAAACATAAAGTACATTTGACAACAAAATGACTTTTTAAAAGTCAGAACTATGGTAGCATGAAGCCAAACGAGGTAATCTAGAATAAAATGTTCTATGCTTCTTTCCCTTCTTTGCTCTCTTTCTACTCTAATAACTGCGATTCACACAGGTAATGAAGAGTGTAATTCCTTGATAGAAACACAGCTCCAAGATTAATCCTTTCTTTAACTATGAAGTTTGCGTGTCCAAAATCTGTGGTAGTTGCTGTCTGATTTTTGATCACTGATGGTGATACAGATATTTATCATCAACTCGCAACTTCCCAAATCTTTGAAAAGTCTTACTATTGATGGCTCAACTAGTAGAAACATGATGTAAAATATCTGAAAATAAAGTTTTTATTTATTAGAATGTAAATAATAATACAAATTGTAACAAGGTGTAAAAGTTCTTTCTTCACTGAAGCAGTACCATGTTGTCCTCTACCCCACAAATGCACTACTCCCCCATGGTCCAATGTATTTTAAAAGTCCTGTAATTGCTATTAACTCAGACAAGTTTACTTAACTTGTTCTAAGCTTCTGGTATTTACTACAGTTTACTTTCAATCACTCAACCATCTCTGTTATATATGTTGTTTTCCATGAGAAATTTGTTTATTAGTAATTAAGATTCTTCAGGGATAAGAAAATATTTGAATAACTAAGTTTGTGCATAAACACATTAAGGTCAAATACCCATGACATTATTGTGTGTTTTCGTGTACTAGAGACAAAAACTTCAAAAAAATTTTTAATGAATATACATTAAATTAAAACTGCTTTCATTAAACTGAGATAATCTTCCCTCAATGCATGAATACCTTCAGAATTCACATAGACCAAAGAATTGTATAAAATATAATAGCCTTAAAAATCTTATTTGTAGCTGGCACGGTGGTTCCCACCTGTAATCCCAGCACATTGGCAAGCCGAGGTGGGCAGATCACCTGAGGTCAGGAGTTCAAGAGCAGCCTGGCCAACCTGGTGAAACCCCATCTCTACTAAAAATAGAAAAATTAGCAGGGTATGTTAGCACGTGCATGTAGTATCAGCTACTCGAGGGGCTGAGGCAGGAGAATTGCTTGAACCCAAGAGGCAGAGGTGGTAATGAGCCAAGACTGAGCCACTGCACTCCAGCCTTGGTGACAGAGCAAGACTTTGTCTCAAAAACACAAACAAACAAACAAAAAACCTAATTGTTCCCATATAAGTCTATGTTCATACAAGATCTGACGAGTACACAACACCGTGAGACAGGACAGACATATATTTTAAAGGTTATATTCCTGGTTTCTGTAAAAATAAAATAGTTGAATTTAAGCTTTCAAGACAAGTCAACAAAAAGAGCAAAAAATGCAAAAGTGAAACTCAAAAGGTCATTTCCCCATCAAGGGCTCATGATCACTGAACATTCACAAACTATACTGTTCAAAACATTAGATCTGAAATTTGATCCGAGTATCCCTTTAGTAGCAGTTTCATTCAAGGATGTCCAAGAGGTAAAATAAGACAATATCATTTGCTATTTTCAGTTTTCTTTTCTGAGAACAGCCCAGCATTCTTCTTCAGAGAAATGAATTGTCCTAACTTCATAGGCTAAAGGCTCATGAGTCATAGTTCTAAGGGCATTAATAAAATATGGTGGTGCATGCTTGTATTCTGAACTTTTCAGGTTTAAACTCTCATATAGTAAATGCTAATAGGTACAAACCGATTAAAGAAAAGCCTTCTTAATCTGACATTATTTTTCTTTTTATTTCTTCATTTATCAGCAACAGGAGAGTCTAACTAAATGTGGTAAAGTGGTATGAGGGAATACAATGAACAGTGTAAAATGAATTAAACCAGAGATAATCAAACCAATGTGGGTACGAGTGGAAAATATAATACAAAACACACCAAAGAAAGTGGCAGAAAGGTATATAAAGTGTATAACCACTCACATAACATTTTAGGACACAAAAAATTCTGCATATTATTTCTGAGCATCACAATGTATTTAAAGATTTCAAAAGGGCATTGAAATGAAAAACAACCACCTTATGATGTTGGTAGCCTCTATGCAATCATGTTTTAAAAACTTTAACACCAAAAAGGCTCAAAATCACCATTTTAAAAGACTGTGTCTACCAGTCATAAATGAATCATTACTTTCGTCATTTGTAATAGTCAAAGATGCCACAAGCGCACGCATACACACATCTATATATACACCTACACACACAGTCTTGCTCATTAGAACATCTGATAGGCTTCAGATCATCAGTGTAATAACACTAGCAGCAAGCCTCTGAAGTTAAAACAGAAACTGACACTTTAATAAGTAAAGCTTTCCTCTAGGTAAAGATCAGAACTGCAACTAGCACTTAACTCACTGGAAATATCTTAAGAGTCTCAAAATTCACTGCTTTGAATCCCTGACAAGTATAAAAATTTTATACTGAAAACTTCATGCTATTCAAAACATTAAAACAGAAACATCTGACTTAAAGCTTACATTTTTAAAATCTTTTTTATGCTTCTAAATTTGTTTTTATTCAAATATGGATACCAGCAATAACATTTATGCCAATGCCTTCTGTTCAATATTGAACAAATAGAATTAGGAATAAGAATAATATGAGTACATCCAATCATTGAATGTACTTTATTTCCAGTATTCCATTAAATGTACCTGCTCTCAATGTCTGTACATTCTTTCTTTGTACTGCTCCTTTCACAGCAGGATCTTCCACTTCAGTGCTAGGCTGAATGGGTTTTAAAAGAAAACGATTCATAAATCATGTATATTTTATACAACATGGAGTTTGTGATTCAAAAATATACATAATTAATTACCTTCAAGGAAGGATGTTTTGCAGGAGGCCCTACAGAGCAAAGGGGATATGTCATCAATTATATGTAAGTATGACAGGGCCAACCAAACATTCATGCAGTGTTACTGTCGAGCGGAATTCTCAGGCCTGGCTATAAAAATAATTACTTAAGGTTTTGAGGGTTCTTCTTGGCTCTTCTTTTCATTGCCTAGGACAGCAACATGACAGAAACACAATGAGGAAAATAGGAATATAGGATTCCCAAAATGCACAGTTTACATTTCAGTAGTGAGATTATGTTTCAAATGCCTATACTTAAAATAGAAAAGCATTGATATAACCGTGAACACGTGGACTGATGAGGAGAAAAGGGACCATTAAACAGAGGGGCAAATTAAACCTGAGAGAATCAATGTCAAAGCTGATGGTGAATGTACAGAGAATTTTAACTCCACACACCAGAGGCATTGCTGCCAGCACAGCACAAATAAATTCCCCTTGTCTTGTCACTGAGGAAATACGCAGTTGGGATGACAGTTCAGGTGAATGTGTGATTCACCTCTCATCAAAGAAAGGGTTCTACATTGATCAGCTAGGATACACACTTATGAAATAACAGCTAATCAAACTACTCATTTTTCCCATGATCACATGGGCTACTGCAGCACCTACATTTCTCCTATCCCCTCATTTGGCCTTGAATTACAGCTCCTTGATCCACTCATGCAAGGTGGTCCATAAAACACATCAAATAAACCATGTCGAATAAGCTTCAGATATCAAAATATTTATCAAAAAAGAAAACATTGAATGACCACAGACTTGCTGGATATTAATACATATTTATATTTCAAAATCAGTGCAGTATTTATTGAAAATGAGAATTTTGGTTTTCATGGAATGAATTTTATGATTACTTCTAAAATTAACTAAGTTTGGTATATTATCTTACACTGTAAAGGACTTTTATAAAACAGCTATCATATCAAAGAACTGGCTGTCTCAAAAAAATTTCGCCAAAGCATCTATATGCAACTTAATCATATCTTATTCACTCATGTCAGTGAAACTTCTCTCCCTGAGGCCTGACAGTTATCAAGTGAAATGAGCTGCTGTGGTTTACCCCAACTCTAGCACTCCCTCCTGTCTCCAGTACTCTCCACAGCAATAACCTCTTTTGTGAGACTGGGCATATGCTGAAGCAACTGGAAGTGAGTTGTCTCAAGTTTACTTGGCTTTAACTCCCAAGACCCCAGAAAATGTCTTTCTTTCCTCCTTTTGTGCCCTTTCACCATCCCTCTTCCTTTGAAAAAATGATTATCAGAACTGTCATCCTGATGCTTCCCTTCCTAACTGCTTTTTATGGATGATTGTGACCACTTTTTTCATCTGTATTCAGCAGTAGTATACACCTGTCATCTCTCTTTTTTCATCTCATTTTCCTTCCCCTGTGGCTAGAATCATGCTCAGAAATAAAAGGAAATTAAAGCTTTCCCTGGATTCTGTTATTTTTTAAATTTCTCTCCAGTGGTTCTTTTTCCAGATTTCTCTAAAGGAAGGCTATTCCCTTGCTATTCAGAGCTGTGTCCAAGGACCAGCACAAACATCACCTGAGTGCTCATGAGAAATGCAGACTCCAATACCTGCTGAGTCAGAATGTGCACTTTCCAGAAGCTCCTCAACGAATTCATGACAATTTGAATGCCCTGTTCTACACTAGTGTGCTTCCACATTGGTTTACCCTAATTGGCCTTTTTGGCCTAGCCTCAACTTCTTTCCTATTATGTCCCTGAATTTAATACTACGTTATAAGCCATAATGTTTCTAATGAACTTTTAATCAGGCAAAGCTTCTCTAATTAATTTCTTCCCAATAAATCACCCAACACTATTCTTTTCAATTATGTTAATATGATACTATCCTGTGAAGTTACAACATTTTCTATAAAAACAAATTATAGCCATACATGGCTGACCATTTACGGTGATGTTCATCTATGGTAGATAAAACACAGGTCTGCATGGTAAAGTACCTCAATCCTTAATGCCTCCCCAGTAGCGAGAATGACAGCAAGAGAAGGAAAATGTTACTGTAATTATATGACACATTTTGGTACTGGAAGCTCACTTTATCTTCCTTCCTATTTCTAACACCCTGTTCTTCCTTCTTCTACAGCTCAATTTGACTTTACTACCCTCCATTACATACATCCACTTTTTTTTATTTATTCCATGTACACTCTGCCCTCCTCATTCTTTCTTTCTCTTTTATTCATTTCCTCTTCCCTCTCTCCTGACTTGCCTCAGGTCTTAGAGTACGTTAAAATGGAACTCATAACTCAGCTCCTTTAGTGGTACTTCCAATAGAATCAACTGCTGACCCTTGGTTAGAGACACCACTTATCACCATTTCATTTCTCTTTTACTTATGATACAGTTAATAGGACATTTTCTTTAGCTATTAAACTCTATTAGTGCTCATATTTTAAAAGAAACATTCCATCAATGCCTTTTTTTTTTTTTTGAGATGGAGTCTCACTCTGTCACCCAGGCTGGAGTGCAGTGGCACGATCTCCGCTCACTGCAAGCTCCACCTCCCAGGTTCACACCATCCTCCTGCCTCAGCCTCCTGAGTTGCTGGGACTACAGGCACCCGCCACCATGCCCGGCTAATTTTTTGTGTTTTTAGTAGAGATGGGGTTTCACCATGTTAGCCAGGATGGTCTTGATCTCCTGACCTCATTACCCGCCCACCTCGGGCTCCCAAAGTGCTGGAATTACAGGCGTGAGCCACCGCGCCTGGTCTCCATCAAATGACTTTTTAAATAAAATACGGTTCTCACCTTTTCCTTTTCCATTGACTATTCTGTTTCCTTTTTCATGAGAAGGTCCACGTAAAGGCTCTGACACTTTCTCGGGGACACATTGCTAAGGTAATATCAAGAATTAGTTTCCATTTAAAATTATAATGAGTTGCATCAAGACTTTCTTATCAATCTCTTTTTATGAAACTGGGTCTCACTCTGTCAACCCAGGGCTAGAATGTAGGGGCCTGATTATGGCTCACTGTGGTCTCAAACTCCTGACCTCAAGCAATCTTCCCACCTCAACTTCCTGAATAGCTGGAACTACAGGTGCATACCATCATGTCATGCTAATGTTTTTATTGTTATCTTTGTAGAGACAAGGCCTCATTATACCTCCCAGGCTGGTCTCAAGCTCCTGGGCTCAAGCAAATCTTCCACTTCTGCCTCCCAAAATGTTGAGATAAGCAGTGTGCACCACCACAACCAGCCCTAATCAATTTCTTTAAATCAATCTCAATGTTGCCCAGGCATGGTGGCTCACACCTGTAATCTCAGCCCTTTGCAAGGCCAAGGTGGGTGGATTGCTTGAGTTCAGGAGTTGGAGACCAGCCTGGGCAACATAATGAGAACACATCTCTACACAAAAAATACCAAAAGGAGTCAGGCATGATGGTGTGTGCCTGTAGTCCCAGCTGCTTGGGAAGCTGATGTGGGAGGATCACTTGAGCCTGAGAGGTGGATACAGCAGTGAGCCAAGATCATGCCACTACACTGCAGCATGGACAACAGAGCAAGACCCTGCCTCCCCAAAAATTTCAATTTAAAATGTGAGAACAAAGAGAGATACAAACAAAAAACAAGCCTAATTAGTCAATGAAATATGAGCTTAAGCCAAGAAAGAAAACGAAAAACATGAAGTACAATAAAGTACATGGGGAAATAGAGCTATAACAGAGCCTTCGGTCTTTCATAACTCTGATAATACTAATTAATATTTATGCTGCAATTAGTTTTTTGTAAGTACTTCTGTGATAGTGTTTCTTACTATAAGACATTCAATTAGCTAAATATGGTCATCTACCATTACCTGAAAGAACATTATTATAACAGAGAGAGAAAACTGGAACTTTCCATCAACTTTCCACCCAGAAAAAGAATTGGTCACCAGAATTCTAAAGAGTAATGTATGGCAGACACATGAAAAAATGCTCATCATCACTGGCCATCAGAGAAATGCAAATTGAAACCACTGTGAGATATCATTTCACACCAGTTAGAATGGCAATCATTAAAAAGTCAGGAAACAACAGGTGCTGGAGAGGATGTGGAGAAATAGGAACACTTTTACACTGTTGGTGGGACTGTAAACTAGTTCAAACATTGTGGAAGACAGTGTGGAGATTCCTCAAGGATCAAGAATTAGAAATACCATTTGATCCAGCCATCCCATTACTGGATATATATGCAAAGGATTATAAATCATGCTGCTATAAAGACACATGCACATGTATGTTTATTGTGGCACTATTCACAATAGCAAAGGCTTGGAACCAACCCATATGCCCATCAACGATAGACTGGATTAAGAAAATGTGGCACTTACACACCATGGAATACTATGCAGCATAAAAACTGATGAGTTCATGTCCTTTGTAGGGACACGGATGAAGCTGGAAACCATCATTCTGAGCAAACTGTTGCAAGGACAGAAAACCAAACACCACATGTTCTCACTTATAGGTGGGAACTGAACAATGAGAACACTTGGACACAGGATGGGGAACATCACACACCAGGGCCTGTCATGGGGTGGGGGGAGAGGGGAGGAATAGCATTAGGAGATATACCTAATATAAATGACGAGTTAATGGGTGCAACACACCAACATGGCACATGTATACATATTTAACAAACCTGCACGTTGTGCACATATACCCTAGAACTTAAAGTATAATAATAATAATAAAGAGTAATGTATGGCTTGAAACGGTATATTTAATGGAACATGAGTTGGGTCTAATAAAAAGCTTAAGAAATGTTAATCTAAAATCTCAATGTTAAGATTCCAGTTGAATGATACTACAAAATATATTGTAACCCTCTTTGCTACCGATGACCTATTTCTATTTTATTTCCTTTTTAATTATGGCATAATTTCTCAACATAACATGTCAAAACTTATACACCCTTAAATATTAAAAAATAATACAATGTAAGCAATATTTTAAATACAATAATGATTAGATACATTAGGTTTATTATATTACTTATAACATTCCATTATATAAAAATTCATTTGTTTATTTATTCAGATTAAACAACTATTAAGGCTGAATGTCTCATGTCTGTAACCCCAGCACTTTGAGAGGCTGAGGTGAGCAGAACACTTGAGCCCAACAGTTAAAGAAGAGCCTGGGCAACAAGGCAAAAAACCCTATCTCTACAAAACTCAGCCCAGCATGGTGACACAGGTCTATGGTGACATAGCTCTATTGTTTCAACTACTTGGATGGCTGAGGTGTGAGGATCACCTGAGCCTAGGAAATGGAGATCAGAGTGAGCCAAGATCTCACCAGTGCCCTCCAGCCTGGGTGACAGAGTGAAACCCCATCTCAAAAAACAACAAGTAAAATGCTTCTTACATGGAAGACTGTATTCTAGGTACTCCAGGATACACACAAATATGTTTACTGACCTCCAGTAGCTTATGGTATGCAGGAGCTTCCAATGATCATTTAAAAAACTAAATAGAAAACCTTCTAACATTCAAACTTTCAGAATATGATATAAGGACTTTGAGTGGTTATTTTATTTTATTTTATTTTTTAAGATGTAGTCTTGCTCTGTCACCCAGCCTACAGTGCAATGATGCGATCTTGGCTCACTGCAATCTTTGCCTCCTGGGTTCAAGCGATTCTCCTGCCTTGGCCTCCTGAGCAACTGGGATTACAGGCATGCACTATCATGCCTGGATAATTTTTGTGCTTTTTTTTTTTTTTTTTTTTTAGAGACAGGGTTTCACCATGTTGGCCAGGCTGATCTTGAACTCCTGACCTCAGGTGATCTACCCACCTCGGCCTCCAAAAGTGCTGGGATTACAGGTGTGAGCCACTACGCCTGGCCAAGTAAATATTTTAAATAAACTACAATGACAAAATTATGATGATAAAGACTTACCATATTGGTATTAAGAGTCTCTGCTTCTAGAACTGGTTATTTGCAGGAAAATACATGTTATTCAATTAGATGAAGTGTTTTATATAAACTCTTCATGGACAACTCATAAATCACATGAAAATCCCTTTGCAATACAAATCTTGAGAACATAAATTTAAATTTCTACATTTCCACAATTTATATTTTTAAATCAGATGTAATGTTGCCCAGGCTGTTTTCAAACTCCTGTGTTCAAGCAATCTTACTGTCTCAAACTCCCAAGTAGCAGGGACTACAGGTGTACACCACCAAACTCAGCTATTTTTCTACAATTTTAATACTTTTTTAGTCTCACTACAGAGCCAATAATATAAGTAGAGAAACAATCTCTCCTAAAAACTATATGACACCAAAATGATAAGTTTCCAAGAACAAAAGCTATATGCTATGTGCTGAACATTTCTGCCACTAAAAATTACCAGGAGGATTCCATGATTACTGCAAACAATTTGATCCACTGAAGATTTATACAGGAATAAATATTAAGAAAGTCACACTCATATGATTTAAGTCAAAGTATTAGTATTTATCCAAATAAACTTTAACCAAATTTCATATTTCCTCTATTGGAGAAAGCATTTCCTAATGTGATTTTCCTGTGACTACTTATTTTCCAGTTCATTTATTTTTCAGCTCCCACCCTGTCACAGTACTTACCAATCTTTATTAGTTACCAAAGTTAAACACATTTTTTGAATCAACTAGCCATGTGTATGTTTTTCTCTGACCAGCTTTCCATTACCACCATAAAACAATGATAGGTAAACCACGGCTAAATTTGAAAAGTAAATACTATGCAAAACTACACTCAGAGTGAGAAAATTAATTTTACAAGAGACCACTTTACCTTAGTAGCAACACTCAAGTCTTCATCATCCAATGTAGGCAATGAATCCACACACAGTTCATGCAAAATGCTTGAGAGCAAAAATACACAATGAAAATGAGCAAGTTGATTTCTTTACAATTTTTTAAACTGCCAGTTTATATCCAGCTTCCCCCTCAAAAAAAGGAAAACATAATCTGGGGAAAGGTCAGTGATCTATATATTAAATTATGATTCTTGATATAATTAAAATATGTCCCCTGTTCTAAAAATAGATTTTAGTTACCTATTTCTGCCTCCACCTGTCTAAATCTATAAAATATTCAATGAAAACTAACCTTGAGGTTTATAACAAATAGTGACAGTCAATATATTGGCAGAGCCTGACAATAATGTGCCCTCACAAATTATCTGTCCTGAAGCTGAACTTCAAATTCAATTAATGGATGACATAAATTTTGTTCCCTAAACTGGAATAAAACTGATGACCTAAAACAAGGTAGAAAGATCCACTGTCTCTTTTCCGTGATCTGTCTCTGGATAAAAGACTAATCTACATCACTTCAAAATGGTAGTCTTGATTCCTCAGCATGGATCCAACTTAGGAAGGTCCTATTGCTTTCCTTTACCCTAAATTGGTACAGGAAAGCCCCCACAATATTTGAAATGTATGAAAGCTAAATGTACAGAAGTCAAATAGCAAAGGTGTATGTTCTTATTGAGAATACTTTTCCCAGAAAGATTAAAATATTAACAATTATAAAATCCCATTATTTTCACTCTATAGGTCCCACCTTATTCAGGTCCACATAAACTAGCAAGCCCTTAAAAATTTTCATAGGCACTCAGACACCCAAGGAGAGAGACTGCCAGAAAAGAAACAGGGTCATGATAGTTGTACCTCTATTTCCCTAAGTACTATCTAAGTATATTTCTTCCTATGGACACCCACTTCCAGATTCTACTTCTGCAGGGTTCCACAGAAGTCTCCAATCTTCAAATCTTCAGTGTATGAAAGCACAGATTCCTGAAAGAATGGCCTCAAATGACCAGGAGTAGGAGCTCTCTATATCCCTGCTCCTGAAAAACAAGCTAACTGGAGTCTCCATCACCTGCCACCAGCTATACACACTATCAACTACCCAACTGAACTCCATGACTGATTTGCCAGCTAATCATGTCCCTGACCCAGCCCACATGGACATGGGAAGGACATCAGTGAACTGTGAAAAGAGGCAGAGGTGAGGAGACACCTGTCCTGTGCCACACATCTATGTAGTTCAACAATTTCCAGCCCCTTAGTACTCCAGGGGCTCTAAGCCACCCCTTTGTAAGTCAGGATGGAAGTAGATGACACCACATTTCTATCTGCTGTAGACATTCTTCCCAGTGTCTCAAAATGTTTTGGCATCTTTCAGTAAAAATCTTCAAGTTTGTCAGTCCTTGATTTAAAAAAAAAAAAGCAGCAAAATTTTTAGAGCTCCCTTGAACCTTCTATTTTAATGTGCCTTTGTAGATAATTCCCAACATCTTGTGTCCTTCATTTTTATAATTTATCTTTATCAAACTTGTCATAAACCCCAATACTTTGATCTCTTGTAGAAGAGTCCATACTCCTATCCAATCCAGTGTTGTTTATCTTCAAACTTGGACTTCCCCTGCTCATTCCATTCTTATCTACTTCCATTGGGTTCACCAGCTAATTCCATTCTCATTCTATCCACAGACTCACTCCCTTTTGCATTATTAAAACACACGCCAATAGGACATAAAAAGAAGCAAGAGTACTGGGCTTTACCATGAGTTCAAATCTCATTTCTGCCAATTCCTATGTCTAAAAAAAAAAGCTTCCTAATCTCTTTGAGCCTCACATTCTCTATCTAGAGAATCACTTGACCAGAATGTTCAACGCAGATAAAAATACTAGAAGGTATTTTAATTCATTCCAAGATTCCTTAAAATTCTGTAATTCTATGTCCTCTTGATTCTGTCTATAGAAAAACTTGGAATGCATAGGCAGCAGAGTTTGAAAAAATAATAGAACAAAAGAAACACCAAGAAAAACAGAGAAGAAAGTTTTAAAAAATGAAGACAAGATTATATGAAAGTCATGGAAAAAGCAACAAGACTAAAAAAAGTATTATGGAAATAAGCAGAAATACTTGCCTAAATGGAAAACCAAACTGGGAAGTCAAATAATTTGTCTCTAAGACTTGCCTAAACTTGCTTTGGTAAAACTTACAGTCCTATGGCCAAAGCTAAGTCAGATCTGCCCTAGAGCCTTTGAAGGTAAAAATAAGATACTGGCTACCACCGAAATCGTCAAATTTATTAGGACTAACAACATTCTAACAATAAACTTAAATGAGAGTTCAAGGTATTTAAACTCTCATTAATTTAGAAGTTAATCAAATTAATGAATCCGATTGATCTGATTCAGACCTATACTTTGATCCAAGGGCTGCACAGATATCTATCAATCTATGTTGAGGAGCAAGAGAAAGGATTTGGAAGGCAGGCAGGCTGATGGTCAAACTGTAGGCCAGCTACTTTGTTAACTATGGGATCATGAGGCAATTAACCAGCTCTAATCCATAGTTGTTTATTTAACAGTAGGTTATAGGAACACAGATGTTATGATGGCTTTACGAGATGATAAATGCATAGAACATATTAGGATGTCTAGCCCAGAATACAACACTCAACAGATATTAGTTTCTTCCATCTATATTTTCTTAGTTAACATAATTTTTTAAATCTATGAAATCTTACCTGACTGCAGATTCATCAGAAATTCCAACATCTATTAAAGAAAAAGGTAAAATGCATTTTAAATCAATAATAAATATACAGAATATTAAAATCATAAGAATGCACAGTGATGCATGCCTCTAATCCAGACTACTTGGGAGGATGAGGCAGGAGGATCACTTGAGGAGCCCAGAAGTTTGAGACCAGCTTGGGAAACATAGTAAGACTCTACCTTCATAAAAAAATTGTGCACACTTGTGTGTATGCTTTAGATCCTGTTTTTTGTTGTTGTTGTTGTTTTGGTTTGGTTTGGTTTTTTAAAGCATAAGACTGACGCTTTGTTACAAAGCATTCCTTTGGGAGCATGCCTGGGACCTTATTAGAATTAACATTCATTATATGTATTGGTAGGTAATTAATGCAGTAAGAACTCTTCCCTCTGTATTTATTAGATGAAAAGAGGAAGAAATTTATTAAAATTTGGTATCTACAAGTGAACTGCAGTATACAAGTCATCCTAGCCAAAGCCTATGAGATTGAGTAAAGATGGTATTGTTAGCAGAACAGGTGTGATGAGTCAACAGTGTCAAAGAGCATGATTTCTGGACTGAAATATGAGGGGCCATTACAACAGAGTATACACTAGTACCCCTTATCCACTATATGCGCAGAAAGACATACTTGACACGTTTTTCTCTGCTGTCACACCACAACAACAATCATCAACAAAGAAGGCTTCTGTGACCAAATGTGTGGAGAGTTTTTCCCCCCAACAAACAAGCAATCATTTCTGCTGATGACACAATTCAATTCTCACACCCTATCTACAGATAACACCAGATTTAATTTAATTTATAAATTAAACTTTGTCATAGATATGTATGTATAGGGAAAAACAGCTTGTGATTCAGTACTATTCATGGTTTCATGCATGCACTGGGGGTCTTGGAATGTATCTCCCACAGTTAAGGTGTAGTTACTGCACTTATTTTGTTATAACACAACACAGCTTCTCTAGCTCTTCAGTTCAAACTGTTTAGTTTAGAATAAAACATGCTATCGCCAGAAACCAACAAAACACAGGAAGCAGACCAGAAACAGGAATCCTTGAAAAGACTTTCGAGCCACCAGTGGAGAAGATCTCAAGAGAGATCAGTGTGTTACTCTGGCTAATACTTTTCTGGGTAAGGTGCTGGGTGGTTTCCTTAGTTGTGGCTATTTGCTCTGGCCTACGTATAACAAGGCCCAAATTCACCTGCCATTTTACCTCCCACAGAAAGAACCACTGGAAAGATCACTCCTTTAAGAGCTTATCCACATTCAGAGAGAAGCTGAATAAACACTGGGGAGGTATGGCAGGCTGCCGGGCAATATTATCTGATGTGAAAAAATATATAGAAAGAAAACTATCAATGCCCTTTTACTACCAGAATGTTCTAATGCTTGCCCATCTCCCTAGTAGGAGAAAAAAATTTTTTCACCTCGCATAAAGCAAAACTCCCTTGTCATCTCTCATGACAGAATCTAGTTGTAGGTGAGTCGTGTCATCATAATACAGGCTGTTGTCAACCTCATCCCTCAAAGGAAGAGGATCAGTGAGGAACTTATGTATTTACCTAATAGCATTCACTGCCTGGTCTTATTTCCAAAAGAAGTTAAGTATGAAAGACTTTGTGATTCCAGTTTTATAAAGCACAACCCTTTGCACTTGTCCCCTTCCATTGCTAAAGAGTCTATCTGGACCCACCTCACAGAGCAAGATGCTCCAGGTTGTGCTGTGTAGTACGGTGTGGTGTCCTTTTCCTCAACCCTTTCTATTATGTGCCACATATCTATACAAATCATGTTTTCTAAGTATGTAAATCATATCTCATCAGAATACATCATTCTTTACAAAGATAAAGAAGCAAAAGAAAAACAAAAGGACAAAGAACATCTTAAATGACTACATTCAACTGCCATGGATCTTTAATTTTTTAACTACTCAAAAAGATATCCACTCTTCTTATTCCAACTATATGACTCTTCTGAAAAAAGTAAAACTATGAAGACAGAGTAAACATCAATGGTTGTCACGAGTTGCTAGGGAGAAAGGGAGAGATGAACAGGCATAGCACAGAGAATTTTTAGGGCAGTGAAACTGTTCTGTCGATAATATTACAGTAATAGATACATGTCATGTCATTATACATTTGTCCAAATTCACAGAATGTACAGCATCAAGAGTGAGGCCTTATGTAAACTATGAACTTCAAGTGATTATAATGTGTCAATGTAAGTTCATCAGTTGTAACAAATGGACCACTCTCTGGTGGAAAATACTAATAATGGGGGAGGCTATGCATGTGTGGGAGGCATGGGATATATGAGAAATCTCTGTACCTTCCTCTCAATTTTGCTGTGAACCTAAAACTACTCTAAGAAATAAGGTTATTGATTTAAAAAAAATATTCAGCTGGGCTCAGTGGCTCATGCCTGTAATCTCAGCACTTTGGGAGGCAAAGGTGGGTGGATCACCTGAGGTCAGGAGTTCAAGACCAGCCTGGCCAACATGGCAAAACCTCATCTCTAATAAAAATACAAAAATTAGCTGGGTATGGTAGCTGGCACCTGTAATTTCAGCTACCCGGGAGGCTGAGGCAGGAGAATCGCTTGAGCCTAGAAAGCAGAGGTTGCAGTTAACCAAGATCGCACCACTGCACTGCAGCCTGGGAGACAGAGTGAGATTCTGTCTCAAAAAACACAAAAGATATTCACTGTCTATGCATCCCAGGATCTCCAGAACAACAATTAAAATAAATAAATAAAAAAGATGGCTGGGGGCAGTGGCTCATGTCTGTAATCCCAGCACTTTGAGAGGCTGAGGTGGGTGGATCACCTGAGGTCAGGAGTTCGAGACCAGCCTGACTAACATGGTAAAACCTCATCTCTACTGAATATAAAAAATTAGCTGGGCATGATGGTGCATGCCTGTAGTTCCAGGTACCTGGGAGGCTGAGGCAGGAGAATCATTTGAATCTGGGAGGTGGAGGTTGCAATGATCCAAGATTGTGTCATTGCACTGCAGCCTGGTCAACAAGAGCAAAACTCTGTCTCAAAAAAAAATAAGTAAATAAAATTAAAAATAAAGATATTCACTGAACCTGTTACTATGATATATTTAAGCAAGACACGGCGACCCTAAAAATTAGAGATCATTGAAGACCAAAGTAACAACATGTGGTCATTATTTCTCAAATTGAAGTATATAAAATATATAAAATAAATAAATTTAATTGCATGCTTAGGTAAGAAAATATTGATAAAAATGATTGAATATTTTATCTTATTTCATAATTCTAAGCAGGGCTTTAGCACAATATGAAAACTAGATTATTCATGTAATCCAAATAAAAGACAATTTTTATTCTAATTTTAACTCAGAAATTATTTTGCTTATTTAACAATTTTACTGAAAGGTAAATGAGATAAATAGGACAGATTATAATTACCTAACATTGCTATGGTAACTTATGTACAAATAGCTGTTTGTCACCGAAAGTCAAAAAAGTAACCAGCGCTGCAACTTAAGATGGATCATACAACAGAAATTAGTACCAAGTTACCTTATCTTATAATATTATGTTATTAAAATGAAATTTTAAAACAACACCAAAAATTAAGTTGGGGCTATACAAAGTGTGCAGAAAAGATTTCATATAACAGGCAAGAGACTGCCATCCTTAGAAAGGCCTGCATGCAAGGCTGGCCCTTGGCTGGTGTTTAGGAAATTGGAATTGGGAGGGTTTCCACCATTCCCTGAGAAGAGTGGCTCACTGTGTCTAAAGTTTTTATAGAAACCGCCAATGGGTGAAATCCAAAGCAGCAGCTGGTGTATCCATTAACATTCTCAAAACAGGATGCATCTGGACCCCTGTGTACAATCTTCATAGCACACAGACACTAAACAGAAAGGCAGTCATTGCTGCCAAACAGGACCCAAGTGCCACACACAGTGCAATGAAGCTATAAGCTCCCTATGGAGAGAAAAGTAGGCAAATCAAAAATATTCAATATCCAATCCAAGTCCACATTAAATCTTGATTCCAGAAACGTGCATTAACCACTTCAAAGACTAAAATTTAAACCATCTTTTCTATAGCGATTTCCCATTTGGTTGGCAGGCATACAGGAGTAGAGAATGATTTAATTTACTTACAAGTATTCAGAAAAGATAGTGACCTCTACATTCAACCAGCTACAGCAGCTTAGCACCCAGCCAAAGCCTGCATCTCTCCCACCTTAAGATTTAGTGGTTGGATAGAGTTAGCAGCATCCAGGCCACATCTATCTCTGCATTCTAAGTTTGCTTCCAAGATAAAGATACAAATGCAGGCTGGCTCCAACCTAGTCAGAGATCCCAGCCCCACTCTCTGCATCCCAAAATCCCTCAAAGACCCAAGAGACTTTCCAGATTTCTACAGTCTCCTCACAGGTTCCCTTGACAGTTAAATGCCCTCTCTTTACCTCAACTAGCTGCAGGTAGAATATAATGGGTATAACAGAAAATCACTGTAAGTGTAATATGAAGATACACAGCCCTTTTAAGCATTTCATTATATTACATCTAGCTTACTTCTAAGTGATTTATTCAGATGTGACTGAAGAAAGTCTAAAGGGAAAAAAAGCAATTTAATTTGATAAATTAAATTATCAATTATAGCCAAATTATTTGGCTATAACAAATTAAACATTTTAAGCAGACAGAAGATGTAAACATTTTAAGTTGACAGAAGATATAAAATGTTCACTATCAAAATGTCACAACTGATAAAAATGTTCTCAAATATTTCTGTCTCAAACTTGCACTGTTCATTAAGGAAGCAAAATAGGTGGGACATACACAGCAACAACATCCCTCAAAAAACAACTTGGCTCATTCCTATAAGCCAGGCAGCAAATACATCATCCTTACATATGTTAATTACCTTCCAATTTCAAATTCTCAACTGTGAAATAAAGGGCCATTTTATTTGGCTGCTTCCAGTTCAATATGACTGTTTTTATTAAAACATCTCTAACTTGAAAAATATTTGGTGTTTTCTAAAAAACTGCAAATTGCCACAAATGGCCAGATAATTTGGAATAAACACCCTACAGAAAAAAATATATATTCAAGTTGCATAAGTCACTTTGAGCAATCCTTTGAGGATATTTCATTTATATCTAAATGAACCACAGGTTTAGCTGGCTTTTCCGGAAAACCAGAAGCAAATAATGTATGATTATAATGAAAACCATCTCAAGCAATTTGGAAATGAAGTACCACATGTCTTATGCTGTCCCTTCCATACTTGACAAAACAACCTATAACAAATTGTTTACTTTGAGATTTAGCAGGAAAATTCCATGAGATTTAAATGAGATGACAACTAATAAGCCGTCTACCTTTGACTCTACTCCTATTAAAAATGGGTTAGGAAAGTGCTTTGAAAATCAAGTGTGTTCATCAGGGAATCATTTACCTAAGTCTTCTTAACACTGCTTAGTGAATATTAAGCCTGATGTAGTAAATACATGCTAACCACTAAATTGAAGGGGAAAGAGGGAGAACAAAGAGGCATGTAAAGTACACTTACTTTTTCTAGTAGGAAAAAGCCAATTAAAACTATCACCTATTAGTTTTATTGGAATCAGTCTTACAGGAGGACAAACTTCCTACTGTCGCTACCTATTCTCAATATTTTTCTTATTTCTTCCTAAACTTCTAGAGCCGTGCTGTCCAATAAATATGTGAGCCACGTACGTAATTTTAAATGTACTGGTAAGCCCCATTAAAAGAAAAGGTGAAATTAATTTTAAATATACTTAACTCAGTATGTCCCAAATAGTAATCATAGTAATAATTTTAACATATAATCAATATAAAAAATTATCAAGCAGATATTCTACGCTGTTCTTCCCACTCCAATGACAAAATCCAGTATATTTAACACAACACATCTCAATTAGGACTAGCCAGGATTTCAAGTGCTCAACAGTTACAGGTGGCTAGCGCCTACTGAATTGGACACTGCAGTTTCAGTGCATTGAATTTCTATCCCACTTAGCGCTAATTAAAACTTCACCCTCTCACCTGATAATTATGCTAAAATCTCAGAAAGTAACCCACTACAGGCAGTTTCAAGCCCTAATTTACCTCTAATTACTCTTACAGCAATGCAATGAATCATGATTTAAAATTTAAAAAAAAATTGCTGTTAAATTATTAGTCAAGCGCCCAGGGCAATGGACAGTAAAGAAATAATGTAGGCCATGGGCCGAGATGACAAAACGGTCCTTTTATTTAAAGCTATAATAATAATCTGAAGCCAGCCCTGTAAAATAGACATCCATTGAAAAAGGCATGCTAGTTCTTTTGCTTTTTTGTGTACTTGGCCTCCTGTGTCCCTAAACAGATCTCTTCTCAGCTGGGTTTGCTCAGCAAGTCACTTGTTGAGTCTTGCGGTCAACAGAGGGGGTAGGGAATGGCAGGGGCTGCCATAGGAGTGAGGCGGAGGAGGCAAGGTGAGGGGGGCCAGGTGAGGAGGGGGGCACTTGAAGGGGAGTTCAAGACCAGCCTGGGCAACATGGTGAGACCACCGCCCCTCACCGCTGCCATCTCTGGTCTCACTCTGGTCTCACACACATGCACAAATTAAATTTAATTTAAAAATTAAAAAATTGTTTTAAAATAAGTGAAATATTTACATGGATTATGTATACATTCATTTTGTAGAACTATAGATCCCATGTAACTGGGAACTCTTTACTCTTCTAACACAACATTTATTTAGCCACAAATAAAAGACCAGTGATGTAGCCTGTACACAAAAAAGTAAGAAAACACTGGTTAGGCTGGGGCAGGGGTGGGGGGAAGAGATCTACAAAATTAAAATTTTATTGGGAAGGATCACTAATTAGAATCAGAACAATTACTGCTTTAAAGTAGTCAAGAACAGAGCACAAGGAACCCAGAGAAGAAGCAGATATGATTCAGAGCAGAGCTTACAGAGCAGATGGTATCTGAGCCGAGACTGATAGAATAACATTAATAAGGGCATTCACGGCCATTTATTATCACTTAACTGCAATGCATTTTGTATAAGTTATTTCTACTCTTCATATCAACCATGGAAAATAATACTTATTCTTCTCTTTTGAAGTTAAAGAAGTGGTAAGTGGTCTAAGAAGATAAATTAACATACCAACACCAAATAGCTCAAGTTCAGTGACTCAAGAGGGCCTGCGTCTCCCCAAGAGGTTGCTCAGCAGGCAGACGAGGTAGAGAGCCCTTCCAAGAAGTGACAGTGAGATGTGAAAGGTCTCAGTGTGTCTCTGAGAACAACAGAAACCAGTATGTAGACCAAGTGGGAAAAGCCACGGAAGAGGCAGGGATTTCCTCTTAAGATAGCAAGAATAAACAGAGCAGGGCTGAGGGAAGCCATGGAAAACGGGCAGAATACCATGGATTTAGTGAGAAAAAAACAACTTTTACTTTAGAAAGGGGGAAAGAATGGTGGTGGTCTAGGTAAGCCTAGAAGCAGAGGAAAGGGCAGTGGAGAAAAAATAAACAAAATGTATGAGTCAGGGTTCTCCAGAGGGACAGATCCAACAAGATACACGTATATGTATAAGGGAGTTTACGAGAGAGAATTGGTTCACACGGTTAGAAGGCAGTCCCACAATAGGCTGTCTGCCAGGTAGGGAAAGAGAGAAGCTAGTAGTGGCTCAGTCCAAGTCCAAAAGCCTCAAAACCAGGAAATCCCGCAGTGCAGTCTTCAGTCTGAGGCCGAGGGCCTGAGAGCCTCGGGGAAGCCACTGGTGCAAGTCCCAGAGTCCAAAGGCATAAGAACCTGGAGTCTCATGTCCGAGGGCAGGAAGAAGGGAAGCAAGTGTCCTGCACGGGAAGAAGAAAAAAAGAGAGCCAGAAGCTTCAGCTAGCAAGGTTATCCCATCTTCCTCCGCCTGCTTTATTCTATACAGGCAGCGTGTGTACACCACTTCTGTGATATTGTTCCTAATATCCATGGGAAGAAAGAGTGATGTTATTCCCAATAGCTTATGGGGGTGTACATCCCCTGTGATATTATTCCTAGTATGCAGGGGCAGGGAAAGGATGACATTACTCCCAATATCGCAGAGGGTGTACTCCCCGCCTTGTGATATTGTTCCTAATATTTAGGGGATAGTGGGTGATATTACTCCCAATATCACAGGGGGTGTGCACCCCCCGTGGTATTCTTCCTAATATCCGGGGTGGGGGGAGAGGTTGATATTACTGTCAATGTCACAGGGGGTGTACATCCTCCCGTTGTATTGTTCCTAATATCTGGGGGTGGTATTACTGTCACTATCACAGAGGGTGTAGACCCCTTCAGTGATATTGTTACTAATATCTGGGGGGGAGAGGATGATATTACTGTCAATATCGCAGGGGGTGTACACCCCCCGTGATATCGTTCCTAATATCCGGGGGGGAAGAGGAAATTACTGTCAATATCACAGTGGGTGTACACCTCTTCTGTGATATTGTTCCTAATATCCGGGGGGGAGAGGATATTACTGTCAATATCGCAGGGAGTGTACAACCCTTCTGTGATATTGCTCCTAATATCCGGGGGTGGGAGAGGATATTACTGTCAATATCGCAGGGGGTGTACACCCTTTCTGTGATATTGTTCCTAATATCCAGGTGGGGAGAGGATCATATCACTTTCAATATCGCCAAGTGTGTACATCCCCATTGTGATATTGTTCCTATATTTAGGGGATAGTGGATTACATTACTGTCAATATCGCAGGGGGTGTGCACCCCCCCATGGTATTGTTCCTAATGTCCAGCAAGGGAGAAAACACTACTACTTCCAATATGGCAGGGGGTGTACACGTCCTATGCGATACTGTTCCTATATCCATGGGGGAAAAGGATATTGGGAACAATATTACAAACAATATCACAGGGGGGTGTACATGTCCTGAGATATGAGGAGTAATATAACCCTCTCCCCCTCTAGATATTACAAACTGTATCACAGAGAGGTGTAAACCCCCTGCGATGTGGAAAGTAATATCATCCTCTCCCCCACTGGATATTACAAATAATATCACAGGTGGTGTACATGTGAGGTGTTTACGATATTGGGAGTAATATCATATCCCCCAGTGGATATTATGAACAGTATCACAGAGGGGTGTATACACACTCTGCCTTATAGGGAGTAATATACTCCTCTCCCACCCTGGATATTACAAACAATATCACAGAGGGTGTACACACAGGGTGTTTATGGTATTGGAAGTAGTATTATCTCCCCCATGGATATTACTAATAATATCACAGGGGTGTGTACATCCCCTGTGATACAGGGAGTAATATCATCCTTTCCCAGCCTGGATATTACAAACAATATGGCAGGGGGAAGTACAACCTGGCAATATGGGTAGTAACATCATCTCCTCCCCGCGTGGATATTATGAACAATATTCTAGGGGGTTGTACACCCCCTGCAATATGGGGAGTAGCATCATCCTCTCCCCCACTAGATATTATAAACAATATCACAAGGGGGTGTACACTTCCTGCGATTAAAGGAGAAATATAATTCTTTCCCCCCAGAGATATTATGAACAATATCGCAGGGAATTGTTCTCCCATGCTATATGGGGAGTAACATCTTCATCTTTCCCCTGGATATTACGAAAAATAATGCAGGGGAATGTAAATCCCCTGCGATATGGGGAGTAAAATCATTCTCTCTGGCCAGGAGCGGTGGCTCACACCTGTAATCCCAGCACTTTGGGAAGCCGAGGCGGGCGGATCACGAGGTCAGGAGATCGAGACCATCCTGGCTAACATGGTGAAACCCTGTCTCTACTAAAAATACAAAAAATTAGCCGGGCGCGGTGGCGGGCGCCTGTAGTCCCAGCTACTAGGGAGTCTGAGGCAGGAGAATGGTGTGAACCTGGGAGGCGGTGCTTGCAGTGTGCCAAGATCAGGCCACTGCACTCCAACCCGGGCGACAGAGCAAGGCTCTGTCTCAAAAAAAAAAAAAATCAAATCATTCTCTCCCTCCCTGGATATTATGGACAATATCACAGGGGGGTGTACAATGAGTTTCTAGAATATATTTGAGGAGGGTGACGGGCGGTGTGTGCATGCTTCATGGCCTTTTTCAATTAAACACTCTGCTGTCAATTTATTGCTAAATCCTCCTTGAGCCCTTAGATTTCATAACGGTTGTCGCGGCATTTTTCTGGATGTAGAAAACATTCCCATTTCTTGCCACCTCATGGGCTACACCTTGACCTAAAGTTTTTATGTAGATACTTGTGCTTACTCTGCGGCCTTTCCAGGGTTTGCTGAAGATGGAGGTATTTAGGCTGGGCAAGAGGTGGTGAGGTAAATTGGGGTTTATCGATTATAGAACAGGCTCCTTTAGAGGGATATAAAGCACCGCCAAGTCCTTTGAGTTTTAAGCTGTTGCTTGTAGTGTTCTGGCGAACAGTTTTGTTGATCTAACTATTCGAGTTTAGAGTTAAGCATAGCGGGGTATCTACTCCCAGTTTGGATCTTAGCTATTTTGTCTTCAGAATATTAAAGGCACCTTCGTAGTTATTTCAGCTGGGGTTTTTTTTACAACATTTTTACAACTTATTTAGAAACTTTCAGGTTTCTAAATATATGAATGAACCATAATATAAGCCTCAGCCAATACAATGCCGGTTAGGCCTCCTACTGTAAAAAGGAAAATAAATCCCCGGGCTCACAGCATTGCGGGGGATCATTTGATATTACCGCCGTGAAGTGTAGCTAGCTAGTCAGCTAAAAACTTTGACGCTAGTAGGAATAGCAATAATTATAACAGCAGAGGTGAAGCAGGCTCATGTATCCACATCTAACCCTACCGTAAATATATGGTGGGCCCATACAATAAACCGTAAGGACCCAACTGATCCTATAGCTCACACTAGGCCCATATACCTGAATGGTTCTTTTTTTTCCAGAATAGTATGTTACGACGTGGGAAATTATCCCAAAGCCCAGTGGGATGAGGATGTAGACTTCAGGGTGACCAAATAATCTGAATAAATGCTGAAATAAGATAGGATCACCTCCACCAGGAAGGTAGAAAAAAGTAGTATTAAGATTGCAGTCAGTTAACAATATAGTGATGCCGGCGGCTAGGACTCGGAGACAAAGGAGTAGAAGAACTGCTGTAATTAGGACTAATCAGATGAAGAGGGGTGTGTGATATTGGGACATGGCTGGGGGTTTTATATTAACAATTGTGGTAATAAAGTTAATAGCCCCTGAAGTAGAAGAAACACCTGTCAAGTGGAGTGAAAAGATAGTGAAATCTACAGAGGCGCCTGCATGTGTTAGGTTTCCTGCTAAGGGAGGAGAGACTGTTCAGCCGGTTCCAGTGCCGGCTTCTACTATAGTGGATGCAAGTAATAAAAGGAAGGAGGGTAGGAGGAGTCAGAAGCTCATATTATTTATGCAGAGAAATGCTATATCGGGGGCGCCAATTATCGGGGGACTAATCAGTTGCCAAGACCTCCAATTATAGTATTACTATAAAGAAAATTATGACAAATGCATAGGCTATAACAATGACATAAATTTGATCATCTAGTAGAGTTCAGCTCGAATAAGGCTTAAAGCTGTACTGACTATCCCTGCTCATGTGCCAAATAATAAATATAATGTCCCGATATCTTTATGGTTGGTTGAGAATAGTCAACTGTCAGCCAACATAAATGAAGTGAGAAAAAAGGGTAAAATGACTGAGTAGGGCATTAGACTGTACATCTAAAAACAGAGGCCAACGCCTGTTTTTACCAGTCCCAAGGTGATTTTCATGTTGAATTGTAAATTCAAAGAAGCAGCTTCAATCCTGCTTCTCTCACCTATTTTCCCCCAGCGGCTGGAGAAGTAGATTCAAACCAGTTGACTAGGGAGTTTAGCTGTTAAGTTTTCATGGGTTTAAGTCTCATCAACTTAGTAAGGACTTAGCTTACTTAAAGTGATTGATCTGTATTCAATTGACCAAGGGTGTTCTGTATCTGAGAAAGTACATTTCAGGATCACCATACAACAACTGTTCAAAAAGGCCTCCAATATGGGACAGTCCTATTTATTATCTCAGAAATATTCCTCTTCGCTGGATTCTTTTGAGCATTCTACCATTCTAGCCTAGCCCCTACTCCAGAATTAGGAGGGCATTGACCCCCAACAGGTATTTCTCCCCTTGACCCCCTGGAAGTACCTCTCCTGAATCCATCTGTATTACTTGCATCAGGAGTTTCAATTACTTGAGCCCATCACAGCCTAACAAAAAATAATCAAAAACATACAATCCAAGCGCTACTTGTTACAATTATATTAGATATTTACTTCACCCTCCTACAAGTCTCAGAATACTTCAAAGCTCCCTTTGCTATTTCTGATGGTATTTATGGCTAATCATTTTTTTATAGCTACAGGCTTTCACAGAATTCACGTCATTATTGGATCAACATTCCTCAGTCTGCCTTCTCCGCCAATTAAAATACCACTTTACATCTAGTCATCACTTTGCCTTTGAAGCCGCTGCCTGATATCGACACTTTGTAGATGTAGTATGACTATTCTTGTATGTTTCTATTTATTGATGAGGATCTTACTCTTTTAGTATAAATAGTACCATGATTTCCAAAGTTTTGATAGCATCCGAAAAACAGTAATTCACCTAACATTAACCCTAGTAATCAACACCCTATTAGCCCTGTTACTAATAATTATTACATTTTGGCTCCCACAACTTAATATATATATATGTAGAGAGGGAGAAAAAAAATATATATATATATGTATAAAATAAATATATATAGAAAAATCTAGCCCTTATGAATGCAGATTTGACCCTCTATCCTCTGCCCACATTCCCTTCTCCATAAAATTCTTTCTAGTAGCCATCACATTTCCCCTATTTGAGTTAGAACTCCCCCTACTACTACCCTTACTGTGAGCCCTTCAAACAATCTGATACTAATAATCCCTGCGATATGTGTAGTGACTTCATACTTCACCCCCACGGACATTACGGCCAATATCAGAGTGGAGTGTGCACCCCCTGCAATATGGGGAGTGATATCATCCTCTCCCCACTGGATGTTATGGACAATATCACAGGAGGTTTACTTTCTCTGGGTTATGGGGAAAAATATCCTCCTGTCCCCGCCTGGATGTCAGACATATTTAGAGGGGGGTGTCCACCCCCTGTGATATGGGGAGTAGTAATATCCTCTCCTGCCCTGGATGTTATGGACAATATATAGGGAGATGTACAATCCCTTCGATATGGGGAGTAATATCATCCTCTTCCCCCTAAACGTTACGAACAGTATCACAGGGGGGTGTACACCCCCTGCAATATCTGGAGTAGTATCATCCCCTTCTTCCCTAAATGTTACAGAGACTATCACAGGGGTGTGTACACCTTCTGAAACATGGGAATAATATTCTCTTCCCCTCTGGATGTTATTATGGACAACATTACAGCCGTGTGCACCCTCTATGATATGCAGAGTAATATCATCCTCTCCCCCCCGCATGTAAGTGACAATACCACAAACGGGTTTACATCCCCCATGATATGGGGAGTAATATCATCCTCTTTCCCACTGGATATTAACAATATCACTTGGGGATGTACAACCCCTGTGATATTCGGAATAATATCTTCTAATCCACTGAAAATTATAAACAATATCACCACTGTACACTCCCTGTGATATTGGAAGTAATATCATCCTCTAATCCCCTAAAAATTATGAACAGTATCACAGGGGAGTGTATACTTCCTACTATATTGGGAGTAATATCATCCTGTCGTCTTCTAAATATTATGAACAATATTACAGGGGATGTAACACTCCCTGCGATATGTGGAGTAATATCATCCTCTCCTTCCCTAAATATTGTGAACAATATCACAGGAGGTTGTACACAATCTGCGATATTGTTTGTAGTATCCAGTGGGAAAGTGGATGCTATTACTCCCCATATCACAGGGGGTGTACACCCCCACTGTGATATATTCAATAACATCCAGAAGTAATATTACTGACAAAATTGCAGGGGGTGTAAACCCCACCTGTGATACCGTTCCTAATATCCCGGGGAAGGGAGGATGATATTATTCCCAATATTGCAGGGGGTGTACACCCACCCTATGATATTGTTATTAATACCCAGGAGGGGAGACAATGGTATTACTCACAGTATCAAAGAGGTTGTACTGCCCCCCTGTGATAGTTTCTAATATCCAGGGGTGTATATCACCCTTGTGATATTGTTTCTAATATGTAGGGGGAAGGACAATGATATTACTGTCCGTATCACAGGGGGTGTACAACAAGCCCCCCGGGATATCATTCCTAATATCCATGGGAAGAAAGAATATTATAATATCACAGAAGTTGTACACCCCCTCTGTGATATTGTTCCTAATATCAAAGACAGAAGGGTATGATGTTCTTCCCAAAATCACAGGAAGTGTATACACACCCTGTGCTATTTTTCCTAATATCGAGAGTGAGAGACAATGATACTTCCAATATCGTAAGGAGTGTACACTCTCCCCGTGATACCAGGTGGGGAAATGTTGATATTACTCCAAATGTCACAGTGGGTGTACACACGTTTTGCGATATTGTTCCTAATATCAAGTGGGGAGGAGGATTGTATTACTCCCACCATATTACTCCCCACACCCCATTATACTGTTCTTAATATCCAGATTTGGAGAGGATGATATTACTCCCAAAATCTCAGGATGTGTATACCCCTTCTGTGATACTGCTTCTTATATCCAGGGGAAGACTAGATGATAGTACTCCCAACAGTGCAGGGTGTTACACGCCACCCCCCATGATATTGTCTCTAATATCAAGTTGGGGAGAGGGTGATATTGCTCCAAATAGTGTAAAGGGTGCACACCAGCACTGTGATATTATTCGTAGTATCCAGAGAAGGAGAGAATGGTATTATTTTTAATATCACAGAGGGTGCACACCCCCCTTGTGATACTGCTCCTAACATCCAAGGGGTAGAGGATGAAATTACTCCCAATATCACAGTGGGTATACACCCCCCCGTGGTATTGTTCCTAATATCCAGGGGGTATAGGATGATAGTACTATAAATATCGCAAGGGGTATACACCCCTTCTGATATTGTTACTAATATCTGTGGGGGGAGTCGATGATATTACTTCCAATATCACAGGGCATGTACACCCCCCTTGTGATATTGTTCCTAATATCCTGGGAGGAGACTACGATATTACTGGCAATATCGCAGGGTGTGTGCATTCCCGTGATATTGTTCCTAATGTCCAGCAAGGGAGAAAATATTACTCCCAATATGGCGGGGGTGTACACTTCCCATGCGATATCGTTCCTAATATCCATGGGGGAAAAGGATGATATTACTCTAAATGTCGCAGGAGGTGTAAACTGCCCCTGTGATATTGTTCTCAATATCCATGGGGGGAGAGAATGATATTACTCCCAATATCACAGGTGGTGTACACCCCTCCTGTTATATTATTCCTAATATCCAGGTTGGGAGAGAATAATATTACAGGTAAAATAGCAGGGGGTGTACACTCCGCCTGTGATATTGTTCCTAATATCCAGGGTAAGAGTGGACAATATTACTCTCAATATCGCAGGATGTGTACACCCCCTTTGTGATATTGTTCCTAATATCCGTAGGGGGCGAGGGTGATACCACTCCCAATAGGGCAGAAAAGGTACAGCCCCGCTGTGATATCATTCCTAATATCCAGAGGGGACAGGATGGTATTACTCCCAATATCACAGAAGGCATACACCCCCTCCCCATGATATTGTTCATAACACCCAGGGGGTAGAGGATGATATTACTCCCAATATCACAGTGGGTGTACACCCACCCTGTGATATTGTTCCTAATATCCATGTGGAAAGGGTATAAAGTTACTCCCAATATCACAGGGGTTGTACAACCCCCTTGTGATATTGTTCCTTATATTCGGGGCAGAGACAATGATATAGCTGTCCATATTGCAGGTGGTGTACAACCCCCTGGGAATTTGTTCCTAATATTCAGTGGGGAAGATGATATTAATTAAAATGTCACGGGGGGTATACAACCCCTTTGTGATATTATTCCTAATATCCAGGGAAAGAAAGAATATTATTCCCAATATCGCAGGGGATGTACACCCCTCTCTGATACTCTTTCTAATATCCCTGGGGGGAGTCTATAATATTACTGGCAATATCATAAGGAGTGTATACCCCCCGTTATATTGTTCCTTATGTCCAGCAAGGGAGAAAATATTAATCCCAATATGGAACAGGGTGTACACACCCATGAGGTATTGTTCCTAATATCCAGGGAGGGAAAGGATGATATTACTCCCAATGTTGCAGTGGTGTATAACCCCCGTGATATTGTTCCTAATATCTAGGTGGGGAAAGTACAGTATTACTCTCAATATAGCAGGGGTTGTACACCACCTTTGTGATATTGTTCTACATATCCATGGGGAAAGAAAATGATAGTACTCCACAATATCACATGTGGTGTACAACCCCTTGTGATACTGTTTCTAATATCCATGTTGGGGGAGGATATTACTCCCAATATTGCACGTGTTGCACAGACCCCCTTTGATATTGCTTGTACTATGCAGGGTGTGGGGGAGAGGATGATATTGGGAGTAATATCATCCTCTCTCCCCGGATATTAAAAGCAATATTCAGGGTGGTCGACACTTCCTGCAATATTGAGTATAATATCCTCTCCCAACCTGGATATTAGGAACAATATCACAGGGGCATGTACACTCCCTTCCTTTCACCATATACAAAAATCAACTCAAGATGGATGAAGGACTTATGTAAGACCCAAAACTATATAAAACCTAGAAGAAAACTTAGGAAATATCATTCTGGACATAGACGCAGGCAAATATTTCATGATGAAGATTCCAAAAGCAATTGCAACAAGAAGAATTGACGAGTGGGACCTCATGAAACTAAAGAGCTTCAGCACAGCAAAAGAAACTATCAACAGAGAACACCCTACAGAACAGAAGAAAATATTTTCAAATTACATATCTGAAAAAGATCTAATACTTAGCATGTATAAAGAATCAATAAGCAAAAATCAAACCCACTACAAATAGGCAAAGAACATGAAACCCCACATTCACCATCCTCAAGTCCACGTGCAACTTCTTTCTGGATGCTGGACAAGGACTTGGGTACCAAGAGGGCACTGAACGGGTTAACACTTAAGCCGTCTGTGGATTCTTTTTTCAAAAGACAACGTATGTATGGCAAACAACCATATGAAATAATACTCAACATCACTAATCATCAGAAAATCAGAACCATGAGATACCATATCACACCGGTCAGAATGGCTATTATTAAAAAATCAAAACATAACAGACGGTGCCGAGTTTGTGGAAAAAAGGGAATGCTTATACACTGCTGGTGGTGATATAGAAAGGAGACAGGGAAATACTGGGTAGAAGAGAGTGGTTCCCTGGCAAAGCCCTGCCCACAAGCCTGGAAACCCATGGCCCTAAATGGGAACAGGCATTCCTGCTTTTGCACCCAAAAGTTGTCTTTCAGCTCACCATGCACCCCCTGTCCTGTACCCATATATGCCCCAGACCCCAGGCTCCAGAAGCAGACAAGCAGATGAGGAGATGAACAGAAGAGCAGAATTGCAGAATGATGTGGCAGAAAGAAGAGAAGGAGCATCTGAATGCCAAGAGGGGTATGGCTGGCAGTGGTTGGAGAGATCAGCCTCTGGATGGCAAAGCTCCCGGGGAAGATCATCTTCCCATTCCATCCCCTTTCCAGCTCCCCATCCATCCCATTGAGTGCCACCTCCACCACTCAATAAAACCCCAACATTCACCATCCTCAAGTCTGTGTGCAACTTAATTCTTTCTGGATGCTGGACAAGGAACTGGGTACCAAGAGGGCACTGAACAGGTTAACACTTAAGCCGTCTGTGGATGGCAAAGCTAAAAGAGTGCACTGTAACACATGCCCACTTGGGCTGTGGGAGTCGCAGGAACCCACCCCTAGACAGTACCATGGCCACTTGCCCTGCCTTTTGCACCTGGCTGTCTGCATGCTCCCCTGCCCAGTAAGGGGTTTGACAGCACACACGGTGGCCAGACAAGCCACACCCCTATTGCACATCCTGCCAAGGGGAGTCAGGGAAGTCTCCAGTTTCATCAAGAATGTAAATCTGTTCAGCCATTGTGGAAAGCAGTTTGGAGATTTCTGAAATAACTTAAAACAGAACTACCATTCAACCCAGCAATCCCATTATTGGGTATACACCCAAAGGAATATAAATCATTCTGTCATAGACATTTGCACGCATATTTTCATTATAACACTATTCACAATAGCAAAGACACGGAATCAACTTAGATGCCTGTTAAGAGAAGACTGGATTAAAAAAATGCAGCGTACATACACCATGGAATACTACACACCTATAAAATAGGATGAAATAATGTATTTTGCAGCAACATGAATGGAGCTGGATACCATTATTCTAAGTGAATTAATGCAGGAACAGAAAACCAAACAAACACTGCATGTTCTCACTTATAAGTGGGGGCTAAACATTGAGTCCACACGGACACAGAGAAGGGAACAATAGACACAAGGTCTACTGTGGGTGGAGGGTGGGGGGGAGAGTGAGGATCAAAAAACTCCCTATTAGATACTACGTTCACTACCTGGATGACTATGTAATCTGTACACCAAATCCCATTGACACACATTTTACCCATATAATAAACCTGCACATGTACCCGCTGAACCTAAAATAAATGTTGGAAGGAAATAAAGTTACAACCAACTCTTGTACTATTGTGAGGAAACAATCATATGTGTTGACAAAAAATCAGCTACTAATAGATTTATAATAGTATATATGTAGCAGAAAAATATCAGATAAAACTTATATAACGAAAAGTATGACTTAAAAACAGCATGACAATCTTTATGATGGGATATTGTGCAACTACTAGAAGCACATTTTCAGAAATTGTTTATTAACATATGATAATGACTACATTGAGTGGTTTTTAGAAGCATGAATTGAAACCATGTATAAGCATGAGTTTATTGAACTTATATATAACATTACACACACATTTACATAATTATAAAATAAGTATGCTCATGTTCATAATATGTATTTATTTATATTCATATATAAGGCCAATAGGAAGTAATCTCTGTATCTGAGTTATTATTTCATAAATAATTTATGCTTGTTCTGTGAAAATAAAAACACTGCTATGGATCTTCCAAGTATCCTGAAAGGATACAGTTTATAATTAAACAATAACAATTTGAGAAATAATTATTTTAAATAAGGCTATGATAAATCTGGTTTCATTGCACACTTTAACTTTGGAACATTTCATGAAGCATCCCTTGATCACGACTCTCGTATTCAGGAGTTTTTGAGATCAAAATGGGACAATAAGTATGAATCTATTTTTTAGACATGCAAATGATAACTTTAAATAGCAGTAGCGATATAATCAGAGTGCACAGTTGCTCTGGGACAAAACTTGGAAATGAGCATATTTTTAGATTCTTAAAGTTTTACACACTTTAGCATTCCACAGCACCATTACATACTCATTTTTCTACTAGAATACCTTGGTAAAAATTCACAGTAGAGATCAGGCTTGTCCTTCATACATTAACTAATCAAGTAGGAAAGTGCAAATGAGAACACAGTGCCAAACATAGGCACCACATGGAAACAAGCATGGAACTGCCAGGAAGCCATTTTTGTAGCTATGTAGCCCAATTATATTTTTCCCAATGTATTGCACACAAAACTTGGGGAAAAAAAAGAGGCAGAGAGAAAACAGGTTATATCAGCCCTATCTCACAATCCACGTGTTCATCCTATTAGAGGAGTGACTATGTAAAACAAATTTTATCTGTTGAATGTCCTATTTAGTTAATCGTAAAACTGTACAAGAACACACTTGTGACTTATTTAGCAGCTTGTTTGTTCGCTTTCCACTGGCTTCACAAATGTCCTTTGGAAATAGAATGTACATTTGGAACCTTGTACACCTTTTCTTTCTCCAGTACCCTCTTGTCACTTCCATCACTAAGGTGACAGAAGCAACTAGGGGCAATGCATTTGTAGCACACCTGGGTCAGAGGTATCCTCCAGGGGAAGGATCAGACCTGCTTGAAAGCATGTCGTTGGAATTGGGAGGCTTCTAGTAACTATAACATAAGCACTGATGTTTACTGTTCCCTGCCCTCCACTTTGATCACTCTGGGAAACGTTTTTTCTTAAAAAATCAGTTGTATTGAAACATAATTTACATAAAATAAATACTATTTTAAAGTGCACAGTTTGCTGAGTTTTGCCAGATGTAACCATCCAGGTGAATAAAATTGATTAAACTGACCTTTCAAATAATAAATTAACTTTGCAATCTTGCTAGAAATTTAATTTTTTCACAGTTTATTATCCATTCTATGTACTGCTACATTCAATTGGTTATCATGTTTTAAGGACTTTTGAGTCTATGTTTATGAGGGATAAACATCAAAGTTGTATAATGCCTTTGTCTCGATTTGGAATCGGCAATACTGGGTTCACAAAATAAGATAGGAAATGTCCCTTTAAATTTTTTTTTTTTTTTTTTTTTTGAGACGGAGATTCACTCTTGTTGCCCAGGCTGGAGTGCAATGGCACAATTTCGGCTCTCCACAATCTCTGACTCCCAGATTCAAGCTATTCTCCTGCCTCTGTCTCCCGAGGAGCTGGGATTACAGGTAAGCGCCACCAAGCCCTGCTAATTATGTACTTTTAGTAGAGACGGGGGTTTCTCCATGCTGGTCAGGTTGGTCTCAAACTCCTGACCCCAGGTGATCTGCCCGTCTTGGCCTCCCAAAGTGCTGGGATTACAGGTGTGAGCCACTGTGCCCGGCCCTTAAATTCTATTTCTTAAAAAGAGTCCGTTCAAGATTGATATTATAGATACTCCTCAACTTACAATTGTCTTATGTCTTAATGAACTCATCCTAAATTGAAAATATTGTAAGTCTAAAACGCATTTAATATATTTAACCTACTGAATATCATGACTTAGCCTCGCCTACCTTAAACTTGCTCAGAACACTTACATTATCCTACAATTGGGCAAAATCATCTACCACAAAGCCCATTTTAAAATATTGAGTATCTCATGAAATTTATTGAAAACTATACTGATAGTGAAAAACTGGTCATATTGATGCTCATCATTAATGTACACAGATAAAAGCACCATTATCAAGTCAGAAGAGCACAAGTCAAACCACCGTAAGTTGAGGACTCTCTGTACTTTCTTAAATGTTTGATAGAATTCACCTAAGAAAGCATGTAGCCTGTAATTATAGAAATCTTTTTAAATTAAAAAAATTCTTCAATACATAGAGAAGCTATTACTTTTTCTATTTCATTTTGCATCAGTTTTAAGAATTAGTTTTACAAATAATTTCCCATGTTATTTTAATTGTCAAATGTATTGGCCTAAAGTTTTCATAATTATATTGATGCCTGTAGGTTCTCTAGTTACATCTTCTATTTAATTCCCATTATCTACATTATGTAGCTTCTCTAATTTTTTTCAAGATAAATCTTGCTAGCCATTGTTTATTAAAAAAATTTTTTTCAAAGAACCAATTTGTGGGTATATTAATTAGCTCCACCTTTTGTTATTTGCTATGTTGTTGGTTTACATTTTTATCTTTATCATCTTCCTTCTTCTTAATTTGGATATACTTTGCTCATTTTTTAGCCT
Source organism: Pan troglodytes (assembly GCF_028858775.2). NCBI lineage: Eukaryota > Metazoa > Chordata > Mammalia > Primates > Hominidae > Pan > Pan troglodytes. Next base: position 9,824,693 of record NC_072412.2, read on the forward strand.
CTTAAAAAAGAACCTAAAGGTCATTGATTGAAGCCTTTTATTTTCAATATATTACATCTATAAATGTACCTTTAAGAAATGATTTATCTGCATCCCACATTTTATTAAGTTTTTAAAAATTTTTCTTTCAGTTTAAACTATTTTTTCTGTGTGTGAAACTTTTCTTGGCCAATGGGTTTTTCTGAAGTATTTTGTTTAATGTTCAAATGTTGGGGTGTTATTGTATATATCCTACTGTTGTCCATCTCTGGTTCATGATACAATGCATGCTCTCCATTGCACTTAGATAACATGTCTCCATGTCTCTGGAGAATTCCTCAGTCTTTCTAAAATGCTTTTGATGAATACTGGCAGTTATTTTGTAGAATGTCCCTCCTCAATTTCAGTTAGTCTGATGCTTTCTCACGATTAGGACTAAAGTTACACATTTTGTCTAAGAATACCATAGAATTGACGTTTTGTCCTACTCAGTGCATCATATAAGAAGTTACATGAAGTTCATTTATCTTATTATTAGTAATGTTAACTTTGATCACTTGGCTAAGTTGACATCTCCACTTTGAAGTTACTATTCTATAATTATCTTGTGGGAAGATACTTTCATATTATGCAAATATGTTCTTTCCCAACATATATTCACCTCTAATCTTAGCATCCCTCCAAGGTTCTTTCTTGCAACAATTATTACTATGATATTTGCAAAGTGATGATTCTTATATTTTATGTCTCCTACACTTAATGAAATCTTACTGTAATAAAATATTACCCATTCTCAATCTTTGGTTTATTATTTATGTCAATATGGATTTTTTTTTTGAGATGGAGTCTTGTTTTGTCATCCAGGCTGGTGTGCAATGGTGCAATTTCCACTCACTGCACTTCCACCTTCCGGGATTCAAGCCATTCTCCTGCCTCAGCCTCCGGAGTAGCTGGGACTACAGGCATGTGCCACCATGCCCGGCTAATTTTTGTATTTTTAGTAGAGGCAGGGATTCACCACATTGGTCAGGCTGGTCTCAAACTCCTGACCTCAAGTGATCTGCCCACCTCTGCCTCCCAAAGTGCTGGGAATACAGGCATGAGCAACCGCACCCGGCCTGGATTAATTGAAAGTTTTCTTCTGTAGATTGTAATATATTACTATTGTTATTTATTTTATTGCCCAAATTTTCTCAAATTTGGCTACGGAAGTTTATTCAAAGTGGATCTGTTTCCCTTTCACATTTTCCCCATTTTGTGAGCATTTCCTTACTTTCTAACATGACAAAATATTTCAAACTAATCTTGTATTTTCCCTGCCCAATCCTGATATCAAATATGTCCCCAAGGAGCCTTGGTTCCTTTAATTGGAGAATGGTGTTCTCATTGTTACTGGGATGATGTTGTTTCTAGGCCCTTTTGTTAGATGAGCTAGAAAATATATGTATGTATACTCACACATTTATACACATCTGTACTTATTTATACAATTATCCATCTGTATGTATACTAAAAACAATGATTTCATGAAACTTTTGATCCCAATCCAACACTAGATAAAGACTATATAGGCCCATTTATTTGCAAATCAGCACATAAACATAGAAGAATTATTAACAATATAAGCTGTAGCTTATGCTAAATGTTGGTTGAAACAGACAATAAGTTATGGAGAACTTCAGAGGACACTAAGGTTGGATGGGATTTTGGAAGTTGTACAGGTCAATGCCACTCCATCTATTGGCTGAGTTTCACTAGGTTAATACATGAACAACAACAAAAATAACCTAGATCAGAAGTTAAAGATCATTTTATTGACTATCTGCCGTGTCTGTGCCATTGCAGTGTACTAGGTGCACTTACAAGTCCTCTACTTACAAACTGCTTTTCACAAAATATGAAACTCCAGGCAAAGGTTCAGACATACAACGTTTGTTTTTAAAATCTTTCTACAGCCTTGTATCCTTTTTCCTTTCCTTCCTTTTACCCTTTTTAAAATGTGTTATGAGTTTTATCTTAGACTAACATCATCTGTAATGTTGCTATACACCAGTATTCAGTTGCTGTGTTTGATGAATCATAAAATGGTGTAAAACTTCAATTAGTGTACTTTTAAAATAAAGTATCTATGAATGCATCCAGCAAAATGTTTATGATTTGAGTATTCACAAAATATTACTTTTCTCTGGATCTAACAATAATGTGAAAACCCAAAATGAATATAAAATATTCGCTAATAATAGATTTCAAAGTATTCTACAAGTATGAAAAATATATGATATTGTTACTTTCATATATGTAAAACATTAATAATTTTTGTCAACGTAAACATCATCTTTACACCTAAACTTGTATTAATTCAATTAAGAGTTAATATAGTATCCTGAAGTCATCAAATATTCAAAAATAGGATGTATTCTGACTTGGAATATACATAAAATTAACTATTTTCAGCTGAGCACAGTGGCTCATGCCTGTAATTCCAGCACTTTGGGAGGCTGAGGTAGGCAGATTGCTTGAGATCAGGAGTTTCAGACCAGCCTGGCCAACATGGTGAAACCCTGTCTCTACCAAAAATACAAGTTAGCCAGGCATGGTGGAACCTGCCTGTAATCCCAACTACTCTGAAGGCTGAGGCAGGAGAATCACTTGAACCCAGGAGGCAGAGGTTGCAGTGAGCCAAGATTGCGCCACTGCACTCCAGCCTGGGTGACAGAGTGAGGCTCCATATCAAAATAATAATAATAATAGTAATAATAATAATAACTATTTTCTGTGAGTCCAAAGATAAAATAGCATTACAGAATACCTAATAATCCTGAGTTTGGTTTTCTTGGTTTTATTTTTTCATTTAGTTTTGTTCACTTTGACCAGTGGGCTGGTGGTTCTTAGGTGCACCAAGGTTTTCATTTTTCAGTTCAAGATTTTAAAACCTTAATGTGGTAATTTCTCTAATTTTTTTGACGTTTATGTCCCAGGTTGCAAGTTAAAATAAAATTCCCATTTTACTAAAGTCCTTGGTTTATTAATGATTTTATAATGACTTAATATATAATTTAATGAGTAATGAGGGGTACTACATTTCAGAAATCAACACTGAAGAACTTATTCATGGAACCAAACACCACCTGTTTCTCAAACACCTATTAAAATAAAAATACATATGAATAATTTTTAAAAATAAACACTAAAAATAAAGTGAAAATGAAAAAATATATATCCAGGTTTAAAAAAAAACTACTTCAGTTAAACAATAAATCCTTTTTGGGGGGACTCAACTCTACTACAAAATTATTCGTTGTTCATTATAATCAATAATACAGGTAAAAGAATAAGTTTTTAAAAATGGAAAAATTGTAAAAAATAAAACGATATTAACAAATATTGGTATACTGGTGAAGGCCGGGCACAGTGGCTGCTTTCCAAAGTGGTTACACCAGTCGGGCATGGTGGCACACACCTGTAATCTCAGCACTTCCGGAAGCTGAAGCAGGCAGATCGCTTGAGCTCAGGAGTTTGACACAAACCTGGGCTACATGACAACACCCCATTTCTACCAAAAACTGTAAAAATCAGCTGCACATGATAGCATGCACCTGTAAGTCCCAGCTACTTAGGAGGCTGAGGTGAGAGGATCACTTGTGCCTGGAAGGTCACAGCTGCACTGTCCATGTTCATGTCACTGCACTCCAGCCTGGGCAACAGAGCAAGATTTTGTCTCAAAAAAAAAAAAAGTTGGTGACAATTGGAATAATTGGAACTCACATACATGACTGGTGGGAACGTAAAATGGTGTAATCAATTTGGGTGTTTTCTTGGCATTTGATTTTTTTAAAAAATCAAGACATTGTTTCCCTATGTTGCCCAGGGTTGTCCTGAACTCCCGAGCTAAGAAAATCCTCCAAACTCAGCGTCTCAAATATCTGAGATTAAAGGTGTGATCCACTGTGCCTGACCAGTGTAACCACTTTGAAAAGCAACGTGGCAGTTTCTCAAAGACTAAATGTATAGTAATCACATAATGCAGCAATTTCACTCCTGAGTGTAAATCCAAGAGAAATAAAAATATATGTTCACACTAAAACTTACGTACGAGTGTTCATAGCAGCCTGACTCATGATGGTGAATACGCAAAAACAACACAAATGTCCATCAACTAATGAATGGATAAACATAAACTATTACTCAGCTACAAAAGGAAAGAAATCCTGATACACACTATAACATGAAAGAAATTTGAAAACATTCTGCTAAGAGAAAAAAAAGCAAATTACAAAAGATCACACATTGTACAATTCTATTTCTATAAAAGGTCCAGATTAGGCAAAACTACAATGACAGAAAATAAATCAGTGGTTGCCTATGAACATGGGGTACATAGGAGGTAGCGGCTAAGAGGTGAGGGTTTCTCACTCATAAGTGGGTAACTCACAAGTGGGTAATCACTTCTAAGAAAGACTGTGGTGATGGATGCACAGCTTCTTGAATATTCTAAAAACCACTCAATTGTATACTTTCTTTTTATCTTTAGTTATTTAAAGACAGGGTCTCCTTTTGTCACCCATGCTGTAGTGCAGTGGTGCCATCTGGTCTCACTGCAACCTATGGCTTCTGGGCTCAAATGATCTTCCAGTCTCATGTCCCCCAAGTAGTTGGGACTACAGGCATGAGCCACCACACCCAGCTAATTTTTGTATTTTTGCTAGAGATGCTGTTTTGCCATGTTGCCCAGGCTAGTCGCAAACTCCTGAACACAAGCGATCCACCTGCCTCAGGTGCCCAAAGTCTTAGCGTTATAGGAATTAGCCACTGCACCTGGCCTGAATTGCGTACTTTGATAAATGAATTGCATGATACGTTAATCATATTTCAGTAACGTTATTATTTTAAAAATGGCTGGGCATGGCGTGGTGACTCACGCCTCTGATCTCAGCACACTGGGAGGCCAAGGTGGGTGGATTGCCTGATTTCAGGAGTTCGAGACCAGTCTGGCCAACATACTGAAACCCTGTCTCTACTAAAAATACAAAAATATTAGCTGAGAGTGGTGACATGTGCCTGTAATTCCAGCTAGTCGGGAGGCTGAGGCAGGGGAGTTGCTTGAACCAGGGAGGTGGAGGTTGCAGTCAGCTGAGATCACACCACTGCATTCCAGCCTGCATGACAGAGTGAGAGTCCGTCTCCAAAAGAAAGAAAGAAAAAGAAAATGGGCATTGAACACAGGTGGCTCCCACCTACATATAATCCAAGCACTTTGGGAAGCTGAGGCAGAATGATCACTTGAGGCCGGGAGTCTGACAACATCCTGAGCAACACAGCAAGATCCCATCTGTACAGTAAAAAATAAAGAAGTTAGCTGGGCATAGGGGCAAATGTATGTAGTCCCAGCTACTTGGGAGGCTGAGGTGGGAGGACTGTTTGAGCCCGGGGTTTCAGGCTGCAGTGAACCATGATCATGCCACCGCACTGCAGCCTGGGTGACAGAACAAAACCCTGTCTCTAGAAAGAAAAAAAAGAAATCCAAGTTTTTATCACCTTCTGAGAGTAATCAACATTCAGGAGGAACAGAGAAGAACAAAAGACCACTGAATGGTTGAGGGTGGGTTGCTGGTTAGGTTCAGTGGCCAGCTGAGTAGTATCTGAAAAATTCATTAGTAAAATTATGGCACTAGGGGTGAGTCATGCAGTCGAAGGATGAATACTAAATCCAGTACAAACATCCATGGTCTTTCTTTACATGAATTCCAGTGAAAAATTTCTAAGTGCCTAAAATAGCAAGTGGTCTGAAATGATGGCAGCAGTTTATTAAAGACTGAAAAAAGAGGCCAGGCACGGTGGCTCACACCTGTAATCCCAGCACTTTAGGAGTCCAAGGCCAGTGGATCACAAGGTCAGGAGTTCAAGACCAGCCTGTCCAACATGCTGAAACCCCGTATCTACAGAAAATACAAAGCTTAGCCGGGCATGGTGACATGTGCCTGTAGTCCCAGCTACTTCAGAGGCTGAGGCAAAAGAAATGCTTGAACCTGGGAGGCAGAAGTTGCTGTGAATTGAGATTGTGCCACTGCACTCGAGCCTGGTGACAGAGGAAGATGCTGTCTCAAAAAAAAAAAAAAAAGAAAGAAAGAAATGGCATCTTCAAGAACCACAAGACAGTTCCACGCTGAAGAAGCTCTGATTCTGCATTTGCTGAACTACTGATTTGAGTTAGCCAATATAACACTATCTTAGATAAAGTGTACAAACAACTCAATTTCATCTCCTCATTAATAACTGATTAGTCTAATATCAATTCTGATTTTTAAAAAGCTAATTAGATAAAGAATTAATTATAGAACCAATAAGAGGTTTGAATAGTTACAAGCTATTCAAAGGAGAATTCAAAAAACCACTCAGGTATGAGGCCATAAAGTATGATGAAATAAATTTCATTAATATATTTTAAAATGAACTGATTAGACAGGCAACAACACCTGGGCACGGGTCTCCTCACCTCCAGCAACACAAACCCAATCGCGCAGCTATGGGGTTGCAAAGGCTGCATAGTGACAAACAGACTGCTCTGAGCTGAGATTTCTTTACTTGTATCTGTATTCTGAGACCGGGTCTCACTCTGTCACTCTGGCTGCAATGCAGGGGTGCACTCATAGCTAACTGCAGCCGTGATCTCCTGGGCTCCGGGGATCCTCCTGCCTCACCCTCACCATAGCTACGGCTACAGATGAGCACCAAAACACCCAGTTAATTTTTTTTTTTTTTTTTTTTGTAGAAAGAGGAGCCTTGCTATGTTGCCCAAGCTGGCCTCAAACTCCCGCCCTCAAGAGATCTGCCCACCTCAACAACCTAAGTAACAGGTTCTACAGGAAAATACCACTATGCCGGGATAATTATATTTTATTAATTTTTATTTGCATAGACAGGAGGTCTAGCTGTGTTGCCCAGGGTGGTCTCAAACTCCTGGACTCAAACCATTCTCCCATCTCTGCCTCCCAAAGTGCTGAAGCTCTGGGCATAAGCCACTGCACCTGGCCGGACTTAAGATTTCTGTAATCTAGCATCCCATACTTCATATAATTGGGAAAAGCAGTAGTGGTATTTTTTAAAATTACTTAGTATTTCAACAAGAATCAACCATCTCTCACCATTGCCAGGGCCCTGGTCAGAACCACTATCATCTCCCACCTGGAGGTTGCCACAGCATGGCCTCCCTGCTTCTACCCAAATCTTCCCACAATCTTTCTCAACTCAGCTGCCATGGGATGCTTTTAAATCAGTAGACAGTTCGTGTCACCTCTCTGCTCAGAACCCTTCCGCATCTCTCATATCAGACAGAATAAAAACCAAAGCCCCAGCAATAGCCTCCCAGGGCTTACACAATCTGTACTGATCTGAGTCCAACAACTCCCTGGCCTCCTTCCCTACTTCTCTCCCTCTCTCTACTCCACAGACCTCTTTCCTGAGCTTCAGACACACCACGGAGTTCCCTCTTAGCATCTTTATTCTGTTGTTTCTGCCTACAATGCTCTTCCCTCAGTACCTTGGCCAGCTCCTTCCCCTCCTTCAAGTCTTTGCTCAATTTTCACTTAGGAGGCCAACCCTGACCACTCTATTTAATATTGCTATCTGTCCCTATTCCTGCCATGCTCACTCATTTCTTTTTTCTTTTTTTTTTCTAAGATATAATCTCGCTGTGTCACTCAGACTGGGGTGCCATGGCACGATCACAATGCACTGAGACCTGGAGCTCCTAGGTCAAGAAATTGTCCTGCCTCAGGGCCTCTAGTAGCTAAGACTACAAGTGCATGCCACCACACCCGCTAATTTTTTTTTTTTCCATGTAGACAGGGTATCATTTTGTTGCCCAGACTTATCGTGAACTCCTGGGCCAAAGCAACCATCCTGCCTCAGCCTCCTAAATAGCTGGAATTATAGGTGTGGGCCACCAATTCTGGCTTCATGTTCATTTCTTCTTGCTGCTGTTACAAACTACCCTACATTGAGTGGCTTAATACACCACAAATCTATAAAGCCACTCCTATTCTTTGGCTCATGGCCCCTAACTGCATCTTCAAAGCCAGAAGCAAAGCATATTCGAATCTCCCTCTGTGACCTGTGCTTCCATCATCAAATCTCCTTCAATTCGGACTCTCTTACTTCCCTCTTTCACTTATAAAGACCTCTTGTGATTGCTGGACACAGAGGCCGTGGCTCACAACCATAATCCCAACAGTTTAGGAGTTCAAAGCAGGAGAAACGCTTGAGGCCAAAACTTCAGGACCAGCCTGGGAAACACAGCGAGACCCCCTCAATTAAACAACAAAAAGAAATAAGAAAAAATTAGCTGGGCATGGTAGTATGCATCTGTAGTTTCAGCTACTTCAGAGGTTGTGGTGAAAGGATCGCTTTAGCCCCAGAGTTCAAGACCAGCCTCGGCAACATAACAAGATCCTATCTCTACAAAAAAAAATACAAAAATTAGCTGGGCATGGATGGTGTGCACCTGTAGTCCCAGATGCTTGGAAGGCTGAGGTGGGAGAATTGCTTGAGCACAGGTCGTTGAGGCTGCAGTTAGCTACAACACCATCACTGCACTCCAGATTGGGTGAAACAGAGACTCTGTGTTCAAAAGAAAACAAAAGAAATACACATTTGGTTTCTGCCCCTCATCCTGGCACAGAGCTTCTCAAGCTCTTATAAAGGCCTTGGTGATGAAGGTGATGGGGCATCTTCTGTTTCAATATTTGGTCTTAGTCCCAGGTTTCTAACACAAGAGCCTCTAAGACCTTTGGGATCACCATAGTAAGAATGCATTTGGTGATGTTACTGAGATGACTGGGTGACTGAAAGCTCCTAGACAGCTTCAGAAAAAGGGGTGGTTGTAGTCAGAAGAACAAACCATGTGACTAGAGGCTTGGAACTGTCAGCCTCACCCCCTGGGCTCCAGGAAGAAATAGTGGCCGAAGACTGACTTAATCACCAATGGTCAATGACTTCATCAATCATGCCTGCATAATGAAGCGTTCATAAGCGCCCTCAACAACTGGAGTTGGAGAATGTCTGGGTTGCTGAACACAAGGGAGATACCAGGAAGGTAACATGCACAATAGAGGACATGGAAGTTCTGTACCCCTCTCGACATACCTTGCCCTGTGTGGTTTTATTTTTTTTTTTGAGACAGAGTCTGGCTCTGTCTCCCAGCCTAGAGTGCCATGGCACAATCGTGGCTCACTGCGAACTATGCCTCCGTATCTCAAGCCCCATCCTCTCATCCTCTCACCTCAGCCTCCTGAGTAGCTAGAATTATAGGCACTGAGTAGCTATAACTATAGATAACTGTGCCTGGCTAATTTTTAGAAAAATCTTTTTGTAGAGATGCATTTTCACCTTGTTACCCAGGCTGGTCTTAATCTCCTGAGCACTTAAGCGATGCTCCCGCCTCAGTCTCCCAAGGTGCTGAAATTACAGGCATGAGCCACTGTGCCCAGCATGTACATCTCTTTCACTGGCTGTTTCTGAGATTTAGCCTTTGAAATGAACCAGTAAAAGAAAGTAAATTGGTGAGATGCAATGGTTCATGCCCATAATCCCAGCATTTTGTGAAGTTGAGGTGGGAGGATCACGTGAGCCCAGAAATTTGAGACCAGCCTGGGCAACATAACAAGACCCCATCTCTACAAAAAGTAAAAGAACATAGCCAGATATGCTGGTACAGGCCTATAATCTCAGCTATTTGGGAGGCTGAGGTGGGAGGATCACTTGAGCCCAGGAGTCCCATGCTACAGTGAGCTTTGATCACACTACTGCATTCCAGCCTGGCAACAGACTGAGACCCTGTATCTCAGAAAAAAAAGAAAACAATCTGTTTTTCTGAGTTCTGCAATCTGTCCGAGCAAATGATTCCACCCACCAATGGGGGTCATGAAACCCTGTTTTCTAACTGGTTGGTCAAAACTACATGTAACAACCCAAGACTTGCAATTGGCATGTGGAGTGAGGGTAGACTCCTGGGACTGAGCTCCCATCCTGCGGGGTCTGCACTAACTCCAGGGAGTGTCAGGATGGAATTTTGGGATACCCAGTTGGGATCCAGATTGTCTGAAAATCAGTGTAGAAACTCCACATGCACATTTGGTCAGAGGTGTTTGACCGTAACTACTATTCACGAAAAAGGTCTACTCATTAGAACTAAAAATCACAAAATTGTAAGTTCTACAAAAACAAATCAACCTTATCTACCGCCCAGTCCTACCGAACTGCAGAATGTGAGAACAGAAGGTCTGACCATGGAGTCGAGAGCTGACAGGAATGTCACCACCATCCTGCTCTCCAAGGACTCCTCATCTTCAACAGACTCCTCATTTTCAATGGGCAGGGTGGAAACTGCAACTTGTGCCATGATCCTTGCGCAAGAAAAGTAGTAAGAAAATGAGTGGTAGAAATCCAGTGTCCTAAACTCACATCCAGAGCTGTGAGAGATTTTTACCGGCTGGATAGTTCACAGTTTTCTTAAATCAGGGGAAAAATAAGACTCAGAAACTAGGAATTCGTTTTGCCCAAAACTCTCATCAGATACAGAATCCATCCGCTAACTATCTAGTATTATTTCCATAAGTTAGATCAATTATCACTCCCAAAACAAATGCACATGGCACCCAGAATCTGTGCATTTCTCCCAAGTAAAAGAGGAGGTGGACGGGCGCAGTGTCTCATGCCTTTAACCCCAGCACTTTGGGAGGCCAAGGTGGGTGGATCACCTGAAGTCAGGAGTTCAAGACCAGCCTGGCCAACATGGTGATACCCTGTCTCTATTAAAAATAAAAAAAGTTAGCCAGGTGTGGTGGCATGTGCCTGTAGTCCCAGCTTCTTGGGAGGCTGAGGCAGGAGAATCACTTGAACCCAGGAGGCTGAGGTTGCAGTGAGCAGAGATCGCACCACTGCACCTCAGCCTGGACGACAGAGTGAGACTCTGTCTCACAAAAAAGGAGGGGAGGAAAGGAGGCAAGGCACTTTACAACCCAGTGATGGGCTACCACAACTCAACACAGCAAAGAGTTGCCAAGCTCCTTTTCTCCCCTGCACAACCCGACACAGAAGAGTTGGTGCAGTGGAATGAGGCTGGATGGAGAGAAGTTCCTCTTCTTTCTTTCCTTTTTTTTTTTTTTTTTTTGAGATGGACTCTCGCTCTGTCACACAGGCTGGGGTGCAGTGGTGCAATCTCGGTCATTGTAACCTCTGCCTTATGGGTTTAATCAATTCTCTGCCTCAGCCTTCCGAATACCTGGGATTAGAGGCACCCCCCACCACACCGAGCTAATTTTGTTTTTTTTTTTTTTTTTTTAGTGGAGACTGGGTTTCACTATGTTGGCCAGGCTGGTCTTGAACTCCTGATCTTAGGTGATCTACCCACCTCGGCCTCCAAAAGTGCTAGGATTACAGGCATGAGCCGCTGTGCCCAGCCAAGAATTTCCTCTTCTTACTTAGAAAACAGATCACAGGGCATCAAGTAACACGTAAAATCCTTTATAATAAGCAGTATTATTTTTGGAAAACCTTTCCTAATATTTTGGTATCAGCAAAAAGCCTCAGATTAATTTCAAACACTATAAAAATACAATACATAAACAGAAAATATTAACTGTCAGCAGTGCTATAGAGAAATTGGAAGCTGTATGCATTGCTTTTTGGAACGTAAAATGGTACAGCCCACTGTGGAAAATGGTTTAGCAGCTCCTTAAAAATATGAAGCATAGAATTATATGATCCATCAACACCCTTTAAGCGTATATAACCAAAAGAACTGAGAGCAGGGACTCAAACAGGTATTTGTACACCCGATTAACAGCAGCATTATTCACAGTGGCCAAAAGGTAGCCCAAACCTAATGCCCATCAGTAGGTGAATAGATAAAGAAAATGTAATATATACATACACAGAGTATTATTCAGCCATAAAAAGAAAAATATCTGGCCAGATTCAGGGGCTTACACCTGTAATCCCAGTATTTTGGGAGGCCAAGGTGGGCAGGTCTCTTGAGCCCCATATTTTGAGACCAGACTGGACAACATGGCACATTTGGTTAGAAGTGTTTGACCATAACTACTATTCCAGAAAAAGATCTACTCATTAGAACTACAAATCATAAAATTATAAGTTCTACAAAAACAAATCAACCTTATCTACCACCCAGTTCTACCCAATTATATCATGTTAGAACAGAAGGTCTCACCATGGACTCGAGAGCTGATATGAGAAATGTCACCACCATCCTGCTCTCCACGGAATCATCTTCAACAGACTCCTCATCTTCAATGGACTCCTCATCTTCCATGGACTCCTCATCTTCCATGGGCAGGGTGGAAACTGCAATTTGTGCCATGATCCCTGTGCAAAAAAGTAGTAAGAAATTGAATGGTAGAAATGCAGTATCCTAAACTCACATCCAGAGCTGTGAGAGTTTCTCACCGGCTGCCAAATTGTTTTTTGGGTCAGAGAAAAAAATAAAACTTGGTAACCTGGTACTCGACTTGCCCCAAACTCTCATCAGATAGAGAATCTATCCTCTAACTTTCTATCTAGTATTATTTCCATGAAGTTACATCAATATCACTCCCAAAATAAATCCAGGTGGAAGACTAAATCCAAAGCTAGCAGAAGGAAAGAAATAATAAAGAGCATAATTAGAGCATAAATCAATAAAATAGAAGGTTGGAGAGCAGTAGAATGAAAAAATGTAGATTCTTTGAAAGATCAAGGCTTTCACTATATTGACTGAGCAAAAGATGGAAGACTAATTATTAAAATAATAAATGAAAGCAGAGCCATTACTACCAACTTTACAGAAATACAAAAGGATTACAGGAGTATACTGTGAACAACTGTCTAGCAACAAATTAGGTGCCCTGGATGAAATGGATGAATCGCTAGAAAGACACAAACTACCAAAGTGGCTCAAGAAGAAACAGAAAATCTGAATAGACCTATAACCTAGGAGATTGAATTACTAATCGAAAGCGATTAACAAAGAAAGATTTATGACCAAATAGCTGCATTAACTGGTGAGTCAACCGAACATTTAAAGAAAAATTAATACCATTTCTTCTCAAACTCTTCTGACAAAATATATGAAGAAGGAATACTTGCTAATTCATTTTTTGATAACAGCATTATCCTTATACCAAAGACGAAGAGAGCACAAAAGAGAGAAATACAGCACTATATCCCTTATGAATATATAAGCAAAAATCTCAGCAAAATACTAGCAATACTAGCAAAATACTAGCAGCAATACTGTATAATCAAACGATTGTAAACTATCACCCTTTGAGATTTATCCCCAAAATGCAAGGGTGGTTCAACATATAAAAAAATCAGTCAGTGTAATATGCTGTAACAGTAAAATGAATAAGCACGTGATTATTTCAATTGATGCAGAGAAAACATTGATGAAATACAACACCCTTCTATAATAAAAATACTCAATAAACTAGGCATAGAAGAGATCTTCTGCAACATGACAATGGGATGTACAAAAACCCAACAGTTAATATCATGATCAATGATGAAACACTGAAAGCTGTTTTCCTAACATCTAGAAGAAAAGGATGGTGCATTTGCCACTTGTATTCAACGTAGCACTGGCAGTTCTAGCCAGAGCAATTAGGCAAGACAAAGAAATAAAAGGCATCTAAATTAGAAATAAAAAATAGGTGTAAAATTGTATCTACACATGATCTTATGGGTATAAAGCTCCAAACAAAACACAAAACCGATTATAACTAATAAAAGAGGCAGGATGCAAACAAACATAGGCAAATGAGCTATATTTCTATATAGTTGTAAAGAACTATGAAAACATTTTTAAAATTCCATTTATAATGACATCAAAGAATACGTTATTCAGGCATAAATCTAACCATGGTGGTATACACAAAACATTGCTGCAAAAAAACTAAAGAGAGTGGAAATAAGTGGAAAGACATTCTGTGTTCACGGGTTGTAAGACAATATTGTTAAGATGACAATACCATCTAAAGTAATCTACAGATTCAATGCAATACCATCAAAATCCCAAAGGCATTTTTGCAGAAACAAAGAAACTTATTCTAAAATCATACAAAAATTCAAAGGATCTGACAGACAAAACAGTCTTGAAAAAGAACACTGGAAAACTCACGTTTTTCAGTTTCACAGCCTACTACAAATCTACAGTAATCAAGAGAGTGTGGTACTGGAATAAGACCAATAGACTTTCAGACCAATACAATAGAACAGATTTGAGATCCTACAAGTTAGTCCGCACATATATGGTCAATGACTGTTCAACAAGGTGGCCAAGTCTAGTCAAGAGAGGAAAGAACAGTCTCTTCAACAGCTGGATGTCAGTGCACAAGAGAGAAGTTAGACCCCTACCTTGCAGTATATACAAAAATTAATTCTAAATTAATAAAAGACTTAAATGTAAGGACTAAAAATATGTAATTCTTAGAAGAAAACACACGGTAAACATTTATGACCTTTGAGTTTTAAGTGTATTTTGAAATATGACCGAAAAGCACAGATAACAAAAGAAAATACACGAAAATTAGATTTAATCAAAATAAAAAACCCTTTATGCATCAAAGGATACTATCAAGGGAGTGAAAAGACAACCCATAATATGTGAGAAAATATGTATCTGATAAAATCAAAATGTGTATCTGATAAAAGCTTAATATCCCTCAACTCAACAACAGAATTTCTAAGATCCCAATTAAAAAACAGGCAAAGGACTTGAACAGACATTTCTCCAAAGAAGATACACAAATGTCTAAGAAGGAAAAGAAAAGATGCTAAACACCATTATTCATTAATAAAATGCAAGGCAAAACCCAAATGAGATGCCACTTTGCATCCACTAGTAAGGCTTTCATAACAACGACACAGAAAATCATATTGCTAAGGAGGTGGAGAAACCGGAGCCCTCATGAACTGGCTGCTAGGAAGAGAAAATGATGCACTTGCTGTGGAAAACAGTTTGGTGGTTCCTTAAAGAATCACACAGAGAAACAGGCGCCGCTGGCTTGCGGGTTCTCCTGGGCTGTCGCGGGACGTCCCGGAATCGCAGGCGTGCATTCCTTCCCGCCTGAGGGCCCGCCTGGCCGTGACTCCCGCCCCTCTCCTCCTCCGAAGAGAGATGGGGGCCGCCCCAGGGGCCGTCTGCAGCCACCGGGGATGGGGCTGAGGGTCCGTTCCTGCCCCGGTGCAGCCGCCCCTGGGCAGACCGCCTGGCTTGGTCGCAGCCACGGCGACATCTAGCCCCGGTTCTGCGCGGCTGGGCGCGCCAGCCAGCTTGGGAGTCGCCCGGCGCCTGTAGCTGGGCGCCCAGGTGGTGGAGCATGCCCCGGGCGGCCTCTGGATCGCGGGTGCCCCTGGCCTGAGAGCCTGCCAGACCCTGCCCCGGCCCGGCTCCTCCTCTGTCAGAGCTCCAGATCTCTATCCAGGGGCCCTCTGCAGCCACCGGGGATGGGGCTGAGGGCCGGTTCCCGCCCCTGTGCAGCTGCTGCAGGACAGACCGCCTGGCTTGGCCACAGCCACAGGGACATTTGGCCCTGCTTCCGAGATGTGGGGAGTGTGGGCGGGCTCGGGAGTTGCCTGGAGGCTGCTGCCTGCACGCAGAAGGCGGCTGCAGCTGGGGTGCCCAGGCGGGCTGGAGGTGCATGGCCTGGTCGGCCTTGGGATCGCCAGCGCGCCCAGCCTGAGGGCCCCCAGGCCGTGCCTCCCGACCACTCCTCCACCTGAGGCAGATCGGAGCCATTTGTATGGGCACTCGGCAGTCACCTCGTGTGGGGTTGAGCGGTGGGTTCTCAGTTCTCGCTCCTGTGCACCTGCTGCCGCAGGGCAGAATGCCTGGCTTGGCTGCAGCCACTGGGACACGTGGCCCTGCTTCTGTGATGCTAGGAGCGCGAGCGGGCTCGGGGGTTGCCAGGCAGCTGCTGCCTGCACACAGAGGGCGATGGCAGCTTGGGCGCCCAGATGGCGGAGCATGGTTTGGGTGGCCTCTGGAATGCGTGCGCGCCAGGCCTGAGGGTCACCCTGGTGGGGCCACATACCCCGGTCTTCCTCTGCTGGAGCCTGGAGCAGCTGGAATGGCCACTATTCCGTCACAGGGGATAGAGTTAAGTTTTCTTATCCCACCCATGCACACAAAAAGGTGACTATTCTGTGAGGTAATAAACGTGTTAATTGACTTCATTCATGCCACTCTGCATCCACAAGTAAGGCTTTCATAACAATGACACAGAAAATAAATGTTGCTAAGGAGGTGGAGAAGTTGGAGCCCTCATGATCTGGCCGCTAGGAATAGAAAATGATGCCCTTGCTGCGGAAAACAATTTGGTTGTTCCTCACAGAATGAGCATTGGGTGAAAAATGAAATCAAGATGGAAATGTAAAAAATTTCTTCGAACTGGATGACACAACCTATCAAGACCTCTGGGATACAGCAAAGGCACTGCTAAGAGCAAAGTTTGTAGTCCTAAAAACCTACATCAAAAAGTCTGAAAGAGCACAAACAGACAATCTAAGTTCACATCTCAGGGAACTAGAGAAGCAGGAACAAGCCAAACCCAATCCCAGCAAACACAGGAAATAACAAAGATCAGAGCAGAACTAAATGAAATTGACACAACAACAACAACAACAAATACAAAACATAAATAAAACAAAAAGTTGGCTATTTGAAAAGATAAATAAAATTGATAGACCATTAGCAAGATTAACCAAGGAAAGAAGAGAGAAAATCCAAATAACCTCACTAAGAAATGAAACAGGGGATATTACAACTGACACCACTGAAATATTAAAGATTATTCAAGGGTACTATGAACTCCTTTTGGCACATAAACTACAAAACATAGAAGAGTTGGATAAATTCCTGGAAAAATACAACTCTCCTAGCTTAAATCAGGAAGAATTAGATACCCCAAGCAGACCAATAAAGCAAGCAGCAAGATTGAAATGGTAATTTTAAAATTACCAGCAAAAAAAAGCGGAGGGCCAGACAGATTCACAGCAGAATTCTACCAGACATTCAAAGAATGTCTTCTTTCATTCAAGGAAGAGATGATACCAATCTTTTCATACTATTCCACAAGACAGAGAAAGAAGAAACCCTCCCTTATTCATTCTATGAAGCCAGCATCACCCTAATACCAAAACCATGGAAGGACATAACCAAAAAAGAAAACTACAGACCAATATCCTTGATGAACGCAGATGCCAAAATCCTTAACAAAATACTATCTAACTGAATCCGACAACATATCAAAAAATAATCCACCATGATCAAGTGGGTTTTATACCAATGATATAGGAGTGGTTTCACAGATGCAAGTCAATAAGTGTGATACACCAAATAAACAGAATTTAAAAAAACTAATATGATTATATCAACAGGTGCAGAAAAAAACATTTGACAAAATCTAGCATTGCTTTATGATTAAAGCTCTCAGCAAAATAGGCATACAAGGGACATATCTTAATGTAATAAAAGCCATCTATGACAAACCCACAGCCAACATAATACTGAATGGGGAAACGGTGAAAGCATTCCCTTTGAGAACTGGAACAAGACGAGGAGCCTACTCTCACCACTCCTCTTCAACATAGTACTGGAAATCCTAGCCAGAGCAATCAGACAAAAGAAGGAAATAGAGGAAATCCAAATCGGTAAAGAGGAAGTCAAACTGTCCCTTGTTGCTGATGATATAATCTTTTGCCTAGAAAACCCTACGGACTCCTCTAGAAACCTCCTAGAACTGATAAAAGAATTCAGCAAAGTTTCCAGATACAAGATTAATGGACACAAATCAGTAGCTCTTCCATACATCAACAGCTACCAAGCAGAGAATCACATCAAGAACTCAACCCCTTTTACAATAGCTGCGACAAACAACAACAACAAAAAAACAAAACTTAGGAATATACCTAGCAAAGGAATCAAAGGACCGCTACAATGAAAATTACAAAACACTACTGAAAGAAATCATAGATGGAGCCAAGCACGGTGGCACATGCCTATAATCCGAGCTACTCGGGAAGCTGAGGCAGGAGAATCGCTTGAACCCGGGAGGCAGAAGTTGTAGTGAGCCGAGATCACACCATTGCACTCCCACCTCAGCGACAAGAGCAAAACTCCCTCTGGAAAAAAAAAAATAAGAAAGAAAAGAAGTCATAGATGACACAAACAAATGGAAATGCATCCCCATGCTCATGGATGGGTAGAACCAATATTGTGAAAATTACCATTCTGTTAAAGGCAATCTACAAATTCAATGCAATCCCCATCTGAATGCCACCATCATTCTTCACAGAATTACAAAAACAATTCTAAAATTAATATGGAACCAAAAGAGAGCCATGTAACCAAACCAAGCCTAAGCAAAAAGAACCTGGAGGTATCACACTACTTGATTTCAAACTGTACAATAAGGCCATAGTTACCAAAACACCAATGTACTGGTTTAAAAATAGGAACATAGACTAATGGAACAGAAGAGAGAACCCAGAAATTAACCCAATTACTTACAGCCAACTGATCTTCGACAAAGTAAACAAAAACATAAAGTGGGGAAAGGACCCCCTTTTCAACACATGATGTTGGGATAATTGGCGAGCCACATGTAGGGGAATAAAACTGGATTCTCATCTCTCATCTTATACAAAAATCTACTCAAGATGGATTAAGAACTTAAATCTAATTCCTGAACTATAAAAATTCTAGAAGATAACACTGGATAAACCCTTCTAGACATTGACGTACGCAAGGATTTCATGACCAAGAACCCAAATGCAAATGCAATAAAAACAAAGATAAATAGCTGGGACTTAATTAAACTAAACAGCTTTTGCATGGCAAAGGGAACAGTCAGCAGAGTAAATGGACAACTCAAAGAGTGGGACCCCTGAACCTGACCCTGACCCCTGACCCTGATCCCTAACCCCTGACCCTGACCCCTAACCCCTGACCCTAACCCTAACCCCTAACCCTAACCCTTAACCGTAACCCCTAAGCCTAACCCCTAACCACAACCCTCACCCTCACACTAATCCAACCCTAACCCCTTATCCCTAACCCCTAACCTCTCTTAACCTCTAACTCTAAACGTTGACTCTTAACTCTTAACTCTGACCCCAACCCCTATCTCCAACCCCTAACCCTAAACTTAACCCCTAACCCCTAACCCTAACACCAACCTTAACCTTAGGCTCGTTACTACGTTTGTACTATGTCAATGTTGATTATTATGATCTCTGTCTTAGGACTGCATGGCAGCAAGGGGATTGCGGATCTTATATTAATATTTTTGTATTGAGGCAGTGCATTAGCATTACAGGTGCTTGTTACATGAGCAATGGGAGTGTCATATTTTGGGTGTCATGTCTGCATTAGGAATGCTGCATTTGTCTTCCGAGGCTGCGGTGTGGATCTCGCACTGCGGCCGCCTCGGCTTGGCTGGGGAGAACCTCGGTTGGCAAGATTCAGAGGGGCTTTTGGTTTCCCTTTTCCACACTGAGCCCTTCTAACTGGTCTCTGACCCTGATTATTCAGGGCTGCAAAAGGGAAGGATTTTATTCACCGTCTATGCGTTCCCAAGTTGTCCCAAAGCGAGGCAGTGCCCCAAAGGTCTGTGCTGAGGAGAACGCTGCTCTGCCTTAGCGGTGTCCCCCGGGTCTGTGCTGAGCAGAACGCAGCTCCGCCCTCGCGGTGCCCCCGGCCCGCCTGGGTCTGTGCTGAGGAGAACACTGCTCCACCTTCGCTGTATCTCTGAAGTCTGTGCAGAGGAGAACTCAGCTCCGCCCTGGCGATACTCTCCTTGTCTGTGCTGGGAAGAACGCAGCTCCGCCCTCGCAAAGGCGCACAGCGCCGGAGCAGGAGCAGAGAGGCCCACAGCGCCGGCGCAGGCGCAGAGAGGCAGAAGGCCCATGAGGGGAAGGTGAGACACCTGGGGCAAAGAAGAAAAAAAAATGCGCCGCGAAGCGGTGTCTGGGTCATCCAGGGAGGAAAGTTTTTTCCCATCAGCCCTTGCGCTGGGCCCCAGGGACCCTGGCATCCCTGGTTCACGCCCAGGGTGTGCCTCAGGCGACTAGGGGTACCCCAACTTGGACAGAAGGCCCATGAGTGGAAGTTGAAGTTTGTGGGAGGAGAGGTGAGGCACCAGGGGCAGAAAAAAAAAAAAAAGAGGACCGCGTCTCAGAGAAGCGGGGCCTGGGTCCCCCACGGATGAAAGTGCCTTCCCATCAGGCCCTATGCTGGGCCTGGTGGACCCTGGCGACCCTGGTTCGAGCCCAGGGTGCGCCTCGGGACAGCTTGGGGTACCACAAAGCGAACAAAAGGTCCATGAGGGGAAGGTGAGGCACCTGAGGCAGAGAAAAAAATAAACGTTCAGCCGAGAAGCAATGCCTGGGTCCCCCACGGATGAAAGTGCCATCCCATCAGCCCCTTCGCTGGGCCCTGGGGACCCTGGCGTCCCTGGTTTGACCCTGGGGTATGCCTTGGGACAGTAGGGGTACCCCAAGGTGGGCAGAAAGCCCCTAAGGGGAAGGTGAGGCACCTGGGGCAGAGAAAAAAGAAAAACTTCGCCGCGGAGAAGCACGGCCTGGGTGCCCCACAGACGAAAGTGTCTTCCCATCAGTCCCTGCACTGGGACCCAGGGACCCCAGTGTCCCTCGTTCGTGCTCAGGCTGTGCCTCGACCGCTAAGTGCACCCCAAAGGGGGCTTTGGGGACACAAAGCCCGTGAGGGAAAGGTGAGTTTTGAGGGAGGAGAGGTGAGGCACCTGTCACAGAAAAAGAAAAAAAAGAAACCCGCGCCGCGGAGAGGTGGGACCTGGGTACCCCAAGGATGAAAGTGCCTTCCCATCAGCCCCTGCACTGGGCCCCGGGGAACCTAGAGTCCCTGGTTCGAGCTCAGGGAGAGCCTCGGGCCACTAGGGGTACCCCAACGCGGGGGAAAGCCCATGAGAGGAAGGTGAGCTGTGAGGGAGGAGAGGTGAGGCACTTGTGGCAGAAAAGAAAAAGAAACCGTGCCACGGAGAAGTGGGGCCTGGGTCTCCCATGGAAAAAAAGTGCCTTCCCATCAGTCCCTGAGCTGGGACCCGTGGAACCAGGCGACCCTGGTTCTAGGCCTGGGTGCACCTCGGGCCCGCTAGGTGTACCCCAAAGCGGGCAGAAGGCCCATGAGGGGAAGGTGAGGTTTGAGGGAAGAGAGGTGAGGCACCTGCGGCAGAAAAAAAAAAAAAACCGTGCGGAAGAGGAGCGGGGCCTGGGTCTCCCAAAGACGAAAGTGCCTTCTCATCAGCCCCTGCGCTGGGCCCCCTGGACTCTGGCGACCCTAGTTCAAGGACCAGAAGAGACTCCGGCATGCTAGGGTACCCTAAGGAAGCCAGAAAGCCCATGAGGGGAAGGCGAGATTTAAGGGAGGAGAGGTGAGTCACCTGTGGCAGAAAAAAAAAAAAAAAATATATATATATATATATATATATCAGCACCTCGGAGAAGCCGGGCCTGGGTCCCCACTGATGAAAGTGCCTTCCGATCAGCCCCTGCACTAGCCCCGAGAACCTGGCGACCCTGATTGGAGACCCGGGAGCGCCTCGGGCCTGCTCGTGGTACCCCAAAGCAGGCAGAAGGCCAGTGAGGGGAAGGTGAGGCACCTGGGGCAGAGAAAAAAAACCGCAGCTTTGAGAAGCGGGGCCTGGGTACCCACGGATGAAGGTACCTTCCCATCAGCCCCTGCGTTGGGCCCCAGCGACCCTGGCATCCATGGTTCGAGTCCAGGGAGCGCCTTGGGCCGCTAGGGATACCCCAAGTCGAGCAGAAAGCCCATGATGGGAAGTTGACGTTTGAGGGAGGAGAGGTGAGGAACCTGTGGCAGAAAAAAAAAAGAAAACAAGCCGCGCCTAGGAGAAGCTGGGCCTGGGTCCCCCAAGGATGAAAATGCCTTCCCATCAGTCCCTGCGCTGGGCCCTGTGGACGCTGGATACCCCGGTTCGAGCCCTGGGTGCGCCTCGGGCCCGCTAGGGGTACCACAAGGCGGGCAGAAATCCCATGAGGGGCAGTTGAGGTTTGAGGAAGGAGAGGTGAGGCACCTGTGGCAGAAAAAAAAAAACTGCACCACAGAGAAGCGGAGCCTGGGTCCCCAACGGACGAAAGTGTCTTCCCATCAGCCCTTGCGCTGGGCCCAGGGGACCCTGGCATTCCTGGTTCGAGATGAGGGTGCGCGTCAGGCCGCTAGGGGTACCCAAAGCGGGCAGAAGGCCCATGAGGGGAAGGTGACGCACGTGGGGCAGAGAAAAAAAAAACAACCGAGCAGCAGATAAGCGGGGCCTGGGTCCCCCACAGAAGAAACTGTCTTCCCATCAGCCCTTGCACTGCACCCCGGGGACCCTGGTATCGCTGGCTCGAGCCCAGCGTGCGCCTCGGCCTGCTAGGGGTACCCCAAGACAGACAGAAGGCCCATGAGGGAAAGGTGAGACACCTGGGGCAGAGAACAAAATAAAAAACTGCGCCGCGCAGAAGTGGGGCCTGGCTCCCCCATGGACGAACGTCCCTACCCATAAGCCCTGCACTGGGCCCCGGAGACACTAGCATCCCGGGCTCAAAACAAGGGTGCGCCTCTGGCCGGCTAGGGTTACCCCAAGGCGGGCAGAAAGCCCATGACGGGAAAGTGAGGCACCTGGGGAAAAGAAAAAAAAAAAACGCCACAGAGAAGCAGAGCCCGGGTCCCCAAGGAAGAACAGGACTTCCCGTCAGCCACTGCGCTTGGCCCTGTGGAAGCTGGCTTCCATGGTTCGAGCCCAGGGTGTGCCTCGAGGCGCTAGGGGTAGCCCAAAGCGTGCAGAAGGCACAAGAGGGGAAGGTGAGGAACTTGGGCAAGAGGAAAAAAAAAAAACCAAGCCGCGGAGAAGCGGGGACTGGGTCCTCCACAAGGACGAAAGTGTCTTCCCATCAGGCCTTCCGCTGGGCCTCAGGGACCCTGGAGTCCCCGGTTAGAGCCTACAGTGAACCTCGGGCCTCTAGGTGTACCCCAAGGGAGACAGAGGGCCCATGAGGGGAAGGTGAGATTTGAGGAAGGAGAGGTGAGGCATCTATGGCAGGAAAAAAAAAAAAACCGCGCCACGGAGAAGCAGGAAATGGGTCCCCAACAGACGAAACTGCCTTTCCATCAGGCCCTGACGGTTTGAGACAGAATGAGGAGTGACTAATGTCTACAGGGTTTTTCTCTGGTCGGGGGTGATAAGACGTTCTACAATGGATTGCGAATTATAATTGAATGTGCACAACCACAGGTATACTAAAAGCCACTCAATTCATGACTTTTAATGGGGGAATCTTATGTGGCGCACTCTCATGGAGACCACGGCAGACATAGTGAGAGAGAAAAAGGTGAGTAAATATCTGAATCGGAGGCAGAAACAGAGAGAATGAAAAGTCCTGTGAATGGAAGGGAGAGGGAAAAGGGAAAATGGTCCTATTTACAAATGACAGATGTGAAACTGGGGTTCACATCAACAGTGTCACTGCCAGGAAGGGGGGTCATTGTAGCCACGTCACCGGTAGGGTGGCCCGCAGGGACGCCGACCTGCTGGAGCGTCGTGCCAGCATGGGCTCTGGCAGCCACGTGGGCCAGCAGGAGGGTCCCGCTGCACAGCTGTGGGGTGAGGATAGACTGGGTGGTGATATCGGCCATTACAGGGGCCTCTTCTGCTGGCAAGAGTGTGACAGTAGCAAGTAGATGGACAGGCCTGCGTGTGAGGACGGAATGCTGGAGGGGCTCTTGTGCGGCTGGGTGTGGGGCCCAAACCGGAAATGTGGAGAAATGGCCAGGTAACTGCGTCATGTGGGCTAGTAGATGGGCAAGGGCTTCGAACAGAAGGACAATAACGGAGAGTAGCTGTCAGGCCCTGGGAGCGTCTGAGTGTAAGAGGAGATGGGTTTGGGGTCACTGAGGGATGCGTGGGAGCCATCCCTGTATAGGTACAGGTCATAGGGAGATAGTCTCGTGAGGCCTGTGAGTGTCTAGGGTTGTCCTGGGTGCCTGGGGCTGACTGTGGCAGAAATCTGGGGAAGGTTGGAGAGAAGCTGGGAGACCCAGGAGAGTCCCTGAAGGCAGGGGGTGAAGAGGTGAAAGAAATGGGGGAGGGTTGCAGTAAGGTCCGTGAGTTTGTAGGTGATTCCTGGGTGTGGGAAGCTCACTCCAGGTGAAATCTGGAGATGGTTGGAGAGTAGTTGAGAGAGACAGAAGAGTCCCTGAGGGCTGGGGATGAGAACATGAGGGAGACTGGGGAGTAAGTCAGTGAAATTCGTGAGTTCGGTGCTATATCGTGGGTGCCTGGAACTGACTCCAACTGGAATCTAGAGAAGTTTTCAGAGTAGCTGAAAGAGACACAAGAGTCCCTGTGGGCTGAGGGCAAAGACCTGAGAGAGACCAGGGAGGACCTCAGTGAAGTCTGTGAGTCTGTAGGTGATTCCGGAGTGTGGGAGGCTGACTCCCGCTGAAATCTGGGCGTGGTTGGAGAGTAGCTGGGACACACAGGTGAGTCCCTGAGGGCTGGGGCTGAAGACATGAGAGAGACCGGGGAGTACCTCAGTGAATCTGGTGAGTTTGGTGGTGACTCCGGGGTGCCTGAAACTGACTCCAGCTGAAGTGTGGGCGTGGTTGGAGAGTACCTGGGACAGACAGCAGAGTCCCTGAGGGCTGGTGAAGACATCAGAGAGACTGGAGAGTAAGTGAGTGAAATTGGTGAGTTTGGTGGTGATTCCTCGGTGCCTGGAACTGGCTCCCGCTGAAGTGTGGGCGTGGTTGGAGAGTAGCTGGGGCACACAGGAGAGTCCCTTGGGGTTGGAGATGAAGACGTGCTAGAGACTGAGGAGTAACTGAGAGAAATTGGTGAGTTCGGTGGTGATTCTGGGGTGCCTGGAACTGACTCCAGCTGAAATGTGGGCGTGGTTGGAGAGTAGCTGGGACAGACGGGAGAGTCCCTGAGGGATGGTGAAGACATGAGAAAGACTGGGGAGTAACGCAGTGAAACTGGTGAGTTTGGTGGTGATTTCTGGGTGCCTGCAACGGACTCCCGCTGAAGTGTGGGCGTGTTTGGAGAGTAGCTGGGACAGACAGGCGAGTCCCAGAGGGTTGCAGATAAAGACGTGCTGGAGACTGGGGAGTAACTCAGTGAAAGTGGTGGGCTTGGTGGTGATCCCTGGGTTCCTGGAACTGACCCGCGCTGAAATGTGGGCGTGGTTGGAGAGTAGCTGGGACAGACTGGAGGGTCCGTAAGGGCTGGGGGTGAAGACGTGAGAGAGACTGGCGAGGATCTCACTGAGGTCTGTGAGTTTGTAGGTGTTTCTGGGGTGTGGGGTAGAGACTCCCGCTGAAATCTGGGCGTAGTTGGAGAGTAGCTGGGACAGACAGGAGAGTCATGGGTGGCTGGGGGTGAGCTGCTGGATGATGGCAGGAAGAACATATGGTATATTATTGATGAATGAGGTGACTGTGAAGAATCTCCAGAGGAGGACACGGGAGAACACAATGACATGAGTGACTGACCCGCTTGGTTAGGAAAGGGAAACGTAAAGTTGTGGAATTCTGTTGATGATGGATGTGAGAGTGGTGAAGCCCTGCGGGGTGATGTAGAGTACTTCCACATCCCTGGTGAGGAGCTGCCCCTTGGGTCTGAGTTTCTGGCAGGGGAGAGGGAGAAGCTGGGTGAGGGAGGCATGAGTCTTGAGGAGTCAGGGCTGGGGGACCGCTGATAGTCTACCGAGACCTGTGAGTCTCTGGGGGACTCCTGGGTGCATGGGGCTGACTCCCGCAGGAACCTGGGGATGGCTGGAGATTAACTGGTAGCCACAGAAGAGTCCCTGAGGCCTGGGGGTGAAGAGATGAAAGACACAGGGGTGGAGCACCGTGAGGCTCGTGAGTTTGTAGGTGATTCCAGGGTGTGGGGGGCTGATTCCAGCTGAAATCTGGGGTTGTTTGGAGAGTAGCTGGGAGACACAGGAGACCTCCCGAGAGCTGCCGGTGAGCTGCTGGGTGATGGCAGTAAGAACATGTGGTATATTATTGATGAACGTGGGGACTCTGAGGAATCCTCAGAGGAGGACACGGGAGAGCCCAATGGCTTCATTGATTGCCCATCACGGTGAGGACAGGGAAATGGGAGCTTGTGGGATTCTGGTGATGACAGAGGTGAGTGTGGTGAAGCCCTAGGGGATGGTGAATGGTAGCTCCGGATCCCTGGTGAGGAGCTTCCCCTTAAGCCTGAGTTTCTGAGAGGGGAGAGGGAGAAGCTGGGTGAGGCTCACATGGACCTTGGGGAGTCCGGGATGGGGGACCGTTCATAAGAAAAGCCAGACAAGACCCTACCGTTCTTAGGTGCAGACATGATTAGGAAACGTGCAGCTCCCAGGGACCCCTACCAATTTTCTAACTCGCAGAAGGAAGGAGTGTGTGTGCGTGTGTGTGTGTGTACGGTGTGAGATATGTGTCCCTTAAGAAAATGGAAATCAAGCAACAAATGATACAGACAGACAGACAGACAGACAGACAGACAGACAGAGATTCACTTGCCCAAGTGTTCTGTCCTGTCCTCTGAATCTGCTTCCAAGTCGCAAGACGCTGTGAGCTCCAAGTCCACGCAGAATCCGCCAAACGCTCCGGCCACTGATCCGCTCCGCGAAGATCTGAGTACAGGCCAGCCAGGGTGGGTTTAAATAGCCTCGGGCGCAGCCTAGCAGCGGAAAGGGCGGAGCTTCACTCCTCCTTTGCATCAGTCACCCCCAACTTTCCCAGGCTACACCTCGTAGGAAACAGTTCTCCTGCTTTGATTTCATGCGCCACCTTTGGGACAATGTAAGAACTTACAAGTTTTCTTGGCCAGATATCTTAGGAACTGTATGCATTGAAACACTGAAAACCAACTAGTGGTTCTGTGGTTCCCACGTTGTGGTTTTGTCACCAGCAGCATCCTTGCCACAATCAAACCCCGGAGATCCACAGATCTGTGTTGTAACAAGACCTCCCCCTGATCCTGATGCATGGCAGTTTAAGAAGTCTTTCCGTGTAAGCGAAAAGACTTTGAAGAAAAGGTGGAGATATGCGTTGTATAAACTTTCTTTTGCTCTGGAACCACGTAGAGACTTGGGAGCCAGTTGGGTGGAGCATTCGTTGGATGAGGGTGCTCGGGTTAGGAATATCAAGCTGTGGCTCCAGATAATCCAATCATCTAATTAAGAAGCCAGTTATGCTCATCTGTTTTAAAATTCCGTTTGGGTAAATTCTTTTAGTCGGACTGAGAATGGCAAAGCCTCAACCCCAATTTCCAGGGAGGGATGAGAGCCTCAGGTGGAGGTGATCACCAATAGCCTATGGTTTAACCCATCATGCCTATAGAATGAGGTCTCCATAAAAACCCAAAAGGACTGGGATCAGAGAGCTTCTGGATAACACTTCTTGGAAGGCAGTGCGCCCCTCCCCACACGCCCGCCCCACACATATTCCTGAACTTTTTGCAATGTCCGCTAAAATTCAACGGCAAATGTAGGTGTTTCTCTGCATGCTGTGAGCTCTTCCAGCCAATGAATGCAACTAAATCTGGGAGTGGTGGCAACCTGATTTATAGCCAGTTGCTGAGAAGCACAGGTAAAACCACGTAGGGCTTCCCATTGTTATTAGTGTGGGAGGACTGCCTGGCGGGCCTCGGCCCTTTGGAATCTAATGCTATGTCCCGGTAGATAGCGTCACCATTGAATTAGAAGACACACATATGTTGAGAATAATCTTTCTGGTCATTTGCTGCATGGCTTATTTACAATATGTAATCAAATTCTTTATCCTGACCTTATGGCACCTGGGTTGAGAACCAAGATTTGAAACAAACATTGGTCTGTCACGTTCTGAGTTTGAAACTTTAGTTTGCCTTTAGCGTTTTGCTATTGCTTTTTCGTTTTCTTTTGTTTCGCTTCGTTTCTAAGACCTGGGGTATATGTGCAGGATGTGCAGATTTGTTACTAAGGTAAACGTGTGCCATGGTGGTTTGCTGCACCTGTCAACCCATCACCTAGGTATTAAGCCCAGCATGCAGTAGCTGTTTTTCTTAACGCTCTGCCTCCCGAAAGGCCCCAGTGTGTGTTGTTCCCCTTCCAGTGTCCATGTGATCTCATTTTTCAGCTCCCATTATAAGTGAGAATGTGGCGTTTGGTTTTATTTGCCTGGATTAGTTTGCTGAGGATAATGACCACACATCACCACTGTTTTTGTTTTTTGGTATAAAGAGTAGTATTTTATTGAATAAGATTTGCTCACAGAAAAATAAGCTTAAATCTACAATGAATGCCAGACTCTACAGCAGAAAGCAATTTTCTCACTTTTCCACACACAATGGTTCCTACTAAGTGAAAAAACTTCATTCACAAATGTACTACTCTGTCTCAAAACATCTCACATATTCATGCACTGTACTAAAGCCATTAGATCAGTTCTTCAGTCAGGTTAAAGAAGTATCCCTCTAATAACTGACTTTTATAATGCTATCAATATCCACTCCCAATCAGTCTGCCATTGTTAATGGTGTACAGCATGACTGAATACAATGGAATTGATGACGCCCATATCCACGGACACACCATGACTTATGGTGGTTTGATTTATGATTTTTCAACGTTATGATGGGTTTATTGGAATATTAGATGCGTTTCTGAGTTACAGTGGGTTTATGAGTATGTGACCCTATTCTCCAGAAACAGCTGTATAAGGAAAAACAGGTGTACCTAATAAAAATATGCTTAGTGACTTGGGATAAACCAATAGATGTTCACAACTGATGGAGAGCCGTGAAAGAGAGATAGCGGTAAATAGTTACAATAACACAATTTTCCTGCACCTGTCGAGGATTTCCCCGAAAAAACGCAGAATGTGGGATGCACCTAAGGCATATGAAAGAGAGAGGGCCGAAGGAGTAAGAGAAAAATAGGAGGAAGGAAGCAAGGAAGGAAGGATAGAAGGAAGGTACGAAGGAAGGAAAGAAGGAAGGAAGGAAGGAAGGAAGGAAGGAAGGAAGGAAGGAAGGAAGGAGGAAAGGAAGGAGAAAACACCCGGTGTTACTAAAACCCCCCAAAAAATGGTTTCCCACTGTGGGTAAGCCTACAATGTGGATGAATCTTGAAAATATTGTGCTACGTGTTATGTCAGTCATAACAGCTCACCTATTGTGCAATTCCTTTGATAGGAAATGTCCACAATATGGAAATCTATGCATATGGGATTGATCGCAGTAGGTAGCTGCTACCTAGGGCTGAGGGTCAGGGAGAGGGTTTGAGACAGAATGAGGAGTAACTAATGTCTACAGGGTTTTTCTCTGGTCGGGGGTGATAAGACGTTCTACAATGGATTGCGAATTATAATTGAATGTGCACAACCACAGGTATACTAAAAGCCACTCAATTCATGACTTTTAATGGGGGAATCTTATGTGGCGCACTCTCATGGAGACCACGGCAGACATAGTGAGAGAGAAAAGGGTGAGTAAATATCTGATCGGAGGCAGAAACAGAGAGAATGAAAAGCCCTGTGAATGGAAGGGAGAGCGAAAAGGGAAAATGGTCCTATTTAGAAATGACGGATGTGAAACGGGGGTTCACATCAACAGTGTCACTGCCAGGAAGGAGGGTCATGCTAGCCATGTCACCGGTAGTGTGGCCCGCAGGGACGCCGACCTGCTGGAGCGTCGTGCCAGCATGGGCTCTGGCAGCCACGTGGGCCAGCAGGAGGGTCCCGCTGCACAGCTGTGGGGTGAGGATAGACGGGGTGGTGATATCGCCCATTACAGGGGCCTCTTCTGCTGGCAAGAGTGTGACAGTAGCAAGTAGATGGACAGGCCTGCGTGTGAAGACGGAATGCAGGAGGGGCTCTTGTGCGGCTGGGTGTGGGGCCCTCACGGGAACCGTGGAGAAATGGCCAGGTAACTGCGTCATGTGGGCTAGTAGATTGGCCAGGGCTTCGAACTGAAGGACAATAACGGGGAGTAGCTGTCAGGCCCTGGGAGTGTCTGAGTGTAAGTGGAGATGGGTTTGGGGTCACTGAGGGATGCGTGGGAGCCATCCCTGTATAGGTACAGGTCATAGGGAGATAGTCTCGTGAGGCCTGTGAGTGTCTAGGGTTGTCCTGGGTGCCTGGGGCTGAGTGTGGCAGAAATCTGGGGAAGGCTGGAGAGAAGCTGGGAGACCCACGAGAGTCCCTGAAGGCAGGGGGTGAAGACGTGAAAGAAATGGGGGAGGGTGGCAGTAAGGTCCGTGAGTTTGTAGGTGATTCCTGGGTGCGGGAAGCTCACTCCAGGTGCAATCTGGAGATGGTTGGAGAGTAGCTGAGAGAGACAGAAGAGTCCCTGAGGGCTGGGGGTGAGAACATGAGGGAGACTGGGGAGTAAGTCAGTGAAATTCGTGAGTTCGGTGGTGTATCGTGGGTGCCTGGAACTGACTCCAGCTGGAATCTAGAGAAGTTTTGAGAGTAGCTGAAAGAGACACAGGAGTCCCTGTAGGCTGAGGGCAAAGACATGAGAGAGACCAGGGAGGACCTCAGTGAAGTCTGTGAATCTGTAGGTGATTCCGGAGTGTGGGAGGCTGACTCCCGCTGAAATCTGGGCGTGGTGGGAGAGTAGCTGGGACAGACAGGAGAGTCCCAGGGGGCTGGGGGTGAAGACATGAGAGAGACTGGGGAGTAACTCAGCGAAACTGCTGAGTTTGGTGATGATACCTGGGTGCCTGGAAGTGATTCCGGCTGAAATCTGGGCATGGTTGGAGAGTAGCTGGGACACACAGGAGAGTCCCTGAGGGCTGGGGGTGAAGACATGAGAGAGACCGAGACCGGGGAGTACCTCAGTGAAACTGATGAGTTTGGTTGTGACTCCGGGGTGCCTGGAACTGACTCCAGATGAAATGTGGGCGTGGTTGGAGAGTAGTTGGGACAGACAGGAGAGTACCTGAGGGCTGGTGAAGACATGAGAGAGACTGGAGAGTAATTGAGTGAAATTGTTGAGTTTGGTGGTGATTCCTTGGTGCCTGGAACTGGCTCCCGCTGAAGTTTGTGCGTGGGTGGAGAGTAGCTGGGACACACAGGAGAGTCCCTGAGGTTTGGAGATAAAGACGTGCTAGAGAACGAGGAGTAACTGAGTGAAATTGGGGAGTTTGGTGGTGATTCCGCGGTGCCTGGAACTGACTGCATCTGAAATGTGTGCGTGGTTGGAGAGTAGCTGGGACAGACGGGAGAGTCCCTGAGGGATGGTGAAGACATGAGAGAGACTGGGGAGTAACGCAGTGAAATTGGTGAGTTTGGTGGTGATTTCTGGGTGCTTGCAACGGACTCCCGCTGAAGTGTGGGCGTGTTTGGAGAGTAGCTGGGACAGACAGGCGAGTCCCTGAGGGTTGGAGATAAAGACGTGCTAGAGACTGGGGAGTAACTCAGTGAAAGTGGTGGGCTTGGTGGTGAACCCTGGGTTGCTGGAACTGACCCGCCCTGAAGTGTGGGCGTGGTTGGAGAGTAGCTGGGACAGACTGGAGGGTCCGTAAGGCCTGGGGGTGAAGACGTGAGAGAGACTGGCGAGGATCTCACTGAGGTCTGTGAGTTTGTAGGTGTTTCTGGGGTATGGGGTATGGACTCCCGCTGAAATCTGAGCGTAGTTGGAGACTAGCTGGACAGACAGGAGAGTCATGGGTGGCTGGGGGTGAGCTGCTGGATGATTACAGTAGGAACATATGGTATACTATTGATGAATGAGGAGACTGCGGAGAATCTCCAGAGGAGGACACGGGAGAACACAATGACATGAGTGACTGTCCTGCTTGGTTAGGAAAGGGAAATGTAAAGTTGTGGAATTCTGTTGATGAAGGAAGTGAGAGTGGTGAAGCCCTGTGGGGCTTCCAACCTTCCTTCTTTCCTACCTTCGTTCCTTCCTCCTATTTCTCTCTTACTCCTTCTGCCCTCTCTCTTTCATATGCCTCAGGTGCATCCTACTTTCTGAGTTTTTTGGGGAACTCCTCGACAGGTGCATGAAAATTCTGTTATTGTAACTATTTACCGCCATCTCTCTTTCACGGCTCTCCATCAGTTGTGAACATGTATTGGTTTATCCCCAGTCACTAAGCATATTTTTATTAGGTACACCTGTTTTTCCTTATGCAACTGTTTCTGGAGTATACGGTCGCATACCCATAAACCCAGTGTAACACAGAAACGCATCTAATATTCCAATAAACCCATCATAACGTTGAAAAATCATAAATCAACTATCATAAGTCACGGTTTGTCCGTGGATATGGGCGTCATCAATTCCATTGTATTCCGTAGTGCTGTACACCATTAACAATGGCAGACTGATTGGGAGTGGATATTGATAGCATTATAAAAGTCAGTTATTAGAGGAATACTTCTTTAACCTGACTGAAGAACTGATCTAATGGCTTTAGTACAGTGCATGATTATGTGAGATGTTTTGAGACAGAGTAGTACATTTGTGAATGAAATTTTATGGCTTTTTTTCAATTAGTAGGAACCATTGTGGGTGGAAAAGTGACAAAATTGCTTTCTGCTGTAGAGTCTGGCATTCATTGTAGATTTAAGCTTATTTTTCTGTGAGCAAATCTTATTCAATGAAATACTACTCTTTATACTAAATAACGAAAACAGTGGTGATGTGTGGTCATTATCCTCAGCAAACTAATCCAGGGAAAGAAAACCAAACGCTACATTCTCACTTATAATGGGAGCTGAAAAATGAGATCACATGGACACAGGAAGGGGAACAACACACACTGGGGCCTTTCGGGAGGCAGAGCGTTAAGAAAAACAGCTACTGCATGCTGGGCTTAATACCTAGGTGACGGATTGACAGGTGCAGCAAACCACCATGGCACACGTTTACGTTAGTAACAAATCTGCACATCCTGCCCATATACCCCAGAACTTAGAAAAGAAACGAAACAAAAGAAAACGAAAAAGCAATAGCAAAACGTTAAAGGCAAACTAAAGTTTCAAACTCAGAACCTGACAGACAAATGTTTGTTTCAAATCATGGTTCTCAACCCAGGTGCCATAAGGCCAGGATAAAGAATTTGATTACCTATTGTAAATAAGCCATGCAGCAAATGACCAGAAAGATTATTCTCAACATATATGTGTCTTCTAATTCAATGGTGACGCTATCTACCGGGACATAGCACTAGATTCCAAAGGGCCGAGTCCCGCCAGACAGGCCTCCAACACTAATAACAATGGGAAGGCCTACGTTGTTTTTCCTGTGCTTCTCAGCAACTGGCTATAAATCAGGTTGCCACCACTCTCAGATTTAGTTGCATTCATTGGCTGGAAGAGCTCACAGCACGCAGGGAAACACTTACATTTGCCGTTGTATTTTAGTGGACATTGCAAAAAGTTCAGAAATAAATGTAGGGCCCGGCCTGTGGGGAGGGGCGCACTACCTTCCAAGAAGTGTTATCCACAAGCTCTCTGAACCCAGTCCTTTTGGTTTTTTATGGAGACCTCATTTTATAGGCATGATGGGTTAAACCACAGGCTATTGATGATCACCTCCACCTGAGGCTCTCAACCCTCCTTGGAAATTGGGGTTGAGGCTTTGCCATTCTCAGTCTGACTAAAAGAATTTACCCAAACGGAATTTTGAAACAGATGAGCATAACTGGCATCTTAATTAGATGATTGGATTATCTGGAGCCACACCTTGATATTCCTAACCCGAGCACCCTCATCCAACGAATGCTCCACCCAACTGGCTCCCAAGTCTCTACGTGGTTCCAGAGCAAAAGAATGTTTATACAACGCATATCTCCACCTTTTCTTCAAAGTCTTTACGCTTTCACGGAAAGGCTTCTTAAACTGCCATGCATCAGGGTCAGGGGTAGGTCTTGTTACAACACAGATCTGTGGATCTCCGGGGTTTGATAGTGGCAAGGATGCTGCTAGTGTGAAAACCACAACGTGGGAACCACAGAACCACTAGTTGGTTTTCAGTGTTTCAGTGCATACAATTCCTAATATATCTGGCCAAGAAAACTTGTAAGTTCTTAGATTGTCCCAAAGGTGGCGCATGAAATCAAAGCAGGAGAACATTTTCCTAAGAGGTGTAGCCTGGGAAAGTTGGGGGTGACTGATGGAAAGGAGGAGTGAAGCTCCGCCCTTTCCGCTGCTAGGCTGCGCCCGAGGCTATTTAAACCCACCCTGGCTGGCCTGTACTCATATCTTCGCGGAGCGCATCAGAGGCCGGAGGGTTTAGCGGACTCTGCGTGGACTTGGAGCTCACAGCGTCTTGCGACTAGGAAGCAGATTCAGAGGACAGGACAGAACACTTGGGCAAGTGAATCTCTGTCTGTCTGTCTGTCTGTCTGTCTGTCTCATTGGTTGCTTGATTTCCATTTTCTTAAGGGACACATATCTCATACCACACACACACGCACACGCACTCCTTCCTTCAGCGAGTTAGAAAATTAGTAGGGGCCCCTGGGAACTGCAGGGTTCCTAATCATGTCTGCACCTAAGAACAGTAGGGTCTTGTCTGGCTCTTCTTATGAACGGTCCCCCAGCCCGGACTCCCCAAGGTCCATGCGAGCCTCACCCAGCTTCTCCCTCTCCCCTCTCAGAAACTCAGACTTAAGGGGAAGCTCCTCACCAGGGATCCGGAGCTACCATTCACCATCCCCTAGGGCTTCACCATACTCACCTCTGTCATCACCAGAATCCCACAAGCTCCCATTTCCCTGTCCTCACCGTGATGGGCAATCAATGAAGCCACTGGGCTCTCACATGTCCTCTGAGGATTCCTCAGAATCCCCACGTTCATCAATAATATACCACATCTTCTTACTGCCATGACCCAGCAGCTCACCCCCAGCTCTCGGGAGGTCTCCTGTGTCTCCCAGCTACTCTCCAAACAACCCCAGATTTCAGCTGGAGTCAGCCCCCAACACCCAGGAATCACCTACAAACTCACGAGCCTCACGGTGCTCCACCCCTGTGTCTTTCATCTCTTCACCCGCAGGCCTCAGGGACTCTCCTGTGGCTCCCAGTTACTCTCCAGCCATCCCCAGGTTCCTGCGGGAGTCAGCCCCATGCACCCAGGAGTCCCCCAGAGACTCACACGTCTCGGGAGAATATGAGCGTTCCCCCAGCCCTGACTCCTCAAGATTCATGCCTGCCTCACCCAGCTTCTCCCTCTCCCCTCCCAGAAACTCAGACCCAAGGGGCAGCTCCTCACCAGGGATGTGGAAGTACTCTACATCACCCCGCAGGGCTTCACCACTCTCACATCCATCATCAACAGAATTCCACAACTTTACGTTTCCCTTTCCTAACCAAGCAGGACAGTCACTCATGTCATTGTGTTCTCCCGTGTCCTCCTCAGGAGATTCTTCACAGTCACCTAATTCATCAATAATATACCATATGTTCTTACTGCCATCATCCAGCAGCTCACCCCCAGCCACCCATGACTCTCCTGTCTGTCCCAGCTACTCTCCACCTACGCCCAGATTTCAGCGGGAGTCTCTACCCCACACCCCAGAAACACCTACAAACTCACAGACCTCAGTGAGATATTCGCCAGTCTCTCTCACGTCTTCACCCCCAGCCCTTATGGACCCTCCAGTCTGTCACGGCTACTCTCCAACCACGCCCACATTTCAGCGTGGCTCAGTTCCAGGAACCCAGGGATCACCACCAAGCCCACCACTTTCACTGAGTTACTCCCCAGTCTCTAGCACGTCTTTATCTCCAACCCTCAGGGATTCGCCTGTCTGTCCCAGCTACTCTCCAAACACGCCCACACTTCAGTGGGAGTCCGTTGCAGGCACCCAGAAATCACCACCAAACTCACCAATTTCACTGCGTTACTCCCCAGTCTCTATCATGTCTTCACCATCCCTCAGGGACTCTCCCGTCTGTCCCAGCTACTCTCCAACCATGCCCACATTTCAGCTGCAGTCAGTTCCAGGCACCCCGGAATCACCACCAAACTCACGAATTTCACTCCGTTACTCCTCAGTCTCAAGCACGTCTCTATCTCCAACCCTCAGGGACTCTCCTCTGTGTCACAGCTACTCTCCAACCACGCCCACACTTCAGCAGGGGTCACTTCCAGGCACCCAGGAAGCACCACGAAACTCACCAATTTCACTCACTTACCCTCCAGTCTCTCTCATGTCTTCACCAGCCCTCAGGGACTCTCCTGTCTGTCCCAGCTACTCTCCAACCACGCCCACATTTCAGCGGGACTCAGTTCCATGCACCCCGGAGTCACCACCAAACTCACCAGTTTCACTGAGGTACTCCCCGGTCTCTCTCATGTCTTCACCCCAGCCCTCAGGGACTCTCCTGTGTGTCCCAGCTACTCTCCAACCATGCCCAGATTTCAGCGGGAGTCAGCCTCCCACACTCCGGAATCACCTACAGACTCACAGACTTCACTGAGTTCCTCCCTGGTCTCTCTCAGGTCTTTGCCCTCAGCCCACAGGGACTCTTGTGTCTCTTTCAGCTACTCTCAAAACTTCTCTAGATTCCAGCTGGAGTCAGTTCCAGGCACCCACGATACACCACCGAACTCACGAATTTCACTGACTTACTCCCCAGTCTCCCTCATGTTCTCACCCCCAGCCCTCAGGGACTCTTCTGTCTCTCTCAGCTACTCTCCAACCATCTCCAGATTGCACCTGGAGTGAGCTTCCCGCACCCAGGAATCACCAACAAACTCACGGACCTTACTGCAACCCTCCCCCATTTCTTTCACCTCTTCACCCCCTGCCTTCAGGGACTCTCCTGGGT
The DNA here is from genome assembly GCF_028858775.2 of Pan troglodytes. NCBI lineage: Eukaryota > Metazoa > Chordata > Mammalia > Primates > Hominidae > Pan > Pan troglodytes. The sequence goes on from NC_072412.2 coordinate 9,861,531, forward strand.
CTCCAAGCTTCTCTCCAGCCTTCCCCAGATTTCTGCCACAGTCAGCCCCAGGCACCCAGGACAACCCTAGACACTCACAGGCCTCACGAGACTATCTCCCTATGACCTGTACCTATACAGGGATGGCTCCCACGCATCCCTCAGTGACCCGAAACCCATCTCCACTTACGCTCAGACACTCCCAGGGCCTGACATCTACTCCCTGTTATTGTTCTTCAGTTCGAAGCCCTGGCCAATCTACTAGCCCACATGACGCAGTTACCTGGCCATTTCTCCACAGATCCCGTGAGGGCCCCACACCCAGCCACACAAGAGCCCCTCCTGCATTCCGTCCTCACACGCAGGCCTGTCCATCTACTTGCTACTGTCACACTCTTGCCAGCAGAAGAGGCCCCTGTAATGGCCGATATCACCACCCAGTCTATCCTCACCCCACAGCTGTGCAGCGGGACCCTCCTGCTGGCCCACATGGCTGCCAGAGCCCATGCTGGCACGACGCTCCAGCAGGTCGGCGTCCCTGCGGGACACACTACCGGTGACATGGCTACCATGACCCTCCTTCCTGGCAGTGACACTGTTGATGTGAACCCCAGTTTCACATCTGTCATTTGTAAATAGGACCATTTTCACTTTTCGCTCTCCCTTCCATTCACCGGGCTTTTCATTCTCTCTCTTTCTGCCTCCGTTTCAGACATCTACTCACCTTATTCTCTCTCACTATGTCTGCCGTGGTCTCCATGAGAGTGCCCCACATAAGATTCCCCCATTAAAAGTCATGAATTGAGTGGCTTTTAGTATAGCTGTGGTTGTGCACATTCAATTTTAATTCGAAATCCATTGTAGAACGTCTTATCACCCCCAACCAGAGAAAAACCCTGGAGACATTAGTCACTCCTCATTCTGTCTCAAACCCTCTCCCTGACCCTCAGCCCTACGTAGCAGCTACCTAGTGCGATCAATCCCATATGCATAGATTTACATATTGTGGACATTTCCTATCAACGGAATAGTACAATAGGTGAGCTGTTATGACTGACACAACACGTAGCACAATATTATCAAGTTTCATCCACATTGTAGGCTTACCCACAGGGGGAAACCATTTTTTTGGGGTTTTTAGTAACACCGGGTGTTTTTTCTTTCCTTTCGTCCTTCCTTCCTTCCTTCCTTCCTTCCTTCCTTCCTTCTTTCTTTCCTTCCTTCCTACCTCCCTTCCTTCCTTCCTTCCTTCCTACCTTCCTTCTTTCCTTCCTTCCTATCTTCCTTCCTTACTCTTCTTTCTCTCTTACTCCTTCTGCCCTCTCTCTTTCATATGCCTTAGGTGCATCCCACATTCTGCATTTTTTTGGGGAAATCCACGACAGGTGCAGGAAAATTGTGTTATTGTAACTATTTACCGCTATCTCTCTTTCACGGCTCTCCATCAGTTGTGAACATCTATTGGTTTATCCCAAGTCACTAAGCATATTTTTATTAGGTACACCTGTTTTTCCTTATACAGCTGTTTCTGGAGTCTAGGGTCGCATACTCATAAACCCAGTGTAACTCAGAAACGCATCTAATAGTCCAATAAACCCATCATAACGTTGAAAAATCATAAATCAAACCATCATAAGTCACGGTTTGTCCGTGGATATGGGCGTCATCAATTCCATTGTATTCAGTCATGCTGTACACCATTAACCATGGCAGACTGACTGGGAGTGGATATTGATAGCATTATAAAAGTCAGTTATTAGAGGGATACTTCTTTAACCTGACTGAAGAACTGATCTAATGGCTTTAGTCGAGTGCATGATTATGTGAGATGTTTTGAGACAGAGTAGTACATTTGTGAATGAAATTTTATGGCTTTTTTCACTTAGTAGGAACCATTGTGTGTGGAAAAGTGAGAAAATTGCTTTCTGCTGTAGAGTCTGGCATTCATTGTAGATTTAAGCTTATTTTTCTGGGGGCAAATCTTATTCAATAAAATACTACTCTTTATACTAAAAAACAAAAACAGTGGTGATGTGTGGTCATTATCCTCAGCAAACTAATCCAGGGAAACAAAACCAAACGCCACATTCTCACTTATAATGGGAGCTGAAAAATGAGATCACATGGACACAGGAAGGGGAACAACACACACTGGGGCCTTTCGGGGGGCAGAGCGTTAAGAAGAACAGCTACTGCATGCTGGGCTTAATGCCTAGGTGATGGGTTGACAGGTGCAGCAAACCACCATGGCACACGTTTACCTTAGTAACAAATCTGCACATCCTGCACATATACCCCAGAACTTAGAAACGAAACGAAACAAAAGAAAACGAAAAAGCAATAGCAAAACGCTAAAGGCAAACTAAAGTTTCAAACTCAGAACGTGACAGACCAATGTTTGGTTCAAATCATGGTTCTCAACCCAGGTGCCATAAGGTCAGGATAAAGAATTTGATTACATATTGTAAATAAGTCATGCAGCAAATGACCAGAAAGATTATTCTCAACATACGTGGGTCTTCTAATTCAATGGTGACGCTATCTACCGGGACATAGCATTAGATTCCAAAGGGCCGGGTCCCGCCACACAGGCCTCCCACACTAATAACAATGGGAAGCCCTACGTGGTTTTACCTGTGCTTCTCAGCAACTGGCTATAAATCAGGTTGCCACCACTCCCAGATTTAGTTGCATTCATTTGCTGGAAGAGCTCACAGCACGCAGGGAAACACTTACATTTGCCGTTGTATTTTAGCGGACATTGCAAAAAGTTCAGAAATTAATGTGGGGCCCGGCATGTGGGGAGGGGCGCACTACCTTCCAGGAAGTGTTATCCAGAAGCTCTCTGATCCCAGTCCTTTTGGGATTTATGGAGACCTCATTCTATAGGCATGATGGGTTAAACCATAGGCTATTGGTGATCAACTCCACCTGAGGCTCTCAACCCTCCCTGGAAATTGGGATTGAGGCTTTGCCATTCTCAGTCTGACTAAGAGAATTTACCCAAACGGAATTTTGAAACAGATGAGCATAACTGGAATCTTAATTAAATGATTGGATTATCTCGAGCCACACCTTGATATTCCTCACCCGAGCACCCTCATCCAACGAATGCTCCACCCAACTGGCTCCCAAGTCTCTACGTGGTTCCAGAGCAAAAGAATGTTTATACAACGCATATCTCCACCTTTTCTTCAAAGTCTTTTCGCTTACACGGAAAGACTTCTTAAACTGCCATGCATCAGGATCAGGGGGAGGTCTTGTTACAACGCAGATCTGTGGATCTCCGGGGTTTGATTGTGGCGAGGATGCTGCTGGTGTCAAAACCACAACGTGGGAACCACAGAACCACTAGTTGGTTTTCAGTGTTTCAGTGCATACAATTCCTAACATATCTGGCCAAGAAAACTTGTAAGTTCTTAGATTGTCCCAAAGGTGGCGCATGAAATCAAAGCAGGAGAACTGTTTCCTACGAGGTGTAGCCTGGGAAAGTTGGGGGTGACTGATGGAAAGGAGGAGTGAAGCTCCGCCCTTTCCGCTGCTAGGCTGTGCCCGAGGCTATTTAAACCCACCCTGGCTGGCCTGTACTCAGATCTTCGCGGAGCGGATCAGCGGCCGGAGCGTTTGGCGGACTCTGCGTGGACTTGGAGCTCACAGCGTCTTGCGACTTGGAAGCGGATTCAGAGGACAGGACAGAACACTTGGGCAAGTGAATCTCTGTCTGTCTGTCTGTCTGTCTGTCTCATTGGTTGGTTGATTTCCATTTTCTTAAGGGGCACATAACTCACACCGCACACACACACACACACACACACACACACACACGCACACACACTCCTTCCTTCTGCGAGTTAGAAAATTAGTAGGGGCCCCTGGGAGCTGCAGGTTTCCTAATCATGTCTGCACCTAAGAACAGTAGGGTCTTGTCTGGCTCTTCTTATGAACGGTCCCCCAGCCCGGACTCCCCAAGGTCCATGCGAGCTTCACCCAGCTTCTCCCTCTCCCCTATCGGAAACTCAGGCTTAAGGGGAAGCTCCTCACCAGGGATCCGGAGCTACCATTCACCATCCCCTAGGGCTTCACCACACTCACCTCTGTCATCACCAGAATCCCACAAGCTCCCATTTCCCTGTCCTCGCCGTGATGGGCAATCAATGAAGCCATTGGGCTCTCCCGTGTCCTCCTCTGAGGATTCCTCGGAGTCCCCACGTTCATCAATAATATACCACATGTTCTTACTGCCATCACCCAGCAGCTCACCCCCAGCTCTCGGGGGATCTCCTGTGTCTCCCAGCTACTCTCCATCAACCCCAGATTTCAGCTGGAGTCTGCCCCCCACACCCGGGAATCACCTACAAACTCACGAGCCTCACGGTGCTCCACCCCTGTGTCTTTCATCTCTTCACCCCCAGGCCTCAGGGACTCTCCTGTGGCTCCCAGTTACTCTCCAGCCAACCCGAGGTTCCTGCGGGAGTCAGCCCCATGCACCCAGGAGTCCCCCAGAGACTCACACATCTCAGGAGAATGTGAGCGGTCCCCCAGCCCTGACTCCTCAAGATTCATGCCTGCCTCACCCAGGTTTTCCCTCTCCCCTCCCAGAAACTCAGACCCAAGGGGCAGCTCCTCACCAGGGATGTGGAAGTACTCTACATCACCCCGCAGGGCTTCACCACTCTCACATCCATCATCAACAGAATTCCACAACTTTAAGTTTCCCTTTCCTAACCAAGCAGGACAGTCACTCATGTCATTGTGTTCTCCCGCGTCCTCCTCTGGAGATTCTCCACAGTCACCTCATTCATCAATAATATACCATATGTTCTTACTGCCATCATCCAGCAGCTCACCCCCAGCCAACCATGACTCGCCTGTCTGTCCCAGCTACTCTCCAACTACGCCCAGATTTCAGCGGCAGTCTCTACCCCACACCCCAGAAACACCTACAAACTCACAGACCTCAGTGAGATCCTCGCCAGTCTCTGTCACGTCTTCACCCCCAGCCCTTACGGACCCTCCAGTCTGTCCCAGCTACTCTCCAACCACGCCCACATTTCAGCGCGGGTCAGTTCCAGGAACCCAGGGATCACCACCAAGCCCACCACTTTCACTGAGTTACTCCCCAGTCTCTAGCACGTCTTTATCTCCAACCCTCAGGGACTCGCCTGTCTGTCCCAGCTACTCTCCAAACACGCCCACACTTCAGCGGGAGTCCGTTGCAGGCACCCAGAAATCACCACCAAACTCACCAATTTCACTGCGTTACTCCCCAGTCTCTCTCATGTCTTCACCATCCCTCAGGGACTCTCCCGTCTGTCCCAGCTACTCTCCAACCACGCCCACATTTCAGCTGGAGTCAGTTCCAGGCACCCCGGACTCACCACCAAACTCCCCAATTTCACTCAGTTACTCCTCAGTCTCTAGCACGTCTTTATCTCCAACCCTCAGGGACTCGCCTGTGTGTCCCAGCTACTCTCCAACCACGCCCACACTTCAGCGGGAGTCAGTTCCAGGCACCCAGGAATCACCATCAAACTCACCAATTTCACTGCGTTACTCCCCAGTCTCTCTCATGTCTTCACCATCCCTCAGGGACTCTCCCGTCTGTCCCAGCTACTCTCCAACCACGCCCACATTTCAGCTGGGGTCAGTTCCAGGCACCCCGGAGTCACCACCAAACTCACCAGTTTCACCGAGGTACTCCCCGGTCTCTCTCATGTCTTCACCCCCAGCCCTCAGGGACTCTCCTGTGTGTCCCAGCTCCTCTCCATCCATGCCCAGATTTCAGCGGGAGTCAGTTCCAGGCACCCAGGTATCACCACCAAACTCAGCAGTTTCGCTGAGTTACTCCCCAGTCTCTCTCATGTCTTCACCCCCAGCCCCCTGGGACTCTCCTGTCTGTCCCAGCTACTCTCCCACCACGCCCAGATTTCAGCGGGAGTCAGCCTCCCACACTCCGGAATCACCTACAGACTCACAGACTTCACTGAGGTCCTCCCTGGTCTCTCTCAGGTCTTTGCCCTCAGCCCACAGGGACTCTTGTGTCTCTTTCAGCTACTCTCAAAACTTCTCTAGATTCCAGCTGGAGTCAGTTCCAGGCACCCACGATACACCACCGAACTCACGAATTTCACTGACTTACTCCCCAGTCTCCCTCATGTTCTCACCCCCAGCCCTCAGGGACTCTTCTGTCTCTCTCAGCTACTCTCCAACCATCTCCAGATTGCACCTGGAGTCAGCTTCCCGCACCCAGGAATCATCTACAAACTCACGGACCTTACTGCCACCCTCCCCCATTTCTTTCACCTCTTCACCCCCTGCCTTAAGGGACTCTCCTGGGCCTCCCAGCTTCTCTCCAGCCTTCCCCAGATTTCTGCCACACTCAGCCCCAGGCACCCAGGGCCACCGTAGACACTCACAGGCCTCACGAGACTATCTCCCTATGACCTGTACCTACACAGGGATGGCTCTCACGCATCCCTCAGTGACCCCAAACCCATCTCCACTTACACTCAGACACTCCCAGGGCCTGACAGCTACTCCCCGTTATTGTCCTTCAGTTCGAAGCCCTGGCCAATCTACTAGCCCACATGACGCAGTTACCTGGCCATTTCTCCACGGTTCCCGTGAGGGCCCCACACCCAGCCGCACAAGAGCCCCTCCAGCATTCCGTCCTCACACGCAGGCCTGTCCATCTACTTGCTACTGTCACACTCTTGCCAGCAGAAGAGGCCCCTGTAATGGGCGATATCACCACCCATTCTATCCTCACCCCACAGCTGTGCAGCGGGTCCCTCCTGCTGGCCCACGTGGCTGCCAGAGCCCATGCTGGCACGACGCTCCAGCAGGTCGGCGTCCCTGCGGGACACACTACCGGTGACATGGCTAGCATGACCCTCCTTCCTGGCAGTGACACTGTTGATGTGAACCCCAGTTTCACATCTGTCATTTCTAAATAGGACCATTTTCCCTTTTCGCTCTCCCTTCCTTTCACAGGGCTTTTCGTTCTCTCTGTTTCTGCCTCCGTTTCAGATATTTACTCACCTTTTTCTCTCTCACTATGTCTGCCGTGGTCTCCATGAGAGTGCGCCACATAAGATTCCCCCATTAAAAGTCATGAATTGAGTGGCTTTTAGTATACCTGTGGTTGTGCACATTCAATTATAATTCGCAATCCATTGTAGAACGTCTTATCACCCCCGACCAGAGAAAAACCCTGGAGACATTAGTCACTCCTCATTCTGTCTCAAACCCCCTCCCTGACCCTCAGCCCTAGGTAGCAACTACCTAGTGCGATCAATCCCATACGCATAGATTTCCATATTGTAGACATTTCCTATAAACGGAATTGCACAATAGGTGAGCTGTTATGACTGACATAACACGTAGCACAATATTTTCAAGATTCATCCACATTGTAGGCTTACCCACAGGGGGAAACCATTTTTTTGGGGGGTTTTAGTAACACCGGGTGTTTTCTCCTTCCTTTCCTCCTTCCTTCCTTCCTTCCTTCCTTCCTTCCTTCCTACCTTCCTTCTTTCCTTCCTTCCTTCTTTCCTTCCTTCCTTCCTTCCTTCCTCCTATTTCTCTCTTACTCCTTCTGCCCTCTCTCTTTCATATGCCTTAGGTGCATCCCACATTCTGCATTTTTTTGGGGAAATCCACGACAGGTGCAGGAAAATTGTGTTATTGTAACTATTTACCGCTATCTCTCTTTCACGGCTCTCCATCAGTTGTGAACATCTATTGGTTTATCCCAAGTCACTAAGCATATTTTTATTAGGTACACCTGTTTTTCCTTATACAGCTGTTTCTGGAGTCTAGGGTCGCATACTCATAAACCCAGTGTAACTCAGAAACGCATCTAATAGTCCAATAAACCCATCATAACGTTGAAAAATCATAAATCAAACCATCATAAGTCACGGTTTGTCCGTGGATATGGGCGTCATCAATTCCATTGTATTCAGTCATGCTGTACACCATTAACCATGGCAGACTGACTGGGAGTGGATATTGATAGCATTATAAAAGTCAGTTATTAGAGGGATACTTCTTTAACCTGACTGAAGAACTGATCTAATGGCTTTAGTCGAGTGCATGATTATGTGAGATGTTTTGAGACAGAGTAGTACATTTGTGAATGAAATTTTATGGCTTTTTTCACTTAGTAGGAACCATTGTGTGTGGAAAAGTGAGAAAATTGCTTTCTGCTGTAGAGTCTGGCATTCATTGTAGATTTAAGCTTATTTTTCTGGGGGCAAATCTTATTCAATAAAATACTACTCTTTATACTAAAAAACAAAAACAGTGGTGATGTGTGGTCATTATCCTCAGCAAACTAATCCAGGGAAACAAAACCAAACGCCACATTCTCACTTATAATGGGAGCTGAAAAATGAGATCACATGGACACAGGAAGGGGAACAACACACACTGGGGCCTTTCGGGGGGCAGAGCGTTAAGAAGAACAGCTACTGCATGCTGGGCTTAATGCCTAGGTGATGGGTTGACAGGTGCAGCAAACCACCATGGCACACGTTTACCTTAGTAACAAATCTGCACATCCTGCACATATACCCCAGAACTTAGAAACGAAACGAAACAAAAGAAAACGAAAAAGCAATAGCAAAACGCTAAAGGCAAACTAAAGTTTCAAACTCAGAACGTGACAGACCAATGTTTGGTTCAAATCATGGTTCTCAACCCAGGTGCCATAAGGTCAGGATAAAGAATTTGATTACATATTGTAAATAAGTCATGCAGCAAATGACCAGAAAGATTATTCTCAACATACGTGGGTCTTCTAATTCAATGGTGACGCTATCTACCGGGACATAGCATTAGATTCCAAAGGGCCGGGTCCCGCCACACAGGCCTCCCACACTAATAACAATGGGAAGCCCTACGTGGTTTTACCTGTGCTTCTCAGCAACTGGCTATAAATCAGGTTGCCACCACTCCCAGATTTAGTTGCATTCATTTGCTGGAAGAGCTCACAGCACGCAGGGAAGCACTTACATTTGCCGTTGTATTTTAGCGGACATTGCAAAAAGTTCAGAAATTAATGTGGGGCCCGGCATGTGGGGAGGGGCGCACTACCTTCCAGGAAGTGTTATCCAGAAGCTCTCTGATCCCAGTCCTTTTGGGATTTATGGAGACCTCATTCTATAGGCATGATGGGTTAAACCATAGGCTATTGGTGATCAACTCCACCTGAGGCTCTCAACCCTCCCTGGAAATTGGGATTGAGGCTTTGCCATTCTCAGTCTGACTAAGAATTTACCCAAACGGAATTTTGAAACAGATGAGCATAACTGGAATCTTAATTAAATGATTGGATTATCTCGAGCCACACCTTGATATTCCTCACCCGAGCACCCTCATCCAACGAATGCTCCACCCAACTGGCTCCCAAGTCTCTACGTGGTTCCAGAGCAAAAGAATGTTTATACAACGCATATCTCCACCTTTTCTTCAAAGTCTTTTCGCTTACACGGAAAGACTTCTTAAACTGCCATGCATCAGGATCAGGGGGAGGTCTTGTTACAACGCAGATCTGTGGATCTCCGGGGTTTGATTGTGGCGAGGATGCTGCTGGTGTCAAAACCACAACGTGGGAACCACAGAACCACTAGTTGGTTTTCAGTGTTTCAGTGCATACAATTCCTAACATATCTGGCCAAGAAAACTTGTAAGTTCTTAGATTGTCCCAAAGGTGGCGCATGAAATCAAAGCAGGAGAACTGTTTCCTACGAGGTGTAGCCTGGGAAAGTTGGGGGTGACTGATGGAAAGGAGGAGTGAAGCTCCGCCCTTTCCGCTGCTAGGCTGTGCCCGAGGCTATTTAAACCCACCCTGGCTGGCCTGTACTCAGATCTTCGCGGAGCGGATCAGCGGCCGGAGCGTTTGGCGGACTCTGCGTGGACTTGGAGCTCACAGCGTCTTGCGACTTGGAAGCGGATTCAGAGGACAGGACAGAACACTTGGGCAAGTGAATCTCTGTCTGTCTGTCTGTCTGTCTGTCTCATTGGTTGGTTGATTTCCATTTTCTTAAGGGGCACATAACTCACACCGCACACACACACACACACACACACACACACACACGCACACACACTCCTTCCTTCTGCGAGTTAGAAAATTAGTAGGGGCCCCTGGGAGCTGCAGGTTTCCTAATCATGTCTGCACCTAAGAACAGTAGGGTCTTGTCTGGCTCTTCTTATGAACGGTCCCCCAGCCCGGACTCCCCAAGGTCCATGCGAGCTTCACCCAGCTTCTCCCTCTCCCCTATCGGAAACTCAGGCTTAAGGGGAAGCTCCTCACCAGGGATCCGGAGCTACCATTCACCATCCCCTAGGGCTTCACCACACTCACCTCTGTCATCACCAGAATCCCACAAGCTCCCATTTCCCTGTCCTCGCCGTGATGGGCAATCAATGAAGCCATTGGGCTCTCCCGTGTCCTCCTCTGAGGATTCCTCGGAGTCCCCACGTTCATCAATAATATACCACATGTTCTTACTGCCATGACCCAGCAGCTCACCCCCAGCTCTCGGGAGGTCTCCTGTGTCTCCCAGCTACTCTCCAAACAACCCCAGATTTCAGCTGGAGTCAGCCCCCAACACCCAGGAATCACCTACAAACTCACGAGCCTCACGGTGCTCCACCCCTGTGTCTTTCATCTCTTCACCCGCAGGCCTCAGGGAATCTCCTGTGGCTCCCAGTTACTCTCCAGCCATCCCCAGGTTCCTGCGGGAGTCAGCCCCATGCACCCAGGAGTCCCCCAGAGACTCACACGTCTCGGGAGAATATGAGCGTTCCCCCAGCCCTGACTCCTCAAGATTCATGCCTGCCTCACCCAGCTTCTCCCTCTCCCCTCCCAGAAACTCAGACCCAAGGGGCAGCTCCTCACCAGGGATGTGGAAGTACTCTACATCACCCCGCAGGGCTTCACCACTCTCACATCCATCATCAACAGAATTCCACAACTTTACGTTTCCCTTTCCTAACCAAGCAGGACAGTCACTCATGTCATTGTGTTCTCCCGTGTCCTCCTCAGGAGATTCTTCACAGTCACCTAATTCATCAATAATATACCATATGTTCTTACTGCCATCATCCAGCAGCTCACCCCCAGCCACCCATGACTCTCCTGTCTGTCCCAGCTACTCTCCACCTACGCCCAGATTTCAGCGGGAGTCTCTACCCCACACCCCAGAAACACCTACAAACTCACAGACCTCAGTGAGATATTCGCCAGTCTCTCTCACGTCTTCACCCCCAGCCCTTATGGACCCTCCAGTCTGTCACGGCTACTCTCCAACCACGCCCACATTTCAGCGTGGCTCAGTTCCAGGAACCCAGGGATCACCACCAAGCCCACCACTTTCACTGAGTTACTCCCCAGTCTCTAGCACGTCTTTATCTCCAACCCTCAGGGATTCGCCTGTCTGTCCCAGCTACTCTCCAAACACGCCCACACTTCAGTGGGAGTCCGTTGCAGGCACCCAGAAATCACCACCAAACTCACCAATTTCACTGCGTTACTCCCCAGTCTCTATCATGTCTTCACCATCCCTCAGGGACTCTCCCGTCTGTCCCAGCTACTCTCCAACCATGCCCACATTTCAGCTGCAGTCAGTTCCAGGCACCCCGGAATCACCACCAAACTCACGAATTTCACTCCGTTACTCCTCAGTCTCAAGCACGTCTCTATCTCCAACCCTCAGGGACTCTCCTCTGTGTCACAGCTACTCTCCAACCACGCCCACACTTCAGCAGGGGTCACTTCCAGGCACCCAGGAAGCACCACGAAACTCACCAATTTCACTCACTTACCCTCCAGTCTCTCTCATGTCTTCACCAGCCCTCAGGGACTCTCCTGTCTGTCCCAGCTACTCTCCAACCACGCCCACATTTCAGCGGGACTCAGTTCCATGCACCCCGGAGTCACCACCAAACTCACCAGTTTCACTGAGGTACTCCCCGGTCTCTCTCATGTCTTCACCCCCAGCCCTCAGGGACTCTCCTGTGTGTCCCAGCTACTCTCCAACCATGCCCAGATTTCAGCGGGAGTCAGCCTCCCACACTCCGGAATCACCTACAGACTCACAGACTTCACTGAGTTCCTCCCTGGTCTCTCTCAGGTCTTTGCCCTCAGCCCACAGGGACTCTTGTGTCTCTTTCAGCTACTCTCAAAACTTCTCTAGATTCCAGCTGGAGTCAGTTCCAGGCACCCACGATACACCACCGAACTCACGAATTTCACTGACTTACTCCCCAGTCTCCCTCATGTTCTCACCCCCAGCCCTCAGGGACTCTTCTGTCTCTCTCAGCTACTCTCCAACCATCTCCAGATTGCACCTGGAGTGAGCTTCCCGCACCCAGGAATCACCAACAAACTCACGGACCTTACTGCAACCCTCCCCCATTTCTTTCACCTCTTCACCCCCTGCCTTCAGGGACTCTCCTGGGTCTCCAAGCTTCTCTCCAGCCTTCCCCAGATTTCTGCCACAGTCAGCCCCAGGCACCCAGGACAACCCTAGACACTCACAGGCCTCACGAGACTATCTCCCTATGACCTGTACCTATACAGGGATGGCTCCCACGCATCCCTCAGTGACCCGAAACCCATCTCCACTTACGCTCAGACACTCCCAGGGCCTGACATCTACTCCCTGTTATTGTTCTTCAGTTCGAAGCCCTGGCCAATCTACTAGCCCACATGACGCAGTTACCTGGCCATTTCTCCACAGATCCCGTGAGGGCCCCACACCCAGCCACACAAGAGCCCCTCCTGCATTCCGTCCTCACACGCAGGCCTGTCCATCTACTTGCTACTGTCACACTCTTGCCAGCAGAAGAGGCCCCTGTAATGGCCGATATCACCACCCAGTCTATCCTCACCCCACAGCTGTGCAGCGGGACCCTCCTGCTGGCCCACATGGCTGCCAGAGCCCATGCTGGCACGACGCTCCAGCAGGTCGGCGTCCCTGCGGGACACACTACCGGTGACATGGCTACCATGACCCTCCTTCCTGGCAGTGACACTGTTGATGTGAACCCCAGTTTCACATCTGTCATTTGTAAATAGGACCATTTTCACTTTTCGCTCTCCCTTCCATTCACCGGGCTTTTCATTCTCTCTCTTTCTGCCTCCGTTTCAGACATCTACTCACCTTATTCTCTCTCACTATGTCTGCCGTGGTCTCCATGAGAGTGCCCCACATAAGATTCCCCCATTAAAAGTCATGAATTGAGTGGCTTTTAGTATAGCTGTGGTTGTGCACATTCAATTTTAATTCGAAATCCATTGTAGAACGTCTTATCACCCCCAACCAGAGAAAAACCCTGGAGACATTAGTCACTCCTCATTCTGTCTCAAACCCTCTCCCTGACCCTCAGCCCTACGTAGCAGCTACCTAGTGCGATCAATCCCATATGCATAGATTTACATATTGTGGACATTTCCTATCAACGGAATAGTACAATAGGTGAGCTGTTATGACTGACACAACACGTAGCACAATATTATCAAGTTTCATCCACATTGTAGGCTTACCCACAGGGGGAAACCATTTTTTGGGGGTTTTTAGTAACACCGGGTGTTTTTTCTTTCCTTTCGTCCTTCCTTCCTTCCTTCCTTCCTTCCTTCCTTCCTTCCTTCTTTCTTTCCTTCCTTCCTACCTCCCTTCCTTCCTTCCTTCCTTCCTACCTTCCTTCTTTCCTTCCTTCCTATCTTCCTTCCTTACTCTTCTTTCTCTCTTACTCCTTCTGCCCTCTCTCTTTCATATGCCTTAGGTGCATCCCACATTCTGCATTTTTTTGGGGAAATCCACGACAGGTGCAGGAAAATTGTGTTATTGTAACTATTTACCGCTATCTCTCTTTCACGGCTCTCCATCAGTTGTGAACATCTATTGGTTTATCCCAAGTCACTAAGCATATTTTTATTAGGTACACCTGTTTTTCCTTATACAGCTGTTTCTGGAGTCTAGGGTCGCATACTCATAAACCCAGTGTAACTCAGAAACGCATCTAATAGTCCAATAAACCCATCATAACGTTGAAAAATCATAAATCAAACCATCATAAGTCACGGTTTGTCCGTGGATATGGGCGTCATCAATTCCATTGTATTCAGTCATGCTGTACACCATTAACCATGGCAGACTGACTGGGAGTGGATATTGATAGCATTATAAAAGTCAGTTATTAGAGGGATACTTCTTTAACCTGACTGAAGAACTGATCTAATGGCTTTAGTCGAGTGCATGATTATGTGAGATGTTTTGAGACAGAGTAGTACATTTGTGAATGAAATTTTATGGCTTTTTTCACTTAGTAGGAACCATTGTGTGTGGAAAAGTGAGAAAATTGCTTTCTGCTGTAGAGTCTGGCATTCATTGTAGATTTAAGCTTATTTTTCTGGGGGCAAATCTTATTCAATAAAATACTACTCTTTATACTAAAAAACAAAAACAGTGGTGATGTGTGGTCATTATCCTCAGCAAACTAATCCAGGGAAAGAAAACCAAACGCCACATTCTCACTTATAATGGGAGCTGAAAAATGAGATCACATGGACACAGGAAGGGGAACAACACACACTGGGGCCTTTCGGGGGGCAGAGCGTTAAGAAGAACAGCTACTGCATGCTGGGCTTAATGCCTAGGTGATGGGTTGACAGGTGCAGCAAACCACCATGGCACACGTTTACCTTAGTAACAAATCTGCACATCCTGCACATATACCCCAGAACTTAGAAACGAAACGAAACAAAAGAAAACGAAAAAGCAATAGCAAAACGCTAAAGGCAAACTAAAGTTTCAAACTCAGAACGTGACAGACCAATGTTTGGTTCAAATCATGGTTCTCAACCCAGGTGCCATAAGGTCAGGATAAAGAATTTGATTACATATTGTAAATAAGTCATGCAGCAAATGACCAGAAAGATTATTCTCAACATACGTGGGTCTTCTAATTCAATGGTGACGCTATCTACCGGGACATAGCATTAGATTCCAAAGGGCCGGGTCCCGCCACACAGGCCTCCCACACTAATAACAATGGGAAGCCCTACGTGGTTTTACCTGTGCTTCTCAGCAACTGGCTATAAATCAGGTTGCCACCACTCCCAGATTTAGTTGCATTCATTTGCTGGAAGAGCTCACAGCACGCAGGGAAGCACTTACATTTGCCGTTGTATTTTAGCGGACATTGCAAAAAGTTCAGAAATTAATGTGGGGCCCGGCATGTGGGGAGGGGCGCACTACCTTCCAGGAAGTGTTATCCAGAAGCTCTCTGATCCCAGTCCTTTTGGGATTTATGGAGACCTCATTCTATAGGCATGATGGGTTAAACCATAGGCTATTGGTGATCAACTCCACCTGAGGCTCTCAACCCTCCCTGGAAATTGGGATTGAGGCTTTGCCATTCTCAGTCTGACTAAGAGAATTTACCCAAACGGAATTTTGAAACAGATGAGCATAACTGGAATCTTAATTAAATGATTGGATTATCTCGAGCCACACCTTGATATTCCTCACCCGAGCACCCTCATCCAACGAATGCTCCACCCAACTGGCTCCCAAGTCTCTACGTGGTTCCAGAGCAAAAGAATGTTTATACAACGCATATCTCCACCTTTTCTTCAAAGTCTTTTCGCTTACACGGAAAGACTTCTTAAACTGCCATGCATCAGGATCAGGGGGAGGTCTTGTTACAACGCAGATCTGTGGATCTCCGGGGTTTGATTGTGGCGAGGATGCTGCTGGTGTCAAAACCACAACGTGGGAACCACAGAACCACTAGTTGGTTTTCAGTGTTTCAGTGCATACAATTCCTAACATATCTGGCCAAGAAAACTTGTAAGTTCTTAGATTGTCCCAAAGGTGGCGCATGAAATCAAAGCAGGAGAACTGTTTCCTACGAGGTGTAGCCTGGGAAAGTTGGGGGTGACTGATGGAAAGGAGGAGTGAAGCTCCGCCCTTTCCGCTGCTAGGCTGTGCCCGAGGCTATTTAAACCCACCCTGGCTGGCCTGTACTCAGATCTTCGCGGAGCGGATCAGCGGCCGGAGCGTTTGGCGGACTCTGCGTGGACTTGGAGCTCACAGCGTCTTGCGACTTGGAAGCGGATTCAGAGGACAGGACAGAACACTTGGGCAAGTGAATCTCTGTCTGTCTGTCTGTCTGTCTGTCTCATTGGTTGGTTGATTTCCATTTTCTTAAGGGGCACATAACTCACACCGCACACACACACACACACACACACACACACACACGCACACACACTCCTTCCTTCTGCGAGTTAGAAAATTAGTAGGGGCCCCTGGGAGCTGCAGGTTTCCTAATCATGTCTGCACCTAAGAACAGTAGGGTCTTGTCTGGCTCTTCTTATGAACGGTCCCCCAGCCCGGACTCCCCAAGGTCCATGCGAGCTTCACCCAGCTTCTCCCTCTCCCCTATCGGAAACTCAGGCTTAAGGGGAAGCTCCTCACCAGGGATCCGGAGCTACCATTCACCATCCCCTAGGGCTTCACCACACTCACCTCTGTCATCACCAGAATCCCACAAGCTCCCATTTCCCTGTCCTCGCCGTGATGGGCAATCAATGAAGCCATTGGGCTCTCCCGTGTCCTCCTCTGAGGATTCCTCGGAGTCCCCACGTTCATCAATAATATACCACATGTTCTTACTGCCATCACCCAGCAGCTCACCCCCAGCTCTCGGGGGGTCTCCTGTGTCTCCCAGCTACTCTCCATCAACCCCAGATTGCAGCTGGAGTCAGCCCCCCACACCCGGGAATCACCTACAAACTCACGAGCCTCACGGTGCTCCACCCCTGTGTCTTTCATCTCTTCACCCCCAGGCCTCAGGGACTCTCCTGTGGCTCCCAGTTACTCTCCAGCCAACCCGAGGTTCCTGCGGGAGTCAGCCCCATGCACCCAGGAGTCCCCCAGAGACTCACACATCTCAGGAGAATGTGAGCGGTCCCCCAGCCCTGACTCCTCAAGATTCATGCCTGCCTCACCCAGGTTTTCCCTCTCCCCTCCCAGAAACTCAGACCCAAGGGGCAGCTCCTCACCAGGGATGTGGAAGTACTCTACATCACCCCGCAGGGCTTCACCACTCTCACATCCATCATCAACAGAATTCCACAACTTTAAGTTTCCCTTTCCTAACCAAGCAGGACAGTCACTCATGTCATTGTGTTCTCCCGCGTCCTCCTCTGGAGATTCTCCACAGTCACCTCATTCATCAATAATATACCATATGTTCTTACTGCCATCATCCAGCAGCTCACCCCCAGCCAACCATGACTCGCCTGTCTGTCCCAGCTACTCTCCAACTACGCCCAGATTTCAGCGGCAGTCTCTACCCCACACCCCAGAAACACCTACAAACTCACAGACCTCAGTGAGATCCTCGCCAGTCTCTGTCACGTCTTCACCCCCAGCCCTTACGGACCCTCCAGTCTGTCCCAGCTACTCTCCAACCACGCCCACATTTCAGCGCGGGTCAGTTCCAGGAACCCAGGGATCACCACCAAGCCCACCACTTTCACTGAGTTACTCCCCAGTCTCTAGCACGTCTTTATCTCCAACCCTCAGGGACTCGCCTGTCTGTCCCAGCTACTCTCCAAACACGCCCACACTTCAGCGGGAGTCCGTTGCAGGCACCCAGAAATCACCACCAAACTCACCAATTTCACTGCGTTACTCCCCAGTCTCTCTCATGTCTTCACCATCCCTCAGGGACTCTCCCGTCTGTCCCAGCTACTCTCCAACCACGCCCACATTTCAGCTGGAGTCAGTTCCAGGCACCCCGGACTCACCACCAAACTCACCAATTTCACTCAGTTACTCCTCAGTCTCTAGCACGTCTTTATCTCCAACCCTCAGGGACTCTCCTGTGTGTCCCAGCTACTCTCCAACCACGCCCACACTTCAGCGGGAGTCAGTTCCAGGCACCCAGGAATCACCATCAAACTCACCAATTTCACTGCGTTACTCCCCAGTCTCTCTCATGTCTTCACCATCCCTCAGGGACTCTCCCGTCTGTCCCAGCTACTCTCCAACCACGCCCACATTTCAGCTGGGGTCAGTTCCAGGCACCCCGGAGTCACCACCAAACTCACCAGTTTCACCGAGGTACTCCCCGGTCTCTCTCATGTCTTCACCCCCAGCCCTCAGGGACTCTCCTGTGTGTCCCAGCTCCTCTCCATCCATGCCCAGATTTCAGCGGGAGTCAGTTCCAGGCACCCAGGTATCACCACCAAACTCAGCAGTTTCGCTGAGTTACTCCCCAGTCTCTCTCATGTCTTCACCCCCAGCCCCCTGGGACTCTCCTGTCTGTCCCAGCTACTCTCCCACCACGCCCAGATTTCAGCGGGAGTCAGCCTCCCACACTCCGGAATCACCTACAGACTCACAGACTTCACTGAGGTCCTCCCTGGTCTCTCTCAGGTCTTTGCCCTCAGCCCACAGGGACTCTTGTGTCTCTTTCAGCTACTCTCAAAACTTCTCTAGATTCCAGCTGGAGTCAGTTCCAGGCACCCACGATACACCACCGAACTCACGAATTTCACTGACTTACTCCCCAGTCTCCCTCATGTTCTCACCCCCAGCCCTCAGGGACTCTTCTGTCTCTCTCAGCTACTCTCCAACCATCTCCAGATTGCACCTGGAGTCAGCTTCCCGCACCCAGGAATCATCTACAAACTCACGGACCTTACTGCCACCCTCCCCCATTTCTTTCACCTCTTCACCCCCTGCCTTAAGGGACTCTCCTGGGCCTCCCAGCTTCTCTCCAGCCTTCCCCAGATTTCTGCCACACTCAGCCCCAGGCACCCAGGGCCACCATAGACACTCACAGGCCTCACGAGACTATCTCCCTATGACCTGTACCTACACAGGGATGGCTCTCACGCATCCCTCAGTGACCCCAAACCCATCTCCACTTACACTCAGACACTCCCAGGGCCTGACAGCTACTCCCCGTTATTGTCCTTCAGTTCGAAGCCCTGGCCAATCTACTAGCCCACATGACGCAGTTACCTGGCCATTTCTCCACGGTTCCCGTGAGGGCCCCACACCCAGCCGCACAAGAGCCCCTCCTGCATTCCGTCCTCACACGCAGGCCTGTCCATCTACTTGCTACTGTCACACTCTTGCCAGCAGAAGAGGCCCCTGTAATGGCCGATATCACCACCCAGTCTATCCTCACCCCACAGCTGTGCAGCGGGTCCCTCCTGCTGGCCCACGTGGCTGCCAGAGCCCATGCTGGCACGACGCTCCAGCAGGTCGGCGTCCCTGCGGGACACACTACCGGTGACATGGCTAGCATGACCCTCCTTCCTGGCAGTGACACTGTTGATGTGAACCCCAGTTTCACATCTGTCATTTCTAAATAGGACCATTTTCCCTTTTCGCTCTCCCTTCCTTTCACAGGGCTTTTCGTTCTCTCTGTTTCTGCCTCCGTTTCAGATATTTACTCACCTTTTTCTCTCTCACTATGTCTGCCGTGGTCTCCATGAGAGTGCGCCACATAAGATTCCCCCATTAAAAGTCATGAATTGAGTGGCTTTTAGTATACCTGTGGTTGTGCACATTCAATTATAATTCGCAATCCATTGTAGAACGTCTTATCACCCCCGACCAGAGAAAAACCCTGGAGACATTAGTCACTCCTCATTCTGTCTCAAACCCCCTCCCTGACCCTCAGCCCTAGGTAGCAACTACCTAGTGCGATCAATCCCATACGCATAGATTTCCATATTGTAGACATTTCCTATAAACGGAATTGCACAATAGGTGAGCTGTTATGACTGACATAACACGTAGCACAATATTTTCAAGATTCATCCACATTGTAGGCTTACCCACAGGGGGAAACCATTTTTTTGGGGGGTTTTAGTAACACCGGGTGTTTTCTCCTTCCTTTCCTCCTTCTTTCCTTCCTTCCTTCCTTCCTTCCTACCTTCCTTCTTTCCTTCCTTCCTTTTTCCTTCCTTCCTTCCTTCCTTCCTCCTATTTCTCTCTTACTCCTTCTGCCCTCTCTCTTTCATATGCCTTAGGTGCATCCCACATTCTGCATTTTTTTGGGGAAATCCACGACAGGTGCAGGAAAATTGTGTTATTGTAACTATTTACCGCTATCTCTCTTTCACGGCTCTCCATCAGTTGTGAACATCTATTGGTTTATCCCAAGTCACTAAGCATATTTTTATTAGGTACACCTGTTTTTCCTTATACAGCTGTTTCTGGAGTCTAGGGTCGCATACTCATAAACCCAGTGTAACTCAGAAACGCATCTAATAGTCCAATAAACCCATCATAACGTTGAAAAATCATAAATCAAACCATCATAAGTCACGGTTTGTCCGTGGATATGGGCGTCATCAATTCCATTGTATTCAGTCATGCTGTACACCATTAACCATGGCAGACTGACTGGGAGTGGATATTGATAGCATTATAAAAGTCAGTTATTAGAGGGATACTTCTTTAACCTGACTGAAGAACTGATCTAATGGCTTTAGTCGAGTGCATGATTATGTGAGATGTTTTGAGACAGAGTAGTACATTTGTGAATGAAATTTTATGGCTTTTTTCACTTAGTAGGAACCATTGTGTGTGGAAAAGTGAGAAAATTGCTTTCTGCTGTAGAGTCTGGCATTCATTGTAGATTTAAGCTTATTTTTCTGGGGGCAAATCTTATTCAATAAAATACTACTCTTTATACTAAAAAACAAAAACAGTGGTGATGTGTGGTCATTATCCTCAGCAAACTAATCCAGGGAAACAAAACCAAACGCCACATTCTCACTTATAATGGGAGCTGAAAAATGAGATCACATGGACACAGGAAGGGGAACAACACACACTGGGGCCTTTCGGGGGGCAGAGCGTTAAGAAGAACAGCTACTGCATGCTGGGCTTAATGCCTAGGTGATGGGTTGACAGGTGCAGCAAACCACCATGGCACACGTTTACCTTAGTAACAAATCTGCACATCCTGCACATATACCCCAGAACTTAGAAACGAAACGAAACAAAAGAAAACGAAAAAGCAATAGCAAAACGCTAAAGGCAAACTAAAGTTTCAAACTCAGAACGTGACAGACCATTGTTTGGTTCAAATCATGGTTCTCAACCCAGGTGCCATAAGGTCAGGATAAAGAATTTGATTACATATTGTAAATAAGTCATGCAGCAAATGACCAGAAAGATTATTCTCAACATACGTGGGTCTTCTAATTCAATGGTGACGCTATCTACCGGGACATAGCATTAGATTCCAAAGGGCCGGGTCCCGCCACACAGGCCTCCCACACTAATAACAATGGGAAGCCCTACGTGGTTTTACCTGTGCTTCTCAGCAACTGGCTATAAATCAGGTTGCCACCACTCCCAGATTTAGTTGCATTCATTTGCTGGAAGAGCTCACAGCACGCAGGGAAGCACTTACATTTGCCGTTGTATTTTAGCGGACATTGCAAAAAGTTCAGAAATTAATGTGGGGCCCGGCATGTGGGGAGGGGCGCACTACCTTCCAGGAAGTGTTATCCAGAAGCTCTCTGATCCCAGTCCTTTTGGGATTTATGGAGACCTCATTCTATAGGCATGATGGGTTAAACCATAGGCTATTGGTGATCAACTCCACCTGAGGCTCTCAACCCTCCGTGGAAATTGGGATTGAGGCTTTGCCATTCTCAGTCTGACTAAGAGAATTTACCCAAACGGAATTTTGAAACAGATGAGCATAACTGGAATCTTAATTAAATGATTGGATTATCTGGAGCCACACCTTGATATTCCTCACCCGAGCACCCTCATCCAACGAATGCTCCACCCAACTGGCTCCCAAGTCTCTACGTGGTTCCAGAGCAAAAGAATGTTTATACAACGCATATCTCCACCTTTTCTTCAAAGTCTTTTCGCTTACACGGAAAGACTTCTTAAACTGCCATGCATAAGGATCAGGGGGAGGTCTTGTTACAACGCAGATCTGTGGATCTCCGGGGTTTGATTGTGGCGAGGATGCTGCTGGTGTCAAAACCACAACGTGGGAACCACAGAACCACTAGTTGGTTTTCAGTGTTTCAGTGCATACAATTCCTAACATATCTGGCCAAGAAAACTTGTAAGTTCTTAGATTGTCCCAAAGGTGGCGCATGAAATCAAAGCAGGAGAACAGTTTCCTACGAGGTGTAGCCTGGGAAAGTTGGGGGTGACTGATGGAAAGGAGGAGTGAAGCTCCGCCCTTTCCGCTGCTAGGCTGCGACCGAGGCTATTTAAACCCACCCTGGCTGGCCTGTACTCAGATCTTCGCGGAGCGGATCAGCGGCCGGAGCGTTTGGCGGACTCTGCGTGGACTTGGAGCTCACAGCGTCTTGCGACTTGGAAGCGGATTCAGAGGACAGGACAGAACACTTGGGCAAGTGAATCTCTGTCTGTCTGTCTGTCTGTCTGTCTGTCTCATTGGTTGGTTGATTTCCATTTTCTTAAGGGGCACATACCTCACACCGCACACACACACACACACACACACACGCACACACACTCCTTCCTTCTGCGAGTTAGAAAATTAGTAGGGGCCCCTGGGAGCTGCAGGTTTCCTAATCATGTCTGCACCTAAGAACAGTAGGGTCTTGTCTGGCTCTTCTTATGAACGGTCCCCCAGCCCGGACTCCCCAAGGTCCATGCGAGCTTCACCCCGCTTCTCCCTCTCCCCTATCAGAAACTCAGGCTTAAGGGGAAGCTCCTCACCAGGGATCCGGAGCTACAATTCACCATCCCCTAGGGCTTCACCACACCCACCTCTGTCATCACCAGAATCCCACAAGCTCCCATTTCCCTGTCCTCGCCGTGATGGGCAATCAATGAAGCCATTGGGCTCTCCCGTGTCCTCCTCTGAGGATTCCTCGGAGTCCCCACGTTCATCAATAATATACCACATGTTCTTACTGCCATCACCCAGCAGCTCACCCCCAGCTCTCGGGGGGTCTCCTGTGTCTCCCAGCTACTCTCCAAACAACCGCAGATTGCAGCTGGAGTCTGCCCCCCACACCCAGGAATCACCTACAAACTCACGAGCCTCACGGTGCTCCACCCCAGTGTCTTTCATCTCTTCACCCCCAGGCCTCAGGGACTCTCCTGTGGCTCCCAGTTACTCTCCAGCCAACCCGAGGTTCCTGCGGGAGTCAGCCCCATGCACCCAGGAGTCCCCCAGAGACTCACACGTCTCAGGAGAATATGAGCGGTCCCCCAGCCCTGACTCCTCAAGATTCATGCCTGCCTCACCCAGGTTCTCCCTCTCCCCTCCCAGAAACTCAGACCCAAGGGGCAGCTCCTCACCAGGGATGTGGAAGTACTCTACATCACCCCGCAGGGCTTCACCACTCTCACATCCATCATCAACAGAATTCCACAACTTTAAGTTTCCCTTTCCTAACCAAGCAGGACAGTCACTCATGTCATTGTGTTCTCCCGCGTCCTCCTCTGGAGATTCTCCACAGTCACCTCATTCATCAATAATATACCATATGTTCTTACTGCCATCATCCAGCAGCTCACCCCCAGCCACCCATGACTCGCCTGTCTGTCCCAGCTACTCTCCAACTACGCCCAGATTTCAGCGGCAGTCTCTACCCCACACCCCAGAAACACCTACAAACTCACAGACCTCAGTGAGATCCTCGCCAGTCTCTGTCACGTCTTCACCCCCAGCCCTTACGGACCCTCCAGTCTGTCCCAGCTACTCTCCAACCACGCCCACATTTCAGCGCGGGTCAGTTCCAGGAACCCAGGGATCACCACCAAGCCCACCACTTTCACTGAGTTACTCCCCAGTCTCTAGCACGTCTTTATCTCCAACCCTCAGGGACTCGCCTGTCTGTCCCAGCTACTCTCCAAACACGCCCACACTTCAGCGGGAGTCCGTTGCAGGCACCCAGAAATCACCACCAAACTCACCAATTTCACTGCGTTACTCCCCAGTCTCTCTCATGTCTTCACCATCCCTCAGGGACTCTCCCGTCTGTCCCAGCTACTCTCCAACCACGCCCACATTTCAGCTGGAGTCAGTTCCAGGCACCCCGGACTCACCACCAAACTCACCAATTTCACTCAGTTACTCCTCACTCTCTAGCACGTCTTTATCTCCAACCCTCAGGGACTCTCCTGTGTCTCCCAGCTACTCTCCAACCACGCCCACACTTCAGCGGGAGTCAGTTCCAGGCACCCAGGAATCACCATCAAACTCACCAATTTCACTGCGTTACTCCCCAGTCTCTCTCATGTCTTCACCATCCCTCAGGGACTCTCCCGTCTGTCCCAGCTACTCTCCAACCACGCCCACATTTCAGCTGGGGTCAGTTCCAGGCACCCCGGAGTCACCACCAAACTCACCAGTTTCACCGAGGTACTCCCCGGTCTCTCTCATGTCTTCACCCCCAGCCCTCAGGGACTCTCCTGTGTGTCCCAGCTCCTCCCCATCCATGCCCAGATTTCAGCGGGAGTCAGTTCCAGGCACCCAGGTATCACCACCAAACTCAGCAGTTTCGCTGAGTTACTCCCCAGTCTCTCTCATGTCTTCACCCCCAGCCCCCTGGGACTCTCCTGTCTGTCCCAGCTACTCTCCCACCACGCCCAGATTTCAGCGGGAGTCAGCCTCCCACACTCCGGAATCACCTACAGACTCACAGACTTCACTGAGGTCCTCCCTGGTCTCTCTCAGGTCTTTGCCCTCAGCCCACAGGGACTCTTGTGTCTCTTTCAGCTACTCTCAAAACTTCTCTAGATTCCAGCTGGAGTCAGTTCCAGGCACCCACGATACACCACCGAACTCACGAATTTCACTGACTTACTCCCCAGTCTCCCTCATGTTCTCACCCCCAGCCCTCAGGGACTCTTCTGTCTCTCTCAGCTACTCTCCAACCATCTCCAGATTGCACCTGGAGTCAGCTTCCCGCACCCAGGAATCATCTACAAACTCACGGACCTTACTGCCACCCTCCCCCATTTCTTTCAACTCTTCACCCCCTGCCTTAAGGGACTCTCCTGGGCCTCCCAGCTTCTCTCCAGCCTTCCCCAGATTTCTGCCACACTCAGCCCCAGGCACCCAGGGCCACCGTAGACACTCACAGGCCTCACGAGACTATCTCCCTATGACCTGTACCTACACAGGGATGGCTCTCACGCATCCCTCAGTGACCCCAAACCCATCTCCACTTACACTCAGACACTCCCAGGGCCTGACAGCTACTCCCCGTTATTGTCCTTCAGTTCGAAGCCCTGGCCAATCTACTAGCCCACATGACGCAGTTACCTGGCCATTTCTCCACGGTTCCCGTGAGGGCCCCACACCCAGCCGCACAAGAGCCCCTCCTGCATTCCGTCCTCACACGCAGGCTTGTCCATCTACTTGCTACTGTCACACTCTTGCCAGCAGAAGAGGCCCCTGTAATGGGCGATATCACCACCCAGTCTATCCTCACCCCACAGCTGTGCAGCGGGACCCTCCTGCTGGCCCACGTGGCTGCCAGAGCCCATGCTGGCACGACACTCCAGCAGGTCAGCGTCCCTGCGGGCCACACTACCGGTGACATGGCTAGCATGACCCTCCTTCCTGGCAGTGACACTGTTGATGTGAACCCCAGTTTCACATCTGTCATTTCTAAATAGGACCATTTTCCCTTTTCGCTCTCCCTTCCTTTCACAGGGCTTTTCGTTCTCTCTGTTTCTGCCTCCGTTTCAGATATTTACTCACCTTTTTCTCTCTCACTATGTCTGCCGTGGTCTCCATGAGAGTGCGCCACAGAAGATTCCCCCATTAAAAGTCATGAATTGAGTGGCTTTTAGTATACCTGTGGTTGTGCACATTCAATTATAATTCGCAATCCATTGTAGAACCTCTTATCACACCCGACCAGAGAAAAACCCTGGAGACATTAGTCACTCCTCATTCTGTCTCAAAACCCCTCCCTGACCCTCAGCCCTAGGTAGCAACTACCTACTGCGATCAATCCCATACGCATAGATTTCCATATTGTAGACATTTCCTATCAAGGGAATTGCACAATAGATGAGCTGTTATGACTGACATAACACGTAGCACAATATTTTCAAGATTCATCCACATTGTAGGCTTACCCACAGGGGGAAACCATTTTTTTGGGGGGTTTTAGTAGTACCGGGTGTTTTCTCCTTCCTTTCCTCCTTCTTTCCTTCCTTCCTTCCTTCTTTCCTACCTGCCTTCTTTCCTTCCTTCCTTCTTTCCTTCCTTCCTTCCTTCCTTCCTTCCTTCCTCCTATTTCTCTCTTACTCCTTCTGCCCTCTCTCTTTCATATGCCTTAGGTGCATCCCACATTCTGCGTTTTTTGGGAGAAATCCTCGACAGGTGCAGGAAAATTGTGTTATTGTAACTATTTACCGCTATCTCTCTTTCACGGCTCTCCATCAGTTGTGAACATCTATTGGTTTATCCCAAGTCACTAAGCATATTTTTATTAGGTACACCTGTTTTTCCTTATACAGCTGTTTCTGGAGTATAGGGTCGCATACTCATAAACCCACTGTAACTCAGAAACGCATCTAATAGTCCAATAATCCCATCATAACGTTGAAAAATCATAAATCAAACCACCGTAAGTCACGGTGTGTCCGTGGATATGGGCGTCATCAATTCCATTGTATTCAGTCATGCTGTACACCATTAACAATGGCAGACTGATTGGGAGTGGATATTGATAACATTATAAAAGTCAGTTATTAGAGGGATACTTCTTTAACTTGACTGAAGAACTGATCTAATGGCTTTAGTCGAGTGCATGATTATGTGAGATGTTTTGAGACAGAGTAGTACATTTGTGAATGAAGTTTTTTCACTTAGTAGGAACCATTGTGTGTGGAAAAGTGAGAAAATTGCTTTCTGCTGTAGAGTCTGGCATTCATTGTAGACTTAAGCTTATTTTTCTGTGAGCAAATCTTATTCAATAAAATACTACTCTTTATACTAAAAAACAGAAACAGTGGTGATGTGTGGTCATTATGCTCAGCAAACTAATCCAGGGAAAGAAAACCAAACGCCACATTCTCACTTATAATGAGAGCTGAAAAATGAGATCACATGGACACAGGAAGGGGAACAACACTCACTGGGGCCTTTCGGGAAGCAGAGCGTTAAGAAAAACAGCTACTGCATGCTGGGCTTAATACCTAGGTGATGGGTTGACAGGTGCAGCAAACCACCATGGCACACGTTTACCTTAGTAACAAATCTGCACATCCTGCACATATACCCCAGAACTTAGAAACGAAACGAAACAAAAGAAAACGAAAAAGCAATAGCAAAACGCTAAAGGCAAACTAAAGTTTCAAACTCAGAACGTGACAGACCAATGTTTGGTTCAAATCATGGTTCTCAACCCAGGTGCCATAAGGCCAGGATAAAGAATTTGATTACATATTGTAAATAAGACATGCAGCAAATGACCAGAAAGATTATTCTCAACATATGTGTGTCTTCTAATTCAATGGTGACGCTATCTACCGGGACATAGCTTTAGATTCCAAAGGGCCGAGTCCCGCCAGACAGGCCTCCCACACTAATAACAATGGGAAGCCCCACGTTGTTTTACCTGTGCTTCTCAGCAACTGGCTATAAATCAGGTTGCCACCACTCCCAGATTTAGTTGCATTCATTGGCTGGAATAGCTCACAGCACGCAGGGAAACACTTACATTTGCCGTTGTATTTTAGCGGACTTTGCAAAAAGTTCAGAAATAAATGCGGGGCCCGGCGTGTGGGGAGGGGTGCACTACCTTCCAGGAAGTGTTATCCAGAAGCTCTCTGAACCCAGTCCTTTTGGGTTTTTATGGAGACCTCATTCTATAGGCATGACGGGTTAAACCATAGGCTATTGGTGATCCACTCCACCTGAGGCTCTCAACCCTCCCTGGAAATTGGGGTTGAGGCTTTGCCATTCTCAGTCTGACTAAAAGAATTTACCCAAACGGAATTTTAAAACAGATGAGCATAACTGGAATCTTAATTAGATGATTGGATTATCTGGAGCCACACCTTGATATTCCTAACCCGAGCACCCTCCTCCAACGAGTGCTCCACCCAACTGGCTCCCAAGTCTCTACGTGGTTCCAGAGCAAAAGAATGTTTATACAACGCATATCTCCACCTTTTCTTCAAAGTCTTTTCCCTTACACGGAAAGACTTCTTAAACTGCCATGCATCCGGATCAGGGGGAGGTATTGTTACACCGCAGATCTGTGGATCTCCGGGGTTTGATTGTGGCAAGGATGCTGCTGGTGTCAAAACCACAACGTGGGAACCACAGAACCACTAGTTGGTTTTCAGTGTTTCAGTGCATACAATTCCTAATATATCTGGCCAAGAAAACTTGTAAGTTCTTAGATTGTCCCAAAGGTGGCGCATGAAATCAAAGCAGGAGAACAGTTTCCTACGAGGTGTAGCCTGGGAAAGTTGGGGGTGACTGATGGAAAGGAGGAGTGAAGCTCCGCCCTTTCCGCTGCTAGGCTGCGCCCGAGGCTATTTAAACCCACCCTGGCTGGCCTGTACTCAGATCTTCGCGGAGCGGATCAGCGGCCGGAGCGGTTGGCGGACTCTGCGTTGACTTGGAGCTCACAGCGTCTTGCGACTTGGAAGCGGATTCAGAGGACAGGCCAGAACACTTGGGCAAGTGAATCTTTGTCTGTCTGTCTCTCTGTCTGTCTGTCTGTCTGTCTGTCTGTCTCATTGGTTGGTTGATTTCCATTTTCTTAAGGGGCACATACCTCACACCGCACACACACACACACGCACACACACTCCTTCCTTCTGCGAGTTAGAAAATTAGTAGGGGCCCCTGGGAGCTGCAGGTTTCCTAATCATGTCTGCACCTAAGAACAGTAGGGTCTTGTCCGGCTCTTCTTATGAACGGTCCCCCAGCACGGACTCCCCAAGGTCCATGCGAGCCTCACCCAGCTTCTCCCTCTCCCCTCTCAGAAACTCATGCTTCAGGGGAAGCTCCTCTCCAGGGATCCGGAGCTACCATTCACCATCCCCTAGGGCTTCACCACACTCACCTCTGTCATCACCAGAATCCCACAAGCTCCCATTTCCCTGTCCTCACCGTGATGGGCAATCAATGAAGCCATTGGGCTCTCCCGTGTCCTCCTCTGAGGATTCCTCAGAGTCCCCACGTTCATCAATAATATACCACATGTTCTTACTGCCATCACCCAGCAGCTCACCCCCAGCTCTCGGGGGATCTCCTGTGTCTCCCAGCTACTCTCCAAACAACCCCAGATTGCAGCTGGAGTCAGCCCCCCACACCCGGGAATCACCTACAAACTCACGAGCCTCACGGTGCTCCACCCCTGTGTCTTTCATCTCTTCACCCCCAGGCCTCAGGGACTCTCCTGTGGCTCCCAGTTACTCTCCAGCCATCCCCAGCTTCCTGCGGGAGTCAGCCCCATGCACCCAGGAGTCCCCCAGAGACTCACAGGTCTCGGGAGAATATGAGCGGTCCCCCAGCCCTGACTCCTCAAGATTCATGCCTGCCTCACCCAGCTTCTCCCTCTCCCCTCCCAGAAACTCAGACCCAAGGGGCAGCTCCTCACCAGGGATGTGGAAGTACTCTACATCACCCCGCAGGGCTTCACCACTCTCACATCCATCATCAACAGAATTCCACAACTTTACGTTTCCCTTTCCTAACCAAGCAGGACAGTCACTCATGTCATTGTGTTCTCCCGTGTCCTCCTCTGGAGATTCTTCACAGTCACCTCATTCATCAATAATATACCATATGTTCTTACTGCCATCATCCAGCAGCTCACCCCCAGCCACCCATGACTCTCCTGTCTGTCCCAGCTACTCTCCAACTACGCCCAGATTTCAGCGGGAGTCTCTACCCCACACCCCAGAAACACCTACAAACTCACAGACCTCAGTGAGATCCTCGCCAGTCTCTCTCACGTCTTCACCCCCAGCCCTTACGGACCCTCCAGTCTGTCCCAGCTACTCTCCAACCACGCCCACATTTCAGCGCGGGTCAGTTCCAGGAACCCAGGGATCACCACCAAGCCCACCACTTTCACTGAGTTACTCCCCAGTCTCTAGCACGTCTTTATCTCCAACCCTCAGGGACTCGCCTGTCTGTCCCAGCTACTCTCCAAACACGCCCACACTTCAGCGGGAGTCCGTTGCAGGCACCCAGAAATCACCACCAAACTCACCAATTTCACTGCGTTACTCCCCAGTCTCTCTCATGTCTTCACCATCCCTCAGGGACTCTCCCGTCTGTCCCAGCTACTCTCCAACCACGCCCACATTTCAGCTGCAGTCAGCTCCAGGCACCCCGGAATCACCACCAAACTCCCCAATTTCACTCAGTTACTCCTCAGTCTCTAGCACGTCTTTATCTCCAACCCTCAGGGACTCTCCTGTGTGTCCCAGCTACTCTCCAACCACGCCCACACTTCAGCGGGAGTCAGTTCCAGGCACCCAGGAAGCACCACCAAACTCACCAATTTCACTCACTTACTCTCCAGTCTCTCTCATGTCTTCACCAGCCCTCAGGGACTCTCCTGTCTGTCCCAGCTACTCTCCAACCACGCACACATTTCAGCTGGAGTCAGTCCCAGGCACCCCGGAGTCACCACCAAACTCACCAGTTTCACTGAGGTACTCCCCGGTCTCTCTCATGTCTTCACCCCCAGCCCTCAGGGACTCTCCTGTGTGTCCCAGCTACTCTCCAACCATGCCCAGATTTCAGCGGGAGTCAGTTCCAGACACCCAGGTATCACCACCAAACTCAGCAGTTTCGCTGAGTTACTCCCCAGTCTCTGTCATGTCTTCACCCCCAGCCCCCTGGGACTCTCCTGTCTGTCCCAGCTACTCTCCCACCACGCCCAGATTTCAGCGGGAGTCAGCCTCCCACACTCCGGAATCACCTACAGACTCACAGACTTCACTGAGGTCCTCCCTGGTCTCTCTCAGGTCTTTGCCCTCAGCCCACAGGGACTCCTGTGTCTCTTTCAGCTACTGTCCAAACTTCGCTAGATTCCAGCTGGAGTCAGTTCCAGGCACCCACGATACACCACCGAACTCACGAATTTCACTGACTTACTCCCCAGTCTCCCTCATGTTCTCACCCCCAGCCCTCAGGGACTCTTCTGTCTCTCTCAGCTACACTCCGACCATCTCCAGATTTCACCTGGAGTCAGCTTCCCGCACCCAGGAATCACCTACAAACTCACGGACCTTACTGCAACCCTCCCCCATTTCTTTCACCTCTTCACCCCCTGCCTTCCGGGACTCTCCTGGGTCTCCCAGCTTCTCTCCAGCCTTCCCCAGATTTCTGCCACAGTCAGCCCCAGGCACCCAGGACAACCCTAGACACTCACAGGCCTCACGAGACTATCTCCCTATGACCTGTACCTATACAGGGATGGCTCCCACGCATCCCTCAGTGACCCCAAACCCATCTCCACTTACACTCAGACACTCCCAGGGCCTGACAGCTACTCCCCGTTATTGTCCTTCAGTTCGAAGCCCTGGCCAATCTACTAGCCCACATGACGCAGTTACCTGGCCATTTCTCCACGGTTCCCGTGAGGGCCCCACACCCAGCCGCACAAGAGCCCCTCCTGCATTCCGTCCTCACACGCAGGCTTGTCCATCTACTTGCTACTGTCACACTCTTGCCAGCAGAAGAGGCCCCTGTAATGGGCGATATCACCACCCAGTCTATCCTCACCCCACAGCTGTGCAGCGGGTCCCTCCTGCTGGCCCACGTGGCTGCCAGAGCCCATGCTGGCACGACACTCCAGCAGGTCAGCCTCCCTGCGGGCCACACTACCGGTGACATGGCTAGCATGACCCTCCTTCCTGGCAGTGACACTGTTGATGTGAACCCCAGTTTCACATCTGTCATTTCTACATAGGACCATTTTCCCTTTTCGCTCTCCCTTCCTTTCACAGGGCTTTTCGTTCTCTCTGTTTCTGCCTCCGTTTCAGATATTTACTCACCTTTTTCTCTCTCACTATGTCTGCCGTGGTCTCCATGAGAGTGCGCCACAGAAGATTCCCCCATTAAAAGTCATGAATTGAGTGGCTTTTAGTATACCTGTGGTTGTGCACATTCAATTATAATTCGCAATCCATTGTAGAACCTCTTATCACACCCGACCAGAGAAAAACCCTGGAGACATTAGTCACTCCTCATTCTGTCTCAAAACCCCTCCCTGACCCTCAGCCCTAGGTAGCAACTACCTACTGCGATCAATCCCATACGCATAGATTTCCATATTGTAGACATTTCCTATCAAGGGAATTGCACAATAGATGAGCTGTTATGACTGACATAACACGTAGCACAATATTTTCAAGATTCATCCACATTGTAGGCTTACCCACAGGGGGAAACCATTTTTTTGGGGGGTTTTAGTAGTACCGGGTGTTTTCTCCTTCCTTTCCTCCTTCTTTCCTTCCTTCCTTCCTTCTTTCCTACCTGCCTTCTTTCCTTCCTTCCTTCTTTCCTTCCTTCCTTCCTTCCTTCCTTCCTTCCTTCCTTCCTCCTATTTCTCTCTTACTCCTTCTGCCCTCTCTCTTTCATATGCCTTAGGTGCATCCCACATTCTGCGTTTTTTGGGAGAAATCCTCGACAGGTGCAGGAAAATTGTGTTATTGTAACTATTTACCGCTATCTCTCTTTCACGGCTCTCCATCAGTTGTGAACATCTATTGGTTTATCCCAAGTCACTAAGCATATTTTTATTAGGTACACCTGTTTTTCCTTATACAGCTGTTTCTGGAGTATAGGGTCGCATACTCATAAACCCACTGTAACTCAGAAACGCATCTAATATTCCAATAATCCCATCATAACGTTGAAAAATCATAAATCAAACCACCGTAAGTCACGGTGTGTCCGTGGATATGGGCGTCATCAATTCCATTGTATTCAGTCATGCTGTACACCATTAACAATGGCAGACTGATTGGGAGTGGATATTGATAACATTATAAAAGTCAGTTATTAGAGGGATACTTCTTTAACTTGACTGAAGAACTGATCTAATGGCTTTAGTCGAGTGCATGATTATGTGAGATGTTTTGAGACAGAGTAGTACATTTGTGAATGAAGTTTTTTCACTTAGTAGGAACCATTGTGTGTGGAAAAGTGAGAAAATTGCTTTCTGCTGTAGAGTCTGGCATTCATTGTAGACTTAAGCTTATTTTTCTGTGAGCAAATCTTATTCAATAAAATACTACTCTTTATACTAAAAAACAGAAACAGTGGTGATGTGTGGTCATTATGCTCAGCAAACTAATCCAGGGAAAGAAAACCAAACGCCACATTCTCACTTATAATGAGAGCTGAAAAATGAGATCACATGGACACAGGAAGGGGAACAACACTCACTGGGGCCTTTCGGGAGGCAGAGCGTTAAGAAAAACAGCTACTGCATGCTGGGCTTAATACCTAGGTGATGGGTTGACAGGTGCAGCAAACCACCATGGCACACGTTTACCTTAGTAACAAATCTGCACATCCTGCACATATACCCCAGAACTTAGAAACGAAACGAAACAAAAGAAAACGAAAAAGCAATAGCAAAACGCTAAAGGCAAACTAAAGTTTCAAACTCAGAACGTGACAGACCAATGTTTGGTTCAAATCATGGTTCTCAACCCAGGTGCCATAAGGCCAGGATAAAGAATTTGATTACATATTGTAAATAAGACATGCAGCAAATGACCAGAAAGATTATTCTCAACATATGTGTGTCTTCTAATTCAATGGTGACGCTATCTACCGGGACATAGCTTTAGATTCCAAAGGGCCGAGTCCCGCCAGACAGGCCTCCCACACTAATAACAATGGGAAGCCCCACGTTGTTTTACCTGTGCTTCTCAGCAACTGGCTATAAACCAGGTTGCCACCACTCCCAGATTTAGTTGCATTCATTGGCTGGAAGAGCTCACAGCACGCAGGGAAACACTTACATTTGCCGTTGTATTTTAGCGGACTTTGCAAAAAGTTCAGAAATAAATGCGGGGCCCGGCGTGTGGGGAGGGGTGCACTACCTTCCAGGAAGTGTTATCCAGAAGCTCTCTGAACCCAGTCCTTTTGGGTTTTTATGGAGACCTCATTCTATAGGCATGACGGGTTAAACCATAGGCTATTGGTGATCCACTCCACCTGAGGCTCTCAACCCTCCCTGGAAATTGGGGTTGAGGCTTTGCCATTCTCAGTCTGACTAAAAGAATTTACCCAAACGGAATTTTAAAACAGATGAGCATAACTGGAATCTTAATTAGATGATTGGATTATCTGGAGCCACACCTTGATATTCCTAACCCGAGCACCCTCCTCCAACGAGTGCTCCACCCAACTGGCTCCCAAGTCTCTACGTGGTTCCAGAGCAAAAGAATGTTTATACAACGCATATCTCCACCTTTTCTTCAAAGTCTTTTCCCTTACACGGAAAGACTTCTTAAACTGCCATGCATCCGGATCAGGGGGAGGTATTGTTACACCGCAGATCTGTGGATCTCCGGGGTTTGATTGTGGCAAGGATGCTGCTGGTGTCAAAACCACAACGTGGGAACCACAGAACCACTAGTTGGTTTTCAGTGTTTCAGTGCATACAATTCCTAATATATCTGGCCAAGAAAACTTGTAAGTTCTTAGATTGTCCCAAAGGTGGCGCATGAAATCAAAGCAGGAGAACAGTTTCCTACGAGGTGTAGCCTGGGAAAGTTGGGGGTGACTGATGGAAAGGAGGAGTGAAGCTCCGCCCTTTCCGCTGCTAGGCTGCGCCCGAGGCTATTTAAACCCACCCTGGCTGGCCTGTACTCAGATCTTCGCGGAGCGGATCAGCGGCCGGAGCGGTTGGCGGACTCTGCGTTGACTTGGAGCTCACAGCGTCTTGCGACTTGGAAGCGGATTCAGAGGACAGGACAGAACACTTGGGCAAGTGAATCTTTGTCTGTCTGTCTGTCTGTCTGTCTGTCTGTCTGTCTCATTGGTTGGTTGATTTCCATTTTCTTAAGGGGCACATACCTCACACCGCACACACACACACACGCACACACACTCCTTCCTTCTGCGAGTTAGAAAATTAGTAGGGGCCCCTGGGAGCTGCAGGTTTCCTAATCATGTCTGCACCTAAGAACAGTAGGGTCTTGTCCGGCTCTTCTTATGAACGGTCCCCCAGCACGGACTCCCCAAGGTCCATGCGAGCCTCACCCAGCTTCTCCCTCTCCCCTCTCAGAAACTCAGGCTTCAGGGGAAGCTCCTCTCCAGGGATCCGGAGCTACCATTCACCATCCCCTAGGGCTTCACCACACTCACCTCTGTCATCACCAGAATCCCACAAGCTCCCATTTCCCTGTCCTCACCGTGATGGGCAATCAATGAAGCCATTGGGCTCTCCCGTGTCCTCCTCTGAGGATTCCTCAGAGTCCCCACGTTCATCAATAATATACCACATGTTCTTACTGCCATCACCCAGCAGCTCACCCCCAGCTCTCGGGGGATCTCCTGTGTCTCCCAGCTACTCTCCAAACAACCCCAGATTGCAGCTGGAGTCAGCCCCCCACACCCGGGAATCACCTACAAACTCACGAGCCTCACGGTGCTCCACCCCTGTGTCTTTCATCTCTTCACCCCCAGGCCTCAGGGACTCTCCTGTGGCTCCCAGTTACTCTCCAGCCATCCCCAGCTTCCTGCGGGAGTCAGCCCCATGCACCCAGGAGTCCCCCAGAGACTCACAGGTCTCGGGAGAATATGAGCGGTCCCCCAGCCCTGACTCCTCAAGATTCATGCCTGCCTCACCCAGCTTCTCCCTCTCCCCTCCCAGAAACTCAGACCCAAGGGGCAGCTCCTCACCAGGGATGTGGAAGTACTCTACATCACCCCGCAGGGCTTCACCACTCTCACATCCATCATCAACAGAATTCCACAACTTTACGTTTCCCTTTCCTAACCAAGCAGGACAGTCACTCATGTCATTGTGTTCTCCCGTGTCCTCCTCTGGAGATTCTTCACAGTCACCTCATTCATCAATAATATACCATATGTTCTTACTGCCATCATCCAGCAGCTCACCCCCAGCCACCCATGACTCTCCTGTCTGTCCCAGCTACTCTCCAACTACGCCCAGATTTCAGCGGGAGTCTCTACCCCACACCCCAGAAACACCTACAAACTCACAGACCTCAGTGAGATCCTCGCCAGTCTCTCTCACGTCTTCACCCCCAGCCCTTACAGACCCTCCAGTCTGTCCCAGCTACTCTCCAACCACGCCCACATTTCAGCGCGGGTCAGTTCCAGGAACCCAGGGATCACCACCAAGCCCACCACTTTCACTGAGTTACTCCCCAGTCTCTAGCACGTCTTTATCTCCAACCCTCAGGGACTCGCCTGTCTGTCCCAGCTACTCTCCAAACACGCCCACACTTCAGCGGGAGTCCGTTGCAGGCACCCAGAAATCACCGTCAAACTCACCAATTTCACTGCGTTACTCCCCAGTCTCTCTCATGTCTTCACCATCCCTCAGGGACTCTCCCGTCTGTCCCAGCTACTCTCCAACCACGCCCACATTTCAGCTGCAGTCAGCTCCAGGCACCCCGGAATCACCACCAAACTCCCCAATTTCACTCAGTTACTCCTCAGTCTCTAGCACGTCTTTATCTCCAACCCTCAGGGACTCTCCTGTGTGTCCCAGCTACTCTCCAACCACGCCCACACTTCAGCGGGAGTCAGTTCCAGGCACCCAGGAAGCACCACCAAACTCACCAATTTCACTCACTTACTCTCCAGTCTCTCTCATGTCTTCACCAGCCCTCAGGGACTCTCCTGTCTGTCCCAGCTACTCTCCAACCACGCACACATTTCAGCTGGAGTCAGTCCCAGGCACCCCGGAGTCACCACCAAACTCACCAGTTTCACTGAGGTACTCCCCGGTCTCTCTCATGTCTTCACCCCCAGCCCTCAGGGACTCTCCTGTGTGTCCCAGCTACTCTCCAACCATGCCCAGATTTCAGCGGGAGTCAGTTCCAGACACCCAGGTATCACCACCAAACTCAGCAGTTTCGCTGAGTTACTCCCCAGTCTCTGTCATGTCTTCACCCCCAGCCCCCTGGGACTCTCCTGTCTGTCCCAGCTACTCTCCCACCACGCCCAGATTTCAGCGGGAGTCAGCCTCCCACACTCCGGAATCACCTACAGACTCACAGACTTCACTGAGGTCCTCCCTGGTCTCTCTCAGGTCTTTGCCCTCAGCCCACAGGGACTCCTGTGTCTCTTTCAGCTACTGTCCAAACTTCGCTAGATTCCAGCTGGAGTCAGTTCCAGGCACCCACGATACACCACCGAACTCACGAATTTCACTGACTTACTCCCCAGTCTCCCTCATGTTCTCACCCCCAGCCCTCAGGGACTCTTCTGTCTCTCTCAGCTACACTCCGACCATCTCCAGATTTCACCTGGAGTCAGCTTCCCGCACCCAGGAATCACCTACAAACTCACGGACCTTACTGCAACCCTCCCCCATTTCTTTCACCTCTTCACCCCCTGCCTTCCGGGACTCTCCTGGGTCTCCCAGCTTCTCTCCAGCCTTCCCCAGATTTCTGCCACAGTCAGCCCCAGGCACCCAGGACAACCCTAGACACTCACAGGCCTCACGAGACTATCTCCCTATGACCTGTACCTATACAGGGATGGCTCCCACGCATCCCTCAGTGACCCCAAACCCATCTCCACTTACACTCAGACACTCCCAGGGCCTGACAGCTACTCCCCGTTATTGTCCTTCAGTTCGAAGCCCACATGACGCAGTTACCTGGCCATTTCTCCACGGTTCCCGTGAGGGCCCCACACCCAGCCGCACAAGAGCCCCTCCTGCATTCCGTCCTCACACGCAGGCTTGTCCATCTACTTGCTACTGTCACACTCTTGCCAGCAGAAGAGGCCCCTGTAATGGGCGATATCACCACCCAGTCTATCCTCACCCCACAGCTGTGCAGCGGGACCCTCCTGCTGGCCCACGTGGCTGCCAGAGCCCATGCTGGCACGACGCTCCAGCAGGTCGGCGTCCCTGCGGGCCACACTACCGGTGACATGGCTAGCATGACCCTCCTTCCTGGCAGTGACACTGTTGATGTGAACCCCAGTTTCACATCTGTCATTTGTAAATAGGACCATTTTCCCTTTTCGCTCTCCCTTCCATTCACAGGGCTTCTCATTCTCTCTCTTTCTGCCTCCGTTTCAGATATTTACTCACCTTTTTCTCTCTCACTATGTCTGCCGTGGTCTCCATGAGAGTGCGCCACAGAAGATTCCCCCATTAAAAGTCATGAATTGAGTGGCTTTTAGTATACCTGTGGTGGTGCACATTCAATTTTAATTCGCAATCCATTGTAGAACGTCTTATCACCCCCGACCAGAGAAAAACCCTGTAGACATTAGTCACTCCTCATTCTGTCTCAAACCCTCTCCCTGACCCTCAGCCCTAGGTAGCAACTACCTACTGCGATCAATCCCATATGCATAGATTTCCATATTGTGGACATTTCCTATCAACGGAATTGCACAATAGGTGAGCTGTTATGACTGACACAACACGTAGCACAATATTTTCAAGATTCATCCACATTGTAGGCTTACCCACAGGGGGAAACCATTTTTTGGGGGGTTTTAGTAACACCGGGTGTTTTCTCCTTCCTTTCGTCCTTCTTTCCTTCCTTCCTTCCTTCCTTCCTTCCTTCCTTCCTTCCTACCTTCCTTCTTTCTTTCCTTCCTTCCTTCCTTCCTCCTATTTCTCTCTTACTCCTTCTGCCCTCTCTCTTTCATATGCCTTAGGTGCATCCCACATTCTGCGTTTTTTGGGAGAAATCCTCGACAGGTGCAGGAAAATTGTGTTATTGTAACTATTTACCGCTATCTCTCTTTCACGGCTCTCCATCAGTTGTGAACATCTATTGGTTTATCCCAAGTCACTAAGCATATTTTTATTAGGTACACCTGTTTTTCCTTATACAGCTGTTTCTGGAGTATAGGGTCGCATACTCATAAACCCACTGTAACTCAGAAACGCATCTAATATTCCAATAATCCCATCATAACGTTGAAAAATCATAAATCAAACCACCCTAAGTCACGGTGTGTCCATGGATATGGGCGTCATCAATTCCATTGTATTCAGTAATGCTGTACACCATTAACAATGGCAGACTGATTGGGAGTGGATATTGATAACATTATAAAAGTCAGTTATTAGAGGGATACTTCTTTAACTTGACTGAAGAACTGATCTAATGGCTTTAGTCGAGTGCATGATTATGTGAGATGTTTTGAGACAGAGTAGTACATTTGTGAATGAAGTTTTTTCACTTAGTAGGAACCATTGTGTGTGGAAAAGTGAGAAAATTGCTTTCTGCTGTAGAGTCTGGCATTCATTGTAGACTTAAGCTTATTTTTCTGTGAGCAAATCTTATTCAATAAAATACTACTCTTTATACTAAAAAACAGAAACAGTGGTGATGTGTGGTCATTATGCTCAGCAAACTAATCCAGGGAAAGAAAACCAAACGCCACATTCTCACTTATAATGAGAGCTGAAAAATGAGATCACATGGACACAGGAAGGGGAACAACACTCACTGGGGCCTTTCGGGAGGCAGAGCGTTAAGAAAAACAGCTACTGCATGCTGGGCTTAATACCTAGGTGATGGGTTGACAGGTGCAGCAAACCACCATGGCACACGTTTACCTTAGTAACAAATCTGCACATCCTGCACATATACCCCAGAACTTAGAAACCAAACGAAACAAAAGAAAACGAAAAAGCAATAGCAAAACGCTAAAGGCAAACTAAAGTTTCAAACTCAGAACGTGACAGACCAATGTTTGGTTCAAATCATGGTTCTCAACCCAGGTGCCATAAGGCCAGGATAAAGAATTTGATTACATATTGTAAATAAGACATGCAGCAAATGACCAGAAAGATTATTCTCAACATATGTGTGTCTTCTAATTTAATGGTGACGCTATCTACCGGGACATAGCTTTAGATTCCAAAGGGCCGAGTCCCGCCAGACAGGCCTCCCACACTAATAACAATGGGAAGCCCCACGTTGTTTTACCTGTGCTTCTCAGCAACTGGCTATAAACCAGGTTGCCACCACTCCCAGATTTAGTTGCATTCATTGGCTGGAAGAGCTCACAGCACGCAGGGAAACACTTACATTTGCCGTTGTATTTTAGCGGACTTTGCAAAAAGTTCAGAAATAAATGCGGGGCCCGGCGTGTGGGGAGGGGTGCACTACCTTCCAGGAAGTGTTATCCAGAAGCTCTCTGAACCCAGTCCTTTTGGGTTTTTATGGAGACCTCATTCTATAGGCAT
This sequence comes from Pan troglodytes, assembly GCF_028858775.2. Taxonomy (NCBI): domain Eukaryota; kingdom Metazoa; phylum Chordata; class Mammalia; order Primates; family Hominidae; genus Pan; species Pan troglodytes. The sequence continues at coordinate 9,901,945 of NC_072412.2, forward strand.
GACGGGTTAAACCATAGGCTATTGGTGATCCACTCCACCTGAGGCTCTCAACCCTCCCTGGAAATTGGGGTTGAGGCTTTGCCATTCTCAGTCTGACTAAAAGAATTTACCCAAACGGAATTTTAAAACAGATGAGCATAACTGGAATCTTAATTAGATGATTGGATTATCTGGAGCCACACCTTGATATTCCTAACCCGAGCACCCTCCTCCAACGAGTGCTCCACCCAACTGGCTCCCAAGTCTCTACGTGGTTCCAGAGCAAAAGAATGTTTATACAACGCATATCTCCACCTTTTCTTCAAAGTCTTTTCCCTTACACGGAAAGACTTCTTAAACTGCCATGCATCCGGATCAGGGGGAGGTATTGTTACACCGCAGATCTGTGGATCTCCGGGGTTTGACTGTGGCAAGGATGCTGCTGGTGTCAAAACCACAACGTGGGAACCACAGAACCACTAGTTGGTTTTCAGTGTTTCAGTGCATACAATTCCTAATATATCTGGCCAAGAAAACTTGTAAGTTCTTAGATTGTCCCAAAGGTGGCGCATGAAATCAAAGCAGGAGAACAGTTTCCTACGAGGTGTAGCCTGGGAAAGTTGGGGGTGACTGATGGAAAGGAGGAGTGAAGCTCCGCCCTTTCCGCTGCTAGGCTGCGCCCGAGGCTATTTAAACCCACCCTGGCTGGCCTGTACTCAGATCTTCGCGGAGCGGATCAGCGGCCGGAGCGGTTGGCGGACTCTGCGTTGACTTGGAGCTCACAGCGTCTTGCGACTTGGAAGCGGATTCAGAGGACAGGACAGAACACTTGGGCAAGTGAATCTTTGTCTGTCTGTCTGTCTGTCTGTCTGTCTGTCTCATTGGTTGGTTGATTTCCATTTTCTTAAGGGGCACATACCTCACACCGCACACACACACACACGCACACACACTCCTTCCTTCTGCGAGTTAGAAAATTAGTAGGGGCCCCTGGGAGCTGCAGGTTTCCTAATCATGTCTGCACCTAAGAACAGTAGGGTCTTGTCCGGCTCTTCTTATGAACGGTCCCCCAGCACGGACTCCCCAAGGTCCATGCGAGCCTCACCCAGCTTCTCCCTCTCCCTTCTCAGAAACTCAGGCTTCAGGGGAAGCTCCTCTCCAGGGATCCGGAGCTACCATTCACCATCCCCTAGGGCTTCACCACACTCACCTCTGTCATCACCAGAATCCCACAAGCTCCCATTTCCCTGTCCTCACCGTGATGGGCAATCAATGAAGCCATTGGGCTCTCCCGTGTCCTCCTCTGAGGATTCCTCAGAGTCCCCACGTTCATCAATAATATACCACATGTTCTTACTGCCATCACCCAGCAGCTCACCCCCAGCTCTCGGGGGATCTCCTGTGTCTCCCAGCTACTCTCCAAACAACCCCAGATTGCAGCTGGAGTCAGCCCCCCACACCCGGGAATCACCTACAAACTCACGAGCCTCACGGTGCTCCACCCCTGTGTCTTTCATCTCTTCACCCCCAGGCCTCAGGGACTCTCCTGTGGCTCCCAGTTACTCTCCAGCCATCCCCAGCTTCCTGCGGGAGTCAGCCCCATGCACCCAGGAGTCCCCCAGAGACTCACAGGTCTCGGGAGAATATGAGCGGTCCCCCAGCCCTGACTCCTCAAGATTCATGCCTGCCTCACCCAGCTTCTCCCTCTCCCCTCCCAGAAACTCAGACCCAAGGGGCAGCTCCTCACCAGGGATGTGGAAGTACTCTACATCACCCCGCAGGGCTTCACCACTCTCACATCCATCATCAACAGAATTCCACAACTTTACGTTTCCCTTTCCTAACCAAGCAGGACAGTCACTCATGTCATTGTGTTCTCCCGTGTCCTCCTCTGGAGATTCTTCACAGTCACCTCATTCATCAATAATATACCATATGTTCTTACTGCCATCATCCAGCAGCTCACCCCCAGCCACCCATGACTCTCCTGTCTGTCCCAGCTACTCTCCAACTACGCCCAGATTTCAGCGGGAGTCTCTACCCCACACCCCAGAAACACCTACAAACTCACAGACCTCAATGAGATCCTCGCCAGTCTCTCTCACGTCTTCACCCCCAGCCCTTACAGACCCTCCAGTCTGTCCCAGCTACTCTCCAACCACGCCCACATTTCACCGCTGGTCGATTCCGGGAACCCAGGGATCACCACCAAGCCCACCACTTTCACTGAGTTACTCCCCAGTCTCTAGCACGTCTTTATCTCCAACCCTCAGGGACTCGCCTGTCTGTCCCAGCTACTCTCCAAACACGCCCACACTTCAGCGGGAGTCCGTTGCAGGCACCCAGAAATCACCACCAAACTCACCAATTTCACTGCGTTACTCCCCAGTCTCTCTCATGTCTTCACCATCCCTCAGGGACTCTCCCGTCTGTCCCAGCTACTCTCCAACCACGCCCACATTTCAGCTGCAGTCAGCTCCAGGCACCCTGGAATCACCACCAAACTCCCCAATTTCACTCAGTTACTCCTCAGTCTCTAGCACGTCTTTATCTCCAACCCTCAGGGACTCTCCTGTGTGTCCCAGCTACTCTCCAACCACGCCCACACTTCAGCGGGAGTCAGTTCCAGGCACCCAGGAAGCACCACCAAACTCACCAATTTCGCTCACTTACTCTCCAGTCTCTCTCATGTCTTCACCAGCCCTCAGGGACTCTCCTGTCTGTCCCAGCTACTCTCCAACCACGCACACATTTCAGCTGGAGTCAGTCCCAGGCACCCCGGAGTCACCACCAAACTCACCAGTTTCACTGAGGTACTCCCCGGTCTCTCTCATGTCTTCACCCCCAGCCCTCAGGGACTCTCCTGTGTGTCCCAGCTACTCTCCAACCATGCCCAGATTTCAGCGGGAGTCAGTTCCAGACACCCAGGTATCACCACCAAACTCAGCAGTTTCGCTGAGTTACTCCCCAGTCTCTGTCATGTCTTCACCCCCAGCCCCCTGGGACTCTCCTGTCTGTCCCAGCTACTCTCCCACCACGCCCAGATTTCAGCGGGAGTCAGCCTCCCACACTCCGGAATCACCTACAGACTCACAGACTTCACTGAGGTCCTCCCTGGTCTCTCTCAGGTCTTTGCCCTCAGCCCACAGGGACTCCTGTGTCTCTTTCAGCTACTGTCCAAACTTCGCTAGATTCCAGCTGGAGTTAGTTCCAGGCACCCACGATACACCACCGAACTCACGAATTTCACTGACTTACTCCCCAGTCTCCCTCATGTTCTCACCCCCAGCCCTCAGGGACTCTTCTGTCTCTCTCAGCTACACTCCGACCATCTCCAGATTTCACCTGGAGTCAGCTTCCCGCACCCAGGAATCACCTACAAACTCACGGACCTTACTGCAACCCTCCCCCATTTCTTTCACCTCTTCACCCCCTGCCTTCCGGGACTCTCCTGGGTCTCCCAGCTTCTCTCCAGCCTTCCCCAGATTTCTGCCACAGTCAGCCCCAGGCACCCAGGACAACCCTAGACACTCACAGGCCTCACGAGACTATCTCCCTATGACCTGTACCTATACAGGGATGGCTCCCACGCATCCCTCAGTGACCCCAAACCCATCTCCACTTACACTCAGACACTCCCAGGGCCTGACAGCTACTCCCCGTTATTGTCCTTCAGTTCGAAGCCCTGGCCAATCTACTAGCCCACATGACGCAGTTACCTGGCCATTTCTCCACGGTTCCCGTGAGGGCCCCACACCCAGCCGCACAAGAGCCCCTCCTGCATTCCGTCCTCACACGCAGGCTTGTCCATCTACTTGCTACTGTCACACTCTTGCCAGCAGAAGAGGCCCCTGTAATGGGCGATATCACCACCCAGTCTATCCTCACCCCACAGCTGTGCAGCGGGACCCTCCTGCTGGCCCACGTGGCTGCCAGAGCCCATGCTGGCACGACGCTCCAGCAGGTCGGCGTCCCTGCGGGCCACACTACCGGTGACACGGCTAGCATGACCCTCCTTCCTGGCAGTGACACTGTTGATGTGAACCCCAGTTTCACATCTGTCATTTGTAAATAGGACCATTTTCCCTTTTCGCTCTCCCTTCCATTCACAGGGCTTCTCATTCTCTCTCTTTCTGCCTCCGTTTCAGATATTTACTCACCTTTTTCTCTCTCACTATGTCTGCCGTGGTCTCCATGAGAGTGCGCCACAGAAGATTCCCCCATTAAAAGTCATGAATTGAGTGGCTTTTAGTATACCTGTTGTGGTGCACATTCAATTTTAATTCGCAATCCATTGTAGAACGTCTTATCACCCCCGACCAGAGAAAAACCCTGTAGACATTAGTCACTCCTCATTCTGTCTCAAACCCTCTCCCTGACCCTCAGCCCTAGGTAGCAACTACCTACTGCGATCAATCCCATATGCATAGATTTCCATATTGTGGACATTTCCTATCAACGGAATTGCACAATAGGTGAGCTGTTATGACTGACACAACACGTAGCACAATATTTTCAAGATTCATCCACATTGTAGTCTTACCCACAGGGGGAAACCATTTTTTTGGGGGGTTTTAGTAACACCGGGTGTTTTCTCCTTCCTTTCGTCCTTCTTTCCTTCCTTCCTTCCTTCCTTCCTTCCTTCATTCCTACCTTCCTTCTTTCCTTCCTTCCTTCCTTCCTTCCTTCCTTCCTTCCTTCCTACCTTCCTTCTTTCTTTCCTTCCTTCCTTCCTTCCTCCTATTTCTCTCTTACTCCTTCTGCCCTCTCTCTTTCATATGCCTTAGGTGCATCCCACATTCTGCGTTTTTTGGGAGAAATCCTCGACAGGTGCAGGAAAATTGTGTTATTGTAACTATTTACCGCTATCTCTCTTTCACGGCTCTCCATCAGTTGTGAACATCTATTGGTTTATCCCAAGTCACTAAGCATATTTTTATTAGGTACACCTGTTTTTCCTTATACAGCTGTTTCTGGAGTATAGGGTCGCATACTCATAAACCCACTGTAACTCAGAAACGCATCTAATATTCCAATAATCCCATCATAACGTTGAAAAATCATAAATCAAACCACCGTAAGTCACGGTGTGTCCGTGGATATGGGCGTCATCAATTCCATTGTATTCAGTCATGCTGTACACCATTAACAATGGCAGACTGATTGGGAGTGGATATTGATAACATTATAAAAGTCAGTTATTAGAGGGATACTTCTTTAACTTGACTGAAGAACTGATCTAATGGCTTTAGTCGAGTGCATGATTATGTGAGATGTTTTGAGACAGAGTAGTACATTTGTGAATGAAGTTTTTTCACTTAGTAGGAACCATTGTGTGTGGAAAAGTGAGAAAATTGCTTTCTGCTGTAGAGTCTGGCATTCATTGTAGACTTAAGCTTATTTTTCTGTGAGCAAATCTTATTCAATAAAATACTACTCTTTATACTAAAAAACAGAAACAGTGGTGATGTGTGGTCATTATGCTCAGCAAACTAATCCAGGGAAAGAAAACCAAACGCCACATTCTCACTTATAATGAGAGCTGAAAAATGAGATCACATGGACACAGGAAGGGGAACAACACTCACTGGGGCCTTTCGGGAGGCAGAGCGTTAAGAAAAACAGCTACTGCATGCTGGGCTTAATACCTAGGTGATGGGTTGACAGGTGCAGCAAACCACCATGGCACACGTTTACCTTAGTAACAAATCTGCACATCCTGCACATATACCCCAGAACTTAGAAACGAAACGAAACAAAAGAAAACGAAAAAGCAATAGCAAAACGCTAAAGGCAAACTAAAGTTTCAAACTCAGAACGTGACAGACCAATGTTTGGTTCAAATCATGGTTCTCAACCCAGGTGCCATAAGGCCAGGATAAAGAATTTGATTACATATTGTAAATAAGACATGCAGCAAATGACCAGAAAGATTATTCTCAACATATGTGTGTCTTCTAATTCAATGGTGACGCTATCTACCGGGACATAGCTTTAGATTCCAAAGGGCCGAGTCCCGCCAGACAGGCCTCCCACACTAATAACAATGGGAAGCCCCACGTTGTTTTACCTGTGCTTCTCAGCAACTGGCTATAAACCAGGTTGCCACCACTCCCAGATTTAGTTGCATTCATTGGCTGGAAGAGCTCACAGCACGCAGGGAAACACTTACATTTGCCGTTGTATTTTAGCGGACTTTGCAAAAAGTTCAGAAATAAATGCGGGGCCCGGCGTGTGGGGAGGGGTGCACTACCTTCCAGGAAGTGTTATCCAGAAGCTCTCTGAACCCAGTCCTTTTGGGTTTTTATGGAGACCTCATTCTATAGGCATGACGGGTTAAACCATAGGCTATTGGTGATCCACTCCACCTGAGGCTCTCAACCCTCCCTGGAAATTGGGGTTGAGGCTTTGCCATTCTCAGTCTGACTAAAAGAATTTACCCAAACGGAATTTTAAAACAGATGAGCATAACTGGAATCTTAATTAGATGATTGGATTATCTGGAGCCACACCTTGATATTCCTAACCCGAGCACCCTCCTCCAACGAGTGCTCCACCCAACTGGCTCCCAAGTCTCTACGTGGTTCCAGAGCAAAAGAATGTTTATACAACGCATATCTCCACCTTTTCTTCAAAGTCTTTTCCCTTACACGGAAAGACTTCTTAAACTGCCATGCATCCGGATCAGGGGGAGGTATTGTTACACCGCAGATCTGTGGATCTCCGGGGTTTGATTGTGGCAAGGATGCTGCTGGTGTCAAAACCACAACGTGGGAACCACAGAACCACTAGTTGGTTTTCAGTGTTTCAGTGCATACAATTCCTAATATATCTGGCCAAGAAAACTTGTAAGTTCTTAGATTGTCCCAAAGGTGGCGCATGAAATCAAAGCAGGAGAACAGTTTCCTACGAGGTGTAGCCTGGGAAAGTTGGGGGTGACTGATGGAAAGGAGGAGTGAAGCTCCGCCCTTTCCGCTGCTAGGCTGCGCCCGAGGCTATTTAAACCCACCCTGGCTGGCCTGTACTCAGATCTTCGCGGAGCGGATCAGCGGCCGGAGCGGTTGGCGGACTCTGCGTTGACTTGGAGCTCACAGCGTCTTGCGACTTGGAAGCGGATTCAGAGGACAGGACAGAACACTTGGGCAAGTGAATCTTTGTCTGTCTGTCTGTCTGTCTGTCTGTCTGTCTCATTGGTTGGTTGATTTCCATTTTCCTAAGGGGCACATACCTCACACCGCACACACACACACACGCACACACACTCCTTCCTTCTGCGAGTTAGAAAATTAGTAGGGGCCCCTGGGAGCTGCAGGTTTCCTAATCATGTCTGCACCTAAGAACAGTAGGGTCTTGTCCGGCTCTTCTTATGAACGGTCCCCCAGCACGGACTCCCCAAGGTCCATGCGAGCCTCACCCAGCTTCTCCCTCTCCCCTCTCAGAAACTCAGGCTTCAGGGGAAGCTCCTCTCCAGGGATCCGGAGCTACCATTCACCATCCCCTAGGGCTTCACCACACTCACCTCTGTCATCACCAGAATCCCACAAGCTCCCATTTCCCTGTCCTCACCGTGATGGGCAATCAATGAAGCCATTGGGCTCTCCCGTGTCCTCCTCTGAGGATTCCTCAGAGTCCCCACGTTCATCAATAATATACCACATGTTCTTACTGCCATCACCCAGCAGCTCACCCCCAGCTCTCGGGGGATCTCCTGTGTCTCCCAGCTACTCTCCAAACAACCCCAGATTGCAGCTGGAGTCAGCCCCCCACACCCGGGAATCACCTACAAACTCACGAGCCTCACGGTGCTCCACCCCTGTGTCTTTCATCTCTTCACCCCCAGGCCTCAGGGACTCTCCTGTGGCTCCCAGTTACTCTCCAGCCATCCCCAGCTTCCTGCGGGAGTCAGCCCCATGCACCCAGGAGTCCCCCAGAGACTCACAGGTCTCGGGAGAATATGAGCGGTCCCCCAGCCCTGACTCCTCAAGATTCATGCCTGCCTCACCCAGCTTCTCCCTCTCCCCTCCCAGAAACTCAGACCCAAGGGGCAGCTCCTCACCAGGGATGTGGAAGTACTCTACATCACCCCGCAGGGCTTCACCACTCTCACATCCATCATCAACAGAATTCCACAACTTTACGTTTCCCTTTCCTAACCAAGCAGGACAGTCACTCATGTCATTGTGTTCTCCCGTGTCCTCCTCTGGAGATTCTTCACAGTCACCTCATTCATCAATAATATACCATATGTTCTTACTGCCATCATCCAGCAGCTCACCCCCAGCCACCCATGACTCTCCTGTCTGTCCCAGCTACTCTCCAACTACGCCCAGATTTCAGCGGGAGTCTCTACCCCACACCTCAGAAACACCTACAAACTCACAGACCTCAGTGAGATCCTCGCCAGTCTCTCTCACGTCTTCACCCCCAGCCCTTACAGACCCTCCAGTCTGTCCCAGCTACTCTCCAACCACGCCCACATTTCAGCGCGGGTCAGTTCCAGGAACCCAGGGATCACCACCAAGCCCACCACTTTCACTGAGTTACTCCCCAGTCTCTAGCACGTCTTTATCTCCAACCCTCAGGGACTCGCCTGTCTGTCCCAGCTACTCTCCAAACACGCCCACACTTCAGCGGGAGTCCGTTGCAGGCACCCAGAAATCACCACCAAACTCACCAATTTCACTGCGTTACTCCCCAGTCTCTCTCATGTCTTCACCATCCCTCAGGGACTCTCCCGTCTGTCCCAGCTACTCTCCAACCACGCCCACATTTCAGCTGCAGTCAGCTCCAGGCACCCCGGAATCACCACCAAACTCCCCAATTTCACTCAGTTACTCCTCAGTCTCTAGCACGTCTTTATCTCCAACCCTCAGGGACTCTCCTGTGTGTCCCAGCTACTCTCCAACCACGCCCACACTTCAGCGGGAGTCAGTTCCAGGCACCCAGGAAGCACCACCAAACTCACCAATTTCGCTCACTTACTCTCCAGTCTCTCTCATGTCTTCACCAGCCCTCAGGGACTCTCCTGTCTGTCCCAGCTACTCTCCAACCACGCACACATTTCAGCTGGAGTCAGTCCCAGGCACCTCGGAGTCACCACCAAACTCACCAGTTTCACTGAGGTACTCCCCGGTCTCTCTCATGTCTTCACCCCCAGCCCTCAGGGGCTCTCCTGTGTGTCCCAGCTACTCTCCAACCATGCCCAGATTTCAGCGGGAGTCAGTTCCAGACACCCAGGTATCACCACCAAACTCAGCAGTTTCGCTGAGTTACTCCCCAGTCTCTGTCATGTCTTCACCCCCAGCCCCCTGGGACTCTCCTGTCTGCCCCAGCTACTCTCCCACCACGCCCAGATTTCAGCGGGAGTCAGCCTCCCACACTCCGGAATCACCTACAGACTCACAGACTTCACTGAGGTCCTCCCTGGTCTCTCTCAGGTCTTTGCCCTCAGCCCACAGGGACTCCTGTGTCTCTTTCAGCTACTGTCCAAACTTCGCTAGATTCCAGCTGGAGTCAGTTCCAGGCACCCACGATACACCACCGAACTCACGAATTTCACTGACTTACTCCCCAGTCTCCCTCATGTTCTCACCCCCAGCCCTCAGGGACTCTTCTGTCTCTCTCAGCTACACTCCGACCATCTCCAGATTTCACCTGGAGTCAGCTTCCCGCACCCAGGAATCACCTACAAACTCACGGACCTTACTGCAACCCTCCCCCATTTCTTTCACCTCTTCACCCCCTGCCTTCCGGGACTCTCCTGGGTCTCCCAGCTTCTCTCCAGCCTTCCCCAGATTTCTGCCACAGTCAGCCCCAGGCACCCAGGACAACCCTAGACACTCACAGGCCTCACGAGACTATCTCCCTATGACCTGTACCTATACAGGGATGGCTCCCACGCATCCCTCAGTGACCCCAAACCCATCTCCACTTACACTCAGACACTCCCAGGGCCTGACAGCTACTCCCCGTTATTGTCCTTCAGTTCGAAGCCCTGGCCAATCTACTAGCCCACATGACGCAGTTACCTGGCCATTTCTCCACGGTTCCCGTGAGGGCCCCACACCCAGCCGCACAAGAGCCCCTCCTGCATTCCGTCCTCACACGCAGGCTTGTCCATCTACTTGCTACTGTCACACTCTTGCCAGCAGAAGAGGCCCCTGTAATGGGCGATATCACCACCCAGTCTATCCTCACCCCACAGCTGTGCAGCGGGACCCTCCTGCTGGCCCACGTGGCTGCCAGAGCCCATGCTGGCACGACGCTCCAGCAGGTCGGCGTCCCTGCGGGCCACACTACCGGTGACACGGCTAGCATGACCCTCCTTCCTGGCAGTGACACTGTTGATGTGAACCCCAGTTTCACATCTGTCATTTGTAAATAGGACCATTTTCCCTTTTCGCTCTCCCTTCCATTCACAGGGCTTCTCATTCTCTCTCTTTCTGCCTCCGTTTCAGATATTTACTCACCTTTTTCTCTCTCACTATGTCTGCCGTGGTCTCCATGAGAGTGCGCCACAGAAGATTCCCCCATTAAAAGTCATGAATTGAGTGGCTTTTAGTATACCTGTGGTGGTGCACATTCAATTTTAATTCGCAATCCATTGTAGAACGTCTTATCACCCCCGACCAGAGAAAAACCCTGTAGACATTAGTCACTCCTCATTCTGTCTCAAACCCTCTCCCTGACCCTCAGCCCTAGGTAGCAACTACCTACTGCGATCAATCCCATATGCATAGATTTCCATATTGTGGACATTTCCTATCAACGGAATTGCACAATAGGTGAGCTGTTATGACTGACACAACACGTAGCACAATATTTTCAAGATTCATCCACATTGTAGGCTTACCCACAGGGGAAACCATTTTTTGGGGGTTTCAGTAACATCGGGTGTTTTCTCCTTCCTTTCGTCCTTCTTTCCTTCCTTCCTTCCTTCCTACCTTCCTTCTTTCCTTCCTTCCTTCCTTCCTCCTATTTCTCTCTTACTCCTTCTGCCTTCTCTCTTTCATATGCCTTAGGCGCATCCCACATTCTGCGTTTTTTTGTAATATATATTTAATGTAATTTTTGATATTTTATTTACAGTAAATAATATGTATTTGGTGTACTTGTACATAATATTATATGTACAATATATGAAATATATTCACTGTACTTTTTGATATTTTATGTACCGTATATAATATGCATTGGGAGTACATTAAATAATATTCTATGTATAGTATGCAAAATAAATTTACTGACCTTTTTGATATTTTATGCACAGTGTATAATATATATTTTATGTACATTTTGATAATTTATGTACAGTATACAATATATATTTTGTGTACTTTTTGATATTTTATGTACAGTATGTAATATATATTTACTGTACTTTTTGATATTTTATTTACAGTATATAAAATGTATTTGGTGTACTTTTAGTTAATATTATATGTACAATATATGAAATATATTTACTGTACTTTTTGATATTTTATGTACAGTATATAAGATATATTTGGTGTCCTTTTGATATTTTATTTAAATTATATAATATATATTTGGTGTAGTTTTTGATATTTTACATGGGGTGTGTCATATATGTTTACCGTCCTTTTTGATATTTTATTTACAGTATATAATATACATTTGGTGTAATTTTTGATATTGTATTTACAGTATATTAAATATAATTACTGTAGTTTTTGATCGTTTATTTACAGTATATATAACACATATTTGGTGTACTTTTTGATATTTTATGTACAGTATGTAATACATATTTACTGTATTTTTGATATTTTATTTACAGTATATAAAATGTATTTGGTGTATTTTACTTAATATTATATGTACAATCTATGAAATTTATTTACTGTACTTTTGATATTTTATGTACAGTATATAAGATATATTTGGTGTCCTTTTGATATTTTATGTAAATTATATAATATATATTTGGTGTAGTTTTTGATATTTTACATGCGGTGTGTCATATATATTTACCGTCCTTTTTGATATTATATTTACAGTATATAATATACATTTGGTGTAATTTTTGATATTCTATTTACAGTATATTAAATATAATTACTGTAGTTTTTGATAGTTTATTTACAGTATATATAACACATATTGGGTGTACTTTTGATATTTTATGTACAGTATGTAATATATATTTACTGTATTTTTGATATATTATTTACAGTATATAAAATGTATTTGGTGTACTTTTAGTTAATATTATATGTACAATATATGAAACATATTTACTGTACTTTTTGATATTTTATGTACAGTATATAAGATATATTTGCTGTCCTTTTGATATTTTATGTAAATTATATAATATATATTTGGTGTAGTTTTTGATATTTTACATAGGGTGTGTAATATATATTTACTGTTCTTTTGATATTTTATTAACAGTATATAATATACATTTGGTGTAATTTTTGATATTTTATGTACAGTATATTAAATATAATTACTGTAGTTTTGATAGTTTATTTACAGTATATATAACACATATTTGGTGTAATTTTTGATATTTTATGTACAGTATGAAATATATGTTTACTGTTCTTTTTGATATTTTATTTACAGTATATAAAATGCATTTGGTGTACTTTAGTTAATATTATTTGTACAATATATGAAATATATTTACTGTATTTTCTGTTATTTTATGTACAGTATATAAGATATATTTGGTGTCCTTTTGATATTTTATGTAAATTATATAATATATATTTGCTGTAGTTTTTGATATTTTACATGGGTTGTGTCATATATATTTACTGTAATTTTTGATATTTTATTTACAGTATATAATATACATTGGGTGTAATTTTTGATATTTTATGTACAGTATATTACTGTAGTTTTAGATGGTTTATTTACACTATATATATCACACATATTTGGTGAACTTTTTGATATTTTATGTATAGTATGTAATATATATTTACTGTAGTTTTTGATATTTTATTTACAATATAAAATGTATTTGGTGTACTTTTGGTTAATTTTATATGGACAATATATGAAATATATTTACTATACTTTTCGATATTTTATGTACAGTATATAAGATATATTTGGTGTCCTTTTGATATTTTATGTAAATTATATAATATATATTTGGTGTAGTTTTTGATATTTTACATGGGGTGTGTCATATATATTTACTGTCGTTTTTGATATTTTATTTACAGTATATAATATACATGTGGTTTAATTTTTGATATTTTATGTACAGTATATTAAATGTAATTACTGTAGTTTTTGATAGTTTATTTACAGTATATATAACACATATTTGGTGTACTTTTTGATATTTTATGTACAGTATGTAATATATATTTACTGTATTTTTGATATTTTATTTACAGTATTTAAAATGTATTTGGTGTAGTTTTACTTAATATTATATGTACAATATATGAAATATATTTACTGTACTTTTTGATATTTTATGTACAGTATATACGATATATTTGGTGTCCTTTTGATATTTTATGTAAATTATATAATATATATTTGGTGTAGCTTTTGATATTTTACATGCGGTGTGTCATATATATTTACCGTCCTTTTTGATATTATATTTACAGTATATAATATACATTTGGTGTAATTTTTGATATTCTATTTACAGTATATTAAATATAATTCCTGTAGTTTTTGATAGTTTATTTACAGTATATATAACACATATTGGGTGTACTTTTGATATTTTATGTACACTATGTAATATATACTTACTGTATTTTTGATATATTATTTACAGTATATAAAATGTATTTGGTGTACTTTTAGTTAATATTATATGTACAATATATGGAATATATTTACTGTACTTTTTGATATTTTATGTACAGTATATAATATATATTTGGTGTCCTTTTGATATTTTATGTAAATTATATAATATATATTTGGTGGAGTTTTTGATATTTTACATGGGGTGTGTCATATATATTTACTGTCCTTTTTGGTATTTTATTTACAGTATATAATATGCATTTGGTGTAATTTTTGATATTTTATGTACAGTATAATAAATATAATTACTGTAGTTTTTGATAGTTTATTTACAGTATATATAACACATATTTGGTGTACTTTTTGATATTTTATGTACAGTATGTAATATATATTTACTGTACTTTTTGATATTTTATTTACAGTATATGAAATGTATTTGGTGTACTTTTAGTTAATATTATATGTACCATATATGAAATATATTTACTGTACTTTTTGATATTTTATATACAGTATATAAGATATATTTGGTGTCCTTTTGATGTTTTATGTAAATTATATAATATATATTTGGTGTAGTTTTTGATATTTTACATGGGGTGTGTCATATATATTTACCGTCCTTTTTGATATTTTATTTAGAGTATATATTATACATTTGGTGTAATTTTTGATATTCTATTTACAGTATAATAAATATAATTACTGTAGTTTTTGATAGTGAATTTACAGTATATACAACACATATTTGGTGTACTTTTGATATTTTATGTACAGTATGTAATATATATTTACTGTATTTTTGATATTTTATTTAGAGTAGATAAAATGTATTTGGTGTACTTTTAGTTAATATTATATGTAGAATATATGAAATATATTTACTGTATTTTTGATATTTTATGTACAGTATATAAGATATATTTGGTGTCCTTTTGATATTTTATGTAAATTATATAATATATATTTGGTGTAGTTTTTGATATTTTACATGGGGTGTGTCATATATATTTACTGTCTTTTTGATATTTTATTGACAGTATATACTATACATTTGGTGTAATTTTTGATATTCTATTTACAGTATATTAAATATAATTACTGTAGTTTTTGATAATTTATTTACAGTATATATAACACATATTTGGTGTACTTTTGATATTTTATGTACAGTATGTAATATATAATTACTGTATTTTTGATATTTAATTTACAGTAGATAAAATGTATTTGGTGTACTTTTAGTTAATATTATATGTACAATATATGAAATACATTTACTGTACTTTTTGATATTTTATGTACAGTATATAAGATATATTTGGTGTCCTTTTGATATTTTATGTAAATTATATAATATATATTTGGTGTAGTTTTTGATATTTTACATGGGGTGTGTCATATATATTTACAGTCGTTTTTGATGTTTTATTTACAATATATAATATACATGTGGTGTAATTTTTGATATTTTATGTACAGTATATTAAATATAATTACTGTAGTTTTTGATAGTTTATTTACAGTATATATAACACATATTTGGTGTACTTTTTGATATTTTATGTACAGTATGTAATATATATTTACTGTATTTTTGATATTTTATTTACAGTATATAAAATGTATTTGCTGTACTTTTAGTTAATATTATATGTACAATATATGAAATATATTTACTGTACTTTTTGATATTTTCTGTACAGTATATAAGATGTATTTGGTGTCCTTTTGATATTTTATGTAAATTATATAATATATATTTTGTGTAGTTTT
This sequence comes from Pan troglodytes, assembly GCF_028858775.2. Classification (NCBI taxonomy): domain Eukaryota; kingdom Metazoa; phylum Chordata; class Mammalia; order Primates; family Hominidae; genus Pan; species Pan troglodytes. The sequence goes on from NC_072412.2 coordinate 9,917,458, forward strand.
TGATATTTTACATGGGGTGTGTCATATATATTTACTGTCTTTTTGATATTTTATTTACAGTATATAATATACATTTGGTGTAATTTTTGATATTCTATTTACAGTATAATAAATATAATTACTGTAGTTTTTGATAGTTTATTTACAGTATATATAACACATATTTGGTGTACTTTTGATATTTTATGTACAGTATGTAATATATATTTACTGTATTTTTGATATTTAATTTACAGTAGATAAAATGTATTTGGTGTACTTTTAGTTAATATTATATGTACAATATATGAAATACATTTACTGTACTTTTTGATATTTTATGTACAGCATATAAGATATATTTGGTGTCCTTTTGATATTTTATGTAAATTATATAATATATATTTGGTGTAGTTTTTGATATTTTACATGGGGTGTGTCATATATATTTACTGTCGTTTTTGATGTTTTATTTACAGTATATAATATACATGTGGTTTAATTTTTGATATTTTATGTACAGTATATTAAATGTAATTACTGTAGTTTTTGATAGTTTATTTACAGTATATATAACACATATTTGGTGTACTTTTTGATATTTTATGTACAGTGTGTAATATATATTTACTGTATTTTTGATATTTTATTTACAATATTTAAAATGTATTTGGTGTAGTTTTACTTAATATTATATGTACAATATATGAAATATATTTACTGTACTTTTTGATATTTTATGTACAGTATATAAGATATATTTGGTGTCCTTTTGATATTTTATTTAAATTATATAATATATATTTGGTGTAGTTTTTGATATTTTACTTGGGGTGTGTCATATATGTTTACCGTCTTTTTCATATTTTATTTACAGTATATAATATACATTTGGTGTAATTTTTGATATTCTATTTACAGTATATTAAATATAATTACTGTAGTTTTTGATAGTTTATTTACAGTATATATAACACATATTTGGTGTACTTTTGATATTTTATGTACAGTATGTAATATATATTTACTGTCTTTTTGATATTTTATTTACAGTATATAAAATGTATTTGGTGTATTTTAGTTAATATTATATGTACAATATATGAAATATATTTACTGTACTTTTTGATATTTTATGTACAGTATATAAGATATATTTGGTGTCCTTTTGATATTTTATGTAAATTATATAATATATATTTGGTGTAGTTTTTGATATTTTACATGGGGTGTGTCATATATATTTACTGTCCTTTTTGATATTTTATTTACAGTATATAATATACATTTGGTGTAATTTTTGATATTTTATGTACAGTGTATTAAATATAATTACTGTAGTTTTGATAGTTTACAGTATGTATAACACATATTTGGTGTACTTTTTGATATTTTATGTACAGTATGTTATATATATTTACTGCACTTTTTGATATTTTATTTACTGTATATAAAATGTATTTGGTGTACTTTAGTTAATATTATTTGTACAATATATGAAACATATTTACTGTACTTTTTGATATTTTATGTACAGTATATAAGATATATTTGGTGTCCTTTTGATATTTTATATAAATTATATAATATATATTTGGTGTAGTTTTTGATATTTTACATGGGGTGTGTCATATATATTTACCATCCTTTTTGATATTATATTTACAGTATATAATATACATTGGGTGTAATTTTTGATATTCTATTTACAGTATATTAAATATAATTACTGTTGTTTTTGATAGTTTATTTACAGTATATATAACACATACTTGGTGTACTTTTGATATTTTATATACAGTATGTAATATATATTTACTGTATTTTTGGTATTTTATTTACGGTATATAAAATGTATTTGGTCTACTTTTAGTTAATATTATATGTACAATATATGAAATATATTTACTGTACTTTTTGATATTTTATGTACAGTATATAAGATATATTTCGTGTCCTTTGGTATTTTATGTAAATTATATAATATATATTTGGTGTAGTTTTGATATTTTACATGGGGTGTGTCATATATATTTACTGTCCTTTTTGATATTTTATTTACAGTATATAATATACATTTGGTGTACTTTTTGATATTTTATGTACAGTATATTAAATATAAGTACTGTAGTTTTGATAGTTTACAGTATATATAACACATATTTGGTGTACTTTTGATATTTTATGTACAGTATGTAATATATATTTACTGTATTTTTGATATTTTATTTAGAGTAGATAAAATGTATTTGGTGTACTTTTAGTTAATATTATATGTAGAATATATGAAATATATTTACTGTATTTTTGATATTTTATGTACAGTATATAAGATATATTTGGTGTCCTTTTGATATTTTATGTAAATTATATAATATATATTTGGTGTAGTTTTTGATATTTTACATGGGGTGTGTCATATATATTTACTGTCTTTTTGATATTTTATTGACAGTATATAATATACATTTGGTGTAATTTTTGATATTCTATTTACAGTTTATTAAATATAATTACTGTAGTTTTTGATAGTTTATTTACAGTATATATAACACATATTTGGTGTACTTTTGATATTTTATGTACAGTATGTAATATATATTTACTGTATTTTTGATATTTTATTTACACTATTTAAATGTATTTGGTGTAGTTTTACTTAATATTATATGTACAATATATGAAATATATTTACTGTACTTTTTGATATTTTAGGTACAGTATATAAGATATATTTGGTGTCCTTTTGATATTTTATTTAAATTATATAATATATATTTGTTGTAGTTTTTGATATTTTACATGCGGTGTGTCATATATGTTTACCGTCCTTTTTGATATTTTATTTACAGTATATAATATACATTTGGTGTAATTTTTGATATTGTATTTACAGTATATTAAATATAATTACTGTAGTTTTTGATCGTTTATTTACAGTATATATAACACATATTTGGTGTACTTTTGATATTTTATGTACAGTATGTAATACATATTTACTGTATTTTTGATATTTTATTTACAGTATATAAAATGTATTTGGTGTATTTTACTTAATATTATATGTACAATATATGAAATATATTTACTGTACTTTTTGATATTTTATGTACAGTATATACGATATATTTGGTGTCATTTTGATATTTTATGTAAATTATATAATATATATTTGGTGTAGCTTTTGATATTTTACATGCGGTGTGTCATATATATTTATCGTCCTTTTTGATATTATATTTACAGTATATAATATACATTTGGTGTAATTTTTGATATTCTATTTACAGTATATTAAATATAATTCCTGTAGTTTTTGATAGTTTATTTACAGTATATATAACACATATTGGGTGTACTTTTGATATTTTATGTACAGTATGTAATATATACTTACTGTATTTTTGATATATTATTTACAGTATATAAAATGTATTTGGTGTACTTTTAGTTAATATTATATGTACAATATATGAAATATATTTACTGTACTTTTTGATATTTTATGTACAGTATATAATATATATTTGGTGTCCTTTTGATATTTTATGTAAATTATATAATATATATTTGGTGGAGTTTTTGATATTTTACATGGGGTGTGTCATATATATTTACTGTCCTTTTTGGTATTTTATTTACAGTATATAATATGCATTTGGTGTAATTTTTGATATTTTATGTACAGTATAATAAATATAATTACTGTAGTTTTTGATAGTTTATTTACAGTATATATAACACATATTTGGTGTACTTTTTGATATTTTATGTACAGTATGTAATATATATTTACTGTACTTTTTGATATTTTATTTACAGTATATGAAATGTATTTGGTGTACTTTTAGTTAATATTATATGTACCATATATGAAATATATTTACTGTACTTTTTGATATTTTATATACAGTATATAAGATATATTTGGTGTCCTTTTGATGTTTTATGTAAATTATATAATATATATTTGGTGTAGTTTTTGATATTTTACATGGGGTGTGTCATATATATTTACCGTCCTTTTTGATATTTTATTTAGAGTATATATTATACATTTGGTGTAATTTTTGATATTCTATTTACAGTATAATAAATATAATTACTGTAGTTTTTGATAGTGAATTTACAGTATATACAACACATATTTGGTGTACTTTTGATATTTTATGTACAGTATGTAATATATATTTACTGTATTTTTGATATTTTATTTACAGTATATGAAATGTATTTGGTGTACTTTTAGTTAATATTATATGTACAATATATGAAATATATTTACTGTACTTTTTGATATTTTATGTACAGTATATAAGATATATTTGGTGTCCTTTTGATATTTTATTTAAATTATATAATATATATTTGGTGAAGTTTTTGATATTTTACATGGGGTGTGTCATATATGTTTACCGTCCTTTTTGATATTTTATTTACAGTATATAATATACATTAGGTGTAATTTTTGATATTGTATTTAGAGTATATTAAATATAATTACTGTAGTTTTTGATCGTTTATTTACAGTATATATAACACATATTTGGTGTACTTTTGATATTTTATGTACAGTATGTAATACATATTTACTGTATTTTTGATATTTTATTTACAGTATATAAAATGTATTTGGTGTATTTTACTTAATATTATATGTACAATATATGAAATATATTTACTGTACTTTTTGATATTTTATGTACAGTATATAAGATATATTTGGTGTCCTTTTGATATTTTATGTAAATTATATAATATATATCTGGTGTAGTTTTTGATATTTTACATGCGGTGTGTCATATATATTTACCGTCCTTTTTGATATTATATTTACAGTATATAATTTACATTTGGTGTAATTTTTGATATTCTATTTACAGTATATTAAATATAATTACTGTAGTTTTTGATAGTTTATTTACAGTATATATAACACATATTGGGTGTACTTTTGATATTTTATGTACACTATGTAATATATATTTACTGTATTTTTGATATATTATTTACAGTATATAAAATGTATTTGGTGTAGTTTTACTTAATATTATATGTACAATATATCAAATATATTTACTGTACATTTTGATATTTTATGTACAGTATATAAGATATATTTGGTGTCCTTTTGATATTTTATTTAAATTATATAATATATATTTGGTGTAGTTTTTGATATTTCTCATGGGGTGTGTCATATATGTTTACCGTCCTTTTTGATATTTTATTTACAGTATATAATATACATTTGGTGTAATTTTTGATATTGTATTTAGAGTATATTAAATATAATTACTGTAGTTTTTGATCGTTTATTTACAGTATATATAACACATATTTGGTGTACTTTTGATATTTTATGTACAGTATGTAATACATATTTACTGTATTTTTGATATTTAATTTACAGTATATAAAATGTATTTGGTGTATTTTACTTAATATTATATGTACAATATATGAAATATATTTACTGTACTTTTTGATATTTTATGTACAGTATATAAGATATATTTGGTGTCCTTTTGATATTTTATGTAAATTATATAATATATATCTGGTGTAGTTTTTGATATTTTACATGCGGTGTGTCATATATATTTACCGTCCTTTTTGATATTATATTTACAGTATATAATATACATTTGGTGTAATTTTTGATATTCTATTTACAGTATATTAAATATAATTACTGTAGTTTTTGATAGTTTATTTACAGTATATATAACACATATTGGGTGTATTTTGATATTTTATGTACAGTATGTAATATATATTTACTGTATTTTTGATATATTATTTACAGTATATAAAATGTATTTGGTGTACTTTTAGTTAATATTATATGTACAATATATGAAATATATTTACTGTACTTTTTGATATTTTATGTACAGTATATAAGATATATTTGGTGTCCTTTGGTATTTTATGTAAATTATATAATATATATTTGGTGTAGTTTTTGATATTTTACATGGGGTGTGTCATATATATTTACTGTCCTTTTTGATATTTTATTTACAGTATATAATATACATTTGGTGTAATTTTTGATATTTTATGTACAGTATATTACATATAAGTACTGTAGTTTTGATAGTTTACAGTATATATAACACATATTTGGTGTACTTTTGATATTTTATCTACAGTATGTAATATATATTTACTGTATTTTTGATATTTTATTTAGAGTAGATAAAATGTATTTGGTGTACTTTTAGTTAATATTATATGTAGAATATATGAAATATATTTACTGTATTTTTGATATTTTATGTACAGTATATAAGATATATTTGGTGTCCTTTTGATATTTTATGTAAATTATATAATATATATTTGGTGTAGTTTTTGATATTTTACATGGGGTGTGTCATATATATTTACTGTCTTTTTGATATTTTATTGACAGTATATAATATACATTTGGTGTAATTTTTGATATTCTATTTACAGTATATTAAATATAATTACTGTAGTTTTTGATAGTTTATTTACAGTATATATAACACATATTTGGTGTACTTTTGATATTTTATGTACAGTATGTAATATATATTTACTGTACTTTTTGATAATTTATTTACAGTAGATAAAATGTATTTGGTGTACTTTTAGTTAATATTATATTTACAATATATGAAATATATTTACTGTACTTTTTGATATTTTAGGTACAGTATATAAGATATATTTGGTGTCCTTTTGATATTTTATGTAAATTATATAATATATATTTGGTGTAGTTTTTGATATTTTACTTGGGGTGTGTCATATATATTTACTGTCCTTTTTGATATTTTATTTACAGTATATAATATACATTTGGTGTAATTTTTGATATTTTATGTACAGTATATTAAATATAATTACTGTAGTTTTGATAGTTTACAGTATATATAACACATATTTGGTGTACTTTTGATATTTTATGTACAGTATGTAATATATATTTACTGAATTTTTGATATTTTATTTACAGTAGATAAAATGTATTTGGTGTAATTTTAGTTAATATTATTTGTACAATATATGAAATATATTTACTGTACTTTTTAATATTTTATGTACAGTATATAAGATATATTTAGTGTCCTTTTGATATTTTATGTAAATTATATAATATATATTTGTTGTAGTTTTTGATATTTTACATGGGGTGTGTCATATATATTTACTGTCCTTTTTGATATTTTATTTACAGTATATAATATACATTTGGTGTAATTTTTGATATTTTATGTACAGTATATTAAATATAATTACTGTAGTTTTTGATGGTTTATTTACACTATATATATCACACATATTTGGTGAACTTTTTGATATTTTATGTACAGTATGTAATATATTTATACTGTAGTTTTTGATATTTTATTTAGAGTATATAGAACGTATTTGGTGTACTTTTAGTTAATTTTATATGTACAATATATGAAATATATTTACTATAATTTTTCATATATTTGTACAGTATATAAGATATATTTGGTGTCCTTTTGATATTTTATGTAAATTATATAATATATATATTTGGTGTAGTTTTTGATATTTTAAATGGGGTTTGTAATATATATTTACTGTCCTTTTTAATACTTTATTTACAGTATATAATATACATTTGGTGTAATTTTTGATATTCTGTTTACAGTATATTAAATATTATTACTGTTGTTTTTGATAGTTTATTTTCAGTATATATAACACATATTTGGTGTACTTTTGATATTTTATGTACAGTATGGAATATATATTTACTGTATTTTAGATATTTTATGTACAGTATATAAAATGTATTTGGTGTACTTTTACTTAATATTATATGTACAATATATGAAATATATTTACTGTATTTTTTGATATTTTATGAACAGTATATAAGATATATTTTGTGTCCTTTTGATATTTTATGTAAATTATATAATATATATTTTGTGGAGTTTTTGATATTTTACATGGGGTGTGTCATATATACTTACTGTCTTTTTGATATTTTATTTACAGTATATAATATACATTTGGAGAAATTTTTGATATTTTATGTACAGTATATTAAATATAATTACTGTAGATTTTGATATTTTATTTACAGTATATATAACACATATTTGGTGTACTTTTTGATATTTTATGTACAGTATGTAATATATATTTACTGTACTTTTTGATATTTTATTTACTGTATATAAAATATATTTGGTGTACTTTTAGTTAATATTATATGTACAATATATGAAACATATTTACTGTACTTTTTGATATTTTATGTACAGTATATAAGATATATTTGTTGTCCTTTTCATATTTTATGTAAATTATATAATATATATTTGGTGTAGTTTTTGATATTTTACATAGGGTGTGTAATATATATTTACTGTACTTTTTGATATTTTATTTACAGTATATAATATACATTTGGTGTAATTTTTGATATTTTATGTACAGTATATTAAATATAATTACTGTAGTTTTTGATGGTTTATTTACAATATATATATCACACATATTTGGTGAACTTTTTGATATTTTATGTACAGTATGTAATATATATTTACTGTATTTTTGATATTTTATTTACAGTATATAAAATGTATTTGGTGTACTTTTAGTTAATTTTATATGTACAATATATGAAATATATTTACTATAATTTTTGATATTTTATGTACAGTATATAAGATATAATTGGTGTCCTTTTGATATTTTATGTAAATTATATAATATATATTTGGTGTAGTTTTTGATATTTTAAATGGGGTGTGTCATATATATTTACTGTCCTTTTTGATATTTTATTTACAGTATATATTATGCATTTGGTGTAATTTTTGATATTTTATGTAGAGTATTATAAATATAATTACTGTAGTATTTGATAGTTTATTTACAGTATATATAACACATATTTGCTGTACTTTTGATATTTTATGTACAGTATGTAATATATATTTACTGTACTTTTTGATATTTTATTTACAGTATATAAAATGTATTTGGTGTACTTTTAGTTAATATTATATGTACAATATATGAAACATATATACTGTACTTTTTGATATTTTATGTACAGTGTATAAGATATATTTGCTGTCCTTTTGATATTTTATGTATATTATATAATATATATTTGGTGTAGTTTTTGATATTTTACATAGGGTGTGTAATAAATATTTACTGTACCTTTTGATATTTTATTTACAGTATATAATATACATTTGTTGTAATTTTTGTTATTTTATGTACAGTATATTAAATATAATTACTGTAGTTTTTGATGGTTTACTTACACTATATATATCACACATATTTGGTGAACTATTTGATATTATATGTACAGTATGTAATATATATTTACTGTACTTTTTGATATTTTATTTACAGTATATAAAATGTATTTGGTGTACTTTTAGTTAATATCATATGTACAATATATGAAATATATTTACTGTACTTTTTGATATTTTATGTACAGTATATAAGATATATTTTGTGTCCTTTTGATATTTAGTGTAAATTTTATAATATATATTTGGTGTAGTTTTTGATATTTTACATGGTGTGTGTCATATATATTTACTGTCCTTTTTGATATTTTATTTACAGTATATAGTATACATGTGGTGTAATTTTTGATATTTTATGTACAGTATATTAAATATAATTACTGTAGTTTTTGATAGTTTATTTACAGTATGTATAACAATTATTTGGTGTACTTTTTGATATTTTATGTAGAGTATGTAATATATATTTACTGTAATTTCTGATATTTTATTTACTGTATATAAAATGAATTTGGTGTACTTTTAGTTAATATTATATGTACAATATATGACATACATTTACTGTAATTTTTGATATTTTATGTACAGTATATAAGATATATATGGTGTCCTTTTGCTATTTTATGTAAATTATATAATATATATTTGGTGTAGTTTTTGATATTTTACATGGGGTTTGTCAGATATATTTACCGTCCTTTTTGATATTTTATTTACAGTATATAATATACATTTGGTGTAATTTTTGATATTCTGTTTACTGTATGTTAAATATAATTACTGTAGTTTTTGATAGTTTATTTACAGTATATATAACACATATTTGGTGTACTTTTGATATTTTATGTACAGTATGTAATATATATTTACTGTATTTTTGATATTTTATTTACAGTATATGAAATGTATTTGGTGTACTTTTAGTTAATATTATATGTACAATATATGAAATATATTTACTGTACTTTTTGATATTTTATGTACAGTATATAAGATATATTTGGTGTCCTTTTGATATTTTATGTAAATTATATAATATATATTTGGTGTAGTTTTTGCTATTTTACATGGGGTGTGTCATATATATTTATTGTCCTTTTTGATATTTTATTTACAATATATAATATACATTTGGTGTAATTTTTGATATTTTATGTACAGTATATTAAATGTAATTACTGTAGTTTTTGAGAGTTTATTTACAGTATATATAACACATATTTGGTGTACTTTTTGATATTTTATGTACAGTATGTAATATATATTTACTGTATTTTTGATATTTTATTTACGGTATATCAAATGTATTTGGTGTACTTTTAGTTAATATTATATGTACAATATATGAAATATATTTACTGTACTTTTTGATATTTTATGTACAGTATATAAGATATATTTGGTGTCCTTTTGATATTTTATGTAAATTATATACTATATATTTGGTGTAGTTTTTGATATTTCACATGGGGTGTGTCATATATGTTTACTGTCGTTTTTGATGTTTTATTAACAGTATATAATATACATGTGGTGTAATTTTTGATATTATATGTACAGTATATTAAATATAATTACTGTAGATTTGATAGTTTACTTACAGTATATATGGCACATATTTGGTGTACTTTTTGATATTTTATGTACAGTATGTAATATATATTTACTGTATTTTTGATATTTTATTTGCAGTATATAAAATGTATTTGCTGTACTTTTAGTTAATATTATATGTACAATATATGAAATATATTTACTGTACTTTTTGATATTTTCTGTACAGTATATAAGATGTATTTGGTGTCCTTTTGATATTTTATGTAAATTATATAATATATATTTTGTGTAGTTTTTGATATTTTACATGGGGTGTGTCATATATATTTACTGTCCTTTTTGATATTTTATTTACAGTATATAATATACATTTGGTGTAATTTTTGATATTATATTTACAGTATATTAAATATAATTACTGTAGTTTTTGATAGTTTATTTACAGTATATATAACACATATTTGGTGTAGTTTTGATATTTTATGTACAGTATGTAATATATATTTACTGTATTTTGATATTTAATTTACAGTAGATAAAATGTATTTGGTGTGCTTTTAGTTAATATTATATGTACAATGTATGAAATACATTTACTGTACTTTTTGATATTTTATGTACAGTATATTAGATATATTTGGTGTCCTTTTGATATTTTATGTAAATTATATAATATATATTTGGTGTAGTTTTTGATATTTTACATGGGGTGTGTCATATATATTTGCTGTCGTTTTTGATGTTTTATTTACAGTATATAATATACATGTGGTTTAATTTTTGATATTTTATGTACAGTATATTAAATGTAATTACTGTAGTTTTTGATAGTTTATTTACAGTATATATAACACATATTTGGTGTACTTTTTGATATTTTATGTACAGTATGTAATATATATTTACTGTATTTTTGATATTTTATTTACAGTATATAAAATGTATTTGGTGTAGTTTTACTTAATATTATATATACAGTATATGAAATATATTTACTGTACTTTTTGATATTTTATGTACAGTATATAAGATATATTTGGTGTCCTTTTGATATTTTATTAAAATTATATAATATATATTTGGTGTAGTTTTTGATATTTTACATGGGGTGTGTCATATATGTTTACCGTCTTTTTGATATTTTATTTACAGTATATAATATACATTTGGTGTAATTTTTGATATTCTATTTACAGTATATTGAATATAATTACTGTAGTTTTTGATCGTTTATTTACAGTATATATAACACATATTTGGTGTACTTTTGATATTTTATGTACAGTATGTAATACATATTTAGTGTATATTTGATATTTTATTTACAGTATATAAAATGTATTTGGTGTATTTTACTTAATATTATATGTACAATATATGAAATATATTTACTGTACTTTTTGATATTTTATGTACAGTATATAAGATATATTTGGTGTCCTTTTGATATTTTATGTAAATTATATAATATATATTTGGTGTAGTTTTTGATATTTTACATGCGGTGTGTCATATATATTTACTGTCCTTTTTGGTATTTTATTTACAGTATATAATATGCATTTGGTGTAATTTTTGATATTTTATGTACAGTATAATAAATATAATTACTGTAGTTTTTGATAGTTTATTTACAGTATATATAACACATATTTGTGTACTTTTGATATTTTATGTACAGTATGTAATATATATTTACTGTACTTTTTGATATTTTATTTACTGTATATAAAATGTATTTGGTGTTCTTTTAGTTAATATTATATGTACAATATATGAAACATATTTACTGTACTTTTTGATATTTTATGTACAGTATATAAGATATATTTGCTGTCCTTTTGATATTTTATGTAAATTATATAATATATATTTGGTGTAGTTTTTGATATTTTACATAGGGTGTGTAATATATATTTACTGTTCTTTTTGATATTTTATTTACAGTATATAATATACATTTGGTGTAATTTTTGATATTTTATGTACAGTATATTAAATATAATTACTGTAGTTTTGATAGTTTATTTACAGTATATATAACACATATTTGGTGTAATTTTTGATATTTTATGTACAGTATGAAATATATGTTTAGTGTTCTTTTTGATATTTTATTTACAGTATATAAAATGCATTTGGTGTACTTTAGTTAATATTATTTGTACAATATATGAAATATATTTACTGTATTTTCTGTTATTTTATGTACAGTATATAAGATATATTTGGTGTCCTTTTGATATTTTATGTAAATTATATAATATATATTTGCTGTAGTTTTTGATATTTTACATGGGTTGTGTCATATATATTTACTGTCATTTTTGATATTTTATTTACAGTATATAATATACATTTGGTGTAATTTTTGATATTTTATGTACAGTATATTACTGTAGTTTTAGATGGTTTATTTACACTATATATATCACACATATATGGTGAACTTTTTGATATTTTATGTATAGTATGTAATATATATTTACTGTAGTTTTTGATATTTTATTTACAGTATATAAAATGTATTTGGTGTACTTTTAGTTTATTTTATATGGACAATATAAGAAATATATTTACTATACTTTTCGATATTTATGTACAATATATAAGATATATTTGGTGTCCTTTTGATATTTTATGTAAATTATATAATATATATTTGGTGTAGTTTTTGATATTTTACATGGGGTGTGTCATATATATTTACTGTCGTTTTTGATATTTTATTTACAGTATATAATATACATGTGGTTTAATTTTTGATATTTTATGTACAGTATATTAAATGTAATTACTGTAGTTTTTGATAGTTTATTTACAGTATATATAACACATATTTGGTGTACTTTTTGATATTTTATGTACAGTATGTAATATATAATTACTGTATTTTTGATATTTTATTTACAGTATATAAAATGTATTTGGTGTAGTTTTACTTAATATTATATGTACAATATATGAAATATATTTACTGTACTTTTTGATATTTTATGTACAGTATATAAGATATATTTGGTGTCCTTTTGATATTTTATTTAAATTATATAATATATATTTGGTGTAGTTTTTGATATTTTACATGGGGTGTGTCATATATGTTTACCGTCTTTTTGATATTTTATTTACAGTATATAATATACATTTGGTGTAATTTTTGATATTCTATTTACAGTATATTAAATATAATTACTGTAGTTTTTGATCGTTTATTTACAGTATATATAACACATATTTGGTGTAGTTTTGATATTTTATGTACAGTATGTAATATATATTTACTGTATTTTTGATATTTTATTTACAGTGTATCAAATGTATTTGGTGTACTTTTAGTTAATATTATATGTACAATATATGAAATATATTTACTGTACTTTTTGATATTTTATGTACAGTATATAAGATATATTTGGTGTCCTTTTGATATTTTATGTAATTTATATAATATATATTTGGTGTAGTTTTTGATATTTTACGTGGGGTGTGTCATATATATTTACCGTCCTTTTTGATATTATATTTACAGTATATAATATACATTGGGTGTAATTTTTGATATTCTATTTACAGTATATTAAATATAATTACTATTGTTTTTGATAGTTTATTTACAGTATATATAACACATATTTGGTGTACTTTTGATATTTTATGTACAGTATGTAATATATATTTACTGTATTTTTGATATTTTATTTACAGCATATAAAATGTATCTGGTCTACTTTTAGTTAATATTATATGTACAATATGTGAAATATATTTACTGTACTTTTTGATATTTTATGTACAGTATATAAGATATATTTGCTGTCCTTTGGATATTTTATATAAATTATATAATATATATTTGTTGTAGTTTTTGATATTTTACATGGGGTGTGTCATATATATTTACTGTCTTTTTTGATGTTTTATTTACAGTATATAATATACATTTGGTGTAATTTTTGATATTTTATGTACAGTATGTTAAATATAATTACTGTAGTTTTTGATAGTTTATTTACAGTATATATAACACATATTTGGTGTACTTTTGATATTTTATGTACAGTATGTAATATATATTTACTGTATTTTTGATATTTTATTTACAGTATATAAAATGTATTTTGTGTACTTTTAGTTAATATTATATGTACAATATATGAAACATATATACTGTACTTTTTGATATTTTATGTACAGTGTATAAGATATATTTGCTGTCCTTTTGATATTTTATGTAAATTATATAATATATATTTGGTGCAGTTTTTGATATTTTACATAGGGTGTGTAATAAATATTTACTGTACTTTTTGATATTTTATTTACAGTATATAATATACATTTGTTGTAATTTTTGTTATTTTATGTACAGTATATTAAATATAATTACTGTAGATTTTGATGTTTTACTTACACTGTATATATCACAAATATTTGGTGAACTTTTTGATATTGTATGTACAGTATGTAATATATATTTACTGTAGTTTTTGATATTTTATTTACAGTATATAAAATGTATTTGGTGTACTTTTAGTTAATATCATATGTACAATATATGAAATATATTTACTGTACTTTTTGATATTTTATGTACAGTATATAAGATATATTTGGTGTCCTTTTGATATTTTATGTAAATTACATAATATATATTTGTTGTAGTTTTTGATATTTTACATGGGGTGTGTCATATACATTTACTGTCCTTTTTGATATTTTATTTACAGTATATAATATACATTTGGTGAAATTTTTGATGTTTTATGTACAGTATATTAAATATAATTACTGTAGTTTTTGATAGTTTATTTACAGTATTTATAACACATATTTGGTGTACTTTTTGCTATTTTATGTACAGTCTGTAACATATATTTACTATACTTTTTGATATTTTATTTAGAGTATATAAAATGTATTTGGTGTAATTTAGTTAATATTATATGTACAATATATGAAATATATTTACTGTACTTTTTGATATTTTATGTACAGTATATAAGATATATTTGGTGTCCTTTTGATAATTTATGTAAATTATATAATATATATTTGGTGTAGTTTTTGATATTTTACATGCGGTGTGTCACATATATTTACCGTCCTTTTTGATATTTTATTTACACTATATAATATACATTTGGTGTAATTTTGATATTCAATTTACAGTATATTAAATATAATTACTGTAGTTTTTGATAGTTTATTTACAGTATATATAACACATATTTGGTGTACTTTTGATATTTTATGTACAGCATGTAATATATATTTACTGTATTTTTGATATTTTATTTACAGTATATAAAATGTATTTGGTGTACTTTTAGTTAATATTATATGTACAATATATGAAATATATTTACTGTAGTTTTTGATATTTTATGTGCAATATATAAGATATATTTCGTGTCCTTTTGATATTTTATGTAATTTATATAATATATATTTGGTGTAGTTTTTGATATTTTACATGGGGTGTGTCATATATATTTACTGTCCTTTTTGATATTTTATTTACAGTATATAATATACATTTGGTGTAATTTTTTATATTTTATGTACAGTATATTAAATATAATTACTGTAGTTTTTGATAGTTTATTTCCAGTATATATAAAACATATTTGGTGTACTTTTTGATATTTTATGTACAGTACGTAATATATATTTCCTGTATTTTTGATATTTTATTTACAGTATATAAAATGTAATTGGTGTACTTTTAGTTAATATTATTTTTACAATATATGAAATATATTTACTGTACTTTTTGATATTTTATGTACAGTATATATGATATATTTGGTGTCCTTTTGATATTTTATGTAAATTATATAATATATATTTGGTATAGTTTTTTATATTTTACATGGGGTGTGTCATATATATTTACCATCCTTTTTGATATTATATTTACAGTATATAATATACATGTGGTGTAATTTTTGATATTCTATGTACAGTATATTAAATATAATTACTGTAGTTTTTGATAGTTTATTTACAGTATATATAACACATATTTGGTGTACTTTTTGATATTTTATGTACAGTATGTAATATATAATTACTGTATTTTTGATATATTATTTACAGTATATAAAATGTATTTGGTGTACTTTTCCTTAATATTATATGTACAATATATGAAATATATTTACTGTACGTTTTGATATTTTATGTACAGTATATAAGATGTATTTGGTGTCCTTTTGATATTTTATATAAATTACATAATATATATTTGGTGGAGTTTTTGATATTTTACATGGGGTGTGTCATATATATTTACTGTCGTTTTTGATATTTTATTTACAGTATATAATATGCATTTGGTGTAATTTTTGATATTTTATGTACAGTATAATAAATATAATTACTGTAATTTTTGATAGTTTATTTACAGTATATATAACACATATTTGCTGTACTTTTGATATTTTATGTACAGTATGTAATATATATTTACTGTACTTTTTGATATGTATTTACTGTATATAAAATGTATTTGGTGTACTTTTAGTTAATATTATATGTACAACATATGAAACATATTTACTGTACTTTTTGATATTTTATGTACAGTATATAAGATATATTTGGTGTCCTTTTGATATTTTATGTAAATTATATAATATATATCTGGTGTAGTTTTTGATATTTTACATGGGGTGTGTCATATATATTTACTGTCCTTTTTGATATTTTATTTACAGTATATAATATACATTTGGTGTAATTTTTGATATTTTATGTACAGTATATTAAATATAATTACTGTAGTTTTTGATGGTTTATTTACACTATATATCACACATATTTGGTGAACATTTTGATATTTTGTGTACTGTATGTAACATATATTTACTGTACTTTTTGATATTTTATTTACAGTATATAAAATGTATTTGGTGTACTTTTAGTTAATTTTATATGGAAAATATATGAAACATTTTTACTATACTTTTTGATATTTTATGTACAGTATATAAGATATATTTGGTGTCCTTTTGATATTTTATGTAAATTATATAATATATATTTGGTGTAGTTTTTGATATTTTAAATGGGGTGTGTCATGTATATTTACTGTCTTTTTGATATTTTATTTACATTATATAATATGCATTGGGTGTAATTTTTGATATTCCATTGACAGTATAGTAAATATAATTACAGTAGTTTTTGAAAGTTTATTTACACTATATATAACACATATTTGGTGTACTTTTGATATTTTATGTACAGTATGTAATATATATTTACTGTATTTTTGATATTTTATTTACAGTATATAAAATATATTTGGTGTACTTTTAGTTAATATTATATGTACAATATATGAAATATATTTACTGTACTTTTTGATATTTCATGTACAGTATATAAGATATATTTGGTGTCCTTTTGATATTTTATTTAAATTATATAATATATATTTGGTGTAGTTTTTGATATTTTACATGGGGTGTGTCATATATATTTACCGTCCTTTTTGATATTATATTTACAGTATATAATATACATTGGGTGAAATTTTTGATATTTTATGTACAGTATATGAAATATAATTACTGTAGTTTTTGATAGTTTATTTACAGTATATATAACACATATTTGGTGTACTTTTTGATATTTTATGTACAGTATGTAATATATATTTACTGTATTTTGATATTTTCTTTACAGTATATAAAATGTATTATTGTACTTTTAGTTAATATTATATATACAATATATGAAATATATTTACCGTAATTTTTCATATTTTATGTACAGTATATAAGATATATTTGGTGTCCTTTTGATATTTTATTTAAATTATATAATATATAGTTGGTGTAGTTTTTGATATTTTACATGGGGTGTGTCATATATGTTTACCGTCCTATTTGATATTTTATTTAGAGTATATAATATACATTTGGTGTAATTTTTGATATTCTATTTACAGTATATTAAATATTATTACTGTAGTTTTTGATAGTTTATTTACAGTATATAAAACACATATTTGGTGTACTTTTCATATTTTATGTACAGTATGCAATATATATTTACTGTATTTTTGATATTTTATTTACAGTATATAAAATGTATTTGGTGTATTTTAGTTAATATTATATGTACAATATATGAAATATATTTACTGTGCTTTTTGATATTTTATGTACAGTATATAAGATATATTTGGTGTCCTTTTGATATTTTATGTAAATTATATAATATATATTTGGTGTAGTTTTTGATATTTTACATGGGGTCTGTCATATATATTTACTGTCCTTTTTGATATTTTATTTACAGTATATAATATACATTTGGTGTAATTTATGAAAATTTATGTACAGTATATTAAATATAAGTACTGTAGTTTTTGATAGTTTATTTACAGTATATATAACACATATTTGGTGTACTTTTTGATATTTTATGTACAGTATGTAATATATATTTACTGTATTTTTGATATTTTATTTACAGTAGATAAAATGTATTTGGTATACTTTTAGTTAATATTATATGTACAATGTATGAAATATATTTACTGTACTTTTTCATATTTTATGTACAGTTTATAAGATATATTTGGTGTCCTTTTGATATTTTATGTAAATTATATAATATATATTTGGTGTAGTTTTTGATATTTTACATGGGGTGTGTCATATATATTTACTGTCCTTTTTGATATTTTATTTACACTATATAATATACATTTGGTGGAATTTTTGATATTTTATGTACAGTATATTATATATAATTACTGTATTTTTTGATAGTATATTTACAGTATATATAACACATATTTGGTGTACTTTTTGATATTTTATGTACAGTATGTAATATATATTTACTGTACTTTTTGATATTTTATTTACAGTATATAAAATGTATTCGGTGTACTTTTAGTTAATATTATATGTACAATATATGAAATATATTTACTGTACTTTTTGATATTTTATGTACAGTATATAAGATACATTTGGTGTCCTTTTGATATTTTATGTAAATTATATAATATACATTTGGTGTAGTTTTTGATATTTTACATGGGGTGTGTAATCTATATTTACCGTCCTTTTTGATATTTTATTTACAGTATATAATATACATTGGGTGTAATTTTTGATATTCTATTTACAGTATATTAAATATAATTACTGTAGTTTTTGATTGTTTATTTACAGTATATATAACACATATTAGGTGTACTTTTGATATTTTATGTAGAGTATGGAATATATATTTACTCTATTTGTGATATTTTATTTACATTATATAAAATGTATTTGGTATACTTTTAGATAATATTATATGTACAATGTATGAAATATATTTACTGTAATTTTTCATATTTTATGTACAGTATATAAGATATATTTGGTGTCCTTTTAATATTTTATGTAAATTATATTATATATATTTTTTGTAGTTTTTTATATTTTACATGGGGTGTGTCATATATATTTACTGTCCTTTTTGATATTTTATTTTCAGTATATAATATACATTGGGTGTAATTTTTGATATTCTATTTACAGTATATTAAATATAATTACTGTAGTTTTTGATAGTTTATTTACAGTATATATAACACATATTTGGTGTACTTTTGATATTTTATGTACAGTATGGAATATATATTTACTGTATTTTTGATATTTTATTTACAGTATATAAAATGTATTTGGTGTACTTTTAGTTAATATTATATGTACAATATATGAAATATATTTACTGTACTTTTTGATATTTTAGGTACAGTATATAAGATATATTTGGTATCCTTTTGATATTTTATGTAAATTATATAATATATATTTGGTGTAGTTTTTGATATTTTACATGGGGTGTGTCATATATATTTACTGTCCTTTTTGATATTTTATTTACAGTATATAATATACATTTGGTGTAATTTTTGATATTTTATGTACAGTATATGAAATATAATTACTGTAGTTTTTGATAGTTTATTTACAGTATATATAACACATATTTGGTGTACTTTTTGATATTTTATGTACAGTATGTAATATATATTTACTGTATTTTGATATTTTATTTACAGTATAGAAAATGTATTTGGTGTACTATTAGTTAATATTATATATACAATATATGGAATGTATTTACTGTACTTTTTGACATTTTATGTACAGTATATAAGATATATTTGGTGTCCTTTTGATATTTTATGTAAATTATATAATATATATTTGGTGTAGTTTTTGATATTTTACATGGGGTGTGTCATATATATTTACTGTCCTTTTTGATATTTTATTTACACTATATAATATACATTTGGTGTAATTTTTGATATTTTATGTACAGTATATTAAATATAATTACTGTAGATTTTGATAGTTTATTTACAGTATATATAACACATATTTGGTGTACTTTTTGATATTTTATGTACAGTATGTAATATATATTTACTGTACTTTTTGATATTTTATTTACAGTATATAAAATGTAATTGGTGTACTTTTAGTTAATATTATATGTACAATATATGAAATATATTTACTGTACTTTTTGATATTTTATGTACAGTATATAAGATATATTTGGTGTGCTTTTGATATTTTATGTAAATTATATAATATATGTTTGGTGTAGTTTTTGATATTTTACATGGGGTGTGTCATATATATTTACCGTCCTTTTTGATATTATATTTACAGTATATAATATACATTGGGTGTAATTTTTGATATTCTATTTACAGTATATTAAATATAATTACTGTTGTTTTTGATAGTTTATTTACAGTATATATAACACATATTTGGTGTACTTTTGATATTTTATGTACAGTATGTAATATATATTTACTGTATTTTTGATATTTTATTTACAGTATATAAAATGTATTTGTTCTACTTTTAGTTAATATTATATGTACAATATATGAAATATATTTACTGTACTTTTTGATATTTTATGTACAGTATATAAGATATATTTGGTGTCCTTTTGATATTTTATGTAAATTATATAATATATATTTGTTGTAGTTTTTGATATTTTACATGGGTGTGTCATATATATTTACTGTCTTTTTTGATGTTTTATTTACAGTATATAATATACATTTGGTGTAATTTTTGATATTTTATGTACAGTATGTTAAATATAATTACTGTAGTTTTTGATAGTTTATTTACAGTATATATAGCACATTTTTGGTGTACTTTTGATATTTAATGTACAGTATGTAATATATATTTACTGTACTTTTTGACATTTTATTTACAGTATATAAAATGTATTTGGTGTACTTTTAGTTAATATTATATGCACAATATATTAAATATATTTACTGTACTTTCTGATATTTTATTTACAGTATATAATATACATTCGGTGTAATTTTTGATATTCTATTTACAGTATGTTAAATATAATTACTGTAGTTTTTGAGAGTTTATTTACAGTATATATAACACATATTTGGTTTACTTTTGATATTTTATGTACAGTATGTAATATATATTTACTGTATTTTGGATATTTTATTTACAGTATATAAAATGTATTTGGTGTACTTTTAGTTAATATTATATGTACAATATATGAAATATATTTACTGTACTTTTTGATATTTTATAAACAGTATATAAGATATATTTGGTGTCCTTTTGATATTTTATGTAAACTATATAATATATATTTGGTGTAGTTTTTGATATTTTACATAGGTTGTGTCACATATATTTACTGTCCTTTTTGATATTTTATTTACAGTATATAATATACATTTGGTGTAATTTTTGATATTTTATGTACAGTATGTAATATATATTTACTGTACTTTTTGATATTTTATTTACTGTATATAAATTGTATTTGGTGTACTTTAGTTAATATTCTTTGTACAATATATGAAATATATTTACTGTACTTTTTGATATTTTATGTACAGTATATAAGATATATTTGGTGTCCTTTTGATATTTTATGTAAATTATATAATATATATTTGGTGTAGTTTTTGATATTTTACATGGCGTGTGTCATATCTATTTACCGTCCTTTTTGATATTATATTTACAGTATGTAATATACATTGGGTGTAATTTTTGATAATCTATTTACAGTATATTAAATATAATTACTGTTGTTTTTGATAGTTTATTTACAGTATATATAACACATATTTGGTGTACTTTTTGATATTTTATGTACAGTATGTAATATATATTTACTGTATTTTTGATATTTTATTTACAGTATATAAAATGTATTTGGTGTACTTTTAGTTAATATTATATGTACAATATATGAAATATATTTACTGTACTTTTTGATATTTTATGTACAGTATATAAGATATATTTGGTGTACTTTTGATATTTTATGTGAATTATATAATATATATTTGTTGTAGTTTTTGATATTTTACATGGGGTGTGTCATATATATTTACTGTCTTTTTTGATGTTTTATTTACAGTATATAATATACATGTGGTGTAATTTTTGATATTTTATGTACAGTATATTAAATATAATTACTGTAGTTTTTGATAGTTTATTTACAGTATATATAACACATATTTGGTGTACTTTTTGATATTTTATGTACAGTATGTAATATATATTTACTGTATTTTTGATATTTTATTTACAGTGTATCAAATGTATTTGGTGTACTTTTAGTTAATATTATATGTACAATATATGAAATATATTTACTGTACTTTTTGATATTTTATGTACAGTATATAAGATATATTTGGTGTCCTTTTGATATTTTATGTAATTTATATAATATATATTTGGTGTAGTTTTTGATATTTTACGTGGGGTGTGTCATATATATTTACCGTCCTTTTTGATATTATATTTACAATATATAATATACATTGGGTGTAATTTTTGATATTCTATTTACAGTATATTAAATATAATTACTATTGTTTTTGATAGTTTATTTACAGTATATATAACACATATTTGGTGTACTTTTGATATTTTATGTACAGTATGTAATATATATTTACTGTATTTTTGATATTTTATTTACAGCATATAAAATGTATCTGGTCTACTTTTAGTTAATATTATATGTACAATATGTGAAATATATTTACTGTACTTTTTGATATTTTATGTACAGTATATAAGATATATTTGCTGTCCTTTGGATATTTTATATAAATTATATAATATATATTTGTTGTAGTTTTTGATATTTTACATGGGGTGTGTCATATATATTTACTGTCTTTTTTGATGTTTTATTTACAGTATATAATATACATTTGGTGTAATTTTTGATATTTTATGTACAGTATGTTAAATATAATTACTGTAGTTTTTGATAGTTTATTTACAGTATATATAACACATATTTGGTGTACTTTTGATATTTTATGTACAGTATGTAATATATATTTACTGTATTTTTGATATTTTATTTACAGTATATAAAATGTATTTTGTGTACTTTTAGTTAATATTATATGTACAATATATGAAACATATATACTGTACTTTTTGATATTTTATGTACAGTGTATAAGATATATTTGCTGTCCTTTTGATATTTTATGTAAATTATATAATATATATTTGGTGCAGTTTTTGATATTTTACATAGGGTGTGTAATAAATATTTACTGTACTTTTTGATATTTTATTTACAGTATATAATATACATTTGTTGTAATTTTTGTTATTTTATGTACAGTATATTAAATATAATTACTGTAGATTTTGATGTTTTACTTACACTGTATATATCACAAATATTTGGTGAACTTTTTGATATTGTATGTACAGTATGTAATATATATTTACTGTAGTTTTTGATATTTTATTTACAGTATATAAAATGTATTTGGTGTACTTTTAGTTAATATCATATGTACAATATATGAAATATATTTACTGTACTTTTTGATATTTTATGTACAGTATATAACATATATTTGGTGTCCTTTTGATATTTTATGTAAATTACATAATATATATTTGTTGTAGTTTTTGATATTTTACATGGGGTGTGTCATATACATTTACTGTCCTTTTTGATATTTTATTTACAGTATATAATATACATTTGGTGAAATTTTTGATGTTTTATGTACAGTATATTAAATATAATTACTGTAGTTTTTGATAGTTTATTTACAGTATTTATAACACATATTTGGTGTACTTTTTGCTATTTTATGTACAGTCTGTAACATATATTTACTATACTTTTTGATATTTTATTTAGAGTATATAAAATGTATTTGGTGTAATTTAGTTAATATTATATGTACAATATATGAAATATATTTACTGTACTTTTTGATATTTTATGTACAGTATATAAGATATATTTGGTGTCCTTTTGATAATTTATGTAAATTATATAATATATATTTGGTGTAGTTTTTGATATTTTACATGCGGTGTGTCACATATATTTACCGTCCTTTTTGATATTTTATTTACACTATATAATATACATTTGGTGTAATTTTGATATTCAATTTACAGTATATTAAATATAATTACTGTAGTTTTTGATAGTTTATTTACAGTATATATAACACATATTTGGTGTACTTTTGATATTTTATGTACAGCATGTAATATATATTTACTGTATTTTTGATATTTTATTTACAGTATATAAAATGTATTTGGTGTACTTTTAGTTAATATTATATGTACAATATATGAAATATATTTACTGTAGTTTTTGATATTTTATGTGCAATATATAAGATATATTTCGTGTCCTTTTGATATTTTATGTAATTTATATAATATATATTTGGTGTAGTTTTTGATATTTTACATGGGGTGTGTCATATATATTTACTGTCCTTTTTGATATTTTATTTACAGTATATAATATACATTTGGTGTAATTTTTTATATTTTATGTACAGTATATTAAATATAATTACTGTAGTTTTTGATAGTTTATTTCCAGTATATATAAAACATATTTGGTGTACTTTTTGATATTTTATGTACAGTACGTAATATATATTTACTGTATTTTTGATATTTTATTTACAGTATATAAAATGTAATTGGTGTACTTTTAGTTAATATTATTTTTACAATATATGAAATATATTTACTGTACTTTTTGATATTTTATGTACAGTATATATGATATATTTGGTGTCCTTTTGATATTTTATGTAAATTATATAATATATATTTGGTATAGTTTTTTATATTTTACATGGGGTGTGTCATATATATTTACCATCCTTTTTGATATTATATTTACAGTATATAATATACATGTGGTGTAATTTTTGATATTCTATGTACAGTATATTAAATATAATTACTGTAGTTTTTGATAGTTTATTTACAGTATATATAACACATATTTGGTGTACTTTTTGATATTTTATGTACAGTATGTAATATATAATTACTGTATTTTTGATATATTATTTACAGTATATAAAATGTATTTGGTGTACTTTTCCTTAATATTATATGTACAATATATGAAATATATTTACTGTACGTTTTGATATTTTATGTACAGTATATAAGATGTATTTGGTGTCCTTTTGATATTTTATGTAAATTGCATAATATATATTTGGTGGAGTTTTTGATATTTTACATGGGGTGTGTCATATATATTTACTGTCGTTTTTGATATTTTATTTACAGTATATAATATGCATTTGGTGTAATTTTTGATATTTTATGTACAGTATAATAAATATAATTACTGTAATTTTTGATAGTTTATTTACAGTATATATAACACATATTTGCTGTACTTTTGATATTTTATGTACAGTATGTAATATATATTTACTGTACTTTTTGATATGTATTTACTGTATATAAAATGTATTTGGTGTACTTTTAGTTAATATTATATGTACAACATATGAAACATATTTACTGTACTTTTTGATATTTTATGTACAGTATATAAGATATATTTGGTGTCCTTTTGATATTTTATGTAAATTATATAATATATATTTGGTGTAGTTTTTGATATTTTACTTGGGGTGTGTCATATATATTTACTGTCCTTTTTGATATTTTGTTTACAGTATATAATATACATTTGGTGTAATTTTTGATATTTTATGTACAGTATATTAAATATAATTACTGTAGTTTTTGATGGTTTATTTACAATATATATATCACACATATTTGGTGAACTTTTTGATATTTTATGTACAGTATGTAATATATATTTACTGTACTTTTTGATATTTTATTTACAGTATATAAAATGTATTTTGTGTACTTTTAGTTAATATTATATGTACAATATATGAAACATATATACTGTACTTTTTGATATTTTATGTACAGTGTATAAGATATATTTGCTGTCCTTTTGATATTTTATGTAAATTATATAATATATATTTGGTGTAGTTTTTGATATTTTACATAGGGTGTGTAATAAATATTTACTGTACTTTTTGATATTTCATTTACAGTATATAATATACATTTGTTGTAATTTTTGTTATTTTATGTACAGTATATTAAATATAATTACTGTAGTTTTTGATGTTTTACTTACACTGTATATATCACAAATATTTGGTGAACTTTTTGATATTGTATGTACAGTATGTAATATATATTTACTGTAGTTTTTGATATTTTATTTACATTATATAAAATGTATTTGGTGTACTTTTAGTTAATATCATATGTACAATATATGAAATATATTTACTGTACTTTTTGATATTTTATGTACAGTATATAAGATATATTTGGTGTCCTTTTGATATTTTATGTAAATTACATAATATATATTTGTTGTAGTTTTTGATATTTTACATGGGGTGTGTCATATACATTTACTGTCCTTTTTGATATTTTATTTACAGTATATAATATACGTTTGGTGAAATTTTTGATGTTTTACCTACAGTATATTAAATATAATTACTGTAGATTTTGATAGTTTATTTACAGTATATACAACACAGATTTGGTGTACTTTTTGATATTTTATGTACAGTATGTAATATATATTTACTGTACTTTTTGATATTTTATTTACAGTCTATAAAATGTATTTGGTGTACTTTTAGTTAATATTATATGTACAATATATGAAATATATTTACTGTACTTTTTGATATTTTATGTAGAGTATATAAGATATATTTGGTGTCCTTTTGATATTTTATGTAAATTATATAATATATATTTTGTGTAGTTTTTGATATTTTACATGGGGTGTGTCATATATATTTACTGTCCTTTTTGATATTTCATTTACAGTATATAATATACATTTGGTGTAATTTTTGATATTTTATGTACAGTGTATTAAATACAATTACTGTAATTTTGATAGTTTACAGTATATATAACACATATTTGGTGTACTTTTTGATATTTTATGTACAGTATGTAATATATATTTACTGTACTTTTTGATATTTTATTTACTGTATATAAAATGTATTTGGTGTACTTTAGTTAATATTATTTGTACAATATATGAAATATATTTACTGTACTTTTTGATATATTATGTACAGTATATAAGATATATTTGGTGTCCTTTTGATATTTTATGTAAATTATAAATATATATTTGGTGTAGTTTTTGATATTTTACATGGGGTGTGTCATATATATTTACCGTCCTTTTTGATATTATATTTACAGTATATAATATACATTGGGTGTTATTTTTGATATTCTATTTACAGTATATTAAATATAATTACTGTTGTTTTTGATAGTTTATTTACAGTATATATAACACATATTTGGTGTACATTTGATATTTTATGTACAGTATGTAATATATATTTACTGTATTTTTGATATTTAATTTACAGTAGATAAAATGTATTTGGTGTAATTTTAGTTAATATTATATGTACAATATATGAAATATATTTACTGCACTTTTTGATATTTTATGTACAGTATATAAGATATATTTGGTGTCCTTTTGATATTTTATGTAAATTATATAATATATATTTGGTGTAGTTTTTGATATTTTACATGGGGTGTGTCATATATATTTACTGTCCTTTTTGATGTTTTATTTACAGTATATAATATACATGTGGTGTAATTTTTGATATTTTATGTACAGTATATTAAATATAATTGCTGTAGTTTTTGATAGTTTATTTACAGTATATATAACACATATTTGGTGTACTTTTGATATTTTATGTACAGTATGTAATATATATTTACTGTATTTTTGATATTTAATTTACAGTAGATAAAATGTATTTGGTGTACTTTTAGTTAATATTATATGTACAATATATGAAATACATTTACTGTACTTTTTGATATTTTATGTACAGTATATAAGATATATTTGGTGTCCTTTTGACATTTTATGTAAATTATATAATATATATTTGGTGTAGTTTTTGATATTTTACATGGGGTGTGTCATATATATTTACTGTCCTTTTTGATATTTTATTTACAGTATATAATATATATTTGGTGTAAATTTTGATATTTTATGTACAGTATATTAAATATAATTACTGTAGTTTTGATAGTTTACAGTGTATATAACACATACCTGGTGTGCTTTTTGATATTTAATGTACAGTATGTAATATATATTTACTGTACTTTTTGATATTTTATTTACTGTATATAAAATGTATTTTGTGTACTTTAGTTAATATTATTTGTACAATATATGAAATATATTTACTGTACTTTTTGATATTTTATGTACAGTATATAAGATATATTTGGTGTCCTTTTGATATTTTATGTAAATTATATAATATATATTTGGTGTAGTTTTTGATATTTTACATAGGGTGTGTCATATATATTTACCGTCCTTTTTGATATTATATTTACAGTATATAATATACATTGGGTGTAGTTTTTGATATTCTATTTACAGTATATTAAATATAATTACTGTAGTTTTTGATAGTTTATTTACAGTATATATAACACATATTTGGTGTACTTTTGATATTTTATGTACAGTATGTAATATATATTTACTGTATTTTTGATATTTTATTTACAGTATATAAAATGTATTTGGTGTACTTTTAGTTAATATTATATGTACAATATATGAAATATATTTACTGTACTTTTTGATATTTTATGTACAGTATATAAGATGTATTCGGTGTCCTTTTGATATTTTATGTAAATTATATAATATATATTTGGTGTAGTTTTTGATATTTTACATAGGGTGTGTCATATATATTTACCGTCCTTTTTGATATTATATTTACAGTATATAATATACATTTGGTGTAATTTTTGATATTTTATGTACAGTATATTAAATATAATTACTGTAGTTTTGATAGTTTACAGTATATATAACACATATTTGCTGTACTTTTGATATTTTTTGTACAGTATGTAATATATATTTACTGTATTTTTGATATTTTATTTACAGTAGATAAAATGTATTTGGTGTACTTTTAGTTAATATTATATGTACAATATATGAAATATATTTACTGTACTTTTTGATATTTTATGTACAGTATATAAGATATATTTGGTGTCCTTTTGATATTTTATGTAAATTATATAATATATATTTGGTGTAGCTTTTGATATTTTACATGGGGTGTGTCATATATATTTACTGTCATTTTTGATGTTTTATTTACAGTATATAATATACATGTGGTGTAATTTTTGATATTTTATGTACAGTATATTAAATATAATTACTGTAGTTTTTGATAGTTTATTTACAGTATATATAACACATTTTGGTGTACTTTTTGATATTTTATGTACAGTATGTAATATATATTTACTGTATTTTTGATATTTTATTTACAGTATATAAAATGTATTTGGTGTACTTTTAGTTAATATTATATGTACAATATATGAAATATATTTACTGTACTTTTTGATATTTTCTGTACAGTATATAAGATGTATTTGGTGTCCTTTTGATATTTTATGTAAATTATATAATATATATTTTGTGTAGTTTTTGATATTTTACATGGGGTGTGTCATACATATTTACTGTCCTTTTTGATATTTTATTTACAGTATATAATATACATTTGGTGTAATTTTTGATATTTTATGTACAGTATATTAAATATAATTATTGTAGTTTTTGATAGTTTATTTACAGTATATATAACACATATTTGGTGTACTTTTTGATATTTTATGTACAGTATGTAATATATATTTACTGTATTTTTGATATTTTATTTACAGTATATAAAATGTATTTGGTGTACTTTTTGTTAATATTATATGTACAATATATGAAATATATTTACTGTACTTTTTGATATTTTATGTTCAGTATATAAGATATATTTGGTGTCCTTTTGATATTTTATGTAAATTATATAATATATATTTGGTATAGTTTTTGATATTTTACATGGGGTGTGTCATATATATTTACTGTCCTTTTTGATATTTTATTTACAGTATATAATATACATTTGGTGTAATTTTTGATATTCTATTTACAGTATATTAAATATAATTACTGTAGTTTTTGATAGTTTATTTACAGTATATATAACACATATTTGGTGTACTTTTGATATTTTATGTACAGTATGTAATATATATTTACTGTATTTTTGATATTTAATTTACAGTAGATAAAATGTATTTGGTGTACTTTCAGTTAATATTATATGTACAATATATGAAATACATTTACTGTACTTTTTGATATTTTATGTACAGTATATAAGATATATTTGTTGTCCTTTTGATATTTTATGTAAATTATATAATATATATTTGGTGTAGTTTTTGATATTTTACATGGGGTGTGTCATATATATTTACTGTCCTTTTTGATGTTTTATTTACAGTATATAATATACATGTTGTGTAATTTTTGATATTTTACGTACAGTATATTAAATATAATTACTGTAGTTTTGATAGTTTACTGTATATATAACACATATTTGGTGTACTTTTGATATTTTATGTACAGTATGTAATATATATTTACTGTATTTTTGATATTTAATTTACAATAGATAAAATGTATTTGGTGTACTTTTAGTTAATATTATATGTACAATATATGATATATATTTACTGTGCTTTTTGATATTTTATGTACAGTATATAAGATATATTTGGTGTCCTTTTGATATTTTATGTAAATTATATAATGTATATTTGGTGTAGTTTTTGATATTTTACATGGGGTGTGTCACATATATTTACTGTCGTTTTTGATGTTTTATTTACAGTATATAATATACATGTGGTGTAATTTTTGATATTTTATGTACAGTATATTAAATATAATTACTGTAGTTTTGATAGTTTACAGTATATATAACACATATTTGGTGGACTTTTGATATTTTATGTACAGTATGTAATATATATTTACTGTATTTTTGATATTTTATTTACAGTAGATAAAATGTATTTGGTGTACTTATAGTTAATATTATATGTACAATATATGAAATATATTTACTGTACTTTTTGATATTTTATGTACAGTATATAAGATATATTTGGTGTCCTTTTGATATTTTATGTAAATTATATAATATATATTTGGTGTAGTTTTTGATATTTTACATGGGGTGTGTCATATATATTTACTGTCATTTTTGATGTTTTATTTACAGTATATAATATACATGTGGTGTAATTTTTGATATTTTATGTACAGTATATTAAATATAATTACTGTAGTTTTTGATAGTTTATTTACAGTATATATGACACATATTTGGTGTACTTTTTGATATTTAATGTACAGTATGTAATATATATTTACTGTATTTTTGATATTTTATTTACAGTATATAAAATGTATTTGGTGTACTTTTAGTTAATATTATATGTACAATATATGAAATATATTTACTGTACTTTTTGATATTTTATGTTAGGAATATAAGATATATTTAGTGTCCTTTTGATATTTTATGTAAATTATATAATATATATTTTGTGTAGTTTTTGATATTTTACATGGGGTGTGTCATATATATTTACTGTCCTTTTTGATGTTTTATTTACAGTAAATAATATACATGTGGTGTAATTTTTGATATTTTATGTACAGTATATTAAATATAATTACTGTAGTTTTGATAGTTTACAGTATATATAACACATATTTGGTGTACTTTTGATATTTTATGTACAGTATGTAATATATATTTACTGTATTTTTGATATTTAATTTACAGTAGATAAAATGTATTTGGTGTACTTTTAGTTAATATTATATGTACAATATATGAAATACATTTACTGTACTTTTTGATATTTTATGTACAGTATATAAGATATATTTGGTGTCCTTTTGATATTTTATGTAAATTTTATAATATATATTTGGTGTAGTTTTTGATATTTTACATGGGGTGTGTCATATATATTTACTGTCCTTTTTGATATTTTATTTACAGTATATAATATACATTTGGTGTAATTTTTGATATTTTATGTACAGTATATTGAATATAATTACTGTAGTTTTGATAGTTTACAGTTTATATAACGCATACCTGGTGTGCTTTTTGATATTCAATGTACAGTATGTAATATATATTTACTGTATTTTGTTATTTTATTTACTGTATATAAAATGTATTTGGTGTACTTTAGTTAATATTATTTGTACAATATATGAAATATATTTACTGTACTTTTTGATATTTTATGTACAGTATATAAGATATATTTGGTGTCCTTTTGACATTTTATGTAAATTATATTATATATATTTGGTGTAGTTTTTGATATTTTACATGGGGTGTGTCATATATATTTACTGTCCTTTTTGATATTTTATTTACAGTATATAATATATATTTGGTGTAAATTTTGATATTTTATGTACAGTATATTAAATATAATTACTGTAGTTTTGATAGTTTACAGTGTATATAACACATACCTGGTGTACTTTTTGATATTTAATGTACAGTATGTAATATATATTTACTGTACTTTTTGATATTTTATTTACTGTATATAAAATGTATTTTGTGTACTTTAGTTAATATTATTTGTACAATATATGAAATATATTTACTGTACTTTTTGATATTTCATGTACAGTATATAAGATATATTTGGTGTCCTTTTGATATTTTATGTAAATTATATAATATATATTTGGTGTAGTTTTTGATATTTTACATAGGGTGTGTCATATATATTTACCGTCCTTTTTGATATTATATTTACAGTATATAATATACATTGGGTGTAGTTTTTGATATTCTATTTACAGTATATTAAATATAATTACTGTAGTTTTTGATAGTTTATTTACAGTATATATAACACATATTTGGTGTACTTTTGATATTTTATGTACAGTATGTAATATATATTTACTGTATTTTTGATATTTTATTTACAGTATATAGAATGTATTTGGTGTACTTTTAGTTAATATTATATGTAGAATATATGAAATATATTTACTGTACTTTTTGATATTTTATGTACAGTATATAAGATGTATTCGGTGTCCTTTTGATATTTTATGTAAATTATATAATATATATTTGGTGTAGTTTTTGATATTTTACATAGGGTGTGTGATATATATTTACCGTCCTTTTTGATATTATATTTACAGTATATAATATACATTTGGTGTAATTTTTGATATTTTATGTACAGTATATTAAATATAATCACTGTAGTTTTGATAGTTTACAGTATATATAACACATATTTGCTGTACTTTCGATATTTTATGTACAGTATGTAATATATATTTACTGTATTTTTGATATTTTATTTACAGTAGATAAAATGTATTTGGTGTACTTTTAGTTAATATTATATGTACAATATATGAAATATATTTACTGTACTTTTTGATATTTTATGTACAGTATATAAGATATATTTGGTGTCCTTTTGATATTTTATGTAAATTATATAATATATATTTGGTGTAGTTTTTGATATTTTACATGGGGTGTGTCATATATATTTACTGTCATTTTTGATGTTTTATTTACAGTATATAATATATATGTGGTGTAATTTTTGATATTTTATGTACAGTATATTAAATATAATTACTGTAGTTTTTGATAGATTATTTACAGTATATATAACACATATTTGGTGTACTTTTTGATATTTTATGTACAGTATGTAATATATATTTACTGTATTTTTGATATTTTATTTACAGTATATAAAATGTATTTGGTGTACTTTTAGTTAATATTATATGTACAATATATGAAATATATTTACTGTACTTTTTGATATTTTCTGTACAGTATATAAGATGTATTTGGTGTCCTTTTGATATTTTATGTAAATTATATAATATATATTTTGTGTAGTTTTTGATATTTTACATGGGGTGTGTCATACATATTTACTGTCTTTTTGATATTTTATTTACAGTATATAATATACATTTGGTGTAATTTTTGATATTTTATGTACAGTATATTAAATATAATTATTGTAGTTTTTGATAGTTTATTTACAGTATATATAACACATATTTGGTGTACTTTTTGATATTTTATGTACAGTATGTAATATATATTTACTGTATTTTTTATATTTTATTTACAGTATATAAAATGTATTTGGTGTACTTTTAGTTAATATTATATGTACAATATATGAAATATATTTACTGTACTTTTTGATATTTTATGTACAGTATATAAGATGTATTTGGTGTCCTTTTGATATTTTATGTAAATTATATAATATATATTTGGTGTAGTTTTTGATATTTTACATGGGGTGTGTCATATATATTTACTGTCCTTTTTGATATTTTATTTACAGTATATAATATACATTTGGTGTAATTTTTGTTATTTTATGTACAGTATATTGAATATAATTACTGTAGTTCTGATAGTTTACAGAATATATAACACATATTTGGTGTACTTTTGATATTTTATGTACAGTATGTAATATATATTTACTGTATTTTTGATATTTTATTTACAGTAGATAAAATGTATTTGGTGTACTTATAGTTAATATTATATGTACAATATATGAAATATATTTACTGTACTTTTTGATATTTTATGTACACTGTATAAGATATATTTGGTGTCCTTCTGATATTTTATGTAAATTATATAATATATATTTGTTGTAGTTTTTGATATTTTACATGGGGTGTGTCATATATATTTACTGTCCTTTTTGATGCTTTATTTACAGTATATAATATACATGTGGTGTAATTTTTGATATTTTATGTACAGTATATTAAATATAATTACTGTAGTTTTTGATAGTTTATTTACGGTATATATGACACATATTTGGTGTACTTTTGATATTTTATGTACAGTATGTAATATATATTTACTGTATTTTTGATATTTAATTTACAATAGATAAAATGTATTTGGTGTACTTTTAGTTATTATATGTACAATATATGATATATATTTACTGTACTTTTTGATATTTTATGTACAGTATATAAGATATATTTGGTGTCCTTTTGATATTTTATGTAAATTATATAATATATATTTGGTGTAGTTTTTGATATTTTACATGGGGTGTGTCATATATATTTACTGTCATTTTTGATGTTTTATTTACAGTATATAATATACATGTGGTGTAATTTTTGATATTTTATGTACAATATATTAAATATAATTACTGTAGTTTTGATAGTTTACAGTATATATAACACATATTTGGTGTACTTTTTGATATTTTATGTACAGTATGTAATATATATTTACTGTATTTTTGGTATTTTATTTACAGTATATAAAATGTATTTGGTGTACTTTTAGTTAATATTATATGTACAATATATGAAATATATTTACTGTACTTTTTGATATTTTATGTTCAGTATATAAGATATATTTGGTGTCCTTTTGATATTTTATGTAAATTATATAATATATATTTGGTGTAGTTTTTGATATTTTACATGGGGTGTGTCATATATATTTACTGTCCTTTTTGATATTTTATTTACAGTATATAATATACATTTGGTGTAATTTTTGATATTCTATTTACAGTATATTATATATAATTACTGTAGTTTTTGATAGTTTATTTACAGTATATATAACACATATTTGGTGTACTTTTGATATTTTATGTACAGTATGTAATATATATTTACTGTATTTTTGATATTTAATTTACATTATATAAAATGTATTTGGTGTACTTTCAGTTAATATTATATGTACAATATATGAAATACATTTACTGTACTTTTTGATATTTTATGTACAGTATATAAGATATATTTGGTGTCCTTTTGATATTTTATGTAAATTATATAATATATATTTGGTGTAGTTTTTGATATTTTACATGGGGTGTGTCATATATATTTACTGTCCTTTTTGATGTTTTATTTACAGTATATAATATACATGTTGTGTAATTTTTGATATTTTATGTACAGTATATTAAATATAATTACTGTAGTTTTGATAGTTTACAGTATATATAACACATATTTGGTGTACTTTTGATATTTTATGTACAGTATGTAATATATATTTACTGTATTTTTGATATTTAATTTACAATAGATAAAATGTATTTGGTGTACTTTTAGTTAATATTATATGTACAATATATGATATATATTTACTGTGCTTTTTGATATTTTATGTACAGTATATAAGATATATTTGGTATCCTTTTGATATTTTATGTAAATTATATAATGTATATTTGGTGTAGTTTTTGATATTTTACATGGGGTGTGTCACATATATTTACTGTCGTTTTTGATGTTTTATTTACAGTATATAATATACATGTGGTGTAATTTTTGATATTTTATGTACAGTATATTAAATATAATTACTGTAGTTTTGATAGTTTACAGTATATATAACACATATTTGGTGGACTTTTGATATTTTATGTACAGAATGTAATATATATTTACTGTATTTTTGATATTTTATTTACAGTAGATAAAATGTATTTGGTGTACTTATAGTTAATATTATATGTACAATATATGAAATATATTTACTGTACTTTTTGATATTTTATGTACAGTATATAAGATATATTTGGTGTCCTTTTGATATTTTATGTAAATTATATAATATATATTTGGTGTAGTTTTTGATATTTTACATGGGGTGTGTCATATATATTTACTGTCATTTTTGATGTTTTATTTACAGTATATAATATACATGTGGTGTAATTTTTGATATTTTATGTACAGTATATTAAATATAATTACTGTAGTTTTTGATAGTTTATTTACAGTATATATGACACATATTTGGTGTACTTTTTGATATTTAATGTACAGTATGTAATACATATTTACTGTATTTTTGATATTTTATTTACAGTATATAAAATGTATTTGGTGTCCTTTTAGTTAATATTATATGTACAATATATGAAATATATTTACTGTACTTTTTGATATTTTATGTTAGGTATATAAGATATATTTAGTGTCCTTTTGATATTTTATGTAAATTATATAATATATATTTTGTGTAGTTTTTGATATTTTACATGGGGTGTGTCATATATATTTACTGTCCTCTTTGATGTTTTATTTCCAGTATATAATATACATGTGGTGTAATTTTTGATATTTTATGTACAGTATATTAAATATAATTACTGTAGTTTTTGATAGTTTATTTACAGTATATATAACACATATTTGGTGTACTTTTTGATATTTTATGTACAGTATGTAATATATATTTACTGTATTTTTGATATTTTATTTACAGTAGATAAAATGTATTTGGTGTACTTTTAGTTAATATTATATGTACAATATATGAAATATATTTAATGTACTTTTTGATATTTTATGTACAGTATATAAGATATATTTGGTGTCCTTTTGATATTTTATGTAAATTATATAATATATATTTGGTGTAGTTTTTGATATTTTACATGGGGTGTGTCATATATATTTACTGTCGTTTTTGATGTTTTATTTACAGTATATAATATACATGTGGTGTAATTTTTGATATTTTATGTACAGTATATTAAATATAATTACTGTAGTTTTTGATAGTTTATTTACAGTATATATAACACATATTTGGTGTACTTTTTGATATTTTATGTACAGTATGTAATATATATTTACTATATTTTTGATATTTTATTTACAGTATATAAAATGTATTTGGTGTACTTTTAGTTAATATTATATGTACAATATATGAAATATATTTACTGTACTTTTTGATATTTTATGTACGGTATATAAGATGTATTTGGTGTCCTTTTGATATTTTATGTAAATTATATAATATATATTTGGTGTAGTTTTTGATATTTTACATGGGGTGTGTCATATATATTTAATGTCCTTTTTAATATTTTATTTACAGTATATAATATACATTTGGTGTAATTTTTGTTATTTTATGTACAGTATATTGAATATAATTACTGTAGTTCTGATAGTTTACAGTATATATAACACATATTTGGTGTACTTTTGATATTTTATGTACAGTATGTAATATATATTTACTGTATTTTTGATATTTTATTTACAGTAGATAAAATGTATTTGGTGTACTTATAGTTAACATTATATGTACAATATATGAAATATATTTACTGTACTTTTTGATATTTTATGTACACTATATAAGATATATTTGGTGTCCTTCTGATATTTTATGTAAATTATATAATATATATTTGGTGTAGTTTTTGATATTTTACATGGGGTGTGTCATATATATTTACTGTCGTTTTTGATGTTTTATTTACAGTATATAATATACATGTGGTGTAATTTTTGATATTTTATGTACAGTATATTAAATATAATTATTGTAGTTTTTGATAGTTTATTTACAGTATATATAACACATATTTGGTGTACTTTTTGATATTTTATGTACAGTATGTAATATATATTTACTGTATTTTTGATATTTTATTTACAGTATATAAAATGTATTTGGTGTACTTTTAGTTAATATTATATGTACAATATATGAAATATATTTACTGTACTTTTTGATATTTTATGTACAGTATATAAGATGTATTTGGTGTCCTTTTGATATTTTATGTAAATTATATAATATATATTTGGTGTAGTTTTTGATATTTTACATGGGGTGTGTCATATATATTTACTGTCCTTTTTGATATTTTATTTACAGTATATAATATACATTTGGTGTAATTTTTGTTATTTTATGTACAGTATATTGAATATAATTACTGTAGTTCTGATAGTTTACAGTATATATAACACATATTTGGTGTACTTTTGATATTTTATGTACAGTATGTAATATATATTTACTGTATTTTTGATATTTTATTTACAGTAGATAAAATGTATTTGGTGTACTTATAGTTAATATTATATGTACAATATATGAAATATATTTACTGTACTTTTTGATATTTTATGTTAGGAATATAAGATATATTTGGTGTCCTTTTGATATTTTATGTAAATTATATAATATATATTTGGTGTAGTTTTTGATATTTTACATGGGGTGTGTCATATATATTTACTGTCCTTTTTGATGTTTTATTTACAGTATATAATATACATGTGGTGTAATTTTTGATATTTTATGTACAGTATATTAAATATAATTACTGTAGTTTTGATAGTTTACAGTATATATAACACATATTTGGTGTACTTTTGATATTTTATGTACAGTATGTAATATATATTTACTGTATGTTTGATATTTAATTTACAGTAGATAAAATGTATTTGGTGTACTTTTAGTTAATATTATATTTACAATATATGAAATACATTTACTGTACTTTTTGATATTTTATGTACAGTATATAAGATATATTTGGTGTCCTTTTGATATTTTATGTAAATTATATAATATATATATGGTGTAGTTTTTGATATTTTACATGGGGTGTGTCATATATATTTACTGTCCTTTTTGATATTTTATTTACAGTATATAATATACCTTTAGTGTAATTTTTGATATTTTATGTACAGTATATTGAATATAATTACTGTAGTTTTGATAGTTTACAGTTTATATAACACATACCTGGTGTACTTTTTGATATTTAATGTACAGTATGTAATATATATTTACTGTATTTTGTTATTTTATTTACTGTATATAAAATGTATTTGGTGTACTTTAGTTAATATTATTTGTACAATATATGAAATATATTTACTGTACTTTTTGATATTTTATGTACAGTATATAAGATATATTTGGTGTCCTTTTGATATTTTATGTAAATTATATAATATATATTTGGTGTAGTTTTTGATATTTTACATGGGGTGTGTCATATATATTTACTGTCCTTTTTGATGTTTTATTTACAGTATATAATATACATGTGGTGTAATTTTTGATATTTTATGTACAGTACATTAAATATAATTACTGTAGTTTTGATAGTTTACAGTATATATAACACATATTTGGTGGACTTTTGATATTTTATGTACAGTATGTAATATATATTTACTGTATTTTTGATATTTTATTTACAGTATATAAAATGTATTTGGTGTACTTATAGTTAATATTATATGTACAATATATGAAATATATTTACTGTACTTTTTGATATTTTATGTACAGTATATAAGATATATTTGGTGTCCTTTTGATATTTTATGTAAATTATATAATATATATTTGGTGTAGTTTTTGATATTTTACATGGGGTGTGTCATATATATTTACTGTCATTTTTGATGTTTTATTTACAGTATATAATATACATGTGGTGTAATTTTTGATATTTTATGTACAGTATATTAAATATAATTACTGTAGTTTTTGATAGTTTATTTACAGTATATATGACACATATTTGGTGTACTTTTTGATATTTTATGTACAGTATGTAATATATATTTACTGTATTTTTGATATTTTATTTACACTATATAAAATGTATTTGGTGTACTTTTAGTTAATATTATATGTACAATATATGAAATATATTTACTGTACTTTTTGATATTTTATGTTAGGAATATAATATATATTTGGTGCCCTTTTGATATTTTATGTAAATTATATAACATATATTTGGTGTAGTTTTTGATATTTTACATGGGGTGTTTCATATATATTTACTGTCGTTTTTGATGTTTTATTTACAGTATATAATATACATGTGGTGTAATTTTTGATATTTTATGTACAGTATATTAAATATAATTAATGTAGTTTTTGATAGTTTATTTACAGTATATATAACACATATTTGGTGTACTTTCTGATATTTTATGTACAGTATGTAATATATATTTAGAGAATTTTTGATATTTTATTTACAGTATATAAAATGTATTTGGTGTACTTTTAGTTAATATTATATGTACAATATATGAAATATATTTACTGTACTTTTTGATATTTTATGTACAGTATATAAGATATATTTGGTGTCCTTTTGATATTTTATGTAAATTATATAATATATATTTGGTGTAGTTTTTGATATTTTACATGGGGTGTGTCATATATATTTACTGTCCTTTTTGATATTTTATTTACAGTATAGAATATACATTTGGTGTAATTTTTGATATTCTATTTACAGTATATTAAATATAATTACTGTACTTTTTGATAGTTTATTTACAGTATATATAACACATATTTGGTGTACTTTTGATATTTTATGTACAGTATGTAATATATATTTACTGTATTTCTGATATTTAATTTACAGTAGATAAAATGTATTTGCTGTACTTTTAGTTAATATTATATGTACAATATATGAAATACATTTACTGTACATTTTGATATTTTATGTACAGTATATAAGATATATTTGGTGTCCTTTTGATATTTTATGTGAATTATATAATATATATTTGGTGTAGTTTTTGATATTTTACATGGGGTGTGTCATATATATTTACTGTCGTTTTTGATGTTTATTTACATTATATAATATACATGTGGTGTAATTTTTGATATTTTATGTACAGTATATTAAATATAATTACTATAGTTTTTGATAGTTTATTTACAGTATATATAACACATATTTGGTGTACTTTTTGATATTTTATGTACAGTATGGAATATATATTTACTGTATTTTTGATATTTTATTTACAGTATATCAAATGTATTTGGTGTACTTTTAGTTAATATTATATGTACAATATATGAAATATATTTACTGTACTTTTTGATATTTTATGTACAGTATATAAGATATATTTGGTGTCCTTTTGATATTTTATGTAAATTATATAATATATATTTTGTGTAGTTTTTTATATTTTACGTGGGGTGTGTCATATATATTTACTGTCCTTTTTGATATTTTATTTACAGTATATAATATACATTTGGTGTAATTTTTGATATTCTATTTACAGTATATTAAATATAATTACTATAGTTTTTGATAGTTTATTTACAGTATATATAACACATATTTGGTGTACTTTTGATATTTTATGTACAGTATATAATATATATTTACTGTATTTTTGATATTTAATTTACATTAGATAAAATGTATTTGGTGTACTTTTAGTTAATATTATATGTACAATATATGAAATACATTTACTGTTCTTTTTGATATTTTATGTACAGTATATAAGATATATTTGTTGTCCTTTTGATATTTTATGTAAATTATATAATATATATTTGGTGTAGTTTTTGATATTTTACATGGGGTGTGTCATATATATTTACTGTCGTTTTTGATGTATTATTTACAGTATATAATATGCATGTGGAGTAATTTTTGATATTTTATGTACAGTATATTAAATATAATTACTGTAGTTTTTGATAGTTTATTTAC
Source organism: Pan troglodytes (assembly GCF_028858775.2). Taxonomy (NCBI): domain Eukaryota; kingdom Metazoa; phylum Chordata; class Mammalia; order Primates; family Hominidae; genus Pan; species Pan troglodytes. Next base: position 9,961,088 of record NC_072412.2, read on the forward strand.
AGTATATATAACACATATTTGGTGTACTTTTTGATATTTTATGTACAGTATGTAATATATATTTAGTGTATTTTTGATATTTAATTTACAGTATATAAAATGTATTTGGTGTACTTTTAGTTAATATTATATGTACAATATATGAAATATATTTACTGTACTTTTTGATATTTTATGTACAGTATATAAGATATATTTGGTGTCCTTTTGATATTTTATGTAAATTATATAATATATATTTGGTGTATTTTTTGATATTTTACATGGGGTGTGTCATATATATTTACTGTCCTCTTTGATATTTTATTTACAGTATAGAATATACATTTGGTGTAATTTTTGATATTCTATTTACAGTATATTAAATATAATTACTGTAGTTTTTGATAGTTTATTTACAGTATATATAACACATATTTGGTGTACTTTTGATATTTTATGTACAGTATGTAATATATATTTACTGTATTTTTGATATTTTATTTACAGTATATAAAATGTATTTGGTGTACTTTTAGTTAATATTATATGTACAATATATGAAATATATTTACTATACTTTTTGATATTTTATGTTCAGTATATAAGATATATTTGGTGTCCTTTTGATATTTTATGTAAATTATATAATATATATTTTGTGTAGTTTTTGATATTTTACATGGGGTGTGTCATATATATTTACTGTCCTTTTTGATATTTTATTTACAGTATATAATATACATTGGGTGTAATTTTTGATATTCTATTTACAGTATATTAAATATAATTACTGTAGTTTTTGATAGTTTATTTACAGTATATATAACACATATTTGGTGTACTTTTGATATTTTATGTCCAGTATGTAATATATATTTACTGTATTTTTGATATTTAATTTACAGTAGATAAAATGTATTTGGTGTACTTTCAGTTAATATTATATGTACAATATATGAAATACATTTACTGTACTTTTTGATATTTTATGTACAGTATATAAGATATATTTGGTGTCCTTTTGATATTTTATGTAAATTATATAATATATATTTGGTGTAGTATTTGATATTTTACATGGGGTGTGTCATATATATTTACTGTCCTTTTTGATGTTTTATTTACAGTATATAATATACATGTGGTGTAATTTTTGATATTTTATGTACAGTATATTAAATATAATTACTGTAGTTTTGATAGTTTACAGTATATATAACACATATTTGGTGTACTTTTGATATTTTATGTACAGTATGTAATATATATTTACTGTATTTTTGATATTTTATTTACAGTAGATAAAATGTATTTGGTGTACTTATAGTTAATATTATATGTACAATATATGAAATATATTTACTGTACTTTTTGATATTTTATGTACAGTATATAAGATATATTTGGTGTCCTTTTGATATTTTATGTAAATTATATAATATATATTTGGTGTAGTTTTTGATATTTTACATGGGGTGTGTCATATATATTTACTGTCATTTTTGATGTTTTATTTACAGTATATAATATACATGTGGTGTAATTTTTGATATTTTATGTACAGTATATTAAATATAATTACTGTAGTTTTTGATAGTTTATTTACAGTATATATGACACATATTTGGTGTACTTTTTGATATTTTTTGTACAGTATGTAATATATATTTACTGTATTTTTGATATTTTATTTACAGTATATAAAATGTATTTGGTGTACTTTTAGTTAATATTATATGTACAATATATGAAATATATTTACTGTACTTTTTGATATTTTATGTTAGGAATATAAGATATATTTGGTGTCCTTTTGATATTTTATGTAAATTATATAATATATATTTTGTGTAGTTTTTGATATTTTACATGGGGTGTGTCATATATATTTACTGTCCTTTTTGATATTTTATTTACAGTGTATAATATAAATTTGGTGTAATTTTTGATATTCTATTTACAGTATATTAAATATAATTACTGTAGTTTTTGATAGTTTATTTACAGTATATATAACACATATTTGGTGTACTTTTGATATTTTATGTACAGTATGTAATATATATTTACTGTATTTTTGATATTTAATTTACAGTAGATAAAATGTATTTGGTGTACTTTTAGTTAATATTATATGTACAATATATGAAATACATTTACTGTACTTTTTGATATTTTATGTACAGTATATAAGATATATTTGGTGTCCTTTTGATATTTTATGTAAATTATATAATATATATTTGGTGTAGTTTTTGATATTTTACATAGGATGTGTCATATATATTTACCGTCCTTTTTGATATTATATTTACAGTATATAATATACATTGGGTGTAATTTTTGATATTCTATTTACAGTATATTAAATATAATTACTGTTGTTTTTGATAGTTTATTTACAGTATATATAACACATATTTGGTGTACTTTTGATATTTTATGTACAGTATGTAATATATATTTACTGTATTTTTGATATTTAATTTACAGTAGATAAAATGTATTTGGTGTACTTTTAGTTAATATACTATGTACAATATATGAAATACATTTACTGTACTTTTTGATATTTTATGTACAGTATATAAGATATATTTGGTGTCCTTTTGATATTTTATGTAAATTATATAATATATATTTGGTGTAGTTTTTGATATTTTACATGGGGTGTGTCACATATATTTACTGTCCTTTTTGATATTTTATTTACAGTATATAATATACATTTGGTGTAATTTTTGATATTTTATGTACAGTATATTAAATATAATTACTGTAGTTTTGATAGTTTACAGTATATATAACACATATTTGGTGTACTTTTGATATTTTATGTACAGTATGTAATATATATTTACTGTATTTTTGATATTTAATTTACAGTAGATAAAATGTATTTGGTGTACTTTTAGTTAATATTATATGTACAATATATGAAATATATTTACTGTACTTTTTGATATTTTATGTACAGTATATAAGATATATTTGTTGTCCTTTTGATATTTTATGTAAATTATATAATATATATTTGGTGTAGTTTTTGATATTTTACATGGGGTGTGTCATATATATTTACTGTCGTTTTTGATATTTTATTTACAGTATATAATATACATGTGGTGTAATTTTTGATATTTTATGTACAGTATATTAAATATAATTACTGTAGTTTTTGATAGTTTATTTACAGTATATATAACACATATTTGGTGTACTTTTTGATAGTTTATGTACAGTATGTAATATATATTTACTGTATTTTTGATATTTTATTTACAGTATATAAAATGTATTTGGTGTACTTTTAGTTAATATTATATGTACAATATATGAAATATATTTACTGTACTTTTTGATATTTTATGTACAGCATATAAGATGTATTTGGTGTCCTTTTGATATTTCATGTAAATTATATAATATATATTTTGTGTAGTTTTTGATATTTTACATGGTGTGTGTCATATATATTTACTGTCCTTTTTGATATTTTATTTACAGTATATAATATACATTTGGTGTAATTTTTGATATTCTATTTACAGTATATTAAATATAATTACTGTAGTTTTTGATAGTTTATTTACAGCATATATGACACATATTTGGTGTACTTTTGATATTTTATGTACAGTATGTAATATATATTTACTGTATTTTTTATATTTAATTTACAGTAGATAAAATGTATTTGGTGTACTTTCAGTTAATATTATATGTACAATATATGAAATACATTTACTGTACTTTTTGATATTTTATGTACAGTATATAAGATATATTTGGTTTCCTTTTGATATTTTATGTAAATTATATAATATACATTTGGTGTAGTTTTTGATATTTTACATGGGGTGTGTCATATATATTTACTGTCCTTTTTGATATTTTATTTACAGTATATAATATACATTTGGTGTAATTTTTGATATTTTATGTACAGTATATTGAATATAATTACTGTAGTTTTGATAGTTTACAGTTTATATAACACATACCTGGTGTACTTTTTGATATTTAATGTACAGTACGTAATATATATTTACTGTATTTTGTTATTTTATTTACTGTATATAAAATGTATTTGGTGTACTTTAGTTAATATTATTTGTACAATATATGAAATATATTTACTGTACTTTTTGATATTTTATGTACAGCATATAAGATATATTTGGTGTCCTTTTGATATTTTATGTAAATTATATAATATATATTTGGTGTAGTTTTTGATATTTTACATATGGTGTGTCATATATATTTACCATCCTTTTTGATATTATATTTACAGTATATAATATACATTGGGTGTAATTTTTGATATTCTATTTACAGTATATTAAATATAATTACTGTAGTTTTTGATAGTTTATTTACAGTATATATAACACATATTTGGTGTACTTTTGATATTTTATGTACAGTATGTAATATATATTTACTGTATTTTTGATATTTAATTTACAGTAGATAAAATGTATTTGGTGTACTTTTAGTTAATATTATATGTACAATATATGAAATACATTTACTGTACTTTTTGATATTTTATGTACAGTGTATAAGATATATTTGGTGTCCTTTTGATATTTTATGTAAATTTTATAATATATATTTGGTGTAGTTTTTGATATTTTACATGGGGTGTGTCATATATATTTACTGTCGTTTCTGATGTTTTATTTACAGTATATAATATACATGTGGTGTAATTTTTGATATTTTATATACAGTATATTAAATATAATTGCTGTAGTTTTTGATAGTTTATTTACAGTATATATAACACATATTTGGTGTACTTTTGATATTTTATGTACAGTATGTAATATATATTTACTGTATTTTTGATATTTAATTTACAGTAGATAAAATGTATTTGGTGTACTTTTAGTTAATATTATATGTACAATATATGAAATACATTTACTGTACTTTTTGATATTTTATGTACAGTATATAAGATATATTTGGTGTCCTTTTGACATTTTATGTAAATTATATTATATATATTTGGTGTAGTTTTTGATATTTTACATGGGGTGTGTCATATATATTTACTGTCCTTTTTGATATTTTATTTACAGTATATAATATATATTTGGTGTAAATTTTGATATTTTATGTACAGTATATTAAATATAATTACTGTAGTTTTGATAGTTTACAGTGTATATAACACATACCTGGTGTGCTTTTTGATATTTAATGTACAGTATGTAATATATATTTACTGTACTTTTTGATATTTTATTTACTGTATATAAAATGTATTTTGTGTACTTTAGTTAATATTATTTGTACAATATATGAAATATATTTACTGTACTTTTTGATATTTTATGTACAGTATATAAGATATATTTGGTGTCCTTTTGATATTTTATGTAAATTATATAATATATATTTGGTGTAGTTTTTGATATTTTACATAGGGTGTGTCATATATATTTACCGTCCTTTTTGATATTATATTTACAGTATATAATATACATTGGGTGTAGTTTTTGATATTCTATTTACAGTATATTAAATATAATTACTGTAGTTTTTGATAGTTTATTTACAGTATATATAACACATATTTGGTGTACTTTTGATATTTTATGTACAGTATGTAATATATATTTACTGTATTTTTGATATTTTATTTACAGTATATAAAATGTATTTGGTGTACTTTTAGTTAATATTATATGTACAATATATGAAATATATTTACTGTACTTTTTGATATTTTATGTACAGTATATAAGATGTATTCGGTGTCCTTTTGATATTTTATGTAAATTATATAATATATATTTGGTGTAGTTTTTGATATTTTACATAGGGTGTGTCATATATATTTACCGTCCTTTTTGATATTATATTTACAGTATATAATATACATTTGGTGTAATTTTTGATATTTTATGTACAGTATATTAAATATAATTACTGTAGTTTTGATAGTTTACAGTATATATAACACATATTTGCTGTACTTTTGATATTTTTTGTACAGTATGTAATATATATTTACTGTATTTTTGATATTTTATTTACAGTAGATAAAATGTATTTGGTGTACTTTTAGTTAATATTATATGTACAATATATGAAATATATTTACTGTACTTTTTGATATTTTATGTACAGTATATAAGATATATTTGGTGTCCTTTTGATATTTTATGTAAATTATATAATATATATTTGGTGTAGCTTTTGATATTTTACATGGGGTGTGTCATATATATTTACTGTCATTTTTGATGTTTTATTTACAGTATATAATATACATGTGGTGTAATTTTTGATATTTTATGTACAGTATATTAAATATAATTACTGTAGTTTTTGATAGTTTATTTACAGTATATATAACACATTTTGGTGTACTTTTTGATATTTTATGTACAGTATGTAATATATATTTACTGTATTTTTGATATTTTATTTACAGTATATAAAATGTATTTGGTGTACTTTTAGTTAATATTATATGTACAATATATGAAATATATTTACTGTACTTTTTGATATTTTCTGTACAGTATATAAGATGTATTTGGTGTCCTTTTGATATTTTATGTAAATTATATAATATATATTTTGTGTAGTTTTTGATATTTTACATGGGGTGTGTCATACATATTTACTGTCCTTTTTGATATTTTATTTACAGTATATAATATACATTTGGTGTAATTTTTGATATTTTATGTACAGTATATTAAATATAATTATTGTAGTTTTTGATAGTTTATTTACAGTATATATAACACATATTTGGTGTACTTTTTGATATTTTATGTACAGTATGTAATATATATTTACTGTATTTTTGATATTTTATTTACAGTATATAAAATGTATTTGGTGTACTTTTAGTTAATATTATATGTACAATATATGAAATATATTTACTGTACTTTTTGATATTTTATGTTCAGTATATAAGATATATTTGGTGTCCTTTTGATATTTTATGTAAATTATATAATATATATTTGGTATAGTTTTTGATATTTTACATGGGGTGTGTCATATATATTTACTGTCCTTTTTGATATTTTATTTACAGTATATAATATACATTTGGTGTAATTTTTGATATTCTATTTACAGTATATTAAATATAATTACTGTAGTTTTTGATAGTTTATTTACAGTATATATAACACATATTTGGTGTACTTTTGATATTTTATGTACAGTATGTAATATATATTTACTGTATTTTTGATATTTAATTTACAGTAGATAAAATGTATTTGGTGTACTTTCAGTTAATATTATATGTACAATATATGAAATACATTTACTGTACTTTTTGATATTTTATGTACAGTATATAAGATATATTTGTTGTCCTTTTGATATTTTATGTAAATTATATAATATATATTTGGTGTAGTTTTTGATATTTTACATGGGGTGTGTCATATATATTTACTGTCCTTTTTGATGTTTTATTTACAGTATATAATATACATGTTGTGTAATTTTTGATATTTTACGTACAGTATATTAAATATAATTACTGTAGTTTTGATAGTTTACTGTATATATAACACATATTTGGTGTACTTTTGATATTTTATGTACAGTATGTAATATATATTTACTGTATTTTTGATATTTAATTTACAATAGATAAAATGTATTTGGTGTACTTTTAGTTAATATTATATGTACAATATATGATATATATTTACTGTGCTTTTTGATATTTTATGTACAGTATATAAGATATATTTGGTGTCCTTTTGATATTTTATGTAAATTATATAATGTATATTTGGTGTAGTTTTTGATATTTTACATGGGGTGTGTCACATATATTTACTGTCGTTTTTGATGTTTTATTTACAGTATATAATATACATGTGGTGTAATTTTTGATATTTTATGTACAGTATATTAAATATAATTACTGTAGTTTTGATAGTTTACAGTATATATAACACATATTTGGTGGACTTTTGATATTTTATGTACAGTATGTAATATATATTTACTGTATTTTTGATATTTTATTTACAGTAGATAAAATGTATTTGGTGTACTTATAGTTAATATTATATGTACAATATATGAAATATATTTACTGTACTTTTTGATATTTTATGTACAGTATATAAGATATATTTGGTGTCCTTTTGATATTTTATGTAAATTATATAATATATATTTGGTGTAGTTTTTGATATTTTACATGGGGTGTGTCATATATATTTACTGTCATTTTTGATGTTTTATTTACAGTATATAATATACATGTGGTGTAATTTTTGATATTTTATGTACAGTATATTAAATATAATTACTGTAGTTTTTGATAGTTTATTTACAGTATATATGACACATATTTGGTGTACTTTTTGATATTTAATGTACAGTATGTAATATATATTTACTGTATTTTTGATATTTTATTTACAGTATATAAAATGTATTTGGTGTACTTTTAGTTAATATTATATGTACAATATATGAAATATATTTACTGTACTTTTTGATATTTTATGTTAGGAATATAAGATATATTTAGTGTCCTTTTGATATTTTATGTAAATTATATAATATATATTTTGTGTAGTTTTTGATATTTTACATGGGGTGTGTCATATATATTTACTGTCCTTTTTGATGTTTTATTTACAGTAAATAATATACATGTGGTGTAATTTTTGATATTTTATGTACAGTATATTAAATATAATTACTGTAGTTTTGATAGTTTACAGTATATATAACACATATTTGGTGTACTTTTGATATTTTATGTACAGTATGTAATATATATTTACTGTATTTTTGATATTTAATTTACAGTAGATAAAATGTATTTGGTGTACTTTTAGTTAATATTATATGTACAATATATGAAATACATTTACTGTACTTTTTGATATTTTATGTACAGTATATAAGATATATTTGGTGTCCTTTTGATATTTTATGTAAATTTTATAATATATATTTGGTGTAGTTTTTGATATTTTACATGGGGTGTGTCATATATATTTACTGTCCTTTTTGATATTTTATTTACAGTATATAATATACATTTGGTGTAATTTTTGATATTTTATGTACAGTATATTGAATATAATTACTGTAGTTTTGATAGTTTACAGTTTATATAACGCATACCTGGTGTGCTTTTTGATATTCAATGTACAGTATGTAATATATATTTACTGTATTTTGTTATTTTATTTACTGTATATAAAATGTATTTGGTGTACTTTAGTTAATATTATTTGTACAATATATGAAATATATTTACTGTACTTTTTGATATTTTATGTACAGTATATAAGATATATTTGGTGTCCTTTTGACATTTTATGTAAATTATATTATATATATTTGGTGTAGTTTTTGATATTTTACATGGGGTGTGTCATATATATTTACTGTCCTTTTTGATATTTTATTTACAGTATATAATATATATTTGGTGTAAATTTTGATATTTTATGTACAGTATATTAAATATAATTACTGTAGTTTTGATAGTTTACAGTGTATATAACACATACCTGGTGTACTTTTTGATATTTAATGTACAGTATGTAATATATATTTACTGTACTTTTTGATATTTTATTTACTGTATATAAAATGTATTTTGTGTACTTTAGTTAATATTATTTGTACAATATATGAAATATATTTACTGTACTTTTTGATATTTCATGTACAGTATATAAGATATATTTGGTGTCCTTTTGATATTTTATGTAAATTATATAATATATATTTGGTGTAGTTTTTGATATTTTACATAGGGTGTGTCATATATATTTACCGTCCTTTTTGATATTATATTTACAGTATATAATATACATTGGGTGTAGTTTTTGATATTCTATTTACAGTATATTAAATATAATTACTGTAGTTTTTGATAGTTTATTTACAGTATATATAACACATATTTGGTGTACTTTTGATATTTTATGTACAGTATGTAATATATATTTACTGTATTTTTGATATTTTATTTACAGTATATAGAATGTATTTGGTGTACTTTTAGTTAATATTATATGTAGAATATATGAAATATATTTACTGTACTTTTTGATATTTTATGTACAGTATATAAGATGTATTCGGTGTCCTTTTGATATTTTATGTAAATTATATAATATATATTTGGTGTAGTTTTTGATATTTTACATAGGGTGTGTGATATATATTTACCGTCCTTTTTGATATTATATTTACAGTATATAATATACATTTGGTGTAATTTTTGATATTTTATGTACAGTATATTAAATATAATCACTGTAGTTTTGATAGTTTACAGTATATATAACACATATTTGCTGTACTTTCGATATTTTATGTACAGTATGTAATATATATTTACTGTATTTTTGATATTTTATTTACAGTAGATAAAATGTATTTGGTGTACTTTTAGTTAATATTATATGTACAATATATGAAATATATTTACTGTACTTTTTGATATTTTATGTACAGTATATAAGATATATTTGGTGTCCTTTTCATATTTTATGTAAATTATATAATATATATTTGGTGTAGTTTTTGATATTTTACATGGGGTGTGTCATATATATTTACTGTCATTTTTGATGTTTTATTTACAGTATATAATATACATGTGGTGTAATTTTTGATATTTTATGTACAGTATATTAAATATAATTACTGTAGTTTTTGATAGTTTATTTACAGTATATATAACACATATTTGGTGTACTTTTTGATATTTTATGTACAGTATGTAATATATATTTACTGTATTTTTGATATTTTATTTACAGTATATAAAATGTATTTGGTGTACTTTTAGTTAATATTATATGTACAATATATGAAATATATTTACTGTACTTTTTGATATTTTCTGTACAGTATATAAGATGTATTTGGTGTCCTTTTGATATTTTATGTAAATTATATAATATATATTTTGTGTAGTTTTTGATATTTTACATGGGGTGTGTCATACATATTTACTGTCTTTTTGATATTTTATTTACAGTATATAATATACATTTGGTGTAATTTTTGATATTTTATGTACAGTATATTAAATATAATTATTGTAGTTTTTGATAGTTTATTTACAGTATATATAACACATATTTGGTGTACTTTTTGATATTTTATGTACAGTATGTAATATATATTTACTGTATTTTTTATATTTTATTTACAGTATATAAAATGTATTTGGTGTACTTTTAGTTAATATTATATGTACAATATATGAAATATATTTACTGTACTTTTTGATATTTTATGTACAGTATATAAGATGTATTTGGTGTCCTTTTGATATTTTATGTAAATTATATAATATATATTTGGTGTAGTTTTTGATATTTTACATGGGGTGTGTCATATATATTTACTGTCCTTTTTGATATTTTATTTACAGTATATAATATACATTTGGTGTAATTTTTGTTATTTTATGTACAGTATATTGAATATAATTACTGTAGTTCTGATAGTTTACAGAATATATAACACATATTTGGTGTACTTTTGATATTTTATGTACAGTATGTAATATATATTTACTGTATTTTTGATATTTTATTTACAGTAGATAAAATGTATTTGGTGTACTTATAGTTAATATTATATGTACAATATATGAAATATATTTACTGTACTTTTTGATATTTTATGTACACTATATAAGATATATTTGGTGTCCTTCTGATATTTTATGTAAATTATATAATATATATTTGTTGTAGTTTTTGATATTTTACATGGGGTGTGTCATATATATTTACTGTCCTTTTTGATGCTTTATTTACAGTATATAATATACATGTGGTGTAATTTTTGATATTTTATGTACAGTATATTAAATATAATTACTGTAGTTTTTGATAGTTTATTTACGGTATATATGACACATATTTGGTGTACTTTTGATATTTTATGTACAGTATGTAATATATATTTACTGTATTTTTGATATTTAATTTACAATAGATAAAATGTATTTGGTGTACTTTTAGTTATTATATGTACAATATATGATATATATTTACTGTACTTTTTGATATTTTATGTACAGTATATAAGATATATTTGGTGTCCTTTTGATATTTTATGTAAATTATATAATATATATTTGGTGTAGTTTTTGATATTTTACATGGGGTGTGTCATATATATTTACTGTCGTTTTTGATGTTTTATTTACAGTATATAATATACATGTGGTGTAATTTTTGATATTTTATGTACAGTATATTAAATATAATTACTGTAGTTTTTGATAGTTTATTTACAGTATATATAACACATATTTGGTGTACTTTTTGATATTTTATGTACAGTATGTAATATATATTTACTGTATTTTTGATATTTTATTTACAGTATATAAAATGTATTTGGTGTACTTTTAGTTAATATTATATGTACAATATATGAAATATATTTACTGTACTTTTTGATATTTTATGTACAGTATATAAGATGTATTTGGTGTCCTTTTGATATTTTATGCAAATTATATAATATATATTTGGTGTAGTTTTTGATATTTTACATGGGGTGTGTCATATATATTTACTGTCCTTTTTGATATTTTATTTACAGTATATAATATACATTTGGTGTAATTTTTGTTATTTTATGTACAGTATATTGAATATAATTACTGTAGTTCTGATAGTTTACAGTATATATAACACATATTTGGTGTACTTTTGATATTTTATGTACAGTATGTAATATATATTTACTGTATTTTTGATATTTTATTTACAGTAGATAAAATGTATTTGGTGTACTTATAGTTAATATTATATGTACAATATATGAAATATATTTACTGTACTTTTTGATATTTTATGTACACTATATAAGATATATTTGGTGTCCTTCTGATATTTTATGTAAATTATATAATATATATTTGGTGTAGTTTTTGATATTTTACATGGGGTGTGTCATATATATTTACTGTCATTTTTGATGTTTTATTTACAGTATATAATATACATGTGGTGTAATTTTTGATATTTTATGTACAGTATATTAAATATAATTACTGTAGTTTTTGATAGTTTATTTGCAGTATATATGACACATATTTGGTGTACTTTTTGATATTTTATGTACAGTATGTAATATATATTTACTGTATTTTTGATATTTTATTTACAGTATATAAAATGTATTTGGTGTACTTTTAGTTAATATTATATGTACAATATATGAAATATATTTACTGTACTTTTTGATATTTTATGTTAGGAATATAAGATATATTTGGTGTCCTTTTGATATTTTATGTAAATTATATAATATATATTTGGTGTAGTTTTTGATATTTTACATGGGGTGTGTCATATATATTTACTGTCCTTTTTGATGTTTTATTTACAGTATATAATATACATGTGGTGTAATTTTTGATATTTTATGTACAATATATTAAATATAATTACTGTAGTTTTGATAGTTTACAGTATATATAACACATATTTGGTGTACTTTTTGATATTTTATGTACAGTATGTAATATATATTTACTGTATTTTTGGTATTTTATTTACAGTATATAAAATGTATTTGGTGTACTTTTAGTTAATATTATATGTACAATATATGAAATATATTTACTGTACTTTTTGATATTTTATGTTCAGTATATAAGATATATTTGGTGTCCTTTTGATATTTTATGTAAATTATATAATATATATTTCGTGTAGTTTTTGATATTTTACATGGGGTGTGTCATATATATTTACTGTCCTTTTTGATATTTTATTTACAGTATATAATATACATTGGGTGTAATTTTTGATATTCTATTTACAGTATATTAAATATAATTACTGTAGTTTTTGATAGTTTATTTACAGTATATATAACACATATTTGGTGTACTTTTGATATTTTATGTCCAGTATGTAATATATATTTACTGTATTTTTGATATTTAATTTACAGTAGATAAAATGTATTTGGTGTACTTTCAGTTAATATTATATGTACAATATATGAAATACATTTACTGTACTTTTTGATATTTTATGTACAGTATATAAGATATATTTGGTGTCCTTTTGATATTTTATGTAAATTATATAATATATATTTGGTGTAGTATTTGATATTTTACATGGGGTGTGTCATATATATTTACTGTCCTTTTTGATGTTTTATTTACAGTATATAATATACATGTGGTGTAATTTTTGATATTTTATGTACAGTATATTAAATATAATTACTGTAGTTTTGATAGTTTACAGTATATATAACACATATTTGGTGTACTTTTGATATTTTATGTACAGTATGTAATATATATTTACTGTATTTTTGATATTTTATTTACAGTAGATAAAATGTATTTGGTGTACTTATAGTTAATATTATATGTACAATATATGAAATATATTTACTGTACTTTTTGATATTTTATGTACAGTATATAAGATATATTTGGTGTCCTTTTGATATTTTATGTAAATTATATAATATATATTTGGTGTAGTTTTTGATATTTTACATGGGGTGTGTCATATATATTTACTGTCATTTTTGATGTTTTATTTACAGTATATAATATACATGTGGTGTAATTTTTGATATTTTATGTACAGTATATTAAATATAATTACTGTAGTTTTTGATAGTTTATTTACAGTATATATGACACATATTTGGTGTACTTTTTGATATTTTTTGTACAGTATGTAATATATATTTACTGTATTTTTGATATTTTATTTACAGTATATAAAATGTATTTGGTGTACTTTTAGTTAATATTATATGTACAATATATGAAATATATTTACTGTACTTTTTGATATTTTATGTTAGGAATATAAGATATATTTGGTGTCCTTTTGATATTTTATGTAAATTATATAATATATATTTTGTGTAGTTTTTGATATTTTACATGGGGTGTGTCATATATATTTACTGTCCTTTTTGATATTTTATTTACAGTGTATAATATAAATTTGGTGTAATTTTTGATATTCTATTTACAGTATATTAAATATAATTACTGTAGTTTTTGATAGTTTATTTACAGTATATATAACACATATTTGGTGTACTTTTGATATTTTATGTACAGTATGTAATATATATTTACTGTATTTTTGATATTTAATTTACAGTAGATAAAATGTATTTGGTGTACTTTTAGTTAATATTATATGTACAATATATGAAATACATTTACTGTACTTTTTGATATTTTATGTACAGTATATAAGATATATTTGGTGTCCTTTTGATATTTTATGTAAATTATATAATATATATTTGGTGTAGTTTTTGATATTTTACATAGGATGTGTCATATATATTTACCGTCCTTTTTGATATTATATTTACAGTATATAATATACATTGGGTGTAATTTTTGATATTCTATTTACAGTATATTAAATATAATTACTGTTGTTTTTGATAGTTTATTTACAGTATATATAACACATATTTGGTGTACTTTTGATATTTTATGTACAGTATGTAATATATATTTACTGTATTTTTGATATTTAATTTACAGTAGATAAAATGTATTTGGTGTACTTTTAGTTAATATACTATGTACAATATATGAAATACATTTACTGTACTTTTTGATATTTTATGTACAGTATATAAGATATATTTGGTGTCCTTTTGATATTTTATGTAAATTATATAATATATATTTGGTGTAGTTTTTGATATTTTACATGGGGTGTGTCACATATATTTACTGTCCTTTTTGATATTTTATTTACAGTATATAATATACATTTGGTGTAATTTTTGATATTTTATGTACAGTATATTAAATATAATTACTGTAGTTTTGATAGTTTACAGTATATATAACACATATTTGGTGTACTTTTGATATTTTATGTACAGTATGTAATATATATTTACTGTATTTTTGATATTTAATTTACAGTAGATAAAATGTATTTGGTGTACTTTTAGTTAATATTATATGTACAATATATGAAATATATTTACTGTACTTTTTGATATTTTATGTACAGTATATAAGATATATTTGTTGTCCTTTTGATATTTTATGTAAATTATATAATATATATTTGGTGTAGTTTTTGATATTTTACATGGGGTGTGTCATATATATTTACTGTCGTTTTTGATATTTTATTTACAGTATATAATATACATGTGGTGTAATTTTTGATATTTTATGTACAGTATATTAAATATAATTACTGTAGTTTTTGATAGTTTATTTACAGTATATATAACACATATTTGGTGTACTTTTTGATAGTTTATGTACAGTATGTAATATATATTTACTGTATTTTTGATATTTTATTTACAGTATATAAAATGTATTTGGTGTACTTTTAGTTAATATTATATGTACAATATATGAAATATATTTACTGTACTTTTTGATATTTTATGTACAGCATATAAGATGTATTTGGTGTCCTTTTGATATTTCATGTAAATTATATAATATATATTTTGTGTAGTTTTTGATATTTTACATGGTGTGTGTCATATATATTTACTGTCCTTTTTGATATTTTATTTACAGTATATAATATACATTTGGTGTAATTTTTGATATTCTATTTACAGTATATTAAATATAATTACTGTAGTTTTTGATAGTTTATTTACAGCATATATGACACATATTTGGTGTACTTTTGATATTTTATGTACAGTATGTAATATATATTTACTGTATTTTTTATATTTAATTTACAGTAGATAAAATGTATTTGGTGTACTTTCAGTTAATATTATATGTACAATATATGAAATACATTTACTGTACTTTTTGATATTTTATGTACAGTATATAAGATATATTTGGTTTCCTTTTGATATTTTATGTAAATTATATAATATACATTTGGTGTAGTTTTTGATATTTTACATGGGGTGTGTCATATATATTTACTGTCCTTTTTGATATTTTATTTACAGTATATAATATACATTTGGTGTAATTTTTGATATTTTATGTACAGTATATTGAATATAATTACTGTAGTTTTGATAGTTTACAGTTTATATAACACATACCTGGTGTACTTTTTGATATTTAATGTACAGTACGTAATATATATTTACTGTATTTTGTTATTTTATTTACTGTATATAAAATGTATTTGGTGTACTTTAGTTAATATTATTTGTACAATATATGAAATATATTTACTGTACTTTTTGATATTTTATGTACAGCATATAAGATATATTTGGTGTCCTTTTGATATTTTATGTAAATTATATAATATATATTTGGTGTAGTTTTTGATATTTTACATATGGTGTGTCATATATATTTACCATCCTTTTTGATATTATATTTACAGTATATAATATACATTGGGTGTAATTTTTGATATTCTATTTACAGTATATTAAATATAATTACTGTAGTTTTTGATAGTTTATTTACAGTATATATAACACATATTTGGTGTACTTTTGATATTTTATGTACAGTATGTAATATATATTTACTGTATTTTTGATATTTAATTTACAGTAGATAAAATGTATTTGGTGTACTTTTAGTTAATATTATATGTACAATATATGAAATACATTTACTGTACTTTTTGATATTTTATGTACAGTGTATAAGATATATTTGGTGTCCTTTTGATATTTTATGTAAATTTTATAATATATATTTGGTGTAGTTTTTGATATTTTACATGGGGTGTGTCATATATATTTACTGTCGTTTCTGATGTTTTATTTACAGTATATAATATACATGTGGTGTAATTTTTGATATTTTATATACAGTATATTAAATATAATTGCTGTAGTTTTTGATAGTTTATTTACAGTATATATAACACATATTTGGTGTACTTTTGATATTTTATGTACAGTATGTAATATATATTTACTGTATTTTTGATATTTAATTTACAGTAGATAAAATGTATTTGGTGTACTTTTAGTTAATATTATATGTACAATATATGAAATACATTTACTGTACTTTTTGATATTTTATGTACAGTATATAAGATATATTTGGTGTCCTTTTGACATTTTATGTAAATTATATTATATATATTTGGTGTAGTTTTTGATATTTTACATGGGGTGTGTCATATATATTTACTGTCCTTTTTGATATTTTATTTACAGTATATAATATATATTTGGTGTAAATTTTGATATTTTATGTACAGTATATTAAATATAATTACTGTAGTTTTGATAGTTTACAGTGTATATAACACATACCTGGTGTGCTTTTTGATATTTAATGTACAGTATGTAATATATATTTACTGTACTTTTTGATATTTTATTTACTGTATATAAAATGTATTTTGTGTACTTTAGTTAATATTATTTGTACAATATATGAAATATATTTACTGTACTTTTTGATATTTTATGTACAGTATATAAGATATATTTGGTGTCCTTTTGATATTTTATGTAAATTATATAATATATATTTGGTGTAGTTTTTGATATTTTACATAGGGTGTGTCATATATATTTACCGTCCTTTTTGATATTATATTTACAGTATATAATATACATTGGGTGTAGTTTTTGATATTCTATTTACAGTATATTAAATATAATTACTGTAGTTTTTGATAGTTTATTTACAGTATATATAACACATATTTGGTGTACTTTTGATATTTTATGTACAGTATGTAATATATATTTACTGTATTTTTGATATTTTATTTACAGTATATAAAATGTATTTGGTGTACTTTTAGTTAATATTATATGTACAATATATGAAATATATTTACTGTACTTTTTGATATTTTATGTACAGTATATAAGATGTATTCGGTGTCCTTTTGATATTTTATGTAAATTATATAATATATATTTGGTGTAGTTTTTGATATTTTACATAGGGTGTGTCATATATATTTACCGTCCTTTTTGATATTATATTTACAGTATATAATATACATTTGGTGTAATTTTTGATATTTTATGTACAGTATATTAAATATAATTACTGTAGTTTTGATAGTTTACAGTATATATAACACATATTTGCTGTACTTTTGATATTTTTTGTACAGTATGTAATATATATTTACTGTATTTTTGATATTTTATTTACAGTAGATAAAATGTATTTGGTGTACTTTTAGTTAATATTATATGTACAATATATGAAATATATTTACTGTACTTTTTGATATTTTATGTACAGTATATAAGATATATTTGGTGTCCTTTTGATATTTTATGTAAATTATATAATATATATTTGGTGTAGCTTTTGATATTTTACATGGGGTGTGTCATATATATTTACTGTCATTTTTGATGTTTTATTTACAGTATATAATATACATGTGGTGTAATTTTTGATATTTTATGTACAGTATATTAAATATAATTACTGTAGTTTTTGATAGTTTATTTACAGTATATATAACACATTTTGGTGTACTTTTTGATATTTTATGTACAGTATGTAATATATATTTACTGTATTTTTGATATTTTATTTACAGTATATAAAATGTATTTGGTGTACTTTTAGTTAATATTATATGTACAATATATGAAATATATTTACTGTACTTTTTGATATTTTCTGTACAGTATATAAGATGTATTTGGTGTCCTTTTGATATTTTATGTAAATTATATAATATATATTTTGTGTAGTTTTTGATATTTTACATGGGGTGTGTCATACATATTTACTGTCCTTTTTGATATTTTATTTACAGTATATAATATACATTTGGTGTAATTTTTGATATTTTATGTACAGTATATTAAATATAATTATTGTAGTTTTTGATAGTTTATTTACAGTATATATAACACATATTTGGTGTACTTTTTGATATTTTATGTACAGTATGTAATATATATTTACTGTATTTTTGATATTTTATTTACAGTATATAAAATGTATTTGGTGTACTTTTAGTTAATATTATATGTACAATATATGAAATATATTTACTGTACTTTTTGATATTTTATGTTCAGTATATAAGATATATTTGGTGTCCTTTTGATATTTTATGTAAATTATATAATATATATTTGGTATAGTTTTTGATATTTTACATGGGGTGTGTCATATATATTTACTGTCCTTTTTGATATTTTATTTACAGTATATAATATACATTTGGTGTAATTTTTGATATTCTATTTACAGTATATTAAATATAATTACTGTAGTTTTTGATAGTTTATTTACAGTATATATAACACATATTTGGTGTACTTTTGATATTTTATGTACAGTATGTAATATATATTTACTGTATTTTTGATATTTAATTTACAGTAGATAAAATGTATTTGGTGTACTTTCAGTTAATATTATATGTACAATATATGAAATACATTTACTGTACTTTTTGATATTTTATGTACAGTATATAAGATATATTTGTTGTCCTTTTGATATTTTATGTAAATTATATAATATATATTTGGTGTAGTTTTTGATATTTTACATGGGGTGTGTCATATATATTTACTGTCCTTTTTGATGTTTTATTTACAGTATATAATATACATGTTGTGTAATTTTTGATATTTTATGTACAGTATATTAAATATAATTACTGTAGTTTTGATAGTTTACTGTATATATAACACATATTTGGTGTACTTTTGATATTTTATGTACAGTATGTAATATATATTTACTGTATTTTTGATATTTAATTTACAATAGATAAAATGTATTTGGTGTACTTTTAGTTAATATTATATGTACAATATATGATATATATTTACTGTGCTTTTTGATATTTTATGTACAGTATATAAGATATATTTGGTGTCCTTTTGATATTTTATGTAAATTATATAATGTATATTTGGTGTAGTTTTTGATATTTTACATGGGGTGTGTCACATATATTTACTGTCGTTTTTGATGTTTTATTTACAGTATATAATATACATGTGGTGTAATTTTTGATATTTTATGTACAGTATATTAAATATAATTACTGTAGTTTTGATAGTTTACAGTATATATAACACATATTTGGTGGACTTTTGATATTTTATGTACAGTATGTAATATATATTTACTGTATTTTTGATATTTTATTTACAGTAGATAAAATGTATTTGGTGTACTTATAGTTAATATTATATGTACAATATATGAAATATATTTACTGTACTTTTTGATATTTTATGTACAGTATATAAGATATATTTGGTGTCCTTTTGATATTTTATGTAAATTATATAATATATATTTGGTGTAGTTTTTGATATTTTACATGGGGTGTGTCATATATATTTACTGTCATTTTTGATGTTTTATTTACAGTATATAATATACATGTGGTGTAATTTTTGATATTTTATGTACAGTATATTAAATATAATTACTGTAGTTTTTGATAGTTTATTTACAGTATATATGACACATATTTGGTGTACTTTTTGATATTTAATGTACAGTATGTAATATATATTTACTGTATTTTTGATATTTTATTTACAGTATATAAAATGTATTTGGTGTACTTTTAGTTAATATTATATGTACAATATATGAAATATATTTACTGTACTTTTTGATATTTTATGTTAGGAATATAAGATATATTTAGTGTCCTTTTGATATTTTATGTAAATTATATAATATATATTTTGTGTAGTTTTTGATATTTTACATGGGGTGTGTCATATATATTTACTGTCCTTTTTGATGTTTTATTTACAGTAAATAATATACATGTGGTGTAATTTTTGATATTTTATGTACAGTATATTAAATATAATTACTGTAGTTTTGATAGTTTACAGTATATATAACACATATTTGGTGTACTTTTGATATTTTATGTACAGTATGTAATATATATTTACTGTATTTTTGATATTTAATTTACAGTAGATAAAATGTATTTGGTGTACTTTTAGTTAATATTATATGTACAATATATGAAATACATTTACTGTACTTTTTGATATTTTATGTACAGTATATAAGATATATTTGGTGTCCTTTTGATATTTTATGTAAATTTTATAATATATATTTGGTGTAGTTTTTGATATTTTACATGGGGTGTGTCATATATATTTACTGTCCTTTTTGATATTTTATTTACAGTATATAATATACATTTGGTGTAATTTTTGATATTTTATGTACAGTATATTGAATATAATTACTGTAGTTTTGATAGTTTACAGTTTATATAACGCATACCTGGTGTGCTTTTTGATATTCAATGTACAGTATGTAATATATATTTACTGTATTTTGTTATTTTATTTACTGTATATAAAATGTATTTGGTGTACTTTAGTTAATATTATTTGTACAATATATGAAATATATTTACTGTACTTTTTGATATTTTATGTACAGTATATAAGATATATTTGGTGTCCTTTTGACATTTTATGTAAATTATATTATATATATTTGGTGTAGTTTTTGATATTTTACATGGGGTGTGTCATATATATTTACTGTCCTTTTTGATATTTTATTTACAGTATATAATATATATTTGGTGTAAATTTTGATATTTTATGTACAGTATATTAAATATAATTACTGTAGTTTTGATAGTTTACAGTGTATATAACACATACCTGGTGTACTTTTTGATATTTAATGTACAGTATGTAATATATATTTACTGTACTTTTTGATATTTTATTTACTGTATATAAAATGTATTTTGTGTACTTTAGTTAATATTATTTGTACAATATATGAAATATATTTACTGTACTTTTTGATATTTCATGTACAGTATATAAGATATATTTGGTGTCCTTTTGATATTTTATGTAAATTATATAATATATATTTGGTGTAGTTTTTGATATTTTACATAGGGTGTGTCATATATATTTACCGTCCTTTTTG
This sequence comes from Pan troglodytes, assembly GCF_028858775.2. Taxonomy (NCBI): domain Eukaryota; kingdom Metazoa; phylum Chordata; class Mammalia; order Primates; family Hominidae; genus Pan; species Pan troglodytes. The sequence goes on from NC_072412.2 coordinate 9,983,961, forward strand.
ATATTATATTTACAGTATATAATATACATTGGGTGTAGTTTTTGATATTCTATTTACAGTATATTAAATATAATTACTGTAGTTTTTGATAGTTTATTTACAGTATATATAACACATATTTGGTGTACTTTTGATATTTTATGTACAGTATGTAATATATATTTACTGTATTTTTGATATTTTATTTACAGTATATAGAATGTATTTGGTGTACTTTTAGTTAATATTATATGTAGAATATATGAAATATATTTACTGTACTTTTTGATATTTTATGTACAGTATATAAGATGTATTCGGTGTCCTTTTGATATTTTATGTAAATTATATAATATATATTTGGTGTAGTTTTTGATATTTTACATAGGGTGTGTGATATATATTTACCGTCCTTTTTGATATTATATTTACAGTATATAATATACATTTGGTGTAATTTTTGATATTTTATGTACAGTATATTAAATATAATCACTGTAGTTTTGATAGTTTACAGTATATATAACACATATTTGCTGTACTTTCGATATTTTATATACAGTATGTAATATATATTTACTGTATTTTTGATATTTTATTTACAGTAGATAAAATGTATTTGGTGTACTTTTAGTTAATATTATATGTACAATATATGAAATATATTTACTGTACTTTTTGATATTTTATGTACAGTATATAAGATATATTTGGTGTCGTTTTCATATTTTATGTAAATTATATAATATATATTTGGTGTAGTTTTTGATATTTTACATGGGGTGTGTCATATATATTTACTGTCATTTTTGATGTTTTATTTACAGTATATAATATACATGTGGTGTAATTTTTGATATTTTATGTACAGTATATTAAATATAATTACTGTAGTTTTTGATAGTTTATTTACAGTATATATAACACATATTTGGTGTACTTTTTGATATTTTATGTACAGTATGTAATATATATTTACTGTATTTTTGATATTTTATTTACAGTATATAAAATGTATTTGGTGTACTTTTAGTTAATATTATATGTACAATATATGAAATATATTTACTGTACTTTTTGATATTTTCTGTACAGTATATAAGATGTATTTGGTGTCCTTTTGATATTTTATGTAAATTATATAATATATATTTTGTGTAGTTTTTGATATTTTACATGGGGTGTGTCATACATATTTACTGTCTTTTTGATATTTTATTTACAGTATATAATATACATTTGGTGTAATTTTTGATATTTTATGTACAGTATATTAAATATAATTATTGTAGTTTTTGATAGTTTATTTACAGTATATATAACACATATTTGGTGTACTTTTTGATATTTTATGTACAGTATGTAATATATATTTACTGTATTTTTTATATTTTATTTACAGTATATAAAATGTATTTGGTGTACTTTTAGTTAATATTATATGTACAATATATGAAATATATTTACTGTACTTTTTGATATTTTATGTACAGTATATAAGATGTATTTGGTGTCCTTTTGATATTTTATGTAAATTATATAATATATATTTGGTGTAGTTTTTGATATTTTACATGGGGTGTGTCATATATATTTACTGTCCTTTTTGATATTTTATTTACAGTATATAATATACATTTGGTGTAATTTTTGTTATTTTATGTACAGTATATTGAATATAATTACTGTAGTTCTGATAGTTTACAGAATATATAACACATATTTGGTGTACTTTTGATATTTTATGTACAGTATGTAATATATATTTACTGTATTTTTGATATTTTATTTACAGTAGATAAAATGTATTTGGTGTACTTATAGTTAATATTATATGTACAATATATGAAATATATTTACTGTACTTTTTGATATTTTATGTACACTATATAAGATATATTTGGTGTCCTTCTGATATTTTATGTAAATTATATAATATATATTTGTTGTAGTTTTTGATATTTTACATGGGGTGTGTCATATATATTTACTGTCCTTTTTGATGCTTTATTTACAGTATATAATATACATGTGGTGTAATTTTTGATATTTTATGTACAGTATATTAAATATAATTACTGTAGTTTTTGATAGTTTATTTACGGTATATATGACACATATTTGGTGTACTTTTGATATTTTATGTACAGTATGTAATATATATTTACTGTATTTTTGATATTTAATTTACAATAGATAAAATGTATTTGGTGTACTTTTAGTTATTATATGTACAATATATGATATATATTTACTGTACTTTTTGATATTTTATGTACAGTATATAAGATATATTTGGTGTCCTTTTGATATTTTATGTAAATTATATAATATATATTTGGTGTAGTTTTTGATATTTTACATGGGGTGTGTCATATATATTTGCTGTCGTTTTTGATGTTTTATTTACAGTATATAATATACATGTGGTGTAATTTTTGATATTTTATGTACAGTATATTAAATATAATTACTGTAGTTTTTGATAGTTTATTTACAGTATATATAACACATATTTGGTGTACTTTTTGATATTTTATGTACAGTATGTAATATATATTTACTGTATTTTTGATATTTTATTTACAGTATATAAAATGTATTTGGTGTACTTTTAGTTAATATTATATGTACAATATATGAAATATATTTACTGTACTTTTTGATATTTTATGTACAGTATATAAGATGTATTTGGTGTCCTTTTGATATTTTATGCAAATTATATAATATATATTTGGTGTAGTTTTTGATATTTTACATGGGGTGTGTCATATATATTTACTGTCCTTTTTGATATTTTATTTACAGTATATAATATACATTTGGTGTAATTTTTGTTATTTTATGTACAGTATATTGAATATAATTACTGTAGTTCTGATAGTTTACAGTATATATAACACATATTTGGTGTACTTTTGATATTTTATGTACAGTATGTAATATATATTTACTGTATTTTTGATATTTTATTTACAGTAGATAAAATGTATTTGGTGTACTTATAGTTAATATTATATGTACAATATATGAAATATATTTACTGTACTTTTTGATATTTTATGTACACTATATAAGATATATTTGGTGTCCTTCTGATATTTTATGTAAATTATATAATATATATTTGGTGTAGTTTTTGATATTTTACATGGGGTGTGTCATATATATTTACTGTCATTTTTGATGTTTTATTTACAGTATATAATATACATGTGGTGTAATTTTTGATATTTTATGTACAGTATATTAAATATAATTACTGTAGTTTTTGATAGTTTATTTGCAGTATATATGACACATATTTGGTGTACTTTTTGATATTTTATGTACAGTATGTAATATATATTTACTGTATTTTTGATATTTTATTTACAGTATATAAAATGTATTTGGTGTACTTTTAGTTAATATTATATGTACAATATATGAAATATATTTACTGTACTTTTTGATATTTTATGTTAGGAATATAAGATATATTTGGTGTCCTTTTGATATTTTATGTAAATTATATAATATATATTTGGTGTAGTTTTTGATATTTTACATGGGGTGTGTCATATATATTTACTGTCCTTTTTGATGTTTTATTTACAGTATATAATATACATGTGGTGTAATTTTTGATATTTTATGTACAATATATTAAATATAATTACTGTAGTTTTGATAGTTTACAGTATATATAACACATATTTGGTGTACTTTTTGATATTTTATGTACAGTATGTAATATATATTTACTGTATTTTTGGTATTTTATTTACAGTATATAAAATGTATTTGGTGTACTTTTAGTTAATATTATATGTACAATATATGAAATATATTTACTGTACTTTTTGATATTTTATGTTCAGTATATAAGATATATTTGGTGTCCTTTTGATATTTTATGTAAATTATATAATATATATTTGGTGTAGTTTTTGATATTTTACATGGGGTGTGTCATATATATTTACTGTCCTTTTTGATATTTTATTTACAGTATATAATATACATTTGGTGTAATTTTTGATATTCTATTTACAGTATATTATATATAATTACTGTAGTTTTTGATAGTTTATTTACAGTATATATAACACATATTTGGTGTACTTTTGATATTTTATGTACAGTATGTAATATATATTTACTGTATTTTTGATATTTAATTTACATTATATAAAATGTATTTGGTGTACTTTCAGTTAATATTATATGTACAATATATGAAATACATTTACTGTACTTTTTGATATTTTATGTACAGTATATAAGATATATTTGGTGTCCTTTTGATATTTTATGTAAATTATATAATATATATTTGGTGTAGTTTTTGATATTTTACATGGGGTGTGTCATATATATTTACTGTCCTTTTTGATGTTTTATTTACAGTATATAATATACATGTTGTGTAATTTTTGATATTTTATGTACAGTATATTAAATATAATTACTGTAGTTTTGATAGTTTACAGTATATATAACACATATTTGGTGTACTTTTGATATTTTATGTACAGTATGTAATATATATTTACTGTATTTTTGATATTTAATTTACAATAGATAAAATGTATTTGGTGTACTTTTAGTTAATATTATATGTACAATATATGATATATATTTACTGTGCTTTTTGATATTTTATGTACAGTATATAAGATATATTTGGTATCCTTTTGATATTTTATGTAAATTATATAATGTATATTTGGTGTAGTTTTTGATATTTTACATGGGGTGTGTCACATATATTTACTGTCGTTTTTGATGTTTTATTTACAGTATATAATATACATGTGGTGTAATTTTTGATATTTTATGTACAGTATATTAAATATAATTACTGTAGTTTTGATAGTTTACAGTATATATAACACATATTTGGTGGACTTTTGATATTTTATGTACAGAATGTAATATATATTTACTGTATTTTTGATATTTTATTTACAGTAGATAAAATGTATTTGGTGTACTTATAGTTAATATTATATGTACAATATATGAAATATATTTACTGTACTTTTTGATATTTTATGTACAGTATATAAGATATATTTGGTGTCCTTTTGATATTTTATGTAAATTATATAATATATATTTGGTGTAGTTTTTGATATTTTACATGGGGTGTGTCATATATATTTACTGTCATTTTTGATGTTTTATTTACAGTATATAATATACATGTGGTGTAATTTTTGATATTTTATGTACAGTATATTAAATATAATTACTGTAGTTTTTGATAGTTTATTTACAGTATATATGACACATATTTGGTGTACTTTTTGATATTTAATGTACAGTATGTAATACATATTTACTGTATTTTTGATATTTTATTTACAGTATATAAAATGTATTTGGTGTCCTTTTAGTTAATATTATATGTACAATATATGAAATATATTTACTGTACTTTTTGATATTTTATGTTAGGAATATAAGATATATTTAGTGTCCTTTTGATATTTTATGTAAATTATATAATATATATTTTGTGTAGTTTTTGATATTTTACATGGGGTGTGTCATATATATTTACTGTCCTCTTTGATGTTTTATTTCCAGTATATAATATACATGTGGTGTAATTTTTGATATTTTATGTACAGTATATTAAATATAATTACTGTAGTTTTTGATAGTTTATTTACAGTATATATAACACATATTTGGTGTACTTTTTGATATTTTATGTACAGTATGTAATATATATTTACTGTATTTTTGATATTTTATTTACAGTAGATAAAATGTATTTGGTGTACTTTTAGTTAATATTATATGTACAATATATGAAATATATTTAATGTACTTTTTGATATTTTATGTACAGTATATAAGATATATTTGGTGTCCTTTTGATATTTTATGTAAATTATATAATATATATTTGGTGTAGTTTTTGATATTTTACATGGGGTGTGTCATATATATTTACTGTCGTTTTTGATGTTTTATTTACAGTATATAATATACATGTGGTGTAATTTTTGATATTTTATGTACAGTATATTAAATATAATTACTGTAGTTTTTGATAGTTTATTTACAGTATATATAACACATATTTGGTGTACTTTTTGATATTTTATGTACAGTATGTAATATATATTTACTATATTTTTGATATTTTATTTACAGTATATAAAATGTATTTGGTGTACTTTTAGTTAATATTATATGTACAATATATGAAATATATTTACTGTACTTTTTGATATTTTATGTACAGTATATAAGATGTATTTGGTGTCCTTTTGATATTTTATGTAAATTATATAATATATATTTGGTGTAGTTTTTGATATTTTACATGGGGTGTGTCATATATATTTACTGTCCTTTTTAATATTTTATTTACAGTATATAATATACATTTGGTGTAATTTTTGTTATTTTATGTACAGTATATTGAATATAATTACTGTAGTTCTGATAGTTTACAGTATATATAACACATATTTGGTGTACTTTTGATATTTTATGTACAGTATGTAATATATATTTACTGTATTTTTGATATTTTATTTACAGTAGATAAAATGTATTTGGTGTACTTATAGTTAACATTATATGTACAATATATGAAATATATTTACTGTACTTTTTGATATTTTATGTACACTATATAAGATATATTTGGTGTCCTTCTGATATTTTATGTAAATTATATAATATATATTTGGTGTAGTTTTTGATATTTTACATGGGGTGTGTCATATATATTTACTGTCGTTTTTGATGTTTTATTTACAGTATATAATATACATGTGGTGTAATTTTTGATATTTTATGTACAGTATATTAAATATAATTACTGTAGTTTTTGATAGTTTATTTACAGTATATATAACACATATTTGGTGTACTTTTTGATATTTTATGTACAGTATGTAATATATATTTACTGTATTTTTGATATTTTATTTACAGTATATAAAATGTATTTGGTGTACTTTTAGTTAATATTATATGTACAATATATGAAATATATTTACTGTACTTTTTGATATTTTATGTACAGTATATAAGATGTATTTGGTGTCCTTTTGATATTTTATGTAAATTATATAATATATATTTGGTGTAGTTTTTGATATTTTACATGGGGTGTGTCATATATATTTACTGTCCTTTTTGATATTTTATTTACAGTATATAATATACATTTGGTGTAATTTTTTTTATTTTATGTACAGTATATTGAATATAATTACTGTAGTTCTGATAGTTTACAGTATATATAACACATATTTGGTGTACTTTTGATATTTTATGTACAGTATGTAATATATATTTACTGTATTTTTGATATTTTATTTACAGTAGATAAAATGTATTTGGTGTACTTATAGTTAATATTATATGTACAATATATGAAATATATTTACTGTACTTTTTGATATTTTATGTTAGGAATATAAGATATATTTGGTGTCCTTTTTATATTTTATGTAAATTATATAATATATATTTGGTGTAGTTTTTGATATTTTACATGGGGTGTGTCATATATATTTACTGTCCTTTTTGATGTTTTATTTACAGTATATAATATACATGTGGTGTAATTTTTGATATTTTATGTACAGTATATTAAATATAATTACTGTAGTTTTGATAGTTTACAGTATATATAACACATATTTGGTGTACTTTTGATATTTTATGTACAGTATGTAATATATATTTACTGTATGTTTGATATTTAATTTACAGTAGATAAAATGTATTTGGTGTACTTTTAGTTAATATTATATTTACAATATATGAAATACATTTACTGTACTTTTTGATATTTTATGTACAGTATATAAGATATATTTGGTGTCCTTTTGATATTTTATGTAAATTATATAATATATATATGGTGTAGTTTTTGATATTTTACATGGGGTGTGTCATATATATTTACTGTCCTTTTTGATATTTTATTTACAGTATATAATATACCTTTAGTGTAATTTTTGATATTTTATGTACAGTATATTGAATATAATTACTGTAGTTTTGATAGTTTACAGTTTATATAACACATACCTGGTGTACTTTTTGATATTTAATGTACAGTATGTAATATATATTTACTGTATTTTGTTATTTTATTTACTGTATATAAAATGTATTTGGTGTACTTTAGTTAATATTATTTGTACAATATATGAAATATATTTACTGTACTTTTTGATATTTTATGTACAGTATATAAGATATATTTGGTGTCCTTTTGATATTTTATGTAAATTATATAATATATATTTGGTGTAGTTTTTGATATTTTACATGGGGTGTGTCATATATATTTACTGTCCTTTTTGATGTTTTATTTACAGTATATAATATACATGTGGTGTAATTTTTGATATTTTATGTACAGTATATTAAATATAATTACTGTAGTTTTGATAGTTTACAGTATATATAACACATATTTGGTGGACTTTTGATATTTTATGTACAGTATGTAATATATATTTACTGTATTTTTGATATTTTATTTACAGTATATAAAATGTATTTGGTGTACTTATAGTTAATATTATATGTACAATATATGAAATATATTTACTGTACTTTTTGATATTTTATGTACAGTATATAAGATATATTTGGTGTCCTTTTGATATTTTATGTAAATTATATAATATATATTTGGTGTAGTTTTTGATATTTTACATGGGGTGTGTCATATATATTTACTGTCATTTTTGATGTTTTATTTACAGTATATAATATACATGTGGTGTAATTTTTGATATTTTATGTACAGTATATTAAATATAATTACTGTAGTTTTTGATAGTTTATTTACAGTATATATGACACATATTTGGTGTACTTTTTGATATTTTATGTACAGTATGTAATATATATTTACTGTATTTTTGATATTTTATTTACACTATATAAAATGTATTTGGTGTACTTTTAGTTAATATTATATGTACAATATATGAAATATATTTACTGTACTTTTTGATATTTTATGTTAGGAATATAAGATATATTTGGTGCCCTTTTGATATTTTATGTAAATTATATAACATATATTTGGTGTAGTTTTTGATATTTTACATGGGGTGTTTCATATATATTTACTGTCGTTTTTGATGTTTTATTTACAGTATATAATATACATGTGGTGTAATTTTTGATATTTTATGTACAGTATATTAAATATAATTAATGTAGTTTTTGATAGTTTATTTACAGTATATATAACACATATTTGGTGTACTTTCTGATATTTTATGTACAGTATGTAATATATATTTAGAGAATTTTTGATATTTTATTTACAGTATATAAAATGTATTTGGTGTACTTTTAGTTAATATTATATGTACAATATATGAAATATATTTACTGTACTTTTTGATATTTTATGTACAGTATATAAGATATATTTGGTGTCCTTTTGATATTTTATGTAAATTATATAATATATATTTGGTGTAGTTTTTGATATTTTACATGGGGTGTGTCATATATATTTACTGTCCTTTTTGATATTTTATTTACAGTATAGAATATACATTTGGTGTAATTTTTGATATTCTATTTACAGTATATTAAATATAATTACTGTACTTTTTGATAGTTTATTTACAGTATATATAACACATATTTGGTGTACTTTTGATATTTTATGTACAGTATGTAATATATATTTACTGTATTTCTGATATTTAATTTACAGTAGATAAAATGTATTTGCTGTACTTTTAGTTAATATTATATGTACAATATATGAAATACATTTACTGTACATTTTGATATTTTATGTACAGTATATAAGATATATTTGGTGTCCTTTTGATATTTTATGTGAATTATATAATATATATTTGGTGTAGTTTTTGATATTTTACATGGGGTGTGTCATATATATTTACTGTCGTTTTTGATGTTTATTTACATTATATAATATACATGTGGTGTAATTTTTGATATTTTATGTACAGTATATTAAATATAATTACTATAGTTTTTGATAGTTTATTTACAGTATATATAACACATATTTGGTGTACTTTTTGATATTTTATGTACAGTATGGAATATATATTTACTGTATTTTTGATATTTTATTTACAGTATATCAAATGTATTTGGTGTACTTTTAGTTAATATTATATGTACAATATATGAAATATATTTACTGTACTTTTTGATATTTTATGTACAGTATATAAGATATATTTGGTGTCCTTTTGATATTTTATGTAAATTATATAATATATATTTTGTGTAGTTTTTTATATTTTACGTGGGGTGTGTCATATATATTTACTGTCCTTTTTGATATTTTATTTACAGTATATAATATACATTTGGTGTAATTTTTGATATTCTATTTACAGTATATTAAATATAATTACTATAGTTTTTGATAGTTTATTTACAGTATATATAACACATATTTGGTGTACTTTTGATATTTTATGTACAGTATATAATATATATTTACTGTATTTTTGATATTTAATTTACAGTAGATAAAATGTATTTGGTGTACTTTTAGTTAATATTATATGTACAATATATGAAATACATTTACTGTTCTTTTTGATATTTTATGTACAGTATATAAGATATATTTGTTGTCCTTTTGATATTTTATGTAAATTATATAATATATATTTGGTGTAGTTTTTGATATTTTACATGGGGTGTGTCATATATATTTACTGTCGTTTTTGATGTATTATTTACAGTATATAATATGCATGTGGAGTAATTTTTGATATTTTATGTACAGTATATTAAATATAATTACTGTAGTTTTTGATAGTTTATTTACAGTATATATAACACATATTTGGTGTACTTTTTGATATTTTATGTACAGTATGTAATATATATTTAGTGTATTTTTGATATTTAATTTACAGTATATAAAATGTATTTGGTGTACTTTTAGTTAATATTATATGTACAATATATGAAATATATTTACTGTACTTTTTGATATTTTATGTACAGTATATAAGATATATTTGGTGTCCTTTTGATATTTTATGTAAATTATATAATATATATTTGGTGTATTTTTTGATATTTTACATGGGGTGTGTCATATATATTTACTGTCCTCTTTGATATTTTATTTACAGTATAGAATATACATTTGGTGTAATTTTTGATATTCTATTTACAGTATATTAAATATAATTACTGTAGTTTTTGATAGTTTATTTACAGTATATATAACACATATTTGGTGTACTTTTTGATATTTTATGTACAGTATGTAATATATATTTACTGTATTTTTGATATTTTATTTACAGTATATAAAATGTATTTGGTGTACTTTTAGTTAATATTATATGTACAATATATGAAATATATTTATTGTACTTTTTGATATTTTCTGTACAGTATATAAGATGTATTTGGTGTCCTTTTGATATTTTATGTAAATTATATAATATATATTTTGTGTAGTTTTTGATATTTTACATGGGGTGTGTCATATATATTTACTGTCGTTTTTGATGTTTTATTTACAGTATATAATATACATTTGGTGTAATTTTTGATATTTTATGTACAGTATATTAAATATAATTACTGTAGTTTTTGATAGTTTATTTACAGTATATATAACACATATTTGGTGTACTTTTTGATATTTTATGTACAGTATGTAATATACATTTACTGTATTTTTGATATTTTATTTACAGTATATAAAATGTATTTGGTGTACTTTTAGTTAATATTATATGTACAATATATGAAATATATTTACTGTACTTTTTGATATTTTATGTACAGTATATAAGATATATTTGGTGTCCTTTTGATATTTTATGTAAATTATATAATATATATTTGGTGTAGTTTTTGATATTTTACATGGGGTGTGTCATATATATTTACTGTCCTTTTTGATATTTTATTTACAGTATAGAATATACATTTGGTGTAATTTTTGATATTCTATTTACAGTATATTAAATATAATTACTGTACTTTTTGATAGTTTATTTACAGTATATATAACACATATTTGGTGTACTTTTGATATTTTATGTACAGTATGTAATATATATTTACTGTATTTCTGATATTTAATTTACAGTAGATAAAATGTATTTGCTGTACTTTTAGTTAATATTATATGTACAATATATGAAATACATTTACTGTACTTTTTGATATTTTATGTACAGTATATAAGATATATTTGGTGTCCTTTTGATATTTTATGTGAATTATATAATATATATTTGGTGTAGTTTTTGATATTTTACATGGGGTGTGTCATATATATTTACTGTCGTTTTTGATGTTTATTTACATTATATAATATACATGTGGTGTAATTTTTGATATTTTATGTACAGTATATTAAATATAATTACTATAGTTTTTGATAGTTTATTTACAGTATATATAACACATATTTGGTGTACTTTTTGATATTTTATGTACAGTATGGAATATATATTTACTGTATTTTTGATATTTTATTTACAGTATATCAAATGTATTTGGTGTACTTTTAGTTAATATTATATGTACAATATATGAAATATATTTACTGTACTTTTTGATATTTTATGTACAGTATATAAGATATATTTGGTGTCCTTTTGATATTTTATGTAAATTATATAATATATATTTTGTGTAGTTTTTTATATTTTACGTGGGGTGTGTCATATATATTTACTGTCCTTTTTGATATTTTATTTACAGTATATAATATACATTTGGTGTAATTTTTGATATTCTATTTACAGTATATTAAATATAATTACTATAGTGTTTGATAGTTTATTTACAGTATATATAACACATATTTGGTGTACTTTTGATATTTTATGTACAGTATATAATATATATTTACTGTATTTTTGATATTTAATTTACAGTAGATAAAATGTATTTGGTGTACTTTTAGTTAATATTATATGTACAATATATGAAATACATTTACTGTTCTTTTTGATATTTTATGTACAGTATATAAGATATATTTGTTGTCCTTTTGATATTTTATGTAAATTATATAATATATATTTGGTGTAGTTTTTGATATTTTACATGGGGTGTGTCATATATATTTACTGTCGTTTTTGATGTATTATTTACAGTATATAATATGCATGTGGAGTAATTTTTGATATTTTATGTACAGTATATTAAATATAATTACTGTAGTTTTTGATAGTTTATTTACAGTATATATAACACATATTTGGTGTACTTTTTGATATTTTATGTACAGTATGTAATATATATTTAGTGTATTTTTGATATTTAATTTACAGTATATAAAATGTATTTGGTGTACTTTTAGTTAATATTATATGTACAATATATGAAATATATTTACTGTACATTTTGATATTTTATGTACAGTATATAAGATATATTTGGTGTCCTTTTGATATTTTATGTAAATTATATAATATATATTTGGTGTATTTTTTGATATTTTACATGGGGTGTGTCATATATATTTACTGTCCTTTTTGATATTTTATTTACAGTATAGAATATACATTTGGTGTAATTTTTGATATTCTATTTACAGTATATTAAATATAATTACTGTAGTTTTTGATAGTTTATTTACAGTATATATAACACATATTTGGTGTACTTTTTGATATTTTATGTACAGTATGTAATATATATTTACTGTATTTTTGATATTTTATTTACAGTATATAAAATGTATTTGGTGTACTTTTAGTTAATATTATATGTACAATATATGAAATATATTTATTGTACTTTTTGATATTTTCTGTACAGTATATAAGATGTATTTGGTGTCCTTTTGATATTTTATGTAAATTATATAATATATATTTTGTGTAGTTTTTGATATTTTACATGGGGTGTGTCATATATATTTACTGTCGTTTTTGATGTTTTATTTACAGTATATAATATACATTTGGTGTAATTTTTGATATTTTATGTACAGTATATTAAATATAATTACTGTAGTTTTTGATAGTTTATTTACAGTATATATAACACATATTTGGTGTACTTTTTGATATTTTATGTACAGTATGTAATATACATTTACTGTATTTTTGATATTTTATTTACAGTATATAAAATGTATTTGGTGTACTTTTAGTTAATATTATATGTACAATATATGAAATATATTTACTGTACTTTTTGATATTTTATGTACAGTATATAAGATATATTTGGTGTCCTTTTGATATTTTATGTAAATTATATAATATATATTTGGTGTAGTTTTTGATATTTTACATGGGGTGTGTCATATATATTTACTGTCCTTTTTGATATTTTATTTACAGTATAGAATATACATTTGGTGTAATTTTTGATATTCTATTTACAGTATATTAAATATAATTACTGTACTTTTTGATAGTTTATTTACAGTATATATAACACATATTTGGTGTACTTTTGATATTTTATGTACAGTATGTAATATATATTTACTGTATTTCTGATATTTAATTTACAGTAGATAAAATGTATTTGCTGTACTTTTAGTTAATATTATATGTACAATATATGAAATACATTTACTGTACTTTTTGATATTTTATGTACAGTATATAAGATATATTTGGTGTCCTTTTGATATTTTATGTGAATTATATAATATATATTTGGTGTAGTTTTTGATATTTTACATGGGGTGTGTCATATATATTTACTGTCGTTTTTGATGTTTATTTACATTATATAATATACATGTGGTGTAATTTTTGATATTTTATGTACAGTATATTAAATATAATTACTATAGTTTTTGATAGTTTATTTACAGTATATATAACACATATTTGGTGTACTTTTTGATATTTTATGTACAGTATGGAATATATATTTACTGTATTTTTGATATTTTATTTACAGTATATCAAATGTATTTGGTGTACTTTTAGTTAATATTATATGTACAATATATGAAATATATTTACTGTACTTTTTGATATTTTATGTACAGTATATAAGATATATTTGGTGTCCTTTTGATATTTTATGTAAATTATATAATATATATTTTGTGTAGTTTTTTATATTTTACGTGGGGTGTGTCATATATATTTACTGTCCTTTTGGTATTTTATTTACAGTATATAATATACATTTGGTGTAATTTTTGATATTCTATTTACAGTATATTAAATATAATTACTATAGTGTTTGATAGTTTATTTACAGTATATATAACACATATTTGGTGTACTTTTGATATTTTATGTACAGTATATAATATATATTTACTGTATTTTTGATATTTAATTTACAGTAGATAAAATGTATTTGGTGTACTTTTAGTTAATATTATATGTACAATATATGAAATACATTTACTGTTCTTTTTGATATTTTATGTACAGTATATAAGATATATTTGTTGTCCTTTTGATATTTTATGTAAATTATATAATATATATTTGGTGTAGTTTTTGATATTTTACATGGGGTGTGTCATATATATTTACTGTCGTTTTTGATGTATTATTTACAGTATATAATATGCATGTGGAGTAATTTTTGATATTTTATGTACAGTATATTAAATATAATTACTGTAGTTTTTGATAGTTTATTTACAGTATATATAACACATATTTGGTGTACTTTTTGATATTTTATGTACAGTATGTAATATATATTTAGTGTATTTTTGATATTTAATTTACAGTATATAAAATGTATTTGGTGTACTTTTAGTTAATATTATATGTACAATATATGAAATATATTTACTGTACTTTTTGATATTTTATGTACAGTATATAAGATATATTTGGTGTCCTTTTGATATTTTATGTAAATTATATAATATATATTTGGTGTATTTTTTGATATTTTACATGGGGTGTGTCATATATATTTACTGTCCTTTTTGATATTTTATTTACAGTATAGAATATACATTTGGTGTAATTTTTGATATTCTATTTACAGTATATTAAATATAATTACTGTAGTTTTTGATAGTTTATTTACAGTATATATAACACATATTTGGTGTACTTTTTGATATTTTATGTACAGTATGTAATATATATTTACTGTATTTTTGATATTTTATTTACAGTATATAAAATGTATTTGGTGTACTTTTAGTTAATATTATATGTACAATATATGAAATATATTTATTGTACTTTTTGATATTTTCTGTACAGTATATAAGATGTATTTGGTGTCCTTTTGATATTTTATGTAAATTATATAATATATATTTTGTGTAGTTTTTGATATTTTACATGGGGTGTGTCATATATATTTACTGTCGTTTTTGATGTTTTATTTACAGTATATAATATACATTTGGTGTAATTTTTGATATTTTATGTACAGTATATTAAATATAATTACTGTAGTTTTTGATAGTTTATTTACAGTATATATAACACATATTTGGTGTACTTTTTGATATTTTATGTACAGTATGTAATATACATTTACTGTATTTTTGATATTTTATTTACAGTATATAAAATGTATTTGGTGTACTTTTAGTTAATATTATATGTACAATATATGAAATATATTTACTGTACTTTTTGATATTTTATGTACAGTATATAAGATGTATTTGGTGTCCTTTTGATATTTTATGTAAATTATATAATATATATTTTGTGTAGTTTTTGATATTTTACATGGGGTGTGTCATATATATTTACTGTCCTTTGATATTTTATTTACAGTATATAATATACATTTGGTGTAATTTTTGATATTCTATTTACAGTATATTAAATATAATTACTGTAGTTTTTGATAGTTTATTTACAGTATATATAACACATATTTGGTGTACTTTTGATATTTTATGTACTGTATGTAATATATATTTACTGTATATTTGATATTTAATTTACAGTGGATAAAATGTATTTGGTGTACTTTTAGTTAATATTATATGTACAATATATGAAATACATTTACTGTACTTTTTGATATTTTATGTACAGTATATAAGATATATTTGGTGTCCTTTTGATATTTTATGTAAATTATATAATATATATTTGGTGTAGTTTTTGATATTTTACATGGGGTGTGTCATATATATTTACTGTCCTTTTTGATATTTCATTTACAGTATATAATATACATTTGGTGTAATTTTTGATATTTTATGTACAGTATATTAAATATAATTACTGTAGTTTTTGATAGTTTATTTACAGTATATATAACACATATTTGGTGTACTTTTTGATATTTTATGTACAGTATGTAATATATATTTACTGTATTTTTGATATTTTATTTACAGTATATAAAATGTATTTGGTGTACTTTTAGTTAATATTATATGTACAATATATGAAATATATTTACTGTACTTTTTGTATATTTTATGTTCAGTATATAAGATATATTTGGTGTCCTTTTGATATTTTATGTAAATTATATAATATATATTTGGTGTAGTTTTTGATATTTTACATGGGGTGTGTCATATATATTTACTGTCCTTTTTGATGTTTTATTTACAGTATATAATATACATGTCGTGTAATTTTTGATATTTTATGTACATTATATTAAATATAATTACTGTAGTTTTGATAGTTTACAGTATATATAACACATATTTGGTGTACTTTTGATACTTTATGTACAGTATGTAATATATATTTACTGTATTTTTGATATTTAATTTACAGTAGATAAAATGTATTTGGTGTACTTTTAGTTAATATTATATGTACAATATATGAAATATATTTACTGTACTTTTTGATATTTTATGTACAGTATATAAGATATATTTGGTGTCCTTTTGATATTTTATGTAAATTATATAATATATATTTGGTGTAGTTTTTGATATTTTACATGGGGTGTGTCATATATATTTACTGTCCTTTTTGATGTTTTATTTACAGTATATAATATACATGTGGTGTAATTTTTGATATTTTATGTACAGTATATTAAATATAATTACTGTAGTTTTGATAGTTTACAGTATATATAAGACATATTTGGTGTACTTTTGATATTTTATGTACAGTATGTAATATATATTTACTGTATTTTTGATATTTAATTTACAATAGATAAAATGTATTTGGTGTACTTTTAGTTATTATATGTACAATATATGATATATATTTACTGTACTTTTTGATATTTTATGTACAGTATATAAGATATATTTGGTGTCCTTTTGATATTTTATGTAAATTATATAATATATATTTGGTGTAGTTTTTGATATTTTACATGGGGTGTGTCATATATATTTACTGTCGTTTTTGATGTTTTATTTACAGTATATAATATACATGTGGTGTAATTTTTGATATTTTATGTACAGTATATTAAATATAATTACTGTAGTTTTTGATAGTTTATTTACAGTATATATAACACATATTTGGTGTACTTTTTGATATTTTATGTACAGTATGTAATATATATTTACTGTATTTTTGATATTTTATTTACAGTACATAAAATGTATTTGGTGTACTTTTAGTTAATATTATATGTACAATATATGAAATATATTTACTGTACTTTTTGATATTTTATGTACAGTATATAAGATGTATTTGGTGTCCTTTTGATATTTTATGTAAATTATATAATATATATTTGGTGTAGTTTTTGATATTTTACATGGGGTGTGTCATATATATTTACTGTCCTTTTTGATATTTTATTTACAGTATATAATATACATTTGGTGTAATTTTTGATATTTTATGTACAGTATATTGAATATAATTACTGTAGTTCTGATAGTTTACACTATATATAACACATATTTGGTGTACTTTTGATATTTTATGTACAGTATGTAATATATATTTACTGTATTTTTGATATTTTATTTACAGTAGATAAAATGTATTTGGTGTACTTATAGTTAATATTATATGTACAATATATGAAATATATTTACTGTACTTTTTGATATTTTATGTACAGTATATAAGATATATTTGGTGTCCTTTTGATATTTTATGTAAATTATATAATATATATTTGGTGTAGTTTTTGATATTTTACATGGGGTGTGTCATATATATTTACTGTCATTTTTGATGTTTTATTTACAGTATATAATATACATGTGGTGTAATTTTTGATATTTTATGTACAGTATATTAAATATAATTACTGTAGTTTTTGACAGTTTATTTACAGTGTATATGACACATATTTGGTGTACTTTTTGATATTTTATGTACAGTATGTAATATATATTTACTGTATTTTTGATATTTTATTTACAGTATATAAAATGTATTTGGTGTACTTTTAGTTAATATTATATGTACAATATATGAAATATATTTACTGTACTTTTTGATATTTTATGTTAGGAATATAAGATATATTTGGTGTCCTTTTGATATTTTATGTAAATTATATAATATATATTTTGTGTAGTTTTTGATATTTTACATGGGGTGTGTCATATATATTTACTGTCCTCTTTGATGTTTTATTTCCAGTATATAATATACATGTGGTGTAATTTTTGATATTTTATGTACAGTATATTAAATATAATTACTGTAGTTTTGATAGTTTACAGTATATATAACACATATTTGGTGTACTTTTGATACTTTATGTACAGTATGTAATATATATTTACTGTATTTTTGATATTTAATTTACAGTAGATAAAATGTATTTGGTGTACTTTTAGTTAATATTATATGTACAGTATATGAAATACATTTACTGTACTTTTTGATATTTTATGTACAGTATATAAGATATATTTGGTGTCCTTTTGATATTTTATGTAAATTATATAATATATATATGGTGTAGTTTTTGATATTTTACATGGGGTGTGTCATATATATTTACTGTCCTTTTTGATATTTTATTTACAGTATATAATATACCTTTGGTGTAATTTTTGATATTTTATGTACAGTATATTGAATATAATTACTGTAGTTTTGATAGTTTACAGTTTATATAACACATACCTGGTGTACTTTTTGATATTTAATGTACAGTATGTAATATATATTTACTGTATTTTGTTATTTTATTTACTGTATATAAAATGTATTTGGTGTACTTTAGTTAATATTATTTGTACAATATATGAAATATATTTACTGTACTTTTTGATATTTTATGTACAGTATATAAGATATATTTGGTGTCCTTTTGATATTTTATGTAAATTATATAATATATATTTGGTGTAGTTTTTGATATTTTACATGGGGTGTGTCATATATATTTACTGTCCTTTTTGATGTTTTATTTACAGTATATAATATACATGTGGTGTAATTTTTGATATTTTATGTACAGTATATTAAATATAATTACTGTAGTTTTGATAGTTTACAGTATATATAACACATATTTGGTGGACTTTTGATATTTTATGTACAGTATGTAATATATATTTACTGTATTTTTGATATTTTATTTACAGTATATAAAATGTATTTGGTGTACTTATAGTTAATATTATATGTACAATATATGAAATATATTTACTGTACTTTTTGATATTTTATGTACAGTATATAAGATATATTTGGTGTCCTTTTGATATTTTATGTAAATTATATAATATATATTTGGTGTAGTTTTTGATATTTTACATGGGGTGTGTCATATATATTTACTGTCATTTTTGATGTTTTATTTACAGTATATAATATACATGTGGTGTAATTTTTGATATTTTATGTACAGTATATTAAATATAATTACTGTAGTTTTTGATAGTTTATTTACAGTATATATGACAAATATTTGGTGTACTTTTTGATATTTTATGTTAGGAATATAAGATATATTTGGTGTCCTTTTGATATTTTATGTAAATTATACAATATATATTTTGTGTAGTTTTTGATATTTTACATGGGGTGTGTCATATATATTTACGGTCCTTTTTGATATTTTATTTACAGTATATAATATACATTTGTTGTAATTTTTGATATTCTATTTACAGTATATTAAATATAATTACTGTAGTTTTTGATAGTTTATTTACAGTATATATAACACATATTTGGTGTACTTTTGATATTTTATGTTCAGTATGTAATATATATTTACTGTATTTTTGATATTTAATTTACAGTAGATAAAATGTATTTGGTGTACTTTTAGTTAATATTATATGTACAATATATGAAATACATTTACTGTACTTTTTGATATTTTATGTACAGTATATAAGATATATTTGGTGTCCTTTTGATATTTTATGTAAATTATATTACATATATTTGGTGTAGTTTTTGATATTTTACATGGGGTGTGTCATATATATTTACTGTCCTTTTTGATATTTTATTTACAGTATATAATATATATTTGGTGTAAATTTTGATATTATATGTACAGTATATTAAATATAATTACTGTAGTTTTGATAGTTTACAGTGTATATAACACATACCTGGTGTACTTTTTGATATTTAATGTACAGTATGTAATATATATTTACTGTACTTTTTGATATTTTATTTACTGTATATAAAATGTATTTGGTGTACTTTAGTTAATATTATTTGTACAATATATGAAATATATTTATTGTACCTTTTGATATGTTATGTACAGTATATAAGATATATTTGGTGTCCTTTTGATATTTTATGTAATTCATATATTATATATTTGGTGTAGTTTTTGATATTTTACATACGGTGTGTCATATATATTTACCGTCCTTTTTGATATTATATTTACAGTATATAATATACATTTGGTGTAATTTTTGATATTCTGTTTACAGTATGTTAAATATAATTACTGTAGTTTTTGATAGTTTATTTACAGTATATATAACACATATTTGGTGTACTTTTGATATTTTATGTACAGTATGTAATATATATTTACTGTATTTTTGATATTTAATTTACAGTAGATAAAATGTATTTGGTGTACTTTTAGTTAATATTATATGTACAATATATGAAATATATTTACTGTACTTTTTGATATTTTATGTACAGTATATAAGATATATTTGGTGTCCTTTTGATATTTTATTTAAATTATATAATATATATTTGGTGTAGTTTTTGATATTTTACATGGGGTGTGTCATATATTTTTAACGTCCTTTTTGATATTTTATTTACAGTATATAATATACATTTGGTGTAATTTTTGATATTCTGTTTACAGTATGTTAAATATAATTACTGTAGTTTTTGATAGTTTATTTACAGTATATATAACACATATTTGGTGTACTTTTTGATATTTTATGTACAGTATGTAATATATATTTACTGTATTTTTGATATTTTATTTACAGTAGATAAAATGTATTTGGTGTACTTTTAGTTAATATTATATGTACAATATATGAAATATATTTACTGTACTTTTTGATATTTTATGTACAGTATATAAGATATATTTGGTGTCCTTTTGATATTTTATGTAAATTATATAATATATATTTGGTGTAGTTTTTGATATTTTACATGGGGTGTGTCATATATATTTACTGTCGTTTTTGATGTTTTATTTACAGTATATAATATACATGTGGAGTAATTTTTGATATTTTATGTACAGTATATTAAATATAATTACTGTAGTTTTTGATAGTTTATTTACAGCATATATAACACATATTTGGTGTACTTTTCGATATTTTATGTACAGTATGTAATATATATTTACTGTGTTTTTGATATTTTATTTACAGTATATAAAATGTATTTGGTGTACTTTTATTTAATATTATATGTACAATATATGAGATATATTTACAGTAATTTTGATATTTTATGTACAGTATATAAGATATATTTGGTGTCCTTTTGATATTTTATGTAAATTATATAATATATATTTTGTGTAGTTTTTGATGTTTTACATGGGGTGTGTCATATATTTTTACCGTCCTTTTTGATATTTTATTTACAGTATATAATATACATTTGGTGTAATTTTTGATATTCTGTTTACAGTATGTTAAATATAATTACTGTAGTTTTTGATAATTTATTTACAGTATATATAACACATATTTGGTGTACTTTTGATATTTTATGTACAGTATGTAATATATATTTACTGTATTTTTGATATTTTATTTACAGTATATAAAATGTATTTGGTGTACTTTTAGTTAATATTATATGTACAATATATGAAATATATTTACTTTACTTTTTGATATTTTATGTACAGTATATAAGATATATTTGTGTCCTTTTGATATTTTATGTAAATTATATAATATATATTTGGTGTAGTTTTTGATATTTTACATGTGGTGTGTCATATATATTTACTGTCCTTTTTGATATTTTATTTACAGTATATAATATACATTTGGTGTAATTTTTGATATTTTATGTACAGTGTATTAAATATAATTACTGTAGTTTTGAGAGTTTACAGTATGTATAACACATATTTGGTGTACTTTTTGATATTTTATGTACAGTATGTAATATATATTTACTGTACTTTTTGATGTTTTATTTACTATACATAAAATGTATTTGGTGTACTTTAGTTAATATTATTTGTACAATATATGAAATATATTTACTGTACTTTTTGATATTTTATGTACAGTATATAAGATATATTTGGTGTCCTTTTGATATTTTATGTAAATTATATAATATATATTTGGTGTAGTTTTTGATATTTTACATGCGGGGTGTCATACATATTTACCGTCCTTTTTGATATTATATTTACAGTATATAATATACATTGGGTGTAATTTTTGATATTCTATTTACAGTCTATTAAATATAATTACTGTTGTTTTTGATAGTTTATTTACAGTATATATAACACATATTTGGTGTACTTTTGATATTTTATGTACAGTATGTAATATATATTTACTGTATTTTTGATATTTTATTTACAGTATATAAAATGTATTTGGTCTACTTTTAGTTAATATTAAATGTACGATATATGAAATATATTTACTGTACTTTTTGATATTTTATGCACAGAATATAAGACATATTTGGTGCCCTTTTGATATTTTATGTAAATTATATAATATATATTTGGTGTAGTTTTTGATATTTTACATGGATTGTGTCATATATATTTACTGTCCATTTTGATATTTTATTTACAGTATATAATATACATTTGGTGTAATTTTTGATATTTTATGTACTGTGTATTAAATATAATTACTGTAGTTTTGATAGTTTACAGTATATATAACACATATTTGGTGTACTTTTTGATATTTTATGTACAGTATGTAATATATATTTACTGTACTTTTTCATATTTTATTTACTGTATATAAAATGTATTGTTGTACTTTAATTAATATTATTTGTACAACATATGAAATATATTTACTGAACTTTTTGATATTTTATGTACAGTATATAAGATATATTTGGTGTCCTTTTGATATTTTATGTAAATTATATAATATATATTTGGTGTAGTTTTTGATATTTTACATGGGGTGTGTCATATATATTTACCGTCCTTTTTGATATTATATTTACAGTATATAATATACATTGGGTGTAATTTTTGATATTCTATTTACAGTATATTAAATATAATTACTGTAGTTTTTGATAGTTTATTTACAGTATATGTAACACATATTTGGTGTACTTTTTGATATTTTACGTACAGTATGTAATATATGTTAACTGTGTTTTTCATATTTTATTTACAGTAGATAAAATGTATTTGGTGTACTTTTAGTTAATATTATATGTACAATATATGAAATATATTTACTGTACTTTTTGATATTTTATGTACAGTATATAAGATATATTTGGTGTCCTTTTGATATTTTATGCAAATTATATAATATATATTTGGTGTAGTTTTTGATATTTTACATGGGGTGTGTCATATATATTTACTGTCGTTTTTGATGTTTTATTTACAGTATATAATATACATGTGGTTTAATTTTGATATTTTATGTACAGTATATTAAATATAATTACTGTAGTTTTTGATAGTTTATTTACAGTATATATAACACATATTTGGTGTACTTTTTGATATTTTACGTACAGTATGTAATATATATTTACTGTATTTTTGATATTTTATTTACAGTACATAAAATGTATTTGGTGTACTTTTAGTTAATATTATATGTACAATACATGAAATATATTTACTGTACTTTTTGATATTTTATGTACAGTATATAAGATATATTTGGTGTCCTTTTGATATTTTATGTAAATTATATAATATATATTTGGTGTAGTTTTTGATATTTTACATGGGGTGTGTCATATATATTTACTGTCCTTTTTGATATTTTATTTACAGTATATAATATATATTTGGTGTAATTTTTGATATTCTATTTACAGTATATTAAATATAATTACTGTAGTTTTTGATAGTTTATTTACAGTATATATAACACATATTGGGTGTACTTTTGATATTTTATGTACAGTATGTAATATATATTTACTGTATTTTTGATATTTAATTTACAGTAGATAAAATGTATTTGGTGTACTTTTAGTTAATATTATATGTACAATATATGAAATACATTTACTGTACTTTTTGATATTTTATGTACAGTATATAAGATATATTTGGTGTCCTTTTGATATTTTATGTAAATTATATAATATATATTTGGTGTCATTTTGATATTTTACATGGGGTGTGTAATATATATTTACTGTCGTTTTTGATGTTTTATTTACAGTATATAATATACATGTGGAGAAATTTTTGATATTTTATATACAGTATATTAAATATAATTACTGTAGTTTTTGATACTTTATTTACAGTATATATAACACATATTTGGTGTACTTTTGATATTTTATGTACAGTATGTAATATATATTTACTGTATATTTGATATTTTATTTACAATATATAAAATGTATTTGGTGTACTTTTAGTTAATATTAAATGTACAATATATGAAATATATTTACTGTACTTTTTGATATTTTATGTACAGTATATAAGATATATTTGGTGTCCTTTTGATATTTTATGTAAATTATATAATATATATTTGGTGTAGTTTTTGATATTTTACATGGGGTGTGTCATATATATTTACTGTCCTTTTTGATATTTTATTTACAGTATATAATATACATTTGGTGTAATTTTTGATATTTTATATACAGTGTATTAAATATAATTACTGTAGTTTTGAGAGTTTACAGTATATATAACACGTATTTGGTGTACTTTTTTATATTTTATGTACAGTATGTAATATATATTTACTGTACTTTTTGATATTTTATTTACTGTATATAAAATGTATTTGTTGTACTTTAGTTAATATTATTTGTACAATATATGAAATATATTTACTGTACTTTTTGATATTTTATGTACAGTACATAAGATATATTTGGTGTCGTTTTGATATTTTATGTAAATTATATAATATATATTTGGTGTAGTTTTTGATATTTTACATGGGGTGTGTCATATATATTTACCGTCCTTTGTGATGTTTTATTTACAGTATATAATATACATGTGGTGTAATTTTTGATATTTTATGTACAGTATATTAAATATAATTACTGTAGTTTTTGATAGTTTATTTACAGTATATATAACACATATTTGGTGTACTTTTTGATATTTTATGTACAGTATGTAATATATATTTACTGTATTTTTGATATTTTATTTACAGTATATAAAATGTATTTGGTGTACTTTTAGTTAATATTATATGTACAATATATGAAATATATTTACTGTACTTTTTGATATTTTATGTACAGTATATAAGATGTATTTGGTGTCCTTTTGATATTTTATGTAAATTATATAATATATATTTGGTGTAGTTTTTGATATTTTACATGGGGTGTGTCATATATATTTACTGTCCTTTTTGATATTTTATTTACAGTATATAATATACATTTGGTGTAATTTTTGATATTTTATGTACAGTATATTGAATATAATTACTGTAGTTCTGATAGTTTACACTATATATAACACATATTTGGTGTACTTTTGATATTTTATGTACAGTATGTAATATATATTTACTGTATTTTTGATATTTTATTTACAGTAGATAAAATGTATTTGGTGTACTTATAGTTAATATTATATGTACAATATATGAAATATATTTACTGTACTTTTTGATATTTTATGTACAGTATATAAGATATATTTGGTGTCCTTTTGATATTTTATGTAAATTATATAATATATATTTGGTGTAGTTTTTGATATTTTACATGGGGTGTGTCATATATATTTACTGTCATTTTTGATGTTTTATTTACAGTATATAATATACATGTGGTGTAATTTTTGATATTTTATGTACAGTATATTAAATATAATTACTGTAGTTTTTGACAGTTTATTTACAGTGTATATGACACATATTTGGTGTACTTTTTGATATTTTATGTACAGTATGTAATATATATTTACTGTATTTTTGATATTTTATTTACAGTATATAAAATGTATTTGGTGTACTTTTAGTTAATATTATATGTACAATATATGAAATATATTTACTGTACTTTTTGATATTTTATGTTAGGAATATAAGATATATTTGGTGTCCTTTCGATATTTTATGTAAATTATATAATATATATTTTGTGTAGTTTTTGATATTTTACATGGGGTGTGTCATATATATTTACTGTCCTCTTTGATGTTTTATTTCCAGTATATAATATACATGTGGTGTAATTTTTGATATTTTATGTACAGTATATTAAATATAATTACTGTAGTTTTGATAGTTTACAGTATATATAACACATATTTGGTGTACTTTTGATACTTTATGTACAGTATGTAATATATATTTACTGTATTTTTGATATTTAATTTACAGTAGATAAAATGTATTTGGTGTACTTTTAGTTAATATTATATGTACAGTATATGAAATACATTTACTGTACTTTTTGATATTTTATGTACAGTATATAAGATATATTTGGTGTCCTTTTGATATTTTATGTAAATTATATAATATATATATGGTGTAGTTTTTGATATTTTACATGGGGTGTGTCATATATATTTACTGTCCTTTTTGATATTTTATTTACAGTATATAATATACCTTTGGTGTAATTTTTGATATTTTATGTACAGTATATTGAATATAATTACTGCAGTTTTGATAGTTTACAGTTTATATAACACATACCTGGTGTACTTTTTGATATTTAATGTACAGTATGTAATATATATTTACTGTATTTTGTTATTTTATTTACTGTATATAAAATGTATTTGGTGTACTTTAGTTAATATTATTTGTACAATATATGAAATATATTTACTGTACTTTTTGATATTTTATGTACAGTATATAAGATATATTTGGTGTCCTTTTGATATTTTATGTAAATTATATAATATATATTTGGTGTAGTTTTTGATATTTTACATGGGGTGTGTCATATATATTTACTGTCCTTTTTGATGTTTTATTTACAGTATATAATATACATGTGGTGTAATTTTTGATATTTTATGTACAGTATATTAAATATAATTACTGTAGTTTTGATAGTTTACAGTATATATAACACATATTTGGTGGACTTTTGATATTTTATGTACAGTATGTAATATATATTTACTGTATTTTTGATATTTTATTTACAGTATATAAAATGTATTTGGTGTACTTATAGTTAATATTATATGTACAATATATGAAATATATTTACTGTACTTTTTGATATTTTATGTACAGTATATAAGATATATTTGGTGTCCTTTTGATATTTTATGTAAATTATATAATATATATTTGGTGTAGTTTTTGATATTTTACATGGGGTGTGTCATATATATTTACTGTCATTTTTGATGTTTTATTTACAGTATATAATATACATGTGGTGTAATTTTTGATATTTTATGTACAGTATATTAAATATAATTACTGTAGTTTTTGGTAGTTTATTTACAGTATATATGACAAATATTTGGTGTACTTTTTGATATTTTATGTTAGGAATATAAGATATATTTGGTGTCCTTTTGATATTTTATGTAAATTATATAATATATATTTTGTGTAGTTTTTGATATTTTACATGGGGTGTGTCATATATATTTACGGTCCTTTTTGATATTTTATTTACAGTATATAATATACATTTGGTGTA
Organism: Pan troglodytes; assembly: GCF_028858775.2. Lineage (NCBI taxonomy): Eukaryota > Metazoa > Chordata > Mammalia > Primates > Hominidae > Pan > Pan troglodytes. The sequence continues at coordinate 10,013,075 of NC_072412.2, forward strand.
ATTTTTGATATTCTATTTACAGTATATTAAATATAATTACTGTAGTTTTTGATAGTTTATTTACAGTATATATAACACATATTTGGTGTACTTTTGATATTTTATGTACAGTATGTAATATATATTTACTGTATTTTTGATATTTAATTTACAGTAGATAAAATGTATTTGGTGTACTTTTAGTTAATATTATATGTACAATATATGAAATACATTTACTGTACTTTTTGATATTTTATGTACAGTATATAAGATATATTTGGTGTCCTTTTGATATTTTATGTAAATTATATTACATATATTTGGTGTAGTTTTTGATATTTTACATGGGGTGTGTCATATATATTTACTGTCCTTTTTGATATTTTATTTACAGTATAAAATATATATTTGGTGTAAATTTTGATATTATATGTACAGTATATTAAATATAATTACTGTAGTTTTGATAGTTTACAGTGTATATAACACATACCTGGTGTACTTTTTGATATTTAATGTACAGTATGTAATATATATTTACTGTACTTTTTGATATTTTATTTACTGTATATAAAATGTATTTGGTGTACTTTAGTTAATATTATTTGTACAATATATGAAATATATTTATTGTACCTTTTGATATGTTATGTACAGTATATAAGATATATTTGGTGTCCTTTTGATATTTTATGTAATTCATATATTATATATTTGGTGTAGTTTTTGATATTTTACATACGGTGTGTCATATATATTTACCGTCCTTTTTGATATTATATTTACAGTATATAATATACATTTGGTGTAATTTTTGATATTCTGTTTACAGTATGTTAAATATAATTACTGTAGTTTTTGATAGTTTATTTACAGTATATATAACACATATTTGGTGTACTTTTGATATTTTATGTACAGTATGTAATATATATTTACTGTATTTTTGATATTTAATTTACAGTAGATAAAATGTATTTGGTGTACTTTTAGTTAATATTATATGTACAATATATGAAATATATTTACTGTACTTTTTGATATTTTATGTACAGTATATAAGATATATTTGGTGTCCTTTTGATATTTTATGTAAATTATATAATATATATTTGGTGTAGTTTTTGATATTTTACATGCGGGGTGTCATATATATTTACCGTCCTTTTTGATATTATATTTACAGTATATAATATACATTGGGTGTAATTTTTGATATTCTATTTACAGTCTATTAAATATAATTACTGTTGTTTTTGATAGTTTATTTACAGTATATATAACACATATTTGGTGTACTTTTGATATTTTATGTACAGTATGTAATATATATTTACTGTATTTTTGATATTTTATTTACAGTATATAAAATGTATTTGGTCTACTTTTAGTTAATATTAAATGTACGATATATGAAATATATTTACTGTACTTTTTGATATTTTATGCACAGAATATAAGATATATTTGGTGCCCTTTTGATATTTTATGTAAATTATATAATATATATTTGGTGTAGTTTTTGATATTTTACATGGATTGTGTCATATATATTTACTGTCCAATTTGATATTTTATTTACAGTATATAATATACATTTGGTGTAATTTTTGATATTTTATGTACTGTGTATTAAATATAATTACTGTAGTTTTGATAGTTTACAGTATATATAACACATATTTGGTGTACTTTTTGATATTTTATGTACAGTATGTAATATATATTTACTGTACTTTTTCATATTTTATTTACTGTATATAAAATGTATTGTTGTACTTTAATTAATATTATTTGTACAACATATGAAATATATTTACTGAACTTTTTGATATTTTATGTACAGTATATAAGATATATTTGGTGTCCTTTTGATATTTTATGTAAATTATATAATATATATTTGGTGTAGTTTTTGATATTTTACATGGGGTGTGTCATATATATTTACCGTCCTTTTTGATATTATATTTACAGTATATAATATACATTGGGTGTAATTTTTGATATTCTATTTACAGTATATTAAATATAATTACTGTAGTTTTTGATAGTTTATTTACAGTATATGTAACACATATTTGGTGTACTTTTTGATATTTTACGTACAGTATGTAATATATGTTAACTGTGTTTTTGATATTTTATTTACAGTAGATAAAATGTATTTGGTGTACTTTTAGTTAATATTATATGTACAATATATGAAATATATTTACTGTACTTTTTGATATTTTATGTACAGTATATAAGATATATTTGGTGTCCTTTTGATATTTTATGCAAATTATATAATATATATTTGGTGTAGTTTTTGATATTTTACATGGGGTGTGTCATATATATTTACTGTCGTTTTTGATGTTTTATTTACAGTATATAATATACATGTGGTTTAATTTTGATATTTTATGTACAGTATATTAAATATAATTACTGTAGTTTTTGATAGTTTATTTACAGTATATATAACACATATTTGGTGTACTTTTTGATATTTTACGTACAGTATGTAATATATATTTACTGTATTTTTGATATTTTATTTACAGTACATAAAATGTATTTGGTGTACTTTTAGTTAATATTATATGTACAATATATGAAATATATTTACTGTACTTTTTGATATTTTATGTACAGTATATAAGATATATTTGGTGTCCTTTTGATATTTTATGTAAATTATATAATATATATTTGGTGTAGTTTTTGATATTTTACATGGGGTGTGTCATATATATTTACTGTCCTTTTTGATATTTTATTTACAGTATATAATATATATTTGGTGTAATTTTTGATATTCTATTTACAGTATATTAAATATAATTACTGTAGTTTTTGATAGTTTATTTACAGTATATATAACACATATTGGGTGTACTTTTGATATTTTATGTACAGTATGTAATATATATTTACTGTATTTTTGATATTTAATTTACAGTAGATAAAATGTATTTGGTGTACTTTTAGTTAATATTATATGTACAATATATGAAATACATTTACTGTACTTTTTGATATTTTATGTACAGTATATAAGATATATTTGGTGTCCTTTTGATATTTTATGTAAATTATATAATATATATTTGGTGTCATTTTGATATTTTACATGGGGTGTGTAATATATATTTACTGTCGTTTTTGATGTTTTATTTACAGTATATAATATACATGTGGAGAAATTTTTGATATTTTATATACAGTATATTAAATATAATTACTGTAGTTTTTGATACTTTATTTACAGTATATATAACACATATTTGGTGTACTTTTGATATTTTATGTACAGTATGTAATATATATTTACTGTATATTTGATATTTTATTTACAATATATAAAATGTATTTGGTGTACTTTTAGTTAATATTAAATGTACAATATATGAAATATATTTACTGTACTTTTTGATATTTTATGTACAGTATATAAGATATATTTGGTGTCCTTTTGATATTTTATGTAAATTATATAATATATATTTGGTGTAGTTTTTGATATTTCACATGGGGTGTGTCATATATATTTACTGTCCTTTTTGATATTTTATTTACAGTATATAATATACATTTGGTGTAATTTTTGATATTTTATATACAGTGTATTAAATATAATTACTGTAGTTTTGAGAGTTTACAGTATATATAACACGTATTTGGTGTACTTTTTTATATTTTATGTACAGTATGTAATATATATTTACTGTACTTTTTGATATTTTATTTACTGTATATAAAATGTATTTGTTGTACTTTAGTTAATATTATTTGTACAATATATGAAATATATTTACTGTACTTTTTGATATTTTATGTACAGTATATAAGATATATTTGGTGTCGTTTTGATATTTTATGTAAATTATATAATATATATTTGGTGTAGTTTTTGATATTTTACATGGGGTGTGTCATATATATTTACCGTCCTTTGTGATATTATATTTACAGTATATAATATACATAGGGTGTAATTTTTGATATTCTATTTACAGTATATTAAATATAATTACTGTTTTTTTGATAGTTTATTTACAGTATATATAACACATATTTGGTGTACTTTTGATATTTTATGTACAGTATGTATTATATATTTACTGTATTTTTGATATTTTATTTACAGTATATAAAATGTATTTGGTCTACTTTTAGTTAATATTATATGTACAATATATGAAATATATTTACTGTACTTTTTGATATTTTATGTACAGAATATAAGATATATTTGGTGTCCTTTTGATATTTTATGTAAATTATATAATATATATTTGTTGTAGTTTTTGATATTTTACATCGGGTGTGTCATATATATTTACTGTCTTTTTTGATGTTTTATTTACAGTATATAATATACATGTGGTGTAATTTTTGATATTTTATATAGAGTATATTAAATATAATTACTGTAGTTTTTGATAGTTTATTTACAGTATATATAACACATATTTGGTGTACTTTTTGATATTTTATGTACAGTATGTAATATATATTTACTGTATTTTTGATATTTTATTTACAGTAGATAAAATGTATTTGGTGTACTTTTAGTTAATATTATATGTACAATATATGAAATATATTTACTGTACTTTTTGATATTTTATATTCAGTATATAAGATATATTTGGTGTCCTTTTGATATTTTATGTAAATTATATAATATATATTTGGTGTAGTTTTTGATATTTTACATGGGGTGTGTCATATATATTAACTGTCCTTTTTGATATTTTATTTACAGTATAGAATATACATTTGGTGTAATTTTTGATATTCTATTTACAGTATATTAAATATAATTACTGTAGTTTTTGATAGTTTATTTACAGTATATATAACACATATTTGGTGTACTTTTGATATTTTATGTACAGTATGTAATATATATTTACTGTATTTTTGATATTTAATTTACAGTAGATAAAATGTATTTGGTGTACTTTTAGTTAATATTATATGTACAATATATGAAATACATTTACTGTACTTTTTGATATTTTATGTACAGTATATAAGATATGTTTGGTGTCCTTTTGATATTTTATGTAAATTATATAATATATATTTGGTGTAGTTTTTGCTATTTTACATGGGGTGTGTCATATATATTTACCGTCGTTTTTGATGTTTTATTTACAGTATATAATATACATGTGGTGTAATTTTTGATATTTTATGTACAGTATATTAAATATAATTACTGTAGTTTTGATAGTTTACATTATATATACCACATATTTGGTGTACTTTTGATATTTTATGTACAGTATGTCATATATATTTACTGTATTTTTGATATTTAATTTACAGTAGATAAAATGTATTTGGTGTACTTTTAGTTAATATTATATGTACAATATATGAAATATATTTACTGTACTTTTTGATATTTTATGTACAGTATATAAGATATATTTGGTGTCCTTTTGATATTTTATGTAAATTATATAATATATATTTGGTGTAGTTTTTGATATTTTACACGGGGTGTGTCATATATTTTTACCGTCTTTCTTGTTATTTTATTTACAGTATATAATATACATTTGGTGTAATTTTTGATATTCTGTTTACAGTATGTTAAATATAATTACTGTAGTTTTTGATAGTTTATTTACAGTATATATAACACATATTTGGTGTACTTTTTGATATTTTATGTACAGTATGTAATATGTATTTACTGTATTTTTGATATTTTATTTACAGTAGATAAAATGTATTTGGTGTACTTTTAGTTAATATTATATGTACAATATATGAAATACATTTACTGTACTTTTTGATATTTTATGTACAGTATATAAGATATATTTGGTGTCCTTTTGATATTTTATGTAAATTATATTATATATATTTGGTGTAGTTTTGATATTTTACATGGGGTGTTTCATATATATTTACTGTCGTTTTTGATGTTTTATTTACAGTATATAATATACATGTGGAGTAATTTTTGATATTTTATGTACAGTATATTAAATATAATTACTGTAGTTTTTGATAGTTTATTTACAGTATATATAACACATATTTGGTGTACTTTTTGATATTTTATGTACAGTATGTATATATATTTACTGTGTTTTTTATATTTTATTTACAGTATATAAAATGTATTTGGTGTACTTTTAGTCAATATTATATGTACAATATATGAAATATATTTACTGTACATTTTGATATTTTATGTACAGTATACAAGATATATTTGGTGTCCTTTTGATATTTTATGTAAATTATATAATATATATTTGGTGTAGTTTTTGATATTTTACATGGGGTGTGTCATATATTTTTACCGTCCTTTTTGATATTTTATTTACAGTATATAATATACATTTGGTGTAATTTTTGATATTCTGTTTACAGTATGTTAAATATAATTACTGTAGTTTTTGATAGTTTATTTACAGTATATATAACACATATTTGGTGTACTTTTGATATTTTATGTACAGTATGTAATATATATTTACTGTATTTTTGATATTTTATTTACAGTATATAAAATGTATTTGGTGTACTTTTAGTTAATATTATATGTACAATATATGAAATATATTTACTGAACTTTTTGATATTTTATGTAGAGTACATAAGATATATTTGGTGCCCTTTTGATATTTTATGTAAATTATATAATATATATTTGGTGTAGTTTTTGATATTTTACATGGGGTGTGTCATATATATTTACTGTCCTTTTTGATATTTCATTTACAGTATATAATATATATTTGGTGTAATTTTTGATATTTTATGTACAGTGTATTAAATACAATTACTGTAATTTTGATAGTTTACAGTATATATAACACATATTTGGTGTACTTTTTGATATTTTATGTACAGTATGTAATATATATTTACTGTACTTTTTGATATTTTATTTACTGTATATAAAATGTATTTGGTGTACTTTAGTTAATATTATTTGTACAATATATGAAATATATTTACTGTACATTTTGATATTTTATGTACAGTATATAAGATATATTTGGTGTCGTTTTGATATTTTATGTAAATTATATAATATATATTTGGTGTAGTTTTTGCTATTTTACATGGGGTGTGTCATATATATTTACCGTCCTTTTTGATGTTTTATTTACAGTATATAATATACATGTGGTGTAATTTTTGATATTTTATGTACAGTATATTAAATATAATTACTGTAGTTTTGATAGTTTACATTATATATAACACATATTTGGTGTACTTTTGATATTTTATGTACAGTATGTCATATATATTTACTGTATTTTTGATATTTAATTTACAGTAGATAAAATGTATTTGGTGTACTTTTGGTTAATATTATATGTACAACATATGAAATATATTTACTGTACTTTTTGATATTTTATGTTCAGTATATAAGATATATTTTGTGTCCTTTTGATATTTTATGTAAATTATACAATATATATTTGGTGTAGTTTTTGATATTTTACATGGGGTGTGTCATATATTTTTACCGTCCTTTTTGATATTTTATTTACAGTATATAATATACATTTGGTGTAATTTTTGATATTCTGTTTACAGTATGTTAAATATAATTACTGTAGTTTTTGATAGTTTATTTACAGTATATATAACACATATTTGGTGTACTTTTGATATTTTATGTACAGTATGTAATATATATTTACTGTATTTTTGATATTTAATTTAGAGTAGATAAAATGTATTTGGTGTACTTTTAGTTAATATTATATGTACAATATATGAAATATATTTACTGTACTTTTTGATATTTTATGTAGAGTATATAAGATATATTTGGTGTCCTTTTGATATTTTATGTAAATTATATAATATATATTTGGTGTAGTTTTTGATATTTTACATGGGGTGTGTCATATATTTTTACCGTCCTTTTTGATATTTTATTTACAGTATATAATATACATTTGGTGTAATTTTTGATATTCTGTTTACAGTATGTTAAATATAATTACTGTAGTTTTTGATAGTTTATTTACAGTATATATAACCCATATTTGCTGTACTTTTGATATTTTATGTACAGTATGTAATATATATTTACTGTATTTTTGATATTTTATTTACAGTATATATAATGTATTTGGTGTACTTTTAGTTAATATTATATGTACAATATATGAAATATATTTAATGTACTTTTTGATATTTTATGTTCAGTATATAAGATATATTTGGTGTCCTTTTGATATTTTATGTAAATTATATAATATATATTTGGTGTAGTTTTTGATATTTTACATGGGGTGTGTCATATATATTTACCGTCCTTTTTGATGTTTTATTTACAGTATATAATATACATTTGGTGTAATTTTTGATATTTTTTGTACAGTATATTAAATATGATTACTGTAGTTTTGATAGTTTACATTATACATAACACATATTTGGTGTACTTTTGATATTTATGTACAGTATGTAATATATATTTACTGTATTTTTGATATTTAATTTACAGTAGATAAAATGTATTTGGTGTACTTTTAGTTAATATTATATGTACAATATATGAAATATATTTACTGTACTTTTTGATATTTTATGTACAGTACATAAGATATATTTGGTGTCATTTTGATATTTTATGTAAATTATATAATATATATTTGGTGTAGTTTTGATATTTTACATGGGGTGTGTCATATATTTTTACCGTCCTTTTTGATATTTTATTTACAGTATATAATTTACATTTGGTGTAATTTTTGATATTCTGTTTACACTATGTTAAATATAATTACTGTAGTTTTTGATAGTTTATTTACAGTATATATAACACATATTTGGTGTACTTTTGATATTTTATGTACAGTATGTAATATATATTTACTGTATTTTTGATATTTTATTTACAGTATATAAAATGTATTTGGTCTACTTTTAGTTAATATTAAATGTACGATATATGAAATATATTTACTGTACTTTTTGATATTTTATGCACAGAATATAAGATATATTTGGTGCCCTTTTGATATTTTATGTAAATTATATAATATATATTTGGTGTAGTTTTTGATATTTTACATGGATTGTGTCATATATATTTACTGTCCAATTTGATATTTTATTTACAGTATATAATATACATTTGGTGTAATTTTTGATATTTTATGTACTGTGTATTAAATATAATTACTGTAGTTTTGATAGTTTACAGTATATATAACACATATTTGGTGTACTTTTTGATATTTTATGTACAGTATGTAATATATATTTACTGTACTTTTTCATATTTTATTTACTGTATATAAAATGTATTGTTGTACTTTAATTAATATTATTTGTACAACATATGAAATATATTTACTGAACTTTTTGATATTTTATGTACAGTATATAAGATATATTTGGTGTCCTTTTGATATTTTATGTAAATTATATAATATATATTTGGTGTAGTTTTTGATATTTTACATGGGGTGTGTCATATATATTTACCGTCCTTTTTGATATTATATTTACAGTATATAATATACATTGGGTGTAATTTTTGATATTCTATTTACAGTATATTAAATATAATTACTGTAGTTTTTGATAGTTTATTTACAGTATATGTAACACATATTTGGTGTACTTTTTGATATTTTACGTACAGTATGTAATATATGTTAACTGTGTTTTTGATATTTTATTTACAGTAGATAAAATGTATTTGGTGTACTTTTAGTTAATATTATATGTACAATATATGAAATATATTTACTGTACTTTTTGATATTTTATGTACAGTATATAAGATATATTTGGTGTCCTTTTGATATTTTATGCAAATTATATAATATATATTTGGTGTAGTTTTTGATATTTTACATGGGGTGTGTCATATATATTTACTGTCGTTTTTGATGTTTTATTTACAGTATATAATATACATGTGGTTTAATTTTGATATTTTATGTACAGTATATTAAATATAATTACTGTAGTTTTTGATAGTTTATTTACAGTATATATAACACATATTTGGTGTACTTTTTGATATTTTACGTACAGTATGTAATATATATTTACTGTATTTTTGATATTTTATTTACAGTACATAAAATGTATTTGGTGTACTTTTAGTTAATATTATATGTACAATATATGAAATATATTTACTGTACTTTTTGATATTTTATGTACAGTATATAAGATATATTTGGTGTCCTTTTGATATTTTATGTAAATTATATAATATATATTTGGTGTAGTTTTTGATATTTTACATGGGGTGTGTCATATATATTTACTGTCCTTTTTGATATTTTATTTACAGTATATAATATATATTTGGTGTAATTTTTGATATTCTATTTACAGTATATTAAATATAATTACTGTAGTTTTTGATAGTTTATTTACAGTATATATAACACATATTGGGTGTACTTTTGATATTTTATGTACAGTATGTAATATATATTTACTGTATTTTTGATATTTAATTTACAGTAGATAAAATGTATTTGGTGTACTTTTAGTTAATATTATATGTACAATATATGAAATACATTTACTGTACTTTTTGATATTTTATGTACAGTATATAAGATATATTTGGTGTCCTTTTGATATTTTATGTAAATTATATAATATATATTTGGTGTCATTTTGATATTTTACATGGGGTGTGTAATATATATTTACTGTCGTTTTTGATGTTTTATTTACAGTATATAATATACATGTGGAGAAATTTTTGATATTTTATATACAGTATATTAAATATAATTACTGTAGTTTTTGATACTTTATTTACAGTATATATAACACATATTTGGTGTACTTTTGATATTTTATGTACAGTATGTAATATATATTTACTGTATATTTGATATTTTATTTACAATATATAAAATGTATTTGGTGTACTTTTAGTTAATATTAAATGTACAATATATGAAATATATTTACTGTACTTTTTGATATTTTATGTACAGTATATAAGATATATTTGGTGTCCTTTTGATATTTTATGTAAATTATATAATATATATTTGGTGTAGTTTTTGATATTTCACATGGGGTGTGTCATATATATTTACTGTCCTTTTTGATATTTTATTTACAGTATATAATATACATTTGGTGTAATTTTTGATATTTTATATACAGTGTATTAAATATAATTACTGTAGTTTTGAGAGTTTACAGTATATATAACACGTATTTGGTGTACTTTTTTATATTTTATGTACAGTATGTAATATATATTTACTGTACTTTTTGATATTTTATTTACTGTATATAAAATGTATTTGTTGTACTTTAGTTAATATTATTTGTACAATATATGAAATATATTTACTGTACTTTTTGATATTTTATGTACAGTATATAAGATATATTTGGTGTCGTTTTGATATTTTATGTAAATTATATAATATATATTTGGTGTAGTTTTTGATATTTTACATGGGGTGTGTCATATATATTTACCGTCCTTTGTGATATTATATTTACAGTATATAATATACATAGGGTGTAATTTTTGATATTCTATTTACAGTATATTAAATATAATTACTGTTTTTTTGATAGTTTATTTACAGTATATATAACACATATTTGGTGTACTTTTGATATTTTATGTACAGTATGTATTATATATTTACTGTATTTTTGATATTTTATTTACAGTATATAAAATGTATTTGGTCTACTTTTAGTTAATATTATATGTACAATATATGAAATATATTTACTGTACTTTTTGATATTTTATGTACAGAATATAAGATATATTTGGTGTCCTTTTGATATTTTATGTAAATTATATAATATATATTTGTTGTAGTTTTTGATATTTTACATCGGGTGTGTCATATATATTTACTGTCTTTTTTGATGTTTTATTTACAGTATATAATATACATGTGGTGTAATTTTTGATATTTTATATAGAGTATATTAAATATAATTACTGTAGTTTTTGATAGTTTATTTACAGTATATATAACACATATTTGGTGTACTTTTTGATATTTTATGTACAGTATGTAATATATATTTACTGTATTTTTGATATTTTATTTACAGTAGATAAAATGTATTTGGTGTACTTTTAGTTAATATTATATGTACAATATATGAAATATATTTACTGTACTTTTTGATATTTTATATTCAGTATATAAGATATATTTGGTGTCCTTTTGATATTTTATGTAAATTATATAATATATATTTGGTGTAGTTTTTGATATTTTACATGGGGTGTGTCATATATATTAACTGTCCTTTTTGATATTTTATTTACAGTATAGAATATACATTTGGTGTAATTTTTGATATTCTATTTACAGTATATTAAATATAATTACTGTAGTTTTTGATAGTTTATTTACAGTATATATAACACATATTTGGTGTACTTTTGATATTTTATGTACAGTATGTAATATATATTTACTGTATTTTTGATATTTAATTTACAGTAGATAAAATGTATTTGGTGTACTTTTAGTTAATATTATATGTACAATATATGAAATACATTTACTGTACTTTTTGATATTTTATGTACAGTATATAAGATATGTTTGGTGTCCTTTTGATATTTTATGTAAATTATATAATATATATTTGGTGTAGTTTTTGCTATTTTACATGGGGTGTGTCATATATATTTACCGTCGTTTTTGATGTTTTATTTACAGTATATAATATACATGTGGTGTAATTTTTGATATTTTATGTACAGTATATTAAATATAATTACTGTAGTTTTGATAGTTTACATTATATATACCACATATTTGGTGTACTTTTGATATTTTATGTACAGTATGTCATATATATTTACTGTATTTTTGATATTTAATTTACAGTAGATAAAATGTATTTGGTGTACTTTTAGTTAATATTATATGTACAATATATGAAATATATTTACTGTACTTTTTGATATTTTATGTACAGTATATAAGATATATTTGGTGTCCTTTTGATATTTTATGTAAATTATATAATATATATTTGGTGTAGTTTTTGATATTTTACACGGGGTGTGTCATATATTTTTACCGTCTTTCTTGTTATTTTATTTACAGTATATAATATACATTTGGTGTAATTTTTGATATTCTGTTTACAGTATGTTAAATATAATTACTGTAGTTTTTGATAGTTTATTTACAGTATATATAACACATATTTGGTGTACTTTTTGATATTTTATGTACAGTATGTAATATGTATTTACTGTATTTTTGATATTTTATTTACAGTAGATAAAATGTATTTGGTGTACTTTTAGTTAATATTATATGTACAATATATGAAATACATTTACTGTACTTTTTGATATTTTATGTACAGTATATAAGATATATTTGGTGTCCTTTTGATATTTTATGTAAATTATATTATATATATTTGGTGTAGTTTTGATATTTTACATGGGGTGTTTCATATATATTTACTGTCGTTTTTGATGTTTTATTTACAGTATATAATATACATGTGGAGTAATTTTTGATATTTTATGTACAGTATATTAAATATAATTACTGTAGTTTTTGATAGTTTATTTACAGTATATATAACACATATTTGGTGTACTTTTTGATATTTTATGTACAGTATGTATATATATTTACTGTGTTTTTTATATTTTATTTACAGTATATAAAATGTATTTGGTGTACTTTTAGTCAATATTATATGTACAATATATGAAATATATTTACTGTACATTTTGATATTTTATGTACAGTATACAAGATATATTTGGTGTCCTTTTGATATTTTATGTAAATTATATAATATATATTTGGTGTAGTTTTTGATATTTTACATGGGGTGTGTCATATATTTTTACCGTCCTTTTTGATATTTTATTTACAGTATATAATATACATTTGGTGTAATTTTTGATATTCTGTTTACAGTATGTTAAATATAATTACTGTAGTTTTTGATAGTTTATTTACAGTATATATAACACATATTTGGTGTACTTTTGATATTTTATGTACAGTATGTAATATATATTTACTGTATTTTTGATATTTTATTTACAGTATATAAAATGTATTTGGTGTACTTTTAGTTAATATTATATGTACAATATATGAAATATATTTACTGAACTTTTTGATATTTTATGTAGAGTACATAAGATATATTTGGTGCCCTTTTGATATTTTATGTAAATTATATAATATATATTTGGTGTAGTTTTTGATATTTTACATGGGGTGTGTCATATATATTTACTGTCCTTTTTGATATTTCATTTACAGTATATAATATATATTTGGTGTAATTTTTGATATTTTATGTACAGTGTATTAAATACAATTACTGTAATTTTGATAGTTTACAGTATATATAACACATATTTGGTGTACTTTTTGATATTTTATGTACAGTATGTAATATATATTTACTGTACTTTTTGATATTTTATTTACTGTATATAAAATGTATTTGGTGTACTTTAGTTAATATTATTTGTACAATATATGAAATATATTTACTGTACATTTTGATATTTTATGTACAGTATATAAGATATATTTGGTGTCGTTTTGATATTTTATGTAAATTATATAATATATATTTGGTGTAGTTTTTGCTATTTTACATGGGGTGTGTCATATATATTTACCGTCCTTTTTGATGTTTTATTTACAGTATATAATATACATGTGGTGTAATTTTTGATATTTTATGTACAGTATATTAAATATAATTACTGTAGTTTTGATAGTTTACATTATATATAACACATATTTGGTGTACTTTTGATATTTTATGTACAGTATGTCATATATATTTACTGTATTTTTGATATTTAATTTACAGTAGATAAAATGTATTTGGTGTACTTTTGGTTAATATTATATGTACAACATATGAAATATATTTACTGTACTTTTTGATATTTTATGTTCAGTATATAAGATATATTTTGTGTCCTTTTGATATTTTATGTAAATTATACAATATATATTTGGTGTAGTTTTTGATATTTTACATGGGGTGTGTCATATATTTTTACCGTCCTTTTTGATATTTTATTTACAGTATATAATATACATTTGGTGTAATTTTTGATATTCTGTTTACAGTATGTTAAATATAATTACTGTAGTTTTTGATAGTTTATTTACAGTATATATAACACATATTTGGTGTACTTTTGATATTTTATGTACAGTATGTAATATATATTTACTGTATTTTTGATATTTAATTTAGAGTAGATAAAATGTATTTGGTGTACTTTTAGTTAATATTATATGTACAATATATGAAATATATTTACTGTACTTTTTGATATTTTATGTAGAGTATATAAGATATATTTGGTGTCCTTTTGATATTTTATGTAAATTATATAATATATATTTGGTGTAGTTTTTGATATTTTACATGGGGTGTGTCATATATTTTTACCGTCCTTTTTGATATTTTATTTACAGTATATAATATACATTTGGTGTAATTTTTGATATTCTGTTTACAGTATGTTAAATATAATTACTGTAGTTTTTGATAGTTTATTTACAGTATATATAACCCATATTTGCTGTACTTTTGATATTTTATGTACAGTATGTAATATATATTTACTGTATTTTTGATATTTTATTTACAGTATATATAATGTATTTGGTGTACTTTTAGTTAATATTATATGTACAATATATGAAATATATTTAATGTACTTTTTGATATTTTATGTTCAGTATATAAGATATATTTGGTGTCCTTTTGATATTTTATGTAAATTATATAATATATATTTGGTGTAGTTTTTGATATTTTACATGGGGTGTGTCATATATATTTACCGTCCTTTTTGATGTTTTATTTACAGTATATAATATACATTTGGTGTAATTTTTGATATTTTTTGTACAGTATATTAAATATGATTACTGTAGTTTTGATAGTTTACATTATACATAACACATATTTGGTGTACTTTTGATATTTATGTACAGTATGTAATATATATTTACTGTATTTTTGATATTTAATTTACAGTAGATAAAATGTATTTGGTGTACTTTTAGTTAATATTATATGTACAATATATGAAATATATTTACTGTACTTTTTGATATTTTATGTACAGTACATAAGATATATTTGGTGTCATTTTGATATTTTATGTAAATTATATAATATATATTTGGTGTAGTTTTGATATTTTACATGGGGTGTGTCATATATTTTTACCGTCCTTTTTGATATTTTATTTACAGTATATAATTTACATTTGGTGTAATTTTTGATATTCTGTTTACACTATGTTAAATATAATTACTGTAGTTTTTGATAGTTTATTTACAGTATATATGACACATATTTGGTGTACTTTTGATATTTTATGTACAGTATGTAATATATATTTACTGTATTTTTGATATTTTATTTACAGTATATAAAATGTATTTGGTGTACTTTTAGTTAATAATATATGTACAATATATGAAATATATTTACTGTACTTTTTGATATTTTATGTACATTATATAAGATATATTTGGTGTCCTTTTGATATTTTATGTAAATTATATAATATATATTTGGTGTAGTTTTTGATATTTTACATGGGGTGTGTCATATATATTTACTGTCCTTTTTGATATTTCATTTACAGTATATAATATATATTTGGTTTAATTTTTGATATTTTATGTACAGTGTATTAAATACAATTACTGTAATTTTGATAGTTTACAGTATATATAACACATATTTGGTGTACTTTTTGATATTTTATGTACAGTATGTAATATATATTTACTGTACTTTTTGATATTTTATTTACTGTATATAAAATGTTTTTGGTGTACTTTAGTTAATATAATTTGTACAATATATGAAATATTTTTACTGTACTTTTTATATTTTATGTACAGTATATAAGATATATTTGGTGTCCTTTTGATATTTTATGTAAATTATATAATATATATTTGGTGTAGTTTTTGATATTTTACATGGGGTGTGTCACATATATTTACCGTCCTTTTTGATATTATATTTACAGTATATAATATACATTGGGTGTAATTTTTGATATTCTATTTACAGTATATTAAATATAATTACTGTTGTTTTTTATAGTTTATTTACAGTATATATAACACATATTTGGTGTACTTTTGATATTTTATGTACAGTATGTAATATATATTTAGTGTATTTTTGATATTTAATTTACAGTAGATAAAATGTATTTGGTGTAATTTTAGTTAATATTATATGTACAATATATGAAATGTATTTACTGTACTTTTTGATATTTTATGTACAGTATATAAGATATATTTGGTGTCCATTTGATATTTTATGTAAATTATATAATATATATTTGGTGTAGTTTTTGATATTTTACATGGGGTGTGTCATATATATTTACTGTCGTTTTTGATGTTTTATTTACAGTATATAATATACATGTGGTGTAATTTTTGATATTTTATGTACAGTATATTAAATATAATTACTGTAGTTTTTGATAGTTTATTTACAGTATATATAACACATATTTGGTGTACTTTTTGATATTTTACGTACAGTATGTAATATATATTTACTGTATTTTTGGTGTTTTTTTTACAGTATATAAAATGTATTTGGTGTACATTTAGTTAATATTATATGTACAATATATGAAATATATTTACTGTACTTTTTGATATTTTATGTACAGTATATAAGATATATTTGGTGTCCTTTTGATATTTTATGTAAATTATATTATATATATTTTGTGTAGTTTTCGATATTTTACATGGGGTGTTTCATATATAGTTACTGTCCTTTTTGATATTTTATTTACAGTGTATAATATACATTTGGTGTAATTTTTGATATTCTATTTACAGTATATTAAATAGAATTACTGTAGTTTTTGATAGTTTATTTACAGTATGTATAACACATATTTGGTGTACTTTTGATATTTTATGTACAGTATGTAATATATATTTACTGTATTTTTGATATTTAATTTACAGTAGATAAAATGTGTTTGGTGTAATTTTAGTTAATATTATATGTACAATATATGAAATATATTTACTGTACTTTTTGATATTTTATGTACAGTATATAAGATATATTTGGTGTCCTTTTGATATTTTATGTAAATTATATAATATATATTTGGTGTAGTTTTTGATATTTTACATGGGGTGTGTCATATATTTTTACCGTCCTTTTTGATATATTATTTAAAGTATATAATATACATTTGGTGTAATTTTTGATATTCTGTTTACAGTATGTTAAATATAATTACTGTATTTTTTGATAGTTTATTTACAGTGTATATAACACATATTTGGTGTACTTTTTATATTTTAAGTACAGTATGTAATATATATTTACTGTATTTTTGATATTTAATTTAGAGTAGATAAAATATATTTGGTGTACTTTTGGTTAATATTATATGTACAATATATGAAATATATTTACTGTACTTTTTGATATTTTATGTACAGTATATAAGATATATTTGGTGTCCTTTTGATATTTTATGTAAATTATATAATATATATTTGGTGTAGTTTTTGATATTTCACATGGGGTGTGTCATATATTTTTACCGTCCTTTTTGATATTTTATTTACAGTATATAATATACACTTCGTGTAATTTTTGATATTCTGTTTACAGTATGTTAAATATAATTACTGTAGTTTTTGATAGTTTATTTACAGTATATATGACACATATTTGGTGTACTTTTGATATTTTATGTACAGTATGTAATATATATTTACTGTATTTTTGATATTTTATTTACAGTATATAAAATGTGTTTGGTGTACTTTTAGTTAATAATATATGTACAATATATGAAATATATTTACTGTACTTTTTGATATTTTATGTACAGTATATAAGATATATTTGGTGTCCTTTTGATATTTTATGTAAATTATATAATATATATTTGGTGTAGTTTTTGATATTTTACATGGGGTGTGTCATATATATTTACCGTCCTTTTTGATATTATATTTACAGTATATAATATACATTGGGTGTAATTTTTGATATTCTATTTACAGTATATTAAATATAATTACTGTTGTTTTTGATAGTTTATTTACAGTATATATAACACATATTTGGTGTACTTTTGATATTTTATGTACAGTATGTAATATATATTTACTGTATTTTTGATATTTAATTTACAGTAGATAAAATGTATTTGGTGTAATTTTAGTTAATATTATATATACAATATATGAAATATATTTACTGTACTTTTGGATATTTTATGTACAGTATATAAGATATATTTGGTGTCCTTTTGATAGTTTATGTAAATTATATAATATATATTTTGTGTAGTTTTTGATATTTTAAATGGGGTGTATCATATATTTTTACCGTCCTTTTTGATATTTTATTTACAGTATATAATATACATTTGGTGTAATTTTTGATATTCTGTTTACAGTATGTTACATATAATTACTGTAGTTTTTGATAGTTTATTTACAGTATATATAACACATATTTGGTGTACTTTTGATATTTTATGTACAGTATGTAATAAATATTTACTGTATTTTTGATATTTAATTTACAGTAGATAAAATGTATTTGGTGTACTTTTAGTTAATATTATATGTACAATATATGAAATATATTTACTGTACTTTTTGATATTTTATGTACAGTATATAAGATATATTTGGTGTCCTTTTGATATTTTATGTAAATTATATAATATATATTTGGTGTAGTTTTGGATATTTTACATGGGGTGTGTCATATATTTTTACCGTCCTTTTTGATGTTTTATTAACAGTATATAATATACATGTGGTGTAATTTTTGATATTTTATGTACAGTATATTAAATATAATTACTGTAGTTTTGATAGTTTACATTATATATAACACATATTTGGTGTACTTTTGATATTTATGTACAGTATGTAATATATATTTACTGTATTTTTGATATTTAATTTACAGTAGATAAAATGTATTTGGTGTACTTTTAGTTAATATTATATGTACAATATATGAAATATATTTACTGTACTTTTTGATATTTTATGTACTGTATATAAGATATATTTGGTGTCCTTTTGATATTTTATGTAAATTATATAATATATGTTTGGTGTAGTTTTTGATATTTTGCATGGGGTGTGTCATATATATTTACTGTCTTTTTTGATGTTTTATTTACAGTATATAATATACATGTGGTGTAATTTTTGATATTTTATATACAGTATATTAAATATAATTACTGTAGTTTTTGATAGTTTATTTACAGTATATATAACACATATTTGGTGTACTTTTTGATATTTTATGTACAGTATGTAATATATATTTACTGTATTTTTGATATTTTATTTACAGTATATAAAATGTATTTGGTGTACTTTTAGTTAATATTATATGTACAATATATGAAATATATTTAGTGTACATTTTGATATTTTATGTACAGTATATAAGATATATTTGGTGTCCTTTTGATATTTTATGTAAATTATATAATATATATTTGGTGTAGTTTTTGATATTTTACATGGGGTGTGTCATACATATTTACTGTCGTTTTTGATGTTTTATTTACAGTATATAATATACATGTGGTGTAATTTTTGATATTTTATGTACAGTATATTAAATATAATTACTGTAGTTTTTGATAGTTTATTTACAGTATATATAACACATATTTGGTGTACATTTTGATATTTTACGTACAGTATGTAATATATATTTACTGTATTTTTGGTGTTTTTTTTACAGTTTATAAAATGTATTTGGTGTACTTTTAGTTAATATTATATGTACAATATATGAAATATATTTACTGTACTTTTTGATATTTTATGTACAGTATATAAGATATATTTGGTGTCCTTTTGATATTTTATGTAAATTATATAATATATATTTTGTGTAGTTTTTGATATTTTACATGGGGTGTGTCATATATAGTTACTGTCCTTTTTGATATTTTATTTACAGTGTATAATATACATTTGGTGTAATTTTTGATATTCTATTTACAGTATATTAAATACAATTACTCTAGTTTTTGATAGTTTATTTACAGTATGTATAACACATATTTGGTGTACTTTTGATATTTTATGTACAGTATGTAATAAATATTTACTGTATTTTTGATATTTAATTTACAGTAGATAAAATGTATTTGGTGTAATTTTAGTTAATATTATATGTACAATATATGAAATACATTTACTGTACTTTTTGATATTTTATGTACAGTATATAAGATATATTTTGTGTCCTTTTGATATTTTATGTAAATTATATAATATATATTTGGTGTAGTTTTGATATTTCACATGGGGTGTGTCATATATATTTACTGTCGTTTTTGATGTTTTATTTACAGTATATAATATACATGTGGAGTAATTTTTGATATTTTATGTACAGTATATTAAATATAATTACTGTAGTTTTTGATAGTTTATTTACAGTATATATAACACATATTTGGTGTACTTTTTGATACTTTATGTACAGTATGTAATATATATTTACTGTATTTTTGATATTTTATTTACAGTATATAAAATGTATTTGGTGTAATTTTAGTGAATATTATATGTACAATATATGAAATATATTTACTGTACTTTTTGATATTTTATGTACAGTATATAAGATATATTTGGTGTCCTTTTGATATTTTATGTAAATTATATAATATATATTTGGTGTAGTTTTTGATATTTTACATGGGGTGTGTCATATATATTTACCGTCCTTTTTGATATTATATTTACAATATATAATATACATTTGGTGTAATTTTTGATATACTATTTACAGTATATTAAATATAATTACTGTAGTTTTTGATAGTTTATTTAGAGTACATATAACACATATTTGGTGTACTTTTGATATTTTATGAACAGTATGTAATATATATTTACTGTATTTTTGATATTTTATTTACAGTATATAAAATGTATTTGGTCTACTTTTAGTTAATATTATATGTACAATATATGAAATATATTTACTGTACTTTTTGATATTTTATGTACAGTATATAAGATATATTTGGTGTCCTTTTGATATTTTATGTAAATTATATAATATATATTTGGTGTAGTTTTTGATATTTTACATGGGGTGTGTCATATATATTTACTGTCCTTTTTGATATTTTATTTACAGTATATAATATACATTTGGTGTAATTTTGATATTTTATGTACAGTATATTAAATATAATTACTGTAGTTTTGATAGTTTACAGTATATATAACACATACCTGGTGTACTTTTTGATATTTAATGTACAGTATGTAATATATATTTACTGTACTTTTTGATATTTTATTTACTGTATATAAAATGTATTTGGTGTACTTTAGTTAATATTATTTGTACAATATATGAAATATATTTACTGTACTTTTTGATATTTTATGTACAGTATATAAGATATATTTGGTGTCCTTTTGATATTTTATGTAAATTATATAATATATATTTGTTGTAGTTTTTGATATTTTACATGGGTTGTGTCATATATATTTACTGTCCTTTTTGATATTTTATTTACAGTATATAATATACATTTGGTGTAATTTTTGATATTTTATGTACAGTATATTAAATATAATTACTGTAGTTTTTGATGGTTTATTTACACTATATATATCACACATATTTGGTCGACATTTTGATATTTTATGTACAGTATGTAATATATATTTACTGTAGTGTTGATATTTTATTTACAGTATATAAAATGTATTTGGTGTACTTTTAGTTAATTTTATATGGAAAATATATGAAACATATTTACTATACTTTTTGATATTTTATGTACAGTATATAAGATATATTTGGTGTCCTTTTGATATTTTATGTAAATAATATAATATATATTTGGTGTAGTTTTTGATATTTTAAATGGGGTGTGTCATATATATTTACTGTCTTTTTGATATTTTATTTACATTATATAATATACATTGGGTGTAATTTTTGATATTCCATTGACAGTATATTAATATAATTACTGTAGTTTTTGATAGTTTATTTACAGTATATATAACACATATTTGGTGTACTTTTGATATTTTATGTACAGTATGGAATATATATTTACTGTATTTTTGATATTTTATTTACAGTATATAAAATGTATTTGGTGTACTTTTAGTTAATATTTTATGTACAATATATGAAATATATTTACTGTAGTTTTTGATATTTTAGGTACAGTATATAAGATATATTTTGTGTCCTTTTGATATTTTATGTAAATTATATAGTATATATTTGGTGTAGTTTTTGATATTTTACATGGGGTGTGTCATATATATTTACTGTCCTTTTTGATATTTTATTTACAGTATATAATATACATGTGGTGTAATTTTTGATATTTTATGTACAGTATATGAAATATAATTACTGTAGTTTTTGATAGTTTATTTACAGTATATATAACACATATTTGGTGTGCTTTTTGATATTTTATGTACAGTATGTAATATATATTTACTGTATTTTGATATTTTATTTACAGTATATGAAATGTATTTGGTGTACTTTTAGTTAATATTATATGTACAATATATGAAATATATTTACTGTACTTTTTGATATTTTATGTAGAGTATATAAGATATATTTGGTGTCCTTTTGATATTTTATGTAAATTATATAATATATATTTGATGTAGTTTTTGATATTTCACATGGGGTGTGTCATATATATTTAGCGTCCTTTTTGATATTATATTTACAGTATATAATATACATTGGGTGTAATTTTTGATATTCTATTTACAGTATATTAAATATAATTACTGTAGTTTGTGATAGTTTATTTACAGTATATATAACACATATTTGGTGTACTTTTGATATTTTATGTACAGTATGGAATATATATTTACTGTATTTTTGATATTTTATTTACAGTATATAAAATGTATTTGGTGTACTTTTAGTTAATATTTTATGTACAATATATGAAATATATTTACTGTAGTTTTTGATATTTTAGGTACAGTATATAAGATATATTTGGTGTCCTTTTGATATTTTATGTAAATTATATAATATATATTTGGTGTAGTTTTCGATATTTTACATGGGGTGTGTCATATATATTTACTGTCCTTTTTGATATTTTATTTACAGTATATAATATACATGTGGTGTAATTTTTGATATTTTATGTACAGTATATGAAATATAATTACTGTAGTTTTTGATAGTTTATTTACAGTATATATAACACATATTTGGTGTACTTTTTGATATTTTATGTACAGTATGCAATATATATTTACTGTATTTTGATATTTTATGTACAGTATGCAATATATATTTACTGTATTTTGATATTTTATTTACAGTATATAAAATGTATTTGGTGTACTTTTAGTTAATATTATATGTACACCATATGAAATATATTTACTGTTCTTTTTGATATTTTATGTACATTATATAAGACATATTTGGTGTCCTTTTGATATTTTATGTAAATTATATAATATATATTTGGTGGAGTTTTTGATATATTACATGGGGTGTGTCATATATATTTACTGTCCTTTTCATATTTTATTTACAGTATATAATATGCATTTGGTGTAATTTTTGATATTTTATGTACAGTATAATAAATATAATTACTGTAGTTTTTGATAGTTTTTTTACAGTATATATAACACATATTTGGTGGACCTTTGTTATTTTATGTACAGTATGTAAAATATATTTACTGTACTTTTTGATATTTTATTTACTGTATATAAAATGTATTTGGTGTACTTTTAGTTAATAATATATGTACAATATATGAAACATATTTACTGTACTTTTTCATATTTTCTGTACATTATATAAGATATATTTGCTGTCATTTTGATATTTTATGTAAATTATATAATATATATTTGGTGTAGTTTTTGATATTTTACATGGGTTTTGTCATATATATTTACCGTCCTTTTTGATATTTTATTTACAATATATAATATACATTTGGTGTAATTTTTGATATTCTATTTACAGTATATTAAATATAATTAGTGTAGTTTTTGATAGTTTATTTACAGTATATATAACACATATTTGGTGTACTTTTGATATTTTATGTACAGTATGTAATATATATTTACTGTACTTTTTGATATTTTATTTACAGTATATAAAATGCATTTGGTGTACTTTTAGTTAATATTATGTGTACAATATATGAAATATATTTCCTGTATTTTTGATATTTTATGTACAGTATATAAGATATATTTGGTGTCCTTTTGATATTTTATGTAAATTATATAATATATATTTGGTGTAGTTTTTGATATTTTACATGGGGTGTGTCGTATATATTTACTGTCCTTTTTGATATTTTATTTACAGTATATAATATACATTTGGTGTAATTTTTGATATTTTATGTACAGTATATTAAATATAATTACTGTAGTTTTTGATGGTTTATTTACACTATATATATCACACATATTTGGTGATCTTTTTGATATTTTATGTACAGTATGTAATATATATTTGCTGTAGTTTTTGATATTTTATTTACAGTATATAAAATGTATTTGGTGTCCTTTTAGTTAATATTATATGTACAATATATGAAATATATTTACTGTACTTTTTGATATTTTATGTACAGTATATAAGATATATTTGGTGTCCTTTTGATATTTTATGTAAATTACATAATATATATTTGGTGGAGTTTTGATATTTTAAATGGGGTGTGTCATATATATTTACTGTCATTTTTGATATTTTATTTACAGTATATAGTATGGATTTGGTGTAATTATTGATATTTTATGTACAGTATAATAAATATAATTACTGTAGTTTTTGATGGTTTATTTACAGTATATATAACACATATTTGGTGTACTTTTGATATTTTATGTACAGTATGTAATATATATTTACTGTACTTTTTGATATTTTATTTACAGTATATAAAATGTATTTGGTGTACTTTTAGTTAATATTATATATACAATATATGAAATATATTTACTGTACTTTTTGATATTTTATGTACAGTATATTAGATACATTTGGTGTCCTTTTGATATTTTATGTAAATTTTATAACATATATTTGGTGTAGTTTTTGATACTTTACATGGTGTTTGTCATATATATTTACTGTACTTTTTCATATTTTATTTACAGTATATAATATACATTTGGTGTAATTTTTGATATTTTATGTACAGTATATTAAATATAATTACTGTAGTTTCTGATGGTTTATTTACACTATATATATCACACATATTTGGTGAACTTTTTGATATTTTATTTACAGTATGTAATATATATTTACTGTATTTTTGATATTTTATTTACAGTATATAAAATGTATTTGGTGTACTTTTAGTTAATATTAAATGTACAATATATGAAATATATTTACTGTACTTTTTGATATTTTATGTACAGTATATAATATATATTTGGTGTCCTTTTGATATTTTATGTAAATTATATAACATATATTTGGTGTAGTTTTTGATATTTTACATGGGGTGTGTCATATATATTTACTGTCCTTTTTGATATTTTATGTACAGTATATAAGATATATTTGCTGTCCTTTTGATATTTTATGTAAATTATATAATATATATTTGGTGGAGTTTTTGATATTTTACATAGGGTGTGTCATATATATTTACTGTCCTATTTGATATTTTATTTACACTATGTAATATGCATTTGGTGTAATTTTTGATATTTTATGTACAGTATATTAAACATAATTACTGTAGTTTTTGATAGTTTATTTACAGTATATATAACACATATTTGGTGTACTTTTGATATTTTATGCACAGTATGTAACATATATTTACTGTACTTTTTGATATTTTATTTACAGTATATAAAATGTATTTTGTGTACTTTTAGTTTACATTATATGTACAATATATGAAATATATTTACTGTACTTTTTGATATTTTATGTACACTATATAAGATATATTTGGTGTCCTTCGATATTTAATGTAAATTATATAATATATATTTGTTGTAGTTTTTGATATTTTACATGGGGTGTGTCATATATATTTACTGTCCTTTTTGATATTTTATTTACAGTATATAATATACATTTGGTGTAATTTTTGATATTTTATGTACAGTATATTAAACATAATTACTGTAGATTTTGATAGTTTATTTACAGTATATATAACACATATTTGGCATACTTTTTGATATTTTATGTACAGTATGTAATATATATTTACTGTATTTTTGATATTTTATTTACAGTATATAAAATGTATTTGGTGTACTTTTAGTTAATATTATATGTACAATATATGAAATATATTTACTGTACTTTTTGATATTTTATGTACAGTATATAAGATATATCTGGTGTCCTTTTGATATTTTATGTAAATTATATAACATATATTTGGTGTAGTTTTTGATATTTTACATGGGGTGTGTCATATATATTTACTGTCCTTTTTGATATTTTATGTACAGTATATAAGATATATTTGCTGTCCTTTTGATATTTTATGTAAATTATATAATATATATTTGGTGGAGTTTTTGATATTTTACATAGGGTGTGTCATATATATTTACTGTCCTATTTGATATTTTAATTACTCTGTATAATATGCATTTGGTGTAATTTTTGATATTTTATGTACAGTATATTAAACATAATTACTGTAATTTTTGATAGTTTATTTACAGTATATATAACACATATTTGGTGTACTTTGGTATTTTATGTACAGTATGTAATATATATTTACTGTATTTTTGATATTTTATTTACAGTATATAAAATGTATTTGGTGTACTTTTTGTTAATATTATATGTAGAATATATGAAATATATTTACTGTACTTTTTGATATTTTATGTACAGTATATAAGATATATTTGCTGTCCTTTTGATATTTCATATAAATTATATAATATATATTTGGTGTAGTTTTTGATATTTTACATGGGGTGTGTCTTATATATTTACTATACTTTTTGATAATTTATTTACAGTATATAATATACATTTGGTGTAATTTTTGATATTTTATGTACAGTATATTAAATATAATTACTGTAGTTTTTGATGGTTTATTTACACTATATATATCACACATATTTGGTGAACTTTTTGATATTTTATGTACAGTATGTAATATATATTTACTGTATTTTTTGATATTTTATTTACAGTATATAAAATGTATTTGGTGTACTTTTAGTTAATATTATATGTACAATATATGAACTATATTTACTGTACTTTTGATATTTTATGTACAGTATATAAGATATATTTGGTGTCCTTTTGATATTTTATGTAAATTATATAATATATATTTGGTGTAGCTTTTGATATTTTACATGGCGTGTGTCATATATATTCACTGTCCTTTTTGATATTTTATTTACAGTAGATAATATACATTTGGTGTAATTTTTGATATTCTATTTACAGAATATTAAATATAATTACTGTAGTTTTTGATAGTTTATTTACAGTATATATAACACATATTTGGTGTACTTTTGATATTTTATGTACAGTATGTAATATATATTTACTGAATTTTTTATATTTTATTTGCGGTATATAAAATGTATTTGGTGTACTTTTAGTTAATATTATATGTAGAATATATGAAATATATTTACTGTACTTTTTGATATTTTTTGTACAGTATATAAGATATATTTGGTGTCCTTTTGATATTTTATATAAATTATATAATATATATTTGGTGTAGTTTTTGATATTTTACATGGGGTGTGTCATATATATTTACTTTCCTTTTTGATATTTTATTTACAGTATATAATATACATTTGGTGTAATTTTTGATATTTTATGAACAGTATATTAAATATAATTACTGTAGTTTTCGATGGTTTATTTACACTATATATATCACACATATTTGGTGAACTTTTTGATATTTTATGTACAGTATGTAATATATATTTACTGTAGTATTTGATATTTTATTTACACTATATAAAATGTATTTGGTGTACTTTTAGTTAATATTATATGTACAATATATGAAACATATTTACTGTATTTTTTGATATTTTAAGTACAGTATATAAGATATATTTTCTGTCCTTTTGATATTTTATGTAAATTATATAATATATATTTGGTGTAGTTTTTGATATATTACATAGGGTGTGCAATATATATTTACTGTCCTTTTTGATATTTTATTTACAGTATATAATATACATTTGGTGTAATTTTTGATATTTCATGTACAGTATATTAAATATAATTACTGTAGTTTTTGATAGTTTATTTACATTATATATATCACACATATTTGGTGAACTTTTTGATATTTTATGTACAGTATGTAATATATATTTACTGTAGTTTTTGATATTTTATTTACAGTATATAAAATGCATTTGGTGTACTTTTAGTTAACATTATATGTACAATATATGAAATATATTTACTGTAATTTTTCATATTTTATGTACAGTGTATAAGATATATTTGGTTTCCTTTTGATATTTTATGTAAATTATATAATATATATTTGGTGGAGTTTTTGATATTTTACATGGGGTGTGTCATATATATTTACTGTCTTTTTGATATTTTATTTATACTATATAATATGCATTTGGTGTAATTTTTGATATTTTATGTACAGTATATTAAACATAATTACTGTAGTTTTTGATAGTTTATTTACAGTATATATAACACATATATGGTGTACTTTGGTATTTTATGTACAGTATGTAATATATATTTACTGTATTTTTGATATTTTATTTAGAGTATATAAAATGTATTTGGTGTACTTTTTGTTAATATTATATGTAGAATATATGAAATATATTTACTGTACATTTTGATATTTTATGTACAGTATATAAGATATATTTGCTGTTCTTTTGATATTTTATGTAATTTATATAATATATATTTTGTGTAGTTTGTGATATTTTACATGGGGTGTGTCATATATATTTACTGTCCTTTTTGATATTTTATTTACAGTATATAATATACATTTGGTGTAATTTTTGATATTTTATGTACAGTATATTAAATATAATTACTGTAGTTTTTCATAGTTTATTTACAGTATATATAACACATATTTGGTGTACTTTTGATATTTTATGTACAGTATGTAATATATATTTACTGTATTTTTGATATTTTATTTACAGTATATAAAATGTATTTCGTGTACTTTTAGTTAATATTATATGTACAATATATGAACTATATTTACTGTACTTTTTGATATTTTATGTACAGTATATAAGATATATTTGGTGTCCTTTTGATATTTTATGTAAATTATATAATATATATTTGGTATAGCTTTTGATATTTTACATGGGGTGTGTCATATATATTCACTGTCCTCTTTGATATTTTATTTAGAGTAGATAATATACATTTGGTGTAATTTTTGATATTCTATTTACAGTATATTAAATATAATTACTATTGTTTTTGATAGTTTATTTACAGTATATATAACACATATTTGGTGTACTTTTAATATTTTATGTACAGTATGTAATATATATTTACTGTATTTTTGATATTTTATTTACAGTATATAAAATGTATTTGGTGTACTTTTAGTTAATAATATATGTACAATATATGAAATATATTTACTGTACCTTTTGATATATTATGTACAGTATATAAGATATATTTGGTGTCCTTTTGATATTTTATGTAAATTATATAATATATATTTGGTGTAGTTTTGATATTTTAAATGGGGTGTGTCATATATATTTAATGTCGTTTTTGATATTTTATTTACAGTTTATAATACACATTTGGTGTAATTTTTGATATTTTATGTACAGTATATTAAATATAATTACTGCAGTTTTTGATAGTTTATTTACAGTATACATAACACATATATGGTGTACTTTTGATATTTTATGTACAGTATGTAATATATATTTACTGTATTTTTGATATTTTATTTACAGTATATAAAATGTATTTGGTGTACTTTTAATTAATATTATATGTACAATATATGAAAAATATTTACTGTAATTTTGATATTTTATGTACAGTATATAAGATATATTTGGTGTCCTTTTGATAATTTATGTAAATTATATAATATATATTTGGTGTAGTTTTTGATATTTTACATGGGGTGTGTCATATATATTTACTGTCCTTTTTGATATTTTATTTACAGTAGATAATATACATTTGGTGTAATTTTTGATATATTATGTACAGTATATTAAATATAATTACTGTAGTTTTTGATGGTTTATTTACACTATATATATCACACATATTTGGTGAACTTTTTGATATTTTATGTACAGTATGTAATATATATTTACTGTAGTTTTTGATATTTTATTTACAGTATATAAAATGTATTTGGTGTACTTTTAGTTAATATTATATGTACAATATATGAAATATATTTACTGTACTTTTTGATATTTTATGTACAGTATATAAGATATATTTGGTGTCCTTTTCATATTTTATGTAAATTATATAATATATATTTGGTGGAGTTTTTGGTATTTTACATGGGCTGTGTCATATATATTTACTGTCCTTTTTGATATTTTATTTACAGTATATAATATACATTTGGTGTAATTTTTGATATTCTATTTACAGTATATTAAATATAATTACTGTAGTTTTTGATAGTTTATTTACAGTATATATAACACCTATTTGGTGTACTTTTGATATTTTATGCACAGTATGTAATATATATTTACTGTATTTTTGATATTTTATTTACAATATATAAAATGTATTTGGTGTACTTTTAGTTAATATTATATGTAGAATATATGAAACATATTTACTGTACTTTTTGATATTTTATGTACAGTATATAAGATATATTTGGTGTCCTTTTGATATTTAATGTAATTTGTATAATATATATTTGGTGTAGTTTTTGATATTTTACATGGGGTGTGTCATATATATTTACTTTCCTTTTTGATATTTTATTTACAGTATATAATATACATTTGGTGTAATTTTTGATATTTTATGTACAGTATATTAAATATAATTACTGTAGTTTTCGATGGTTTATTTACACTATATATATCCCACATATTTGGTGAACTTTTTGATATTTTATGTACAGTATGTAATATATATTTACTGTAGTTTTTGATATTTTATTTACAGTATATAAAATGTATTTGGTGTACTTTTAGTTAATATTATATGTACAATATATGAAACATATTTACTGTACTTTTTGATATTTTAAGTACAGTATATAAGATATATTTGCTGTCCTTTTGATATTTTATGTAAATTATATAATATATATTTGGTGTAGTTTTTGATATATTACATAGGGTGTGTAATATATATTTACTGTCCTTTTTGATATTTTATTTACAGTATATAATATACATTTGGTGTAATTTTTGATATTTTATGTACAGTATATTAAATATAATTACTGTAGTTTTTGATAGTTTATTTACAGTATATATAACACATATTTGGTGTACTTTTTGATATTTCATGTACAGTATGTAATATATATCTAATGTACTTTTTGATATTTTATTTACAATATATAAAATGTATTTGCTGTACTTTTAGTTAATATTATATGTGCAATATATGAAATATATTTACTGTACTTTTTGATATTTTATGTACAGTATATAAGATATATTTGGTGTCCTTTTGATATTTTATGTAAATTATATAATATATGTTTGGTGGAGTTTTTGATATTTTACATGGGGTGTGTCATATATATTTACTGTCCTTTTTGATATTTTATTTACAGTATATAATATGCATTTGGTGTAATTTTTGTTATTTTATGTACAGTATATTAAATATAATTACTGTAGTTTTTGATAGTTTATTTACAGTATATATAACACATATTTGGTGTACTTTTTGATATTTTATGTACAGTATGTAATATATATTTACTGTCTTTTTGATATTTTATTCACAGAATATAATATGCATTTGGTGTAATTTTTGATATTTTATGTACAGTATAATAAATATAATTACTGTAGTTTTTGATAGTTTATTTACAGTATATATAACACATATTTGGTGGACTTTTGATATTTTATGTACAGTATGTAATATATATTTACTGTATTTTTGATATTTTATTTGCAGTATGTAAAATGTATTTGGTGTTCTTTTAATTAATATTATATGTACAATATATGAAATATATTTACTGTACCTTTTGGTATTTTAAGTAAAGTATATAAGATATATTTGGTGTCCTTTTGATATTTTATATAAATTATATAATATATATTTGGTGTAGTTTTTGATATTTTAAATGGGGTGTGTCATATATATTTACTGTCCTTTTTGATATTTTATTTACAGTATATAATATACATTTGGTGTAATTTTTGATATCTTATGTACAGTATATTAAATATAATTACTGTAGATTTTGATAGTTTATTTACAGTATATATAACACATAATTGGTGTACATTTGATATTTTATGTACAGTAGGTAATATATATTTGCTGTACCTTTTGATATTATATTTACAGTATATAAAATGTTTGGTGTACTTTTAACTAATATTATATGTACAATATATGAAAAATATTTACTGTATTTTTGATATTTTATTTACAGTATATAAGATATATTTGCTGTCCTTTTGATATTTTATGTAAATTATATAATATATATTTGGTGGAGTTTTTGATACTTTACATGGGGTGTGTCATATATATTTACTGTCTTTTTGATATTTCTTTACAGTATATAATATACATTTGGTGTAGTTTTTGATATTTTATGTACAGTATATTAAATATAATTACTGTAGTTTTTGATAGTTTATTTACAGTATATATAACACATATTTGGTGTACTTTTTGATATTTTATGTACAGTATGTAATATATATTTACTGTAGTTTTTGATATTTTATGTACAGTATATAAAATGTATTTGGTGTACTTTTAGTTAATCATATATATACAATATATGAAATATATTTACTGTATTTTTGATATTTTATGTACAGTATATAAGATATATTTGGTGTCCTTTTGATATTTTATGTAAATTATATAATATATATTTGGTGGAGTTTTTGATATTTTACATGTGGTGTGTCATATATATTGACTGTCCTTTTTGATATTTTATTTACAGTAGATAATATACATTTGGTGTAATTTTTGATATTTTATGTACAGTATATTAAATATAATTACTGTAGTTTTGATGGTTTATTTACACTATATATATCACACATATTTGGTGAACTTTTTGATATTTTATGTACAGTATGTAATATATATTTACTGTAGTTATTGATATTTCATTTACAGTATATAAAATGTATTTGGTGTACTTTTAGTTAATATTATATGTACAATATTTGAAATATATTTACTGTACTTTTTGATATTTTATGTACAGTATATAAGATATATTTGGTGTCCTTTTGATATTTTATGTAAATTATATAATATATATTTGGTGGAGTTTTTGATATTTTACATGGTGTGTGTCATATATATTTACTGTCCTTTTTGATATTTTATTTACAGTATATAATATACATTTGGTGTAATTATTGATATTTTATGTACAGTATAATAACTATAATTACTGTAGTTTTTGATAGTTTATTTACAGTATATATAACACATATTTGGTGTACATTTGATATTTTATGTACAGTATGCAATATATATTTACTGTGGTTTTTGATATTTTATTTACTGTATATAAAATGTATTTGGTGTACTTTTAGTTAATATTATAGGTACAATATATGAAACATATTTACTGTACTTTTTGATATTTTATGTACAGTGTATAAGATATATTTGCTGTCCTTTTGACATTTTATGTAAATTATATAATATATATCTGTTGTAGTTTTTGATATTTTACATGGGGTGTGTCATATATATTTACTGTCCTTTTTGATATTTTATTTACAGTATATAATATACATTTGGTGTAATTTTTGATATTCTATTCACAGTATATTATATATAATTACTGTAGTTTTTGATAGTTTATTTACAGTATATATAACACATATTTGGTGTACTTTTGATATTTTATGTACAGTATGTAATATATATTTACTGTATTTTTGATATTTTATTTACAGTATATAAAATGTATTTGGTGTACTTTTTGTTAATATTATATGTACAATATATGAAATATATTTACTGTATTTTTTGATATTTTATGTACAGTATGTAAGATATATTTGGTGTCCTTTTGATGTTTTATGTAAATTATATAATATATATTTGGTGTAGTTTTTGATATTTTACATAGAGTGTAATATATATTCATTGTACTTTTTGATATTTTATTTACAGTATATAATATGCATTTGGTGTAATTTTTGATATTTTATGTACAGTATATTAAACATAATTACTGTAGTTTTTGATAGTTTATTTACAGTATATATAACACATATTTGGTGTACTTTGGTATTTTATGTACAGTATGTAATATGTATTTACTGTATTTTTGATTTTTTATTTATAGTATATAAAATGTATTTGGTGTACTTTTTGTTAATATTATATGTACAATATATGAAACATATTTACTGTAATTTTTGATATTTTATGTACAGTATATAAGAGATATTTGGTGTCCTTTTGATATTTTATGTAAATTATA
This sequence comes from Pan troglodytes, assembly GCF_028858775.2. Classification (NCBI taxonomy): domain Eukaryota; kingdom Metazoa; phylum Chordata; class Mammalia; order Primates; family Hominidae; genus Pan; species Pan troglodytes. The sequence continues at coordinate 10,048,818 of NC_072412.2, forward strand.
TAATATATAGTTGGTGTAGCTTTTGATATTTTACATGGGGTGTGTCATATATATTCACTGTCCTTTTTGATATTTTATTTACAGTAGATAATATACATTTGGTGTAATTTTTGATATTCTATTTACAGTATATTAAATATAATTACTGTAGTTTTTGATAGTTTATTTACAGTATATATAACACATATTTGGTGTACTTTTGATATATTATTTACAGTATGTAATATATATTTACTGTATTTTTGATATTTTATTTACAGTATATAAAATGTATTTGGTGTACTTTTAGTTAATATTATATGTACAATATATGAAATATATTTACTGTACCTTTTGATATTTTATGTACAGTATATAAGACATATTTGGTGTCCTTTTGATATTTTATATAAATTATATAATATATATTTGGTGTAGTTTTTGATATTTTACATGTGGTGTGTCATATATATTTACTGTCCTTTTTGATATTTTATTTACAGTATATAATATACATTTGTTGTAATTTTTGATATTTTATGTACAGTATATTAAATATAATTACTGTAGTTTTTGATAGTTTATTTACAGTATATATAACACATATTTGGTGTACTTTTTGATATTTTATGTACAGTATGTAATATATATTTGCTGTACTTTTTGATATTTTATTTACAGTATATAAAATGTATTTGGTGTACTTTTAGTTAATATTATATGTACAATATTTGAAATATATTTACTGTTCTTTTTGATATTTTATGTACAGTATATAAGATATATTTGGTGTCCTTTTGATATTTTATGTAAATTATATAATATATATTTGGTGGAGTTTTTGATATTTTACATGGTGTGTGTCATATATATTTACTGTCCTTTTTGATATTTTATTTACAGTATATAATATACATTTGGTGTAATTATTGATATTTTATGTACAGTATAATAACTATAATTACTGTAGTTTTTGATAGTTTATTTACAGTATATATAACACATATTTGGTGTACATTTGATATTTTATGTACAGTATGCAATATATATTTACTGTGGTTTTTGATATTTTATTTACTGTATATAAAATGTATTTGGTGTACTTTTAGTTAATATTATAGGTACAATATATGAAACATATTTACTGTACTTTTTGATATTTTATGTACAGTGTATAAGATATATTTGCTGTCCTTTTGACATTTTATGTAAATTATATAATATATATCTGTTGTAGTTTTTGATATTTTACATGGGGTGTGTCATATATATTTACTGTCCTTTTTGATATTTTATTTACAGTATATAATATACATTTGGTGTAATTTTTGATATTCTATTCACAGTATATTATATATAATTACTGTAGTTTTTGATAGTTTATTTACAGTATATATAACACATATTTGGTGTACTTTTGATATTTTATGTACAGTATGTAATATATATTTACTGTATTTTTGATATTTTATTTACAGTATATAAAATGTATTTGGTGTACTTTTTGTTAATATTATATGTACAATATATGAAATATATTTACTGTATTTTTTGATATTTTATGTACAGTATATAAGATATATTTGGTGTCCTTTTGATGTTTTATGTAAATTATATAATATATATTTGGTGTAGTTTTTGATATTTTACATAGAGTGTAATATATATTCATTGTACTTTTTGATATTTTATTTACAGTATATAATATGCATTTGGTGTAATTTTTGATATTTTATGTACAGTATATTAAACATAATTACTGTAGTTTTTGATAGTTTATTTACAGTATATATAACACATATTTGGTGTACTTTGGTATTTTATGTACAGTATGTAATATGTATTTACTGTATTTTTGATTTTTTATTTATAGTATATAAAATGTATTTGGTGTACTTTTTGTTAATATTATATGTACAATATATGAAACATATTTACTGTAATTTTTGATATTTTATGTACAGTATATAAGAGATATTTGGTGTCCTTTTGATATTTTATGTAAATTATATAATATATAGTTGGTGTAGCTTTTGATATTTTACATGGGGTGTGTCATATATATTCACTGTCCTTTTTGATATTTTATTTACAGTAGATAATATACATTTGGTGTAATTTTTGATATTCTATTTACAGTATATTAAATATAATTACTGTAGTTTTTGATAGTTTATTTACAGTATATATAACACATATTTGGTGTACTTTTGATATATTATTTACAGTATGTAATATATATTTACTGTATTTTTGATATTTTATTTACAGTATATAAAATGTATTTGGTGTACTTTTAGTTAATATTATATGTACAATATATGAAATATATTTACTGTACCTTTTGATATTTTATGTACAGTATATAAGACATATTTGGTGTCCTTTTGATATTTTATATAAATTATATAATATATATTTGGTGTAGTTTTTGATATTTTACATGTGGTGTGTCATATATATTTACTGTCCTTTTTGATATTTTATTTACAGTATATAATATACATTTGTTGTAATTTTTGATATTTTATGTACAGTATATTAAATATAATTACTGTAGTTTTTGATAGTTTATTTACAGTATATATAACACATATTTGGTGTACTTTTTGATATTTTATGTACAGTATGTAATATATATTTGCTGTACTTTTTGATATTTTATTTACAGTATATAAAATGTATTTGGTGTACTTTTAGTTAATATTATATGTACAATATTTGAAATATATTTACTGTACTTTTTGATATTTTATGTACAGTATATAAGATATATTTGGTGTCCTTTTGATATTTTATGTAAATTATATAATATATATTTGGTGGAGTTTTTGATATTTTACATGGTGTGTGTCATATATATTTACTGTCCTTTTTGATATTTTATTTACAGTATATAATATACATTTGGTGTAATTATTGATATTTTATGTACAGTATAATAACTATAATTACTGTAGTTTTTGATAGTTTATTTACAGTATATATAACACATATTTGGTGTACTTTTGATATTTTATGTACAGTATGCAATATATATTTACTGTGGTTTTTGATATTTTATTTACTGTATATAAAATGTATTTGGTGTACTTTTAGTTAATATTATAGGTACAATATATGAAACATATTTACTGTACTTTTTGATATTTTATGTACAGTGTATAAGATATATTTGCTGTCCTTTTGACATTTTATGTAAATTATATAATATATATCTGTTGTAGTTTTTGATATTTTACATGGGGTGTGTCATATATATTTACTGTCCTTTTTGATATTTTATTTACAGTATATAATATATATTTGGGTTACTTTGATATTTTATGAACAGTATATAATACATATTTGGGCTACCTGGATATTTCATACACAGTATGCAATATATAATTGGTGTACTTTGATATTTTATGTACAGCATATGATACATATTATTTTTACTTTAATATTTTATGTACAGTATATTATACAAATGTGGTATTCTTTGATGTTTTATCTACAGTATAGAATGCATATTTGTTTTACTTTGATATTTTATGTACAGTAAGAAATATATATGTGTTTCTCTTTGATAATTTATCTACAGTATATAATACATATTTGTTGTACTTTGTTATTATATATACACTAAATAATGCATATTTGGGGTACTTTGGTATTTTATGTACAGTATATAATACATATTTGTGGTAGTTTGATATTTTATGTACAGTATATAATACATATTTGGGGTACATTGATATTTTATGTACATTATATAATATATATTTGGGGTACTTTGATATATTATATACAGTATATAATACATATTTGGTGTACTTTGATATTTCATATACAGAATTTCATATATATTTGGCGTACTTTTATATTTTATGTATAGTATATAATATGTATTTGGGTCACTTTGATATTTTATGAACTGTATATAATACATATTTGGGGTACTTTGAAATTTCATATACAGTGTTTAATATATATTTGGGATACTTTGATATTTTATGTACTGTATGTTATATAGGTTTGGGGTATTTTGATGTTTTACGTACAGTATATAATACATATTTGGTGTACTTTGACACATTATGTACAGCATATAATACATATTAGGTTTACTTTAATATTTTCTGTACAGTATATAAAACATATTTGATGTTTTTGATATTTTATCTACAGTATAAAATGCATATTTGTTTCACTTGATATTTTATGTACAGTCCAAAATACATCTCTGTTTCTCTTTGAAAATTTATCTACAGTATATAATACACATTTGGGGTACTTTGATATTATATGTACACTATATAATCCTTTCTTGGGGTACTTTGATATTTTATGTAAAGTATATAATACATATTTTGGGTACTTTGATATTGTATGTACAGTACATAATACATATTTTGGGTACTTTTATATTTTATGTACAGTATATAATACACATTTGGGAACTTTGATATTGTATCTACTGTATATAATACATATTTGGGGTACTTTGATATTTTATGTACAGTATATAATACGTACTTGTTGTACTTTGATATTTTATGTTCAGTATATAATACATATTTGGGTTACTTTGATATTTTATGTACGGTATATAATACATATTTTGTTACTTTGATATTGTATCTAATGTAAATAATACATATTTGGGGTAATTTATATTTTATGTACAGTATATAATACACATTTGGCAACTTTGATATTATATCTACTGTATATAATACATATTTTGTGTACTTTGATATTTTATGTACAGTATATAATAGATTTCTGGGGTACATTGATATTTTATATACAGTATATATTGCATATTTAGGGTACTTTGATATTTCATATGCAGAATTTCATATATATTTGGTGTACTTAGATATTTTACGTACAGTATATAATATATAGTTGGGTTACTTTGATATTTTATGAACAGTATATAATACATATTTGGGGTAGTTTGATATTTCATATACAGTAGTTAATATATATTTGGGGTACTTTGATATTTTATGTAGAGTGTATAATACATATTTGGGGTAGTTTGATATATTATGTAGTATATGATACATATTTGGGGTGCTTTGATATTTCATATAAGCATTTTATATATATTTGGTGTACTTTGATATTTTACATACAGTATATAATATATATTTTGGTTGCTTTGATATTTTATGTACTGTATATAATACATATTTGGGGTACTTTGATTTCTTATTTACAGTATGTAACATTTATTTTGGTTATTTTGTTATTTTATGTACAGTATATAATACATATTTGGGGTACTTTCATATTTTATGTACATTATATAATACATATTTGGGGTACTTTGATATATTATGTACAGTATATAATACATATTTGGGGTTCTTTTATATTTCATAAACAGTATTTCATATACATTTCGTGTACTTTGAAATTTTATGTACAGTATATAATATATATTTGGGTTACTTTGAAATTTTATGAACAGTATATAATATATATTTGGGGTACTTTGATATTTCATATACAGTATTTAATATATATTTGGGGTACTTTGATATCTTATGTACAGTACATAATATATGTTTGGGGTACTTTGATATTTTATGTACAGTATATAATACATATTTCATGTACTTTGATATTTCATATACAGTATTTCATATATATTTGATGTATTTTCATATTTTTTGTACAGTATATACTATATATTTGGGTTAATTTGATATTTTATGTACTGTATAAAATACATATTTGGGATACGTTGGTATTTTATGTACAGTATATAATACATATTTGGGGTACTTTGATATATTATGCACAGTATATAATACATAATTGGGGTTCTTTTATATTTCATAAACAGTATTTCATATATATTTGGTGCACTTTGATATTTTATGTACAGTGTATAATATATATTTGGGTTACTTTGATATTTTATGAACAGTATATAATATATATTTCATGTACTTTGATATTTCATATACAGTATTTAATATATGTTTGGGGTACTTTGATATTTTATGAACAGTATGTAATATATGTTTGGGGTACTTTGATATTTTATGTACAGTGTATAATACATATTTGGTGTACTTTGATATTTCATATACAGTGTTTCATATATAATAGATGTACTTTGATACTTTATGTACATTATTTAATATATATTTGGGTTACTTTGATATTTCATATACAGTATATAATACATATTTGGGATACTTTGACATTTTTTGTACAGTATATAATATATATTAGGGGTACTTTGATATGTTATGTACAGTACATAATATATATTTTGGGTAATTTGAAATTTCATGTACTGTATTTCATATATATTTGTTGTACTTTGATATTTTATGTACAGTATATAATATATATTTGGGTTACTTTGATATGTTATGAACAGCATATAATATATATTTGGGGTGGTTTGATATTTCATATACAGTATTTAACATATATTTGGGTTACTTTGATAATTTATGTACAGTATATATGGTTAGGGTACTTTGATAGTTTATGTACAATATATAATACATATTTGGTGTACCTTGATAATTCATGTACAGTATATAATGCATATTTGTTGTACTTTGATATTTTATGTACAGCATATAATACATATTAGGTTTATTTTAATATTTTATGTACTGTATATAATGCATATTTGGTGTACTTTGATATTTTATCTACAGTATAAGATGCATATTTGTTTCAATTTGATATTTTATGTACAGTATAAAATACATATCTGTTTCTCTTTGATAATTTATCTACAGTATATAAAGCATGTATGAGGTAGTTTGATATTTTGTATACACTATATAATGCATATTTGGGTTCCTTGATATTTTATGTATAGTATATAATACATATTTGTGGTATTATGATATTTTAAGTAGAATATATAATATTTGGTGTACCTTGATATTTTATATACAGCATATAATACATATTAGGTTTACTTTAATATATTATGTACAGTATATAATACAAATTTTGTGTACTTTGATATTTTATCTACCGTATAAAATGCATAGTGGTTTCACTTTGGTATTTTTCGTATAGTATAAAATACATATCTGTTTCTCCTTGATAATTTATCTACAGCATATAATACATATTTTGGGTACTTTGATATTTTATGTACATTAATGCATATTTGGGGTACTTGGATATTTTATGTACAGTATATAATAAATATTTCCATTAGTTTGATATTTTATGTACAGTACATAATATATATTTGGCATACTTTGATATTTTATGTACAGTATACAATACCCACTTGGGTACTTTGATATTGTATCTACTGTATATAATACAAATTTGGGGTTCTTTGATATGTTATGTACAGTATATCATACATACTTGGGGTACTTTTATATTTTATGTACAGTATATAATACATATTTGGGTTACTTTTATATTTTATGTACAGTATATAATACACATTTGGGTACTTTGATATTGTAACTACTGTATATAATATATATTTGAGGTACTTTGATATTTTATGTACAGCATATAATACACATTTGTGTACTTTGATATTGTATCTACTGTATATAATACATATTTGGGGTACTATGATATTTTATGTACAGTTTATAATACATACTTGGGGTACTTTGATACTTTATGAACAGTATATAATATATATTTCAGTTACTTTGATATTTTATGTACAGTATATAATACACATTTGGGTACTTTGATATTGTATCTACTGAATATAATATATATTTGTGGTACTTTGATATTTTATGTACAGTTTGTAATACATATTTGGGGTATTTTGATATTTTATATACAGAATATAATACACATTTGGGTACTCTGATATTGTATCTACTGCATATAATAAATTTTGGTGTACTTTGATGTTTTATGTACAGTATATAAAACATACTTGAGGTACTTTGATATTTTATGTACAGTATATAATACATATTTGGGGTACTTTGATTTCTTATGTACAGTATGTAATATTTCCTTTTGTTACTTCGTTATTTTATATACTGTATATTATACATATTTGGGGTAATTTGATATTTTTTGTACAGTATATAATATGTATTTGCATTACTTTGATATTGTATGAACAGTATATAATACATATTTGGTGTACTTTGATATTTCACATACAGTATTTAATATATATTTGGAGTACTTTGATATTTTTTGTACAGCATATAATACATATTAGATTTAGTTTAATATTTAGTGTACAGTATATAATACATATTTGGTGTACGTTGGTATTTTATCTACAATATAAAATGCATATATTTTTCAATTTGATATTTTAAGTACAGTATAAAATACATGTTTGTTTCTCCTTAATAATTTTTCTGCAGGATATAATAAATATGTGGGGTACTTTGAAATTTTATGTACACTATATAAACCATATTTGGGGTACTTTGATATTTTACGTACAGTATATAATACATATTTGGGGTACATTGATATTTTATGTACAGTGTGTAATACACATTTGGGTACTTTGATATTGTATCTGCTGTATATAATACATTTTTGGGGTACTTTTATATTTTATGTACAGTATATTATACATACTTGGGATACTTTGATATTTTCTGTACAGTATATAGTACATATGTGGGTTAGATATTTTATTTACAGTATATAATATATTAGGCATACTTTGATATTTTATGTACAGTATATTTTATGTTTGGTATACTTTCATATTTTATGTACAGTATATAATATTCATTTGCTATGCTTTGATATTTTATGTGTGGTATATAATATATATTTGGTGAAGTTTGGTATTTTATGAACAGTATACAATATATATTTGGTGTATTTGATATTATATGTACAGTATATAACATATATTTGGTGTACTTTTATATTTTATGTGTATTATGTAGTCTGTATATGGTGTAGTTTGATATTTTACATACAGTATGTAATATATACTTTCTTTACTTTGATATTTTATGTTCAGTATATTATATATTTGGTGTACATTGATATTTGATGTACAGTATATAAAATATATTTGGTGTATTTTGATATTTGATGTGCAGTATATCATATATATTTGGTGTACTTTGATATTTTATGTACATTCTATAATATATATGTTGTATTTTGATATTTTATATACTGTATATTATATATTTGTTGTACTTTGATATTTTATGTACAGTATATATTATATAAGGTGTACTTTGATATTTTATATACAGTATATAATCTATAGTTGGTGTACTTTGATAATTTAAGTACTGTATATAATAAATATTTGATGTACTTTGATATTTTTTGTACATTACATAGTATATATTTGATGTAATTTGATATTTTGTGTACAGTATATAATTTATATTTCTTGTACTTTGATATACTATGTACAGTATATAATATACATTTGGTATATTTTGATATTTTATATACAGTATATAACATATATTTGGTGTGCTTTGATATTTTATGTAAGTATGTAATATATATTTGGTGTACTTTGATATTTTATATACTGTATATTATATATATTTGGTGTAATTTGACGTTTTATGTACAGTATATAATATATATTTGGTGAAGTTTGATATTTTTCCACAGTATATTATATATATTTCGTGTACTTTGAAATTTTATGTACAGTATATTGTATATATTTAGTGTACACTGAAATTTTATGTACAGTATGTAATATATATTTTTTGTACTTTGATATTTCATGTACAGTATATAATATATATTTGGTGTACTTTGATATTTTACATAAAGTATAAAATATATATTTGGTGTACTGTGATATTTTATGTACCATATATAATATATATTTCATGTAGTTTGATAGTTTATGTACAGTATATAATACGTATTTGGTGTACTTTGATATATAATATACAGTATATAATCTATATTTATTGTACTTTCATATTTTATGTACAGTATATAATCAATATTTGGTGTTAGTTTATATTTTCTGAACCGTTTATAATATATATTTGATGTATTTTGATGTTTTAAGAACAGAATATAGTATATATTTTTTGTACTTTGATATTTTATGTACAGTTTATAATTTATATTTGTTGTAGTTTGATTTATTATGTACAGTATATAATGTACATTTGGTGTACTTTTATATTTTATGTAAAGTATATAATATATATGCTGTATTTTGATATTTTATGTACAGTATATTATATATTTGGTGCAATTTGACATTTTATGCACAGTATATAATATATATTTAGTGGACTTTGATATTTTATATACAGGATATAATCTATATTTGGTGCAGTTTGATAGCTTATGTACTGTATATTATATATATTTGATGTATTTCGGTATTTTATGTACAGTATATATTATATAGTGCTGTACTTTGATATTTTATGTAAAGTATATTTTATATTTGGTGTACTTTTATATATTGTGTACAGTATATAATATACATTTGGTGTCATTTGATATTTTATGTACACTATATAATATATATTTGGTGTATTTGATATTTTATGTAAGTATGTAATATATATTAGGTGTACTTTGACATTTTATGTACAGTATATAATATATATTTAGTGTAATTTGATAATTTATGTACGGTATATAATATATATTTGGTGTGATTTGATATTTTATGTACTGTAAATAACACATATTCTGTGTACTTTGATATTTTATGTTTAGTATATAATACATATTCAGTGTACTTTCAAATTTTATTTACAATATGTAATACATATTTGGTGTCCTTTTTATTTTATGCACAGTATATAATAGATATTTGGTGTACTTTGATATTTTGTGTACAGTATAGAATACATCTTTTCTGTACTTAGTATTTTATGAACAGTATATAATACATTTTAGGGGTATTTTAATATTTTATGTACAGTATATAATACATATTTGGTGTACTTTGATATTTTATGAACAGTATATTATACATATTTGGTGTACTTTTATATTTTATGTACAGTATATAATTCATATTTGGTGTAGTTTGATGTTTTATGTACAGTATATAATACATACTTGGTGTACTTTGATATTGTATGTGCAGTATAAAATACATATTTTTTTCCCATTGAGGATTTATGTACAGTGTATAATACATATTTGGGGTGCTTTGATATTTTATGAACGTTATATAACACATAATTCTGGTACTTTTTTTATGTAAATTATATAATATATATTTCGTGTAGTTTAATATATTTTATACAGTTTATAATATATATTTTTGGTACTTTGATATTGTATGTATGGTATATAATACATATTTGGGGTACTTTTATAATTCATGTACATTATTTAATATATATTTTGGGTACTTTGATATTTTATGTACAGAATAAAATATATATTTGGTGTACTTTGATATTTTATGTACAGTCTATAATACATATTTCGTGTACTGTGATATTTTGTTAACAGTATATAATACTTATTTGGTGTAGTTTGATATTTTATGAACAGTATTTAAAACATATTTGGTGTTTTTTGATATTTTATGTATGGTTTATAATACATATTTCTTTCACTTTGATATTTTATGTACAGTATATAATACATATTTGGTTCACTTTTATACTTTTGTACAGTATGTAAGAGATATTTGGGATACTTTGATATATTCTGTTCATTATATAAGACATATTAGTGGTTCTTTGATATTTCCTGTACTGTATATAATAAGTATTTGGACTATTTTGATATTTTATCTACAGTATATAATCCATATTTGGGGTACTTTGATATTTTATGTACAGTATATAATACATGTTTGGGGTACTTTGCTATTTCATGTACAGGATATAATATATCTTTAGTATTCTTTGATATTTTATGTACAGTATATAATATATATTTGGGATATTTTAATATTATATGTAGAGTACATAATCCATATTGGGGGCACTTTGATATTTTATGTACAGTGTATAATACATGTTTTGCATACTTTGATATTTTATGTACAGTGTATAATACATATTTTGCATAATTTGATATTTTATGTACTGTGTATAGTACATGTTTTCATAGTTTGATATTTTATGTGCAGTGTAAAATACATTTTTTGCTTAGTTTGATATTTTATGTACTGTGTATAGTACATATTTTAGGTGCTTTGATATTTTATCTACAGACTATAATACATATTTTGTGTAGTTTGATATGTTATCTACAGTATATAATACATATTTTGTGAAATATGATATTTTATCTAGAGTGTATAATACATATTTTGCATAGTTTGATATTTTATCTACAGAGTAAAATACATATTTTGCTTACTTTGGTATTATATCTACAGTCTATAATACATATTTTGCGTACTTTCATATTTTATGTACAGTGTAAAATACATATTTTGCGTACTTTGATATTTCATCTACAGTGTGTAATACATATTTTGCATACTTTGATGTTTTATGTACAGTCTATAATACATATTTTGGGTACTTTGATATTTTATATACTGTATATAATACATATTTTCATAGTTTTTGGTATTTCATATACAGTATATAATACATGTTTTCCATAGTTTTTCATATTTTATGTACAGTATATAATACATATGTTATGTACTTTGATATTTTATGTACTGTATGTGATACACATTTTGCATATATTTTGATATTTTATGTAAAGCATATAATACATATTTTGCATTCTTTCATACTTTATGTGCAGTATATATTACATATTTGGTATATTTTGATATTTCATGTACAGTATATAATATATCATATATTAAATATGTAACATATATTATATATATCATATATTGTATGTAATATACATCATATATTTTATGTTACATTTCATTTATTATATGTTATATGTAATATATTATCAATAATATATATCATAAGTTATATATAATATATATCATACATTATAAAATGTATAGCATATGTTATATACTAAATGGCATATATTACATAATATATAACATATCTTACATAATATATATCATATATCCTATTATATACCGTATGTCATATATCATACATCATACATTATATTATATTTATCATATATTATATAATATATGTCATATGGTATATTTATTATATTTGGTATATATTACCTATAAGATATTATTTACATATCATATAATATATGATTTATTGACTGTATTCTGTATTATATATTTTATTTAAAATATATTATATATAATATATTTATCATATATTTCATAAATTATGTATTTATTTAGTAACATATATAAGATGTTATATATACTAGATAGTATATAATGTATATTATATACATGTCACAAAATATAATATATATTATTGTTCATTATATAATATACATAATATTATATATTATATATTATATAATATATATGATATATTATATATATCATATAATATATAAAATATATATTATATGATATATATAATATATCATATATATTATATGATATATATAATAGATCATATATATTATATAATATATATAATATATATACTATATTTTATATAATATGTATAATGTGTATAATATATTCTCTATAATATATAATACATATATTTTATACTATATTCTATATAATACATATAATATATTTTATATAATATATGTAATATATATAACATATTATATATATTTTATAAATAATATATAATCTGTAATATATATTATGTCATATTAGATATATTACATATTATATATTTTATGTAATAATTATTAGTAATAATGACAGTTTTTAGACGGAGTTTTGTTCTGTTGCACTGGCTGGAGTGCAATGACGCCAGCATGGCTCAGTGCAAACTCTGCCTCACGGGTTCAAGCGATTGCCCTGCCTCAGTCTCCCGGGTAGCTAGGACTACACCACACTGGGAGTACAGCAGCTGCCAGCATACCTGGCTAAGTTTTTTTGTTTAGTAGAGACAGGTTTTCATTCTGTTGGCCAGGTAGGTCTTGATCTGCTCACCTTGTGATCCTCTTGCCTTGGTCTCCCAAAATGGTGGTATTAGAGGCCTGAAGAAAGATACATATTTTTTAAATGAAGAAAAATTTCAAAGGTACTCTGCTTGGTACAATAATCAAATGTATAAATTGAGGAATAAAAAATGACCATGAAACATATCGATAACTGAATATGGAAAATACAGAGGATAATTTTTTAAATAACATATTTAGAAAGCACTAACTAGTAATTTGGAGAGTTTGCATTAGACAGGCCAGTATGAACATAGCTGGAATGAAGAAACACAGGTTCCCCATAAGAAAAATCAAAATAAGGGAAAATGAAAACACAAAAGTTCAGTCTGCTCTTACCTTTGAAAAACTCAGCACAGACAGTGGCTCTTAGGACCAAGGACAGGAGCTCCCTAATCCCACCACAATGGCGATAGGGCATAAATATTCCAGGGTGAAGGCACAATCCACATTGTGAGGTCAAACTACCGCCAGGCAGAGAGGAGTGTTTTACATGTACAGGAAGATCATTGAAGGCTCATTGTTTGTTTCAAAAACTGAATCCCGAGCCCACACATTACCTTGCTGTATTTCTTAAAATAAGTTATGAGATGGGAAATAGGGGACCCCAAATATACATATACATACATATGTGTATATGCATATACAATTATCTATAATGTAATATATATAACATATGTAATAACTATAACATATATATAATTTCTTTTACATACTTCATCCTCACATTATATATAATATATTATGTATAATATAATGTAAAATAATATAAAATTATGATATAAAATATAATACATATAACATTATATAATTATATAGAACATAATATGTAATTATACATATAATTATATACTTATATATAACATAATAATATATAATATATGATGTATAATATATAGTATATTATATAATATATGATGTTATAAGTATATTATATAATATATATCTAATATACAATGTAATATATAATGTATTACATATTACATATAATATGTAATATATTATACATATTATACATTATATTTGATGTTATATATTATATAATATATTATATACTAGATATTTTAGATCATATTTTATATTATAGCTTAATATAATATATATTAGAATATTATATATGAAATATATTAGATTCTATAAAACATATATTATCAATAGTAATAATATAATATAATATATGATATATCATGTTACCATACATATTATATATTAAGATATAGCATATATAAAATACAATATAATCATATATAATAGAATATTATATAATTATATATAATTGATAAAATATATAATATATATCATCTATTATATATAATATATGACATATATTTCATATAATATATGTCATATATTATATATCATATATTATATATAATATGTATCAGAAATTATATATATTATATGTTATAAATAATATGTACCATATATTATAAATTATATATCATTTATTGTCAATAGTACATATCATATGTTATATATAATAAATCACATATTGTATAATATATACAATATAATATATAATCTATAACTTATATTATATAATATATAGCATATATCATATGACATATAGCATATATCATATTATATACCATATATCATATCATATACTTCATACATAATATTATATATATCGTATATTACATAATATATTTCATATTTTATATTTATTATATATGGTATATGTTACCTAAAATATATTCTTTACATATCATATAGTATACAAATATCCATATTATACAATATATTACAAATTTTATTTAATACATATTATATAAAATATATTTATCATATATTTTCTATATTATATAATTAATTTATAATATATATAATATATAATATATAATATATAATATATATAATATGTAATATATATTTTTTAAATGTCATAAAATGTAATACATATTATATTTCATTATGTAATGTACATCATATTATATATTATATAATATATATGTTACATATATTATATAACATACAATATATGTTATATATATTATATAACATACAATATATGTTATATATATTATATATAAAATATATTTTATGTGTTATATGTAATATATTATGTCACATTATATATTATATATTATATGTGATATATATTACATATAATTTGTACTGTATACAATATGACATAATATATAATATATACATTATGAATTATGACATATTATATATTATATATATCATATATAACATATATAGTATAATATATATAACAAATATAATATATTATATATAACATATATAATATATTATATAATATATATTACATATTTAATTTATATTATATATATAATTGTTTTTAGACAGAGTCTTCTTCTTTTGCACAGACTAGGGTGTTATGGCACCATCTTGGCTCACTGGTAACTCTGCCTCATGGGTTCAAGCGATTGTCCTGCCTCAGCCTCCCAGGTAGCTGGGACTATACCATTCTGGGACTACTCCAGCTGCCACCATGCCTGGCTAATTTTTTTTAGTTTTAGTAGAGACAGGATTCCACTGTATTGGCCAGGATGGTCTTGATCTCCTCACGATGTGATCCTCTTGCCTTGGCCTCCCAAATTGCTGGGATTAGAGGCCTGAGCCAAGATACATATATTTTAAATGAAGAAAAATTTCAAAGTTACTCTGCTTGGTCCAATAATCAAATATATAAGTTGAGGAATAAAACATAACCATGAAACCTATTGATAACATTATATGTAAAATACAGAGGATAATATTTTAAATAACATATTTGCAAAGCACTAACTAATAATCTGAAGAGTTTGCATTTGACAGGTCAATATGAAAATAACTTGAATGCAGCAACACAGGTTCAACAAGAGAAAAATCAAAATCATGGAAAATGAAACCACAAATGTTCAATTTGCTCTAAGCTTTGTAAAACTCATCAAAGACAGTGGCACTTAGGACCGAGGGCAGGAGATCCCTAATCAAATCACCACGGTGATAGTGCATACACATTCCAGGGTGAAGGCACAATCCACATTGTCAGGTCCAACTGCTGCCAGGCAGTCAGCAGTGCTTTTACATGTACAGGAATGTCACTGAAGTCTGTGTTTTGTTTAAAAGACTAATCCCAAGCCCACATATTACTACTCTGTACTTCTTAAAATAAGTTTTGAGATGGGAAATAGGGCACCCACAAATATATATATATGTGTGTATATATATAAATATATAATTTATAAAATGTAATATATATAAAATTTATAATATATATAGCAGACATATAATTTTCTTTTACATCCTGCATCCTTATATTATATATAATATATTATGTATAATACAATATATAATGTTATGTTATTATTATATACAATATAATACAAGTAATAATATATAATTTTTACATATAACATCTTATATAATTATATATATAATTATACAATTATATATAATAATATATAATGTAATAATATAGAATATATATAATATAGAATATATGATATAATATAGAATATCATATATATAACATATTATATAATATATAATATTTACTACATAATATAATATATAATGCACTATATATTACATATAATATGTAATATATTATACATAATATATAATGTATTAGATATCATAAAATGTATACTATATTATGTATTCAATATTATATATTATAAGACATATTATAAATAATATCATAATATAATATATATTATAATATTATATATGATATGTATTAGATTATGTAATATATTAAATTATGTAAATAATATTATATATTATAAAATATATTATAAGTTATATAATATATTATGATATATTATATATAATAAATTATGATGTAATATATACTAGGTATTAAGATATTTTTCACAATATATAATATTATCATATATTATATAATATTATATATTATATATCATATATAACATATATAATGTATATCATATATCATATATAATATATATCATGATTTGTATATCATATATTATATATAATATGTATCATATATTACATATATCATACATTTTATGTAATAAATATCGTATATTATATGTTATATATCATATATTATAGTCATATATCATATATTATCAATAATATATGTCATATGTTCAATGTAATATATATCATACATTATATAATATGTAACATAGTTTATAAAATATATATAATATATTATATAATATATAGCATATATCATATTATATACCATATATCGTATAATATACATCATATATTATGTTATATATATCATAAGTTACATAATATATGTCGTATATTATATTTATTATAGATGGTATATATTACCTATAATGTATTATTTACATATCATATAATTTATAACTTAAATATTATATAATATATTATAAGTTTTGTTTAAAGTATAATATATAAGGTATATATTATATATTTTACATAAGATATATTTAATATATGATATATAATATATAATATTTTATATATTATATAACATATATTATATACATGTCATAAAATATAATATATATTATGGATCAGTATATAATACACATATTAAATATTAATTAAAATACATAATACATATCATATATATTATATATAATATAAATAATATAAATTATATGTAATATATAATGTCATATATCATGTATTATATATTGTATATAATATGTAAAACATGTAATACATTTTATATATAATAATACATAATATTTTTATGTATATTATCAGATATTATATTATATATATTTATATTACAGATATATTCTATAATATATAATGCATATATATTTTATATATTATATATATAATTGTTTTTAGACAGAGTCTTGTTCTTTTGCACAGACTGCGGTGCAATGGCACCATCTTGGCTCAGTGCAACCTCTGCCTCACGGGTTCAAGCGATTGACCTGCCTCACCCTCCCTGGTAGCTGGGACTACACCATACTGGGACTATTCCAGCTGCCACCATGCCTGGCTAATTTCTTTTAGTTTTAGTAGATACAGGGTTTCACTGTATTGGCCAGGATGGTCTTGATCTCCTCACGTTGTGATCCTCTTGCATTTGCCTCCCAAAGTGCTGGGATTGGAGGCCTGAACCAAGATACATATTTTTCAAATGAAGAAAAATTTTAAAGGTACTCTACTTGGTAGAGTAATCAAATATATAAATTGAGGAATAAAACGTAACCATGAAACATATTTATAACTGCATAGGGAAAATATAGAGGAAAAAGTTTTAAATAACATATTTGGAAAGCACTAACTAAGAATTTGAAGAGTTTGCATTTGACAGGCCAGTATGAACATACCTTGAATGCAGCAACACAGGTTCCACATGAGAAAAATCAAAATCAGGGAAAATGAAACCACAAATGTTCAACCTGCTCTGAGCTTTGAAAAACTCAGCACAGGAAGTGGCACTTAGGACCAAGGGCAGGAGATCCCTAATCCCATCACCATGGCGATAGGGCATACACATTCCAAGGTGAAGGCACAATCCACACTGTGAGGTCCAAGTGCTGCCAGGCAGTCAGGAGTGCTTTTACAAGTACAGGAATGTGATTGAAGGCTCGGTGTTTTCTTTCAAAAACTGAAGCCCAAGCCCACACATTACTATGCTGTACATGTTAAAATAAGATATGAAATGGGAAACAGGGCACCTACAAATATATATATATATATGTGTGCATATATATATAAATGTGTATATATATATAATTTATATAATGGAATACATAAAACTTAATTAATATGTATAACATATATATAATTTTCTTTTACACCCTGCATCCTTATATTATATATAATATATTATGTATAATTTAATATATAATGATAAGATAATACTATATACAATATAATACATGTAATAATATATAATTATTACATATAACAAATATATAATAATATATATATTTATGCAATTATATATATAATTATATATAATATAATATATAATATATAAGATATATTATATAATATTGAATATCATATGTATAACATATTATATAATATAAAATATTTACTATATAATATAATATAAAATGTATTATGCTACATATAATATGTAATATACTATACATAATATATATTAGATATTATCAAATATATAATATATCATATATTAGATATTATATATTATATAACATACTATATAAAATCATAATATAATACATATTATAATACTATACATATGATATATTACTTTATGCATAATGATATAATATAATATATAATATATTATGATATATTATATATCATATATTATGATATAATTTATATTATATATTAAGATATTTTATAAATGATATATAATATAATCATATATAATATAAGATTATATATTATATATAATATATAACGTATATAATATATTTCATATATCATATATAATACATATCATATATTATGTATTGTATATCATATATAATATGTATCATATATTACATATATCATGCATTACATGGAATATATATCATATATTATATGTTATATATAATTTTTTATATGTTATATATCAAATATTAGCAATAATATTTGTCATATTTTCAATATAATATATATCACACATTATATAATATGTAGCATATGTTGTAAAATATGTATAAAATATTTTATAATATATAACATATATTACTTAATATATATCATATAACATATTATATACCATATATAATATAATATACATCACACATTATATGATATGTTATGTAATATATGTCATATATTTTATTTATTATAGACGGTATATATTACCTATAATATATTATTTACATATCATATAATATATTATTTAAATATTATATAATATATGTAATATATAATGTCATATAATACATATTATATATTATATGTTATTTGTAATATATAATACCTATAATATACATAATATATAATATGACATAATGTTTTTTATGTATATTATGAGATATTATATATTATATATTATATAATACAGATATAATATATTATATGATATATAATGCATATATATAATATATATTATATGTGTAATTGTTTTTAGATAGAGTCTTGTTCTGTTGCACAGACTGTGGTGCAATGGCACCATCTTGGCTCACTGCAACTTCTGCCTCATGGGTTCAAGCGATTGTCTTGCCTCAGACTCCCAGGTAGCTGGGAATACACCATACTGGGACTCCTCCATCTGCCACCATGCCTGGCTTATTTTCTTTAGTTTTAGTAGAGACAGGATTATACTGTATTGGCCAGGATGGTCTTGAATTCTTCACGTTGTGATCTTCTTGCCTTGGTCTCCCAAAGTGCTGGGATAAGAAGCCTGAGTCAAGATACATATTTTTTAAATGAAGAAAAATTTCAAAGGTACTCTGCTTGGTCCAATAATCAAATATATAAATTGAGGAATAAAACATAACCATGAAAAATATTGATAACTGCATATGAAATATACAGAGGATAATGTTTTAAATAACAAATTTGGAAAGCACTAACTAATAATTTGAAGAGTTTGCAATTGAAAGGCCAGTATGAACATACCTTGAATGCAGCAACACACATTCAACATGAGAAATATTATTATATGATTATATATATAATATATATGAATATTTATATATTTATACAGGTATCTATATAAATAATTTTATATTTGTACATATATCTATATAAATATTTACATATTTATACAGATAACTATATAAATATTTATATATTTATAAAGATACGTACATATTTATATGTTTATACAGATATCTATATAATTATTTATATATTTAGACAGATACACAAATAAATATATATATATTTATACAGATATCTATATAAATGTTTATATGTTTATATAGATACATATATAAATATATATATTTCTACAGATAACGATAAAAATATTTATATATTTATGTAGATATCTATATAAATATTTGTATATATACAGATATCTATATAAATATTTCTATATTTATACAGATATCTATATAAATATTTATATATTTATGCAGATATGTATATAAAGATTTATATAATTATACAGATATCTATATAAATATTATTTATATATTTATACACATATATAAATATTTATATATTTATAAAGATATCTAAATAAATATTTATATATTTACACAGATATCTATATAAATAATATTTATATATTTAGACAGATATGTATATAAATATTTATATACAATACAGATAACAATATAAATAATATCTATATATTAATACAGATATCTCTATGAATATTTGTATATTTATACAGATATCTCTGTAAATAATATTTATATATTTATTCAGATATCTATATAAATAATATTTGTATATTTAGATATCTATATGAATAATCTTTTTATATTTAGACAGATATCTACATGAATATTTATATATTTATAAAGATATCTATAAAATATTTATATATTTAGACAGATATCTATATAAGCATTTAAATATTTATACAGATATCTATATAAATATTTATATATTTAGAAATACATCTATGTAAATATTTATATATTTATAGAGATATCTATAGAAATATTTATATATTTATACAGATATCTATATAAATAATATTTACATATTTATACAGATATCTGCATAAATATTTATATATTTATACAGATATCTATAAAAATATTTATATATTCATACAGGTGTCTATATAAATAATATTTTTATATTTATACAGATATCTATATAAATACTATTTTTATATTATACAGATATCTATAAAAATAGTTATATACTTCTACAGATATCTATGTAAATATTTATATATTTGTACAGATATATATATAAATACTATTTTTATATTATACAGATATCTATATAAATAGTTATATATTTCTACAGATATCTATGTAAATATTTATATATTTATACAGATATCTATAAAATATTTATATGTTCATACAGATATCTATATAAATATTTATATATTCATACAGATATCAATAAAAATAATGTTTATATATTTATACACATATACATAAATATTTATATATGTATACAGATAACTATATAAATATTTATATATTTATGCAGATATATATATAAATAAGTTTTATATATTTATACAGATAACTATATAAATATTTATATATTTGTACAGATATCTATATAAATAAAATTTATATATTTATACAGATATCTGTATAAAAAATATTTATATATTTAGACAGATATCTATATAAATAAGATTTATATATTTAGACAGATATCTATATAAATAATATTTATATATTTAGACAGATATCTATATGAATAATCTTTTATATTTAGACAGATATCTACATAAATTTTTATACATTTATGAAGATGTCGAAAAAATATTTATATATTTAGACAGATATTTATATAAGGATTTAAATATTTATACAGATATCTATATAAATATTTATATATTTAGAAATATATTTATGTCTATTTATATATTTATACTGATATCTTTAGGAATATTTATATATTTATACAGATATCTATACAAATATATATACAGTAACACAGATACCTATGCAAATATTTATATATTTATACAGATATGTATATAATTATTTATATATTTCTATAAATATCTATATAAATGTATATATATTTATACAGATATCAATATAATTATTTATATATTTCTACAGATACCTGTATAATTGTAGAAATATTTATACAGATACCTATATAAAAAATATTTACATATTTGTACAGATATCTATATAAATAATATGTATATATTTATACAGATATCTGTATAAATATGTATATATTTATACAGATATCTGAATAAATATTTATATATTTATTCAGATATCTGTAAAAATATTTATATATTCATACATGTATCTATATAAAGAATATTTTTATATTTATACAGATATCTATATAAATACTACTTATATATTTAAACAGATATCTATATAAATACTTATATATTTCTACAGATATCTATGTAAATATTTATATATTCATACAGATATCTATATAAATATTTATATGTTCATACAGTTATCTATATAAATAATACTTATATATTTATACACATATATAAATATTTATATATTCATACAAATCAGTATATAAATATTTATATATTTATACAGAGATGTATATAAATAACCTTTATATATTTATACAGATAACTATATAAATATTTATATATTTATACAGACATCTATATAAATAATATTTATATATATACTGATATCTGTATAAAAACTATTTATATATTTAGACAGATACCTATATAAATAATATTTATAAATTTAGACAGGTATTTATATAAATATTTATATCTTAATACAGATATCTACATAAATATTTCTATAGTTATAGAGATATCTGTATAAATAATTATATACTTATACAGATATCTATATAAATATTTATCTTTATACAGATATAAATATAAATATTTATATATTTATACAGATATATGTATAAATAATATTTATATATTTAAACAGATATCTGTATAAATAACATTTATATGATAATAAATATCTCTGTATAAATAATATTTGTATATTTAGACAGATATCTGTATAAATAATATTTCTATGTTCATACAGATAACTGTATAAATAACATTTATGTGTTTATACAGGTTTGTGTAAAAATATTTATGTGTTTATTCAGATATCTCTATAAATATTTATGTGTTTACACAGATATCTGTATATATATTTATATATTCATACAGATATCTGTATAAATATTTATATGTTTAAACAGATATCTGTATAAATACATGTTTAAACAGATATCTTTATAAATACTTATATGTTAATACAGATATCTGTGTAAATATTTACATGTTTATACAAATATCTGTATAAATATTTATATGTTTAAACAGTTATCTGTTTAATATTTGCATGTTTATACAGATATCCGTATAAATAATATTTTCAGATTTACAGATATCTGTATAAATAAAGTTTACATGTTTATACAGATATGTGTATAAATAATATTTACATGTTTATACAGATAACTGTATAAATAATATTTACATGTTTAAATGCACATCGATTTAAATATTTACACGTTTAATCAGATATCTGTATAAATATTTACACATTCATACAGATATCTGTATAAATATTTACATATTTGTTTCTACAGATATTTGTATAAATATTGACATGTTTATACAGATATCTGTATAAATATTGACATGTTTATTTATACAGATATCTGAACACATAAATGTTTATACAGATATTTGTATAAACACATATATATTTCTACACATGTCTGTATAAACATAAATATTTATAAAGATATCTGTATTAACACATAAATACTATTTATAAAGAAATCTGTATAAACATATAAATATTATTTATTCGGATATCTGTATAAACATGTAAATATTTATAGAAATATCTGTGTAAACTCATAAATATTATTTATACAGATATCTATATGAACATGTAAATATTATTTATACAGATATCTGTATAAACATGTAAATATTATTTCTACAGAAATCTGTATAAACATGTAAATATGTATACAGATGTCTGAATAAACGTCTAAATATTTTCAAAGATATCTGTTTAAACATGAAAATATATACAAAGATATCTGTATAAACATGTAAATATTTATACAGATATCTGTATAAACATGTAAATATTTATACAGGTATCTGTATAAACATGAAAATATTTATACAGATATATGTAAAAGCAAACCTGTAAATATTTATAGAGATATCTGTATAAACATGTAAATATTATTTATTCAGATATCTGTATGAACATGTGAATAATATTTATACAGATATCTGCATAAAAAAATATATGTTTATAGAGATATCTGTATAAACAAACATGTAAATATTTATACAGACATCCGTATAAACAAACATGTAAGTATTTATACAGATATTTCTATAAACAAGCAAATATTTATACAGATATATGTATAAGTATGTAAATATACAGATATCTGTATAAACACGTAAGTATGCAAATATCTGTACAAGCATGGAAATATTATTTATACAGATATCTGTATAAACATCATATAAATATTATTTATACAGATATCTGTATGAAGATATAAATATTATTTATACAGATCTGTATACAGATATCTGTATAAACATATAAATATTATTTATAGAGATATCGTTATAAATATAAAAATATTATTTATGGTGATATCTGGGTATACATATAAATATAATTTAGGCAGATATCTGTTTAAACATATAAATATTTATGGAGATATCTGTACATACATATAAATATTTATTCAGATATCTGTATAAACATATAAATATTTATACAGACATGTGTATAAACATATAAATATAGAGATGTCAGTATAAACACATAAATATTTATACAGATATTTGCATAAACACATAAATATTTATACAGGGATCAGTATAAACACATAAGTATTTTCACAGATATCTGTATAAACACATAAATATTATTTATACAAATATCTGTGTAAACACAAATATTGTTTATATAAATATCTTTATGAACATGTTAATAATATTTATACACATATTTGTATAAACATAAATATTATTTATGCAGATATCTGTTTAAACATAAATATTACTTATACAGATATTGGTATAAACATATAAATATTTTTTATACAGATATCTGTATAAACATACAAATATTTATACAGATATCTGTATAAACATATAAATATATATTCAGATATATGTATAAACATATAACTATTTATACAGATATCTGTATAAAGATATAAATATTTATAATGTTGTCTGTATAAAGATAAATATTTATACAGATTTCTGTGTAAACACATCAATATTTATAAAGATGTCAGTATGATAATATAAATATTTATACAGATGACTGTATATATATGAGTATGTTTACACAAATGTCTGTTTAAACATATAAATATTTATTCAGATATCTGTGTAAATATAGAAATATTTATTCAGATATCTGCATAAACATATAAATATGTATACAGATATCTTTATAAACATATAAATATTGTTGATGCAGATATCTGTATAAACATGTAAATATTTATACAGTTATCTGTATAAATATGTAAATATATATACAGATATTTTTATACACATATAAATATTTATACAGATATCTGTATAAACATATAAATAGTATTTATACAGATAGTTGTGTAAACATATAAATATTATTTATACAGATATCTGTAAAAACATATAAATATTATTTATGCTGATATCTGCATAAGCATATAAATATTATCTATACAGATATCTGTTTAAACATTTAAATATTATTTATACAGATATCTGTATAAACATATAAATATTATTTATTCAGATATCTGTATAGACATTTAAGTATTATTTACACAGATATCGGTAGAGACGTATAAATATTATTTATACAGATATCTGTATAGACATATATATATTATTTATACAGAGATCTTTATAGACATATAAATATCATTTATACAGATAACAATATAGACATATAAATATTATTTTTACAGATATCTGTATAAATATATAAATATTTATACAGATATATGTACAGACATATAAATATTTGTACAGATATTTGTATCAACATATAAATATTTATACAGATATAAGTAAAAATATATACATATTATTTATACAGTTATCTGTTTAAACGTATAAATATTATTTATACAGATATCTGTATAAACATATAAATATTATTAACACAGACATCTGTATAAACATATAAATTTTGTTTAAACAGATATCTGTATAAACATATAACAACTATTTATACAGATACCTGTATAAACTTATATGTATTATTTATAAAGATATCTCTATAAACACATAAATATTATTTACATAGATATCCGTATAAACATTTATACAGATATCTGTAAATATATAAATATAATTTATACAGATATCTGCAAAAACATATAACTATATATACAGATATCTGTATCAATATATAAATATATATTCAGATGTCTGCATAAGCATATAAATATGATTTATACATATATCTCTATAAATATATAAATATTATTTATACAGTTATCTGAATAAACATATAAATATCTATAGAGGTATCTGTATAAACATATAAATATCTACACAGATATTTGTATAAACATATAAATATATATACAGATATCTCTATAAACATATAAATATTTATACAAACATCTGAATAAACATATAAATACTATTTATGCAGATATCTGCATAAACATATACATATTATTTATACAGATATCTGTATAAACACATACATATTATTTATACAGATATCTGTTTAAACATATAAACATATATGCAGACTTCTGTATAAACATATAAATATTATTTATACAGATATCAGAATTAATATATAAATATTTATTATACAGATATCTGAATAAACTTTTAAATAATATTTTTAGAGATATCTGTATATACATATAATTATTATTTATGCTGATATCTGCATAAACATATAAATATTAGTTTTACAGATATTTTTATAAAGATATAAATATTTATGCAGTTATCTGTATAAACATGTAAATATATATAAAGACATCAGTATAAACCTATAAATATTTATACAGATATCTATATAAATGTATAAATATTTTCAAGGTATCTGTATAAACAAACATATAAATATATATACAGATATCTGTATAAACGTATATATATATACAGATATCTGTATTAACATATAAATATTATTAATACAGATATGTCTATAAACATATAAATAATATTTATGCAGCTATCTATATAAATATATAAATATCTATAGAGATATCTGTATAAGTATATAAATATTTATATATATCTGTATAAACATATAAATATGTATACAGATATATGTATGAACATATAAATATTAATTATACAGACATCTGTATTACCATATAAATATTATTGGTACAGATATCTGTCTAAATATACAAATAATTAGGCAGATATCTGTATAAACATATAAATATATATAGATATCTGTAAAAACACATTTATACATATAACTCTATGAACATATAAATATTATTTATACAGATATCTGCATAAACATATAAATATTATTTATACAGATATCTGCATAAACATATAAATATTATTTATACAGATATCTGTATAAACATATAAATATTATTTATGCAGATATCTGTAAAAGCATTTAAATGTTTATACAGATATCTGTATAAATATATCATTATTTAAACAGATATCTGTATAAATATATAAATATTATTTATACAGATATATGTATAAACATATAAAAATTGTAGATACAGATATCTGTATAAATATATATATTATTTATACAGATATCTGTATAAACATAGAAATATTATCTATACAGATATCTGTATAAACGTATAAATATTATTTGTAGATTTATCTGTGATATCGCCTAAACATTATTTTACAGATATGTGTATAAACATATAAATATTATTTATACAGATATCTGTATAAATATATAAATATAATTTAATTTATACAGATATCTGTATAAACATATAAATATATATACAGATATCTGTATAAATATACAAATATTTATACAGATATCTGTATACACGTATAAATATTATTTATAAAGATACCTGTATGAACATAAAAATATTATTTATACCGATATCTGTATAAACATATAAATATTATTTATACAGATATCTGTATAAACATATAAATATTATTAATACAGATATCTGTGTAAACATATAAATATTATTTGTACAGATATCTGTATAAACTTATAAATAATATTTTTACAGATATCTCTATATACATATAAATATTATTTATACAGATATCTGTACAAACATATAAATATTATTTATAGAGATATCTGTATAAACATATAAATATTTATACAGTTATCTGTGTAAGCATATGAATATTATTTATACAGATATCTGTGTAAACATATAAATATTTATACAGATATCTGCATAAACATACATATATATACTGATACCTTTATAAACATATAAATATTATTTATACAAATATCTATATTGATATATAAATATTTATACAGTTATCAGAATAAACATGTAAATATTATTTTTACCGCTATCTGCATAAACAAATACATATTATTTATACAGATATCTGTATAAACATATAAATATTTATACAGATATATGTATAAACATATAAATATATATTCAGATATCTTTATAAACATATAAATATATATAGAGCGATATCTGTATACACATGTAGATATTTATACAGATATCTGTGTAAATATATAAATAATATTTACACAGATATCTGTATAAACATATAGATATTATTTATACAGATATCTGTATAAAAATATAAATATTATTTATACACATATCTGTATAAAAATATTAATATTATTTATGCAGATATCTGTATGAACATATAAATAATATTTATGCAGATATCTGTATAAACATATAAATATTATTTATGCAGGTATCTTTATAAACCTATAAATATTACTTATACAGATATCTGTGTATATATATAGATATTATTTATACAGATATCTTTACAAACATATAAATATTTATGCAGATATCTGTATGAACATATAAAAATTATTTATACAGATATCTTTATTAATGTATAAATATTATTGATACAGATATCTGTCTAAACATATAAATATTTATACAGATATCTGTATAAACATATAAATATATACACAGATATTTGTAAAAACATAAATATTTATATAGACATCTCTATAAACATATAAATATTATTTCTGCAGATATCTGTATAAACATATAAATATTATTTATACAGATATCTGTATAAACATAAAATTATTATTCATGCAGATATCTCTATAAACATATAAATGTTTATGAAGATATCTGTATTAATATATCATTATTTAAACTGATATCTGTGTAAACATATAAATATTATTTATACAGATATCTGTATAAACATATACATATTATTTATACAGATATATCTATAAACATACAAATAAACACATATCTGTATAAACATAAATATTTATACAGATATCTGTATAAACATATAAATATATGTAAGGATATCTCTATAAATATTTAAATATTGATACAGATATCTGTAAAATCATATAAATATTATTTATACAGATATGTGTAAAAATATATAAATATTTATACAGATATCCGTATCAACATATAAATAATTCTAATGATGTCTGTATAAACATATTCATATTCATACAGATATATGTATAAACATATAAATATTATTTATACAGTTACATTTATAAACATATAAATATTATTTATACAGATATCTGTATACACATATTAATATCTATATAGATATCTGTATAAACATTTAAATATTTATACTGATATCTTTATAAACATTCTAATATTTCTACTCATATGTGTATAAACATATAAATTTTATTTACACAGATATCTGTATAGACATATAAATATTTATACAGTCATCTGTATAAACATATAAATAATATGTATACAGAGGTATGTACAAATATATAAATATTATTTATGCAGATATATGTAGAAACTTATAAATATTATTTATATAGGTATCTGTATAAACATATCAATATTTTTATCTGTATGAACATAGAAATATTTATGCAGATAACTGTGTAAACATATAATTATTTATACAGATATCTGTACAAACATTTACATATTACTTATACAGATATCTCTATAAACGTATAAATAATATATGTACAGATATCTGTATAAACACATAAATATTATTTATACAGATATCATCTGTAAAAACATATAAATATTATTTATACAGATATCTGTATAACCATATAAGTATTATTTGTACAGATATCAGTATAAACATATAAATATACAGATATCTGAATAAACATATAAGTATTTATAAAGATATCTGTAAGTACATATAAATATATTTACAGATATCTGTATAAATATTTAAATATTTATGCAGATATCTATATAAACATATAAATATTATTTATACAGATATGAGTATTATCATATAAATATTTCTACAGGTATACATATAAACATATAAATATTATTACAGATATCTGTATAAACATATAAAGATTATTTATACAGGTATCTTTATACACATATAAAGATTATTTATACAGGTGTCTTTATAAACATATAAATATTATTTATGCAGATATCTGTATAAACATATAAATATTATTTATAGAGATATCTGTATAAACATATAAATATTTATACAGATATCTGTATAAACATATAAATAATATTTATACAGATATCTCTATAAACATATTGATATTATTTATACACATATATCTCCATAAATATATTAATATTATTAATACAGATATCTGTATAAACATATAAATATTATTTATACAGATATCTCTATAAACATGTAAATATACACATATCTGCATCAACATATAAATATTTATACAGATATCTGTATAAACATATAAATATTTATACAGATATCTGTATAAACATATAAATATTTATACAGATATCTGTATAAACATATAAATATTTATACAGATATCTGTAAAAATATTTATTTATACAGATATCTGTGGAAACATATAAATATTTTTTATACAGATATGTGTATAAATATATATATCATTATACAGATATCTGTATAAACATATAAATAATTCTACAGATATCTGTTTAAACATATACATATTTATGAAGATATCTGTATAAATATATAAATATTATTTATACATGTATCTTTATAAACATATAAATTTTATTTATACAGATAGCTGTATAAGCATAAAAATATTATTTATACAGATATCAGCATACACATATGAATATTTATACCGATATCTGTATAAACATATAAATATTTATAGTTATCCCTATAAATATTTTAGTATTTATACGCATATCTGTGTAAACATATAAATTTTATTTACACAGATATCTGTATAGACATATAAATATTTATACAGTCATCTGTATAAACATATAAAAAATACGTATACAGATATATGTATAAACATATAAATATTATCTATGCAGATATCTGTATAAACATATAAATATTATTTACACAGATATCTGTATAAACCTATAAATATTACTTACACAGATATCTGTATAAACATATAAATATTTTTACAGATATCTGTATAAACATATAAATATTATTTATACAGATATCTCTACAAACATATTGATATTATGTATACACATATATCTCCATAAATATATTAATATTATTTATACAGATATCTGTATAAACATAGAAATATTATTTATACAGATATCTCTATAAACATGTAAATATACACATATCTGTATGAACATATAAATATTATTGACACAGATATCTGTATGAACGTATAAATATTTTTATACAGATATCTCTATAAACATATAAACATTATTTATACAGATATCTGTATAAACATATAAATATTATTTATACAGATATCTCTATGAACATATAAATATTATTTATACAGGTATCTGTATAAACTTATAAATATATATACAGATATCTGTACAATCATGTAAATATTTATACAGATATATGTAAAAACATATAGATTATTTAAAGAGGTATCTGTATAAACATATAAATATTATTTATACAAATATCTGTGTAAAAATATTAATATTATTTCTACTGATATCAGTATGAACATATAACTTTTGTTTATACAGATAACTCCATAAACATATAAATAATATTTATACAGGTATCCGTAGAAACATGTACATATTATTTATACAAATATCTGTATAAACATATAAATCTTATTTTTACAGATATCTGTATTAACATATAAATATTATTTATACACATATCAGTATAAACATACAAATATTATTTATGCAGATATCTGTATAAATATATAAGTATTATTTATGCAGATATCTGTAGAAACATATAAATATTATTTTTGCAGATATCTGCATAGACATAAAAATATTATTTATAAAGATATCTGTATTAGCATATAAATATTATTTATACTGATATCTGTATAAACATAAAAATATTTACAGAGATATCTGTATAAACATGTAATTATTTAATGCATATCTGTATAAACATATAAATAGCATTTATACAGAAAACTTTATAAACATATAAATATTATATAAACAGATATCTGTATCAACATAGAAATATTATTTTTACAGATATCTGTATAAAGATATAAATATAATTTATACAGATATCTGTGTAAACGTAAATATAATTTATACATATATGTGTTTAAACATATAAATATCATTTATACAGATATCTGTATAAATTTATAATGATTATTTATACAGATATCTGTTTAAACATATAAATAATATTTATACAGATATCTGTATAAACATATGAATATTATTTATACAGATATCTATATAAACATAAAAATTATACTTATACATATATCTGTATAAACATATAAATATTATTTATACAGAGATCTCTATAAACATACAAAGATTATTTATACAGATATATAATTAAAGATAAATATAATTTATACAGATATCTGCATAAACGTATAAATATTATTTATACAGATATCTGTATAAACATATAAATATTTATACATATATCTGTAAAAACATGGAAATATTATTTACACAGGTATGTGTATAAACATATGAATATTATTTATACAGATATCTGTATAAATTTATAAATATAATTTATACAGATATATTTATAATCATATAAATATTATTTATACAGATATCTGCATAAACATATAAATATTATTTCAAAAGATATTGGTATAAACATATAAATATCTACACAGATATCTGTATAAACATATAAATATTTACACAGATATCGGTCTGAACTTATAAATATTATTTATACAAATATCTGTATAGACATTTAAATATATATAAAGTTACCTGTATGAACATATAAATATTATTTATACAGATATTAGTGTAAACACATTAGTATTATTTATACAGATATCTGCATAAACATATAAATATTATGTAAACAGATATCTGTATAAATGTATAAATATTATTTATACAGAAATCTGTATAAATATTATTTATACAGAAATCTGTATAAATATTATTTATACAGAAATCTGTATAAATATAGAAATATTTTTAAAGATATGTGTATAAACTTCTAAATATTTATACACATCAGTATAAACATACAAATATATATAGAGATACCTGTATAAACTTAGAAATATTTATAAAGATATCTGTATAAACATGGAAATATTTATAATGTTATCTGTATTAACATAGAAATATTATTTATACAGTTACCTGTATAAACATATAAATATTATTTATACAAATATCTTAATATACACATAAATATCATCTATACAGATATCTGTATAAACATATAAATATTATATGTTCAGATATCTGTATAAACATATAAATATTATTTCTAAAGATATCTATATAAACGTGTAAATATTAGTTATGCAGATATCTGTATAAACATATCAATATTAGTTATACAGATATGTGTATAAACATATAAATATTATTTACACAGATATCTGTTTAAACATATAAATAATTTTTTACAGATATCTCCAAAAACATACAAATATTATTTATACAGGTATCTATATAAACATGTAAATATTTATACAGATATCTGTATAAACATATAAATGATATTTATAGAGATATTGGTATAAGCATATAAATATTTATACAGATATATCTATCAACATATAAATATTATTTATACAGATATCTGTATAAACATATAAATATTATTTATACAGCTATCTCTATAAACGTATAAATATTATTTATACACATATCAGTATAAACATACAAATATTTATACTGATATCTGTATAAAAAGATAAATAATTATACAGATATCTGTATAAACATATAAATATTATTTATGCAGGTATCTCTATAAACAAATAAATATTATTTACACAGATATCTGTATAAACATACAAGTCTTATTTATACAGATATATGTAAAGACATATAAATATTATTTATACATATATCTGTATAAACATATAAATATTATTTATACAGATATCTGTAAAGACATGTAAATATTATTTATCCAGATACCTGTATAAACATATAAATATTATTTACGCAGATATCTGTATACACATAAAAATATTTATACAGATAACTGTATTAACATATAAATATTTACACAGATATCTGTATAAACATATAAATATTCATACAGATGTCTATAAACAGATATATATTTATAAAGATATCTGAATAAACAAATAAATATTTATACAGATATCTGTATAAACCTATAAATATTTATACAGGCTTTTTTGTAAACATGTAAATATTTATAATGATATCTGTATAAACAGATAAATATTAATACACATATCTGTATAAACATATAAATATTTGTACTGATATCTACATAAACATATAAATATATATACAGATATCTGTATAAACATATAAATATATATACAGATATCGGTATAAATGTATAAATATTTATACAGATATCTGTATAAAAGTATAAATATTTATAGCGATATCTGTATAAAAGTATAAATATTTATACAGATACCTGAATAAGAATACAAATATTATTTATCCAGATATCTGTATAAACATAGAAATATTATTTATACAGATATCTGTATAAACATAGAAATATTATTTATACAGATATCAGTATAAATATATAAATATTTTTACAGATATCTGTATATACATATAAATATTAATACAGATATCTGTATAAATATATAATTATTAATACAGATATCTGTATAAACATATAAATTTCATTTATAAAGGTATCTGTATAAACATAAATATTATTTATACAGGTATCTGTATAAACATATAAATATTATTTATACATATATCTGTAAAGACATATAAATATTATTTATGTAGATACCTGTAAAAACATATAAATATTATTTATACAGATATCGGTATACACATATAAATATATATACAGATATCTGTATTAACATATAAATATTTAGACAGATATCTGTATAAACATATAAATATTTATAAAAATGTCTGTATAAACAGATAAATATTTATACAGATATCTGAATAAACATATAAATATTTCTACAGATATCTGTATAAACATAAATATTAATACAGACATCTGTATAAACATACAAATATTTTTACTGATATCTGTATAAAGAGATAAATATTATTTATACAGATATCTGTTTAGACATATAAATGTTTATAGAGTTAACTTTATAAACATATATATTATTTATACAGGTATCATTATAAACATATAAATATTATTTATACAGATATCTGTATAAATATATGAATGTTATTTGTACAGATATCTGTATAAATATATGAATATTATTTGTACAGACATCTGTATAAACGTATAAATATTCTTTATGCAGATATCTGTATAAACATATAAATATTATTTATATAGATATCGGTATAAACCTATAAATATCTACACAGCTATCTCTATAAACATATAAATATTATTTGCAGATATCTGTATAAACATATAACAATTATCTACACAGATATCTGCATAAACATATAAATATTTATACAGATATTGGTATTAACATATGAATATTTACACTGATATCTGTATAAAAATATATATATTACTTTTGCAGATAACTGTATAGACATATAAATATTTATAGAGTATCTGTATAAACGTATACATATTACTTATAGATATCTGTATAAACATAAAAATATTATTTATAGTGATATCTGTACAAATATATAAATATTATTTATTCAGTTATCTCTATAAACTTATAGATATTATTCATACAGATATGTGTATAAACATATAAATATTTATACAGATATCTGTATAAACAGATAAATATTTATACGGATATCTGAATAGACATATGAATATTTATGCAGATATCTGTATAAGCAGTACAGTAAATATATATTATACACTGTATATAAACTATCAAAAAGTACAGGGAATACAATTTATTTACTGTACATATAATAATATATACAAAGTGCGCCAAAGATGTATTATATACTGTATATAAAATATCAAAAATAAAGTAAATATATAGTTTTTTCTGTATTTAAAATATCAAAAAGTACACCAAATATGTATTACATACCATATATAAAATATCAAAAAGTAGACTAAATATATTTTATATACTGTACATATAATATTATCTACAAGTACACCAAATGCATATTATATACTGTAAATGGAATATCAAAAAGTACAGTAAATATATTTTATATGCTGTTCATAATATATCAAAATATACACCAAATTCATATTATACATTCTAAATAAAATATCAAAATATACAGTAAATATATTGTATATAATTTACATATAATATTATTGCAAGTACACCAAATACATATTATATACTGTAAATGAAATATCAAAATGTTCTGCAAATATATATAACATACTCTACATAAAATATCAAAGAGTACCCCAAATATATATTATATACTGTACATAGAGTATCAAATATAAACCAAATATATATTATACACTGTAAATAAAATATCAAACTAAAATAAATATATATTTTATACTCTACATAAAATATCAAAAAGTACACGAAATGTATCTTATATACTGCAAATAAAACATCAAAAACTGCAGTAAATACATTTTACACAGTGTACATAAAATATCAAAAAGTACACCATTTATATATAATATACTCTAAATGAAATATTAAAAAGACAGTAAATATATTTTATATTATGTACACATAATATTATCTAAAGTTACACGAAATATATATTATATAGTGTAAATGAACTATCAAAAAGTACTATCAATATATATTACATAATGTACATAAAATATCAAAAAGTACACCAAATATCTATTATAGACTGTAAATAAAATATAAAAAATTACAGTAAATATATTTAATATACTGAACATAAAACACCAAAAAGTTCACAAAACATATATTATATACTATACATAAAATATCAAAAATAAACTAAATATATTTTATATACTGTAGATATATTATCTAAATCTAAAAAATACATATATACTGTAAATAAAATATCAAACAGTACTGTAAATATATCTAACATACTGTATATAAAATATCAAAAATTTCACCAAATATATATTATATACTGTACATAAAATATCAAATGTACACCAAATACATATTTT
Organism: Pan troglodytes; assembly: GCF_028858775.2. Lineage (NCBI taxonomy): Eukaryota > Metazoa > Chordata > Mammalia > Primates > Hominidae > Pan > Pan troglodytes. The sequence goes on from NC_072412.2 coordinate 10,087,729, forward strand.
ATACTGTACAAAAAAAATCATGAGTATACATCCAATATATACTCTATACTGTAAATAAAATATCAAAAAGTACAGTAAATATATATTACATAATGTAGATGAACTATCAAAATGTACACCAAATATCTATTATACACTGTACATAAAATATCAAAAAGTACACTAAATATATATTGTATACTCTATGTAATATATCAGGAAGAGTAAACCGAATACATATTATATACTGCATATAAAATAACAAAAAGTATTCCAAATATATAATAAACTGTAAAGAAAATATCAAAACTACATTAAATATATATTTTGAAGTGCACATAAAATATCAAAAATTACATAAAATATATATCATATCCTCTACATAAAATATATATTATGTTCTGTAAATAAAATATCAAAACCTACAGTAAGTATATTTTATACACTGTACATAAAATATCAAAAAGTACACCATATATATTTTACACTCTAAATAAAATATTAAAATGACAGGAAATATATTTTATATAATGTACATATAATATCATCTAAAAGTACACCAAATACATATTATATACTTTAACTGAACTATTAAAAAGTACAGTAAATATATATTACATACTGTACATAAAATATCAAATAGTACACCAAATATATATTATAAACTGTAAATAAAATATAAAAATTGCAGTAAATATATTTTATATACTGAACATAAAATATCAAAAAGTATGGTAAATACATTTTATATTCTGTTCTTATAATATTATCTAAAAGTACAAATATATGTATTATATACTATAAATAAAATATCAAAAGTTACAGTAAATATATATTACATACTGTAGATAAAATATCAAAAATTTCACCAAATACATATAGTATGCTGTACATAAAATATCAAAAAGTACACCAAATACATGGTATATACTGTACATAAAATATCTTGTGAAGTACACCAAATATATATTATATATGGTAAATAAAATATCAAAAAGTACAGGAAAAATATATGTTGCATACTGCACATAAACTATCAAAAAGTACACCAAATACATATTTTATTCTAAACATAAAATATGAAAAAGTTCACCAAATATATATTATGTACTCCACATAAAATATCATGAAAAGTACACCGCATCCATGTTATATACTGCATAAAAAATGTTACAAAGGTCATCAAATATATATTATATAGTGTAAATAAAATAACAAAAAGTACAGTAAATATATTTTATATATTGTACATATAATATTTTCTAAAAGTTCATCAAATATATATTACATACTGTAAATAAAATATCTAAATGTATATTAAATATATATTACATACTGTACATAAAATATGAAAAAGTACACCAAATATACATTATATAAAGTAAATAATATTTCAAAAACTACAGTAAATATAGTTTATATACTGTACATTAAATGTCAAAAAGCACATCAAAAATATATTATATACTGCAAATGAATTATCAAAAAGTACAGTAAATATATTTTATATACTGTGCGATTAATATTATCTAAAAGTACACAAACTACAAAGTATATACTGTAAATGAAATGTCAAAAAGTACAGTAAATATCTATTAAATACTGTATAGAAAATATCAAATGTACAGTAAATATATATTACATACTGTACATAAAATATCAAAAAGTACACCAAATATATGTTATATATAGTAAATAAATTATCAAAAACTTCTATAATTATATTTAATATACTGTACATAAAATATCAAAAATTACACCAAATGTATATTATATACTCTAAATAAAATATCAAAAAGTACAGTAAATATTTATTACACACTCCATGTAAAATATCAAAAACTACACCAAATATATTTATCTAATTTACATAAAATATCAAATGTACACCAAATATATACTATATACTCTACATAAAACACCAAAAAGTACGATAAATATATTTCATATATTGTACGTATAATATTATCTAAAAGTACAGCAAATACATATTATATACTGTAAATAAAATATCAAATGTACAGTAAATATATATTACATACTGTACAGAAAATATCAAAAAGTACACCAAATATGTATTATATATAATGTAAATGAACTATCAAAAACTACAGTAATTATATTTAATATACTGTACATAAAATATCAGAAATTACACCAAATATAAATTATATACTGTGAATAAAATATCAAAAATACAGTAAATATATATTACACACTTTATGTGAAATATCAAAAACTTCACCAAAAATATATTATCTAATTTACATAAAATACCAAAGTACACCAAAGACATATTATATACTGTACATAAAATATCAAAAAGTACAGTAAATATATTTCATATATTGTACATATAATATTATCTAAAATCACACGTAATGCATATTATGTACTGCAAATAAAATATCAAAATGTACAGTAAATATATATTACATACTGTACATAAAATATCAAAAAGTACACCAAATATTTGTTATATATACCGTAATTTAACTATCAAAAACTACAACAATTATAGTTTATATGCTGTACATAAAATATAAAAAAGTACACCAGCCATACATTATATAGAGTAAATAAAATATCAAAAATTGCCATAAATATCTTTTAAATACTGTACACATAATATTGTCTAAAATACACCAAATATATATTATACACTGAAATAAAATATCAAAAGGTAGATTAAATATATCTTACATAATGTATATAAAATAAAATAATGTACATCAAATATATATTATATGATGTATATAAAATATCAAAAAGTACAGTAAATATACTTTATATACTGTACATAATATATCAAAAACTACACCAAATGTATATTATATACTGTAAATAAAATATCAAAATGTACAGTAAATATATATTACACACTGTATGTAAAATATCAAAAACTACACCAGTTATGTAATATATAATTTACATAAACTATCAAAACTACACCAAATATATAGTATATACTGTACATAAAATAGCAAAAGTACAGTAAATATATTTCATATATTGTATATATAATATTATCTAAAAGTACACCAAATACATATTATACACTGTAAATAAATTATCAAAATGTGCAGTAAATATATATTGCATACTGTATATAAAATATCAAAAAGTACAGTAAATATATTTTATATAATGTACATAAAATATCAAAAATTACACCAAATGTATATTGTATACTGTAAATAAAATATCAAATACTACAGAAAATACATATTACATACTCTACATAAAATAGCAAAAAGTACACCAAATATGTATTATATATACAGTAAATAAACTATGAAAAACTACGGCAATTATATTTTATATACTGTACATAAAATATCAAAAAGTACACCAAATATGTATTATATATACTGTAAATAAACTATCAAAAACTAGAGTAAGTATATTTTATATACTGTACATAAAGTATCAAAAAGTACATCCTATATATAATATACAGTAAATAAAATACCAAAAATTAGAGTAAATATATTTTACATACTGTACACATAATGTTGTCTAAAATACACAATATATATATTTTACACTGAAATTAAATATCAAAATGTAGAGTAAGTATATATTATATGAAGTACAAAAAAATTTAAAAAGTACAGTAAATATATATTATATACTGTACATAAAATATCAAAAATTAAACCAAATGTATATTATATACTGTAAATAAACCATCAAAAATTACAGTAAATATTATATTACATACTGTACATAAAACATCAAAAATTACTGTAAATATATATTACATAGTGTACATAAAATATCAAAAATTACAGTAAATATATTTTATATAATGTACATAAAATATCAAAAATTACCACAAATGTATATTGTATACTGTAAATAAAATATCAAAATGTACAGTAAATGTATATTACGCACTCTATGTAAAATAACAAAAACTACACCAATTATATATGATATAATTTACATAAAATATCAAACGTACAGCAAATACATATTATATACTGATCATAAAATATCAAAAAGTACAGTAAATGTATTTCATATATTGTACATATAATATTATCTAAAAGTACACCAAATACATATTGTATACTGTAAATAAAATATCAAAAACTACAGTAAATACATATTGCATACTCTACATACAATATCAAAAACTACACCAAATATGTATTATATATACAGTAAATAAACTATCAAAAACAGCAGTAATTATATTTTATCTACTGTACATAAAATATCAAAAAGTACATCCTATATATTATGTACAGTAAATAAAACATCAAAAATTAGAGTAAATATGTTTTACATATGGTACACAAAATATGCTCTAAAATACACAAAATATATATTATACACTGAAATTAAATATCAAAATGTAGAGTAAGTATATATTACATGCAGGAAAAAAAATTAAAAATGTACACTAAATATATATTATATACTGTACATAAAATATCATATAGTACATTAAATATATTTTATATACTGTACATAAAATATCAAAAATTACACCAAATGTATATTATATACTGTAAATAAAATATCAAAAATACACTAAATACATATTACATACTGAACATACAATATCAAAAATTACACCAAATATGTATTATATATACTGTAAATAAACTATCAAAAACTACAGTAATTATATTTTATATACTGTACATAAAATATCAAAAAGTACATCCCATATATAATATAGAGTAAATAAAACATCAAAAATTCGAGTAAATATATTTTACATACTCTACACATAATAAGGTCTAAAATACACAAAATATATGTTATAAACTGAAATTAAATATCAAAAGGTAGAGTAAGTATATATTACATGCAGTAGAAAAAAATTTTAAAAGTACACTAAATATATACTATATACTGTACATAAAATATCAAAAAGTACAGTAAATATATTTTATATACTGTACATAAAATATCAAAAATTACACCAAATATATATTATATACTGTAAATAAAACATCAAAAATTACAGTAAATATTATATTACATACTGTACATAAAATATCAAAAATACAGTAAATATATTTTATATAATGTAGATAAAATATCAAAAATTACACCAAATGTATATTGTATACTGTAAATAAAATACCAAATTGTACATTAAATATATATTACCCACTCTATGTAAAATAACAAAAACTACACCTATTATATATGATATAATTTACATAAAATATCAAAAGTACACCAAATACATATTATATGCTGTACATAAAATATCAAAAAGTACAGTAAATGCATTTCATATGTTGTACATATAATATTAACTAAAAGTACACCTAGTACGTATTATATACTGTAAATAAAATATCAAAAAGTACAGTAAACACATTTTACGTACTGTACATACAATATCAAAAAGTACACCAAATATGCATTATATATACTGTTAATAAACTATCAAAAACTACAGTAATTATATTTTATATACTGTACATAAAATATGAAAAAGTACAGTAAATATATATTACATACTGTACATAAAATGTCAAAAAGTACAGTAAATATATTTTATACAATGTACATAAAATATCAAAAATTACACCAAATGTATATTGTATACTGTAAATAAAATATCAAAATGTACAGTAAATATATAGTACACACTGTATGTAAAATAATAAAAACTACACAAATTATATATGATATAATTTACATAAAATATCAAAAGCACACCAAATACATATTATATACTGTACATAAATTATCAAAAAGTTCAGTAAATATATTTCATATATTGTATATATAATATTATCTAAAAGTACACCAAATACATATTATATGCTGTAAATAAAATATCAAAAACTACAGTAAATACATATTGCATACTGTACATACAATATCAAAAACTACACGAAATATGTGTTAAATATACAGTAAATAAACTATCAAAAACTACAGTAATTATATTTTATATACTGTACATAAAATATCAAAATGTACATCCTATATATTATATACAGTAAATAAAACATCAAAAATTAGAGTAAGTATATTTTACATACTGTATACTTAATATTGTCTAAAAAACACAAAATATATATTATACACTGAAATTAAATATCAATAGGTAGAGTAAGTATATATTACATGCAGTAAAAAGAATTTAAAAAGTACACTAAACATATATTATGTACTCTACATAAAATATCCAAAAGTACAGTAAATATATTTCATATACTGTACATAAAATATCAAAAATTACACCAAATGCATATTATATACTGTAAATAAAATATCAAAAAGACAGTAAATATATATGAAACACCCCATGTAAAATATCAAAAACTACACCAAATATATATTATATAATTTACATAAAATATCAAAAGGACACCAAATATATCTTATATACTGTATATAAAATATCAAAAGGTACAGTAAATATATTTCATATATTGTACATATAATATTAACTAAAAGTACACCAAATACATTTTATATACTGTAAATAAAATATCAAAAAGTACAGTAAATATACATTACATACTGTACATAAAATATCAAAAGTTCACCAAATATGTGTAATATACACTGTAAATAAACTACCAAAAACTACAGTGATTATATTTAATATACTGTACATAAAACATCAACTATTACACCAAATGTATATTATATACTGTAAATAAAATTCAAAGTACAGTAAATATATATTACACACCCTATGTAAAATATCAAAAACTACACCAAATATATATTATATAATTTACATAAAATATCAAAAGGACACCATATATATTATATACTTTACATCAATTATCAAAAAGTACAGTAAATATATATCACATAATGTACATAAAATATCCGGAAGTGCACCAAATATGTGTTATATATACTGTAAATAAACTATCAAAAACTACAGTAATTATATTTAATATAATGTATATAAAATATCAAAAATTACACCAAATGTAGATTATATTCTGTAAATAAAATATCAAAAAGGACAGTAAATGTATATGACACACCCCATGTAAATTATCAAAAACTACACCAAATATATATTACATAATTTACATAAAATATCAAAAGGACACCAAATATATCTTATATACTGTACATAAAATATCAAAAATTACAGTATATATACTTCATATATTGCACATATAATATTAATTAAACTACACCAAATACATTTTATATACTGTAAATAAAATATCAAAAATACAGTAAATATATGTTACATACTGTATATAAAATATGAATAAGTACACCAAATATGTTTTATATATACTGTAAATCAACTATCAAAAACTACAGTAATTTTATTTAATATACTGTATATAACACATCAAAAATTACACCAAATGCATATTATATACTGTAAATACAATATGAAAAAGACAGTAAATATATATTACACTCTATGTAAAATATCAAAAACTACACCAAATATATAATATATAATTTACATAAAATATCAAAAGTACACCAAATATATATTATGTACTGTACATAAAATAACAAAAAGTACAGTAAATATATTTCATATATTGTACATATAATATTAACTAAAATACACCAAATACATTTTATATTGTGTAAATAAAATATCAAAAAGTTCACTAAATATATATTACATACTGTATATAAAATATCAAAAAGTACACCAAATATGTGTTATATATACTGTAAATAAACTATCAAAAAATACAATAATTATATTTAATATACTGTACATTAAATATCAAAAATTACACTAAATATATATTACACTCTACGTAAAATATCAAAAACTACACCAAATATATATTATATAATTTACATAAAATATCAAAAGGACACCAAATATATCGTATATACTGTACATAAAATATCAAAAAGTACAGTAAATATATTTCATATATTGTACACATAATATTAACTAATAGTACACCAAATACATTTTATATACTGTAAATAAAATATCAAAAAGTACAGTAAATATATATTACATACTGTTTATAAAATATCAAAAAGTACACCAAATATGTGTTATATATACTGTAAATAAACTATCAAAAACTACAGTAATTATATTTAATATAATGTACATAAAATATCAAAAATTACACCAAATGTATATTATGTACTGTAAATAAAATATCAAAAAGGACAGTAAATGTATATGACACACCCAATGTAAAATATCGAAAACAACACCAAATACATATTATATAATTTACATAAAATATCAAAAGGACACCAAATATATCTTATATGCTGTACATAAAATATCAAAAAGTACAGTAAATATATTTCATATATTGAACATATAATATTAACTAAAAGTACACCAAACACATTTTATATACTGTAAATAATATATCAACAAGTAGAGTAAATATATATAACATACTGTACATAAAATATCAAAAAGTACACCAAATATGTGTTATATATACTGTAAATAAACTATCAAAAACTACAGTAATTATGTTGAATACACTGTACATAAAATATCAAATATTACACCAAATGTATATTATATACTGTAAATAAAATTCAAAGTACAGTAAATATATATTACACACCCAATGTGAAATATCAAAAACTACACCAAATATATATTATATAATTTACATAAAATATAAAAAGGACACCAAATGTATATTATATACTTTACATAAATTATCAAAAAGTACAGTAAATATATTTCATATATTGTACAAATAATATTAACTAAAGTACACCAAATATATTTTATATTGTGTAAATAAAATATCAAGTTCACTAAATATATATTACATACTGTATATAAAATATCAAAAAGTACACCAAATATGTGTTATATATACTGTAAATAAACTATCAAAAACTACAGTAATTATATTTAATATACTGTGTATAAATTATCAAAAATTACACCAAATGTATGTTATATACTGTAAATAAAATATCAAAAAGACAGTAAATGTATATGAAAAACCCCATGTAAAATATCAAAAACTACACCAAATATATATTACATAATTTTCTTAAAATATCAAAAGGACACCAAATATATCTTATATACTGTACATGAAATATCAAAAAGTACAGTAAATATATTTCATATATTGTACATATAATATTAACTAAAAGTACACCAAATACATTTTATATACTGTAAATAAAATATCAAAAAGTACAGTAAATATATATTACATACTGTACATAAAATATCAAAAGTACACCAAATGTGTGTAATATATACTGTAAATAAACTATCAAAAACTACAGTAATTATATTTAATATACTGTACATAAAATATCAAAAATTACACCAAATGTATATTATAATCCGTAAAGAAAATATAAAAAAGGACAGTAAATGTATATGACACACCCCATGTACAATATCAAAAACTACACCAAATATATATTATATAATTTACATAAAATATCAACAGAACACCAAATATATCTTATATACTGTACGTAAAATATCAAAAATACAGTAAATATATTTCATATATTGAACATATAATATTAATTAAAGTACACCAAATACTTTTTATATACTGTAAATAAAATATCAAAAAGTACAGTAAATATATATTACATACTGTACATAAAATATCAAAAAGTACACCAAATATGTGTTATATATACTGTAAATAAACTATCAAAAACTACAGTAATTATATTTAATATACTGTACATAAACCATCAAATATTACAACAAATGTATATTATATACTGTAAATAAAATTCAAAGTAAAGTTAATATATATTACACACCCTATGTAAAATATCAAAAACTACACCAAATATATATTATATAATTTACATAAAATATCAAAAGGACACCAAATATATATTATACACTTTACATAAATTATCAAAAAGTACAGTAAATATATATTACATACTATACATAAAATATCCAGAAGTACACCAAATATGTGTTATGTATAATGTAAGTAAACTATCAAAAACTACAGTAATTATATTTAATATACTGTACATAAAATATCAAAAATTACACCAAATGTATATTATATACTCTAAATAAAATATGAAAAAGGACAGTAAATATATATTACACTCTATGTAAAATATCAAAGCTACACCAAATATATATTATATAACTTACAGAAAATATCAAAAGTACACCAAATATATATTATATACTGTACATAATATATCAAAAAGTACAGTAAATATATTTCATATATTGTACATATAATATTAACTAAAATACACCAAATATATTTTATATTGTGTAAATAAAATATCAAAAAGTTCACTAAATATATATTACGTAGTGTATATAAAATATCAAAAAGTACACCAAATATGTGTTATATATACTGTAAATAAACTATCAAAAAATACAGTAATTATATTTAATATACTGTACATAAAATATCAAAAATTACAGTAAATATGTATTACACTCTATGTAAAATATCAAAAACTACACAAAATATATATCATATAATTTTCATAAAATATCAATAGGACACCAAATATATCTTATATACTGTACATAAAATATCAAAAAGGACAGTAAATATATATGACACACCCCATGTAAAATATCAAAAACTACACCAAATATATGTTACATAATTTACATAAAATATCAAAAGGACACCAAATATATCTTATATACTGTACATAAAATATCAAAAAGTACAGTGAATATATTTCATATATTGTACATATAATATTAACTAAAAGTACACCAAATACATTTTATATACTGTAAATAAAATATCAAAAATACAGTAAATATATATTACATACTGTACATAAAATATCAAAAAGTTTGCCAAATATGTGTTATATATACTGTAAATAAACTATCAAAATCTACAGTAATTATGTTTAATATACTGTACATAAAATATCAAAAATTACACCAAATGTATATTATATACTGTAAATAAAATATCAAAAAGGACAGTAAATATATATGACACACCCCATGTAAAATATCAAAAACTACAACAAATATATATTATATAATTTACATTAAATATCGAAGGACACCAAATATATCTTATATACTGTATATAAAATATCAAAAAGTACAGTAAATATATTTCATATATTGTACATATAATATAAACTAAAAGTACACAAAATACATTTTATATACTGTAAATAAAATATCAAAAAGTACAGTAAATATATGTTACATACTGTGCATAAAATATCAAAAGTACACCAAATATGTGTTATATATACTGTAAATAAACTATCAAAAACTACAGTAATTATGTTTAATATACTGTACATAAAATATCAAAAATTACACCAAATGCATATTACATAGTGTAAATAAAATATCAAATAGGACAGTAAATATATATGACACACCCTATGTAAAATATCAAAAACTCCACCAAATATATATTATATAATTTACATAATATATCAAAAGGACAGCAAATATATCTTATATACTGTACATAAAATATCAAAAAGGACAGTAAATATATCTGACACACCCCATGTAAAATATCAAAAACTACACCAAATATATGTTATATAATTTACATAAAATATCAAAAGGACACCAAATATATATTATGTACTGTACATAAAATATCAAAAAGTACAGTAAATCTATTTCATATATTGTACATTTAATATTAACTAAAAGTACACCAAATACATTTTATATACTGTAAATAAAATATCAAAAATACAGTAAATATATATTACATACTGTAAATAAAATATCAAAATGTTCACCAAATATGTGTGATATATATAGTGTAAATAAACCATCAGAAACTACAGTAATTATATTTAATATACTGTACATAAAATATCAAAAATTACACCAAATGTATATTATATACTGTAAATAAAATATGAAAAAGTACAGTAAATATATATGACAAACACCATGTAAAGTATCAAAAACTACACCAAATATATGTTATAAAGTTTACATAAAATATCAAAAGGACACCAAATGTATCTAATATACTGTACATAAAATATCAAAAAGTACAGTAAATATATTTCATATATTGTATATATAATATTAACTAAAAGTACACCAAATACATTTTATATACTGTAAATAAAATATCAAAAAGTACCGTAAATATATATTACTTGCTGTACATAAAATATGAAAAAGTACACCAAATATGTGTTATATATACTGTAAATATACTATCAAAAACTACAGTACTTATATTTAATATACTGTACGTAAAATATCAAAAATTACACCAAATGTATATTATATACTGTAAATAAAATATTAAAAAGGACAGTAAATATATATGACACACCCCATGTAAAATATCAAAAACTACACCAAATATGTATTATATAATTTACATAAAATATCAAAAGGACACCAAATATATCTTATATTCTGTACCTAAAATATCGAAAAGTACAGTAAATATATTTCATATACTGTACATAAAATATTAACTAAAAGTACACCAAATACATTTTATATACTGTAAATAAAATATCAAAAATACAGTAAATATATATTCCATACTGTACATAAAATATCAAAAGTACACCAAATATGTGTTATATATACTGTCAATAAACTATCAAAAACTACAGTAATTATATTTAATATACTGTAAATAGAATATCAAAAATTACACCCAATGTATATTATATACTGTAAATATAATATCAAAAAGGACGGTAAATATATATGACACACCCCATGTGAAATATCAGAAACTACACCAAATATATATTATATAATTTACATAAAATATCAAAAGGACACCAAGTATATCTTATATACTGTACATAAAATATCAAAAAGTACAGTAAATATATTTCATATATTGGACATATAATATTAACTGAAAGTACACCAAATACATTTAATATACTGTCAATAAAATTTGAAAAAGTACAGTAAATATATATTACATACTGTACATAAAATATCAAAAAGTACACCAAATATGTGTAATATACAGTGTAAATAAAGTATCAAAAACTACAGTAATTATATTTCATATACTGTACATAAAATATCAAAAATTACACCACATGTATATTATATACTGTAAATAAAATATCAAAAAGGACAGTAAATATATATGACACACCCCATGTAAAATATCAAAAACTACACCAAATATATATTATATAATTTACATAAAATATCAAAAGGACACCAAATATATCTTATATACTGTACCTAAAATATCAAAAACTACAGTAAATATATTTCATATATTGTACATAAAATATTAACTAAAAGTACACCAAATACATTTTATATACTGTAAATAAAATATCAAAAATACAGTAAATATATATTCCATACTGTACATAAAATATCAAAAGTACACCAAATATGTGTTATATATACTGTAAATAAACTATCACAGACTACAGTAATTATATTTAATATACTGTAAATAGAATATCAAAAATTACACCCAATGTATATTATATACTGTAAATATAATATCAAAAAGTACGGTAAATATATATGACACACCCCATGTGAAATATCAAAAACTACACCAAATATATATTATATAATTTACATAAAATATCAAAAGGACACCAAATATATCTTATATACTCTACATAAAATATCAAAAAGTACAGTAAATATATTTCATATATTGCACATATAATATTAACTAAAAGTACACCAAATACATTTTATATATTGTAAATAAAATATCAAAAATTACATTAGATATATATTACATACTGTACATGAAATATCAAAAAGTACACCAAATATGTGTTATATATACTGTAAATAAACTATCAAAACCTACAGTAATTATATTTAATATACTGTACATAAAATATCAAAAATTAAAAAAAATGTATATTATATACTGTAAATAAAATATCAAAAATGACAGTAAATATATATGACACACCCCATGTAAAATTTCAAAAACTCCACCAAATATATATTATATAATTTACATAAAATATCAAAAGGACACCAAATATATCTTATATACTGTACATAAAATATCAAAAAGTACAGTAAATATATTTCATATATTGTACATATAATATTAACTAAAAGTACACCAAATACATTTTATATACTGTAAATAAAATATCAAAAAGTACAGTAAATATATTTTACATACTGTACATAAAATTTCAAAAGTACACCAAATATGTGTTATATATACTGTAAATAAACTATCAAAAACTACAGTAATTATATAAAATATACTGTAAATAGAATATCAAAAATTACACCAAATGTATATTATCTACTGTAAAAAAACATCAAAAAGGACAGTAAATATATATGACACACCCCATGTAAAATATCAAAAACTCCACGAAATATATATTATATAATTTACATAAAATATCAAAAGGACACCAAATATATCTTATATACTGTACATAAAATATCAAAAATACAGTAAATAATTTTCATATATTGTACATGTAATATTAATTAAAAGTACACCGAACACATTTTATATACTGTAAATAAAATATCAAAAACTACAGTAAATATATATTACATACTGTACATAAAATATCAAATAGTTCACCAAATATGTGTGATATATATAGTGTAAATAAACCATCAAAAGCTACAGTAATTATATTTAATGTATGTACATAAAATATCAAAAATTACACCAAATGTATACTATATACCGAAAATAAAATATCAAAAAGTACAGTAAATATATATGACACACCCCATGTAAAATATCAAAAACTACACCAAATATATATTATATAATTTACATAAAATATCAAAAGAACAGCAAATATATCTTATATACTGTACATAAAATATCAAAAATTACAGTAAATATGTTTCATATATTTTACATATAATATTAACAAAAAGTACACCAAATACATTTTATATACTATAAATAAAATATCAAAAATACAGTAAATACATATTACATACTGTACATAAAATACCAAAGTACACCAAATATGTGTTATATATACTGTAAATAAACTATCAAAAACTACAGTAATTATGTTTAATATACTGTACATAAAATATCAAAAATTACACCAAATGCATATTATATACTGTAAATAAAATATCAAAAAGTACAATGAATATATATTACACTCTATGTAAAATATCAAAAACTACACCAAATATATATTATATAATTTACATAAAATATCAAAAGGACACCAAATATATCTTATATACTGTACATAAAATATCAAAAAATACAGTAAATATATTTCATATATTGTACATATAATATTAACAAAAAGTACACCAAATACCTTTTATATATTGTAAATAAAATATCAAAAATACAGTAAATATATATTACATACTGTACATAAAATATCAAAAGTACACCAAATATGTGTTATATATACTGTAAATAAACTATCAAAAACTACAGTAATTATATATAATATACTGTGAATAGAATATCAAAAATTACACCAAATGTATATTATATACTGTAAATAAAATATCAAAAAGGACAGTAAATATATATGACACACCCCATGTAAAATATCAAAAACTACAACAGATATATATTATATAATTTACATAAAATGTCAAATGGACAGCAAATATATCTTATATACTGTACATAAAATATCAAAAAGTACAGTAAATATGTTTCATATATTGTACCTATAATATTAACTAAAAGTACACCAAATACATTTTATATACAGTAAATAAAATATCAAAAACCGCAGTAAATATATATTGCATACTGTACATAAAATATCAAAAGTACACCAAATATGTGTTATATATACTGTAAATAAACTATCAAAAACTACAGTAATTATAGTTATTATACTGTACATAAAATATCAATAATTACACCAAATGTATATTATATACTGTAAATAAAATATCAAAAAGGACAGTAAATATATATGACACACACCATGTATAATATCAAAAACTCCACCAAATATATATTATATAATTTACATAAAATATCAAAAGGACACCAAATATATCTTATATACTGTACATAAAATATCAAAAAGTACAGTAAATATATTTCAAATATTGTACATATAATATTAACTAAAAGTACACCAAATACATTTTATATACTGTAAATAAAATATCAAAAAGTACAGCAAATATATATTACATACTGTACATAAAATATCAAAAAGTACACCAAATATGTGTTATATATACTGTAAATAAACTATCAAAAACTACAGTAATTATATTTAATATACTGTACATAAAATATCAAAAATTACAACAAATGTATATTATATACTGTAAATAAAATATCAAAAAGGACAGTAAATATATATGACACACCCCATGTAAAATATCAAAAACTACACCAAATATATATTATATAATTTATATAAAATATCAAAAGGACACCAAATATGTCTTATATACTGTACATAAAATATCAAAAGGTACAGTAAATATATTTCATATATTGTACATATAATATTAACTAAAAGTACACCAAATACATTTTATATACTGTAAATAAAATATCAAAAATACAGTAAATATATATTACATACTGTAAATAATATATCAAAAGTACACCAAATATGTGTTATATATACTGTAAATAAAGTATCAAAAACTACAGTAATTATATTTAATATACTGTAAATAGAATATCAAAAATTACACCAAATGTATATTATCTACTGTAAATAAAATATCAAAAAGGACAGTGAATATATATGACACACCCCATGTAAAATATCAAAAGCTACACCAACTATATATTATATAATTTACATAAAATATCAAAAGGACACCAAATATCTCTTATATACTGTACATAAAATATCAAAAAGTACAGTAAATATATTACATATATTGTACATATTATATTAACTAAAAGTACTCCAAATACATTTTATATACTGTAAATGAAATATCAATAACTACAGTAAATATATATTACATACTGTACATAAAATATCAAAAAGTTCACCAAATATGTGTGATATATATAGTGTAAATAAACCATCAAAACTACAGTAATTATATTTAATATACTGTACATAAAATATCAAAAATTACACCAAATGTATATTATCTACTGTAAATAAAATATCAAAAAGGACAGTCAATATATATGACACACCACATGTAAAATATCAAAAACTCCACCAAATATATATTATATAATTTACATAAAATATCAAAAGGACACCAAATATATCTTATACACTGTATATAAAATATCAAAAATACAGTAAATATATTTCATATATTGTATACATATGATTAACTAAAAGTACACCAAATACATTTTATATACTGTACATAAAATATCAAAAACTACACTAAATATATATTACATACTGTACATAAAATATCAAAAAGTACACCAAATATGTGTTATATATACTGTAAATAAACTATCAAAAACTACAGTAATTATATTTAATATACTGTACATAAAATATCAAAAACTACACCAAATGTATATTATATACTGTAAAGAAATATCAAAAAGACAGTAAATATATATGACACACCCCATGTAAAGTATCAAAAATTCCACCAAATATATATTATATAATTTACATAAAATATCAAAAGGACAGCAAATATATCTTATATACTGTAAATCAAATATCAAAAATACAGTAAATATTTTTCATATATTGTACATATAATATTAGTTAAAAGTACACCAAACATTTTATATACTGTAAATATAATATCAAAAGGTACAGCAAATATATATTACCTACTGTACATAAAATATCAAATGTACACCAATTATGTGTTATATATACTGTAAATAAACTATCAAAATCTACAGTAATTATATTTAATATACTGTACATAAGATATCAAAAATTACACCAAATGTATATTATATACTGTAAATAAAATATCAAAAAGGACAGTAAATATATATGACACACCCCATTTAAAATATCAAAAACTACACCAAATATATATTATATAATTTATATTAAATATCAAAAGGACACCAAATATATCTTATATAATTTACTTAAAATACCAAAAGGTACAGTAAATGTATTTCATATATTGTACATATAATATTAATTAAAAGTACACCAAATACATTTTACATACTGCAAATAAAATATCAAAAATACAGTAAACATATATTACATACTGTACATAAAATATCAAAAGTCCACCAAATATGTGTTATATATACTGTAAATAAACTATCAAAAACTACAGTAATTATATTTATTATACTGTACATAAAATATCAAAAATTACACCAAATGCATATTATATTCTGTGAATAAAATATCAAAAAGACAGTAAATATATATTACATACTGTACATAAAATATCAAAAAGTACACCAAATATGTGTTATATATACTGTAAATAAACTATCAAAAACTACAGTAATTATATTTAATATACTGTACATAAAATAACAAAAATTACACCAAATGCATATTATATACTGTAAATAAAATATCAAAAAGGACAGTAAATATATATGACACACCCCATGTAAAATATCAAAAACTCCACCAAACATATATTATATAATTTACATAAAATATCAAAAGGACACCAAATATATCTTATATACTGTACATAAAATATCAAAAAGTACAGTAAATATATTTCATATATTGCACATATAATATTAACTAAAAGTACAGCAAATACATTTTATATATTGTAAATAAAATATCAAAAATTACATTAGATATATATTACATACTGTACATGAAATATCAAAAAGTACACCAAATATGTGTTATATATACTGTAAATAAACTATCAAAACCTACAGTAATTATATTTAATATACTGTACATAAAATATCAAAAATTACACCAAATGTATATTATATACTGTAAATAAAATATCAAAAAGGACAGTAAATATATATTACACACCCTATGTAATATATCAAATACTACACCAAATATATATTATATAATTTACATAAAATATCAAAAGGACAGCAAATATATCTTATATACTGTACTTAAAATATCAAAAAGTACAGTAAATATGTTTCATATATTGTACATATAATATTAACTAAAAGTACACCAAATACATTTTATAAACTGTAAATAAAATATCAAAAACTACAGTAAATATATATTACATACTGTACATAAAATATCAAAAAGTTCACCAAATATGTGTGATATATATAGTGTAAATAAACCATCAGAAACTACAGTAATTATATTTAATATACTGTACATAAAATATCAAAAATTACACCAAATGTATATTATATACTGTAAATAAAATATGAAAAAGTACAGTAAATATATATGACAAACACCATGTAAAGTATCAAAAACTACACCAAATATATGTTATAAAATTTACATAAAATATCAAAAGGACACCAAATGTATCTAATATACTGTACATAAAATATCAAAAAGTACAGTAAATATATTTCATATATTGTATATATAATATTAACTAAAAGTACACCAAATACATTTTATATACTGTAAATAAAATATCAAAATGTACCGTAAATATATATTACTTGCTGTACATAAAATATGAAAAAGTACACCAAATATGTGTTATATATACTGTAAATAAACTATCAAAAACTACAGTAATTATATTTAATATACTGTACATAAAATATCAAAAATTACACCAAATGCATATTATATAGTGTAAATAAAATATCAAAAAGGACAGTAAATATATGTGACACACCCTATGTAAAATATCAACAACTCCACCAAATGTATTTTATATAATTTACATAAAATATCAAAAGGACAGCAAATATATCTTATATACTGTACATAAAATATCAAAAAGGACAGTAAATATATATGACACACCCCATGTAAAATATCAAAAACTACACCAAATATATGTTATATAATTTACATAAAATATCAAAAGGACACCAAATATATCTTATATACTGTACATAAAATATCAAAAAGTACAGTAAATATATTTCATATATTGTACATATAATATTAACTAAAAGTACAGCAAATACATTTCATATACTGTAAATAAAATATCAAAAAGTACAGTAAATTTATATTACATACTGTACATAAAATATCAAAAAGTATGCCAAATATGTGTTATATATACTGTAAATAAACTATCAAAAACTACAGTAATTATGTTTAATATACTGTACATTAAATATCAAAAATTACACCAAATGTATATTATATACTGTAAATAAAATATCAAAAAGGAAAGTAAATATATATGACACACCCCATGTAAAATATCAAAAACTACAACAAATGTATATTATATAATTTACATTAAATATCAAAGGACACCAAATATATCTTATATACAGTACATAAAATATCAAAAAGTACAGTAAATATATCTCATATATTGTACATATAATATTAACTAAAAGTACACGAAACACATTTTATATACTGTAAATAAAATATCAAAAATACAGTAAATATATATTACATACTGTACATAAAATATCAAAAGTACACCAAATATGTGTTATATATACTGTAAATAAACTATGAAAAACTACAGCAATTATATTTAATATACTGTACATAAAATATCAAAAATTACACCAAATGTATATTATATACTGTAAATAAAATATCAAAAAGTACAGTAAATATATATGACACACCCCCTGTAAAATATCACAAACTACACCAAACATATATTATATAAATTACATAAAATATCAAAAGAACAGCAAATATATCTTATATACTGTACATAAAATATCAAAATGTACAGTAAATATATTTCATATATTCTACATATAATATTAACAAAAAGTACACCAAATACATTTTATATACTCTAAATAAAATATCAAAAATACAGTAAATATATATTACATACTGTACATAAAATACCAAAGTACACCAAATATGTGTTATATAAACTGTAAATAAACTATCAAAAACTACAGTAATTATGTTAATATACTGTACATAAAATATCAAAAATTACACCAAATGCATATTATATAGTATAAATAAAATATCAAAAAGACAGTAAATATATATGACACACCCCATGTAAAATATCAAAAACTCCACCAAATATATATTATATAATTTACATAAAATATCAAAAGGACACCAAATATATCTTATACACTGTACATAAAATATGAAAAATTACAGTAAATATATTTCATATATTGTACATATAATATTAACTAAACGTACACCAAATGCATTTTATATACTCTAAATAAAATATCAAAAACTACAGTAAATATATATTACATACTGTACATAAAATATCAAAAAGTTCACCAAATATGTGTGATATATATAATGTAAATAAACTATCAAAAACTACAGTAATTATATTTAATATACTGTACATGAAATATCAAAAATTACACCAAATGTATATTATATACTGTAAATAAAATATCAAAAAGGACAATAAATATATATTACACACCCTATGTAATATATCAAAAACTACACCAAATATATATTGTATAATTTACATAAAATATCAAAAGGACAGAAAATATATCTTATATACTGTACTTAAAATTTCAAAAAGTACAGTAAATATGTTTCATATATTGTACATATAATATTAACTAAAAGTACACCAAATACATTTTATATACTGTAAATAAAATATCAAAAAATACAGTAAATATATATTACATACTGTACATAAAATATCAAGAAGTTCACCAAATATGTGTGATATATATAGTGTAAATAAACCATCGAAAACTACAGTAATTATATTTAATATACTGTACATAAAATATCAAAAATTACACCAAATGTATATTATATACTGTAAATAAAATATCAAAAAGGAAAGTAAATATATATGACACACCCCATGTAAAATATCAAAAACTACACCAAATATATATTATATAATTTATATAAAATATCAAAAGGACACCAAATATATCTTATATACTGTACATAAAATATCAAAAAGTACAGTAAATATATTTCATTTATTCTACCTATAATATTAACAAAAAGTACACCAAATACATTTTATGTACTGTAAATAAAATATCAAAAATACAGTAAATATATATTACATACTGTACATAAAATACCAAAGTACACCAAATATGTGTTATATATACTGTAAATAAACTATCAAAAATTACAGTAATTATGTTTAATATACTGTACATAAAATATCAAAAATTACAACAAATGCATATTATACAGTGTAAATAAAATATCAAATAGGACAGTAAATATATATGACACACCCTATGTAAAATATCAAAAACTCCACCAAATATATATTATATAATTTACATAAAATATCAAAAGGACAGCAAATATATCTTATATACTGTACATAAAATATCAAAAAGGACAGTAAATATATATGACACACCCCATGTAAAATATCAAAAACTACACCAAATATATGTTATATAATTTACATAAAATATCAAAAGGACACCAGATATATCTTATATGCTGTACATAAAATATCAAAAAGTACAGTAAATATATTTCATATATTGTACATATAATATTAACTAAAAGTACACCAAATACATTTTATATACTGTAAATAAAATATCAAAAATACAGTAAATATATATTACATACTGTACATAAAATATCAAAAAGTATGCCAAATATGTGTTATATATACTGTAAATAAACTATCAAAATCTACAGTAATTATGTTTAATATACTGTACATAAAATATCAAAAATTACACCAAATGTATATTATATACTGTAAATAAAATATCAAAAAGGACAGTAAATATATATGACACACCCCATGTAAAACATCAAAAACTACAACAAATATATATTATATAATTTACATTAAATATCGAAGGACACCAAATATATCTTATATAGTGTACATAAAATATCAAAAAGTACAGTAAATATATTTCATATATTGTACATATAATATAAACTAAAAGTACACAAAATACATTTTATATACTGTAAATAAAATATCAAAAAGTACAGTAAATATATGTTACATACTGTGCATAAAATATCAAAAGTACACCAAATATGTGTTATATATACTGTAAATAAACTATCAAAAACTACAGTAATTATGTTTAATATACTGTACATAAAATATCAAAAATTACACCAAATGCATATTACATAGTGTAAATAAAATATCAAATAGGACAGTAAATATATATGACACACCCTATGTAAAATATCAAAAACTCCACCAAATATATATTATATAATTTACATAAAATATCAAAAGGACAGCAAATATATCTTATATACTGTACATAAAATATCAAAAAGGACAGTAAATATATATGACACACCCCATGTAAAATATCAAAAACTACACCAAATATATGTTATATAATTTACATAAAATATCAAAAGGACACCAAATATATATTATCTACTGTACATAAAATATCAAAAAGTACAGTAAATATATTTCATATATTGTACATTTAATATTAACTAAAAGTACACCAAATACATTTTATATACTGTAAATAAAATATCAAAAATACAGTAAATATATATTACATACTGTACATAAAATATCAAAAAGTTCACCAAATATGTGTGATATATATAGTGTAAATAAACCATCAGAAACTACAGTAATTATATTTAATATACTGTACATAAAATATCAAAAATTACACCAAATGTATATTATATACTGTAAATAAAATATGAAAAAGTACAGTAAATATATATGA
This sequence comes from Pan troglodytes, assembly GCF_028858775.2. Classification (NCBI taxonomy): domain Eukaryota; kingdom Metazoa; phylum Chordata; class Mammalia; order Primates; family Hominidae; genus Pan; species Pan troglodytes. Next base: position 10,111,281 of record NC_072412.2, read on the forward strand.
CAAACACCATGTAAAGTATCAAAAACTACACCAAATATATGTTATAAAATTTACATAAAATATCAAAAGGACACCAAATGTATCTAATATACTGTACATAAAATATCAAAAAGTACAGTAAATATATTTCATATATTGTATATATAATATTAACTAAAAGTACACCAAATACATTTTATATACTGTAAATAAAATATCAAATAGTACCGTAAATATATATTACTTGCTGTACATAAAATATGAAAAAGTACACCAAATATGTGTTATATATACTGTAAATAATCTATCAAAAACTACAGTAATTATATTTAATATACTGTACATAAAATATCAAAAATTACACCAAATGCATATTATGTAGTGTAAATAAAATATCAAAAAGGACAGTAAATATATATGACACACCCTATGTAAAATATCAAAAACTCCACCAAATATATATTATATAATTTACATAAAATATCAAAAGGACAGCAAATATATCTTATATACTGTACATAAAATATCAAAAAGGACAGTAAATATATATGACACACCCCATGTAAAATATCAAAAACTACACCAAATATATGTTATATAATTTGCATAAAATATCAAAAGGACACCAAATATATCTTATATACTGTACATAAAATATCAAAAAGTACAGTAAATATATTTCATATATTGTACATATAATATTAACTAAAAGTACAGCAAATACATTTTATATACTGTAAATAAAATATCAAAAAGTACAGTAAATATATATTACATACTGTACATAAAATATCAAAAAGTATGCCAAATATGTGTTATATATACTGTAAATAAACTATCAAAAACTACAGTAATTATGTTTAATATACTGTACATTAAATATCAAAAATTACACCAAATGTATATTATATACTGTAAATAAAATATCAAAAAGGAAAGTAAATATATATGACACACCCCATGTAAAATATAAAAAACTACAACAAATATATATTATATAATTTACATTAAATATCAAAGGACACCAAATATATCTTATATACTGAACATAAAATATCAAAAAGTACAGTAAATATATCTCATATATTGTACATATAATATAAACTAAAAGTACACAAAATACATTTTATATACTGTAAATAAAATATCAAAAAGTACAGTAAATATATATTACATACTGTACATAAAATATCAAAAGTACACCAAATATGTGTTATATATACTGTAAATAAACCATCAAAAACTACAGTAATTATATTTATTGTACTGTACATAAAATATCAATAATTACACCAAATCCATACTATATACTGTAAATAAAATATCAAAAATGACTGTAAATATATATGACACACCCCATTTAAAATATCAAAACTCCACCAAATATATATTATGTAATTTACATAAAATATCAAAAGGACACCAAATATATCTTATATACTGTACATAAAATATCAAATAGTACAGTAAATATATTTCATATATTGTACATATAATATTAACTAAAAGGACACCAAATACATTTTATATACTGTAAATAAAATATCAAAAACTACAGCAAATATATATTACATACTGTACATAAAATATCAAAAAGATCACCAAATATGTGTGATATATATAGTGTAAATAAACCATCAAAAACTACAGTAATTATATTTAATATACTGTACATAAAATATCAAAAATTACACCAAATGTATATTATATACTGTAAATAAAATATCAAAAAGGACAGTAAATATATACGACACACCCCATGTAAAATATCAAAAACTACACCAAATATATATTATATAATTTACATAAAATATCAAAAGGACACCAAATATATCTTATATACTGTACATAAAATATCAAAAATACAGTAAATATATTTCATATATTGTACACATAATATTAACTAAAAGTACACCAAATGCATTTTATATACTGTAAATAAAATATCAAAAAGTACAGTAAATATATATTACATACTGTACATAAAATATCAAAAGTACACCAAATATGTGTTATATATACTGTAAATAAACTATCAAAAACTACACTAATTATATTTAATATACTGTAAATAGAATATCAAAAATTACACCAAATGTATATTATATACTGTAAATAAAATATCAAAAAGGACGGTAAATATATATGACAAAACCCATGTAAAATATCAAAAACTACACCAAATATATATTATATAATTTACATAAAATATCAAAATGACAGCAAATATATCTTATATAATGTACAGAAAATATGAAAAAGTACAGTAAATATGTTTCATATATTGTACATATATTATTAACTAAAAGTACACCAAATACATTTTATATACAGTAAATAAAATATCAAAAAGTACAGTAAATATATTTTACATACTGTACATAAAATAACAAAGGTCCACCAAATATGTGTTATATATACTGTAAATAAACTATCAAAAACTACAGTAATTATATTTATTATACTGTACATAAAATATCAAAAATTACACCAAATGCATATTATATACTGTAAATAAAATATGAAAAGGACAGTAAATATATATGACACACCCCATGTAATATATCAAAAACTCCACCAAATATATATTATATAATTTACATAAAATATCAAAAGGACACCAAATATGTCTTATATAATGTACATAAAATATCAAAAAGAACAGTAAATATATTTCACATATTGTACATATAATATTAACTAAAAGTACACCAAATACATTTTATATACTGTAAATAAAATATCAAAAATACAGTAAATATATATTACATACTGTACATAAAATATCAAAAAGTACACCAAATATGTGTTATATATACTGGAAATAAACTATCAAAAACTACATTAATTATATTTAATATACTGTGCATAAAATATCAAAAATTACACCAAATGCATATTATATAGTGTAAATAAAATATCAAAAAGGACAGTACATATATATGACACACCCTATGTAAAATATCAAAAACTCCACCAAATATATACTATATAATTTACATAAAATATCAAAAGGACAGCAAATATATCTTATATACTGTACATAAAATATCCAAAAGGACAGTAAATATATATGACACACCCCACGTAACATATCAAAAACTACACCAAATATATATTATATAATTTACATAAAATATCAAAAGGACCCCAAATATATCTTATATACTGTACATAAAATATCAAAATGTACACTAAATATATTTCATATATTGTACATATAATATTAACTAAAAGTACACCAAATACATTTTATATACTGTAAATAAAATATCAAAAATATAGTAAATATATATTACATACTGTACATAAAATATCAAAAGTACACCAAATATGTGTTATATATACTGTAAATAAACTATCAAAATCTACAGTAATTATATTTAATATACTGTAAATAGAATATCAAAAATTACACCAAATGTATATTATATACTGTAAGTAAAATATCAAAAATGACAGTAAATATATATGACACACCCCATGTAAAATATCAAAAACTACTCCAAATATATATTATATAATTTACATAAAATATCAAAAGGAAACCAAATATATCTTATATACTATACAAAAAATATCAAAAAGTACAGTAAATATATTTCATATAATTTACATATAATATTAACTAAAAGTACACAAAATACATTTTATATACTGTAAATAAAATATCAAAAACTACAGTAAATATATATTACATACTGTACATAAAATATCAAAATTTCACCAAATATGTGTGATATATATAGTGTAAATAAACCATCAAAAACTACAGTAATTATATTTAATATACTGTACATAAAATATCAAAAATTACACCAAATGTATATTATATACTGTAAATAAAATATCAAAAAGTACAGTAAATATATATTACACACCCTATGTAAAATATCAAAAACCACAACAAATATATATTATATAATTTACATAAAATATCAAAAGGACAGCAAATGTATCTTATATACTGTACTTAATATATCAAAAAGTACAGTAAATATGTTTCATATATGGTACACATAATATTAACTAAAAGTACACCAAATACATTTTATATACCGTAAATAAAATATCAAAAAGTACAGTAAATATATATTACATACTGTACATAAAATATGAAAAAGTACACCAAATATGTGTTATATATACTGTAAATAAACTATCAAAAACTACAGTAATTATATTTAATATACTGTACATAAAACATCAAAAATTACACCAAATGCATATTATATACTGTAAATAAAATATCAAAAAGGACAGTAAGTATATATGAGACACCCCATGTAAAATATCAAAAACTCCACCAAATATATATTATATAATTTACATAAAATATCGAAAGGACACCAAATATATCTTATATACTGTACATAAAATATCAAAAAGTACAGTAAATATATTTCATATATTGTACATATAATATTAACTAAAAGTACACCAAATACATTTTATATAGTGTAAATAAAATACCAAAAATACAGTAAATATATATTACAGAGTGTACATAAAATATCAAAAGTACACCAAATATGTGTTACATATACTGTAAATAAACTATCAAAAACTACACAAATTATATTTAATATACTGTAAATAGAATATCAAAAATTACATCAAATGTATATTATATACTGTAAATAAAATATCAAAAAGGATGGTAAATATATATGACACAACCCATGTAAAATATCAAAAACTACACCAAATATATATTATATAATTTACATAAAATATCAAAAGGACACCAAATATATCTTATATACTCTACATAAAATATCAAAAAGTACAGTAAATATATTTCATATATTGTACATATAATATTAACTAAAAGGACACCAAATACATTTTATATACTGCAAATAATATATCAAAAAGTACAGTAAATATATAATACATACTGTACATAAAATATCAAAATGTACAGCAAATATGTGATATATATAGTGTAAATAAACAATCAAAAACTACAGTAATTATATTTAATATACTGTACGTAAAACATCAAAAATTACAACAAATGTATATTATATACTGTAAATAAAATATCAAAAAGGACAGTAAATATATATGACACACCCCATGTAAAATTTCAAAAACTACACCAAATATATATTATATAATTTACATAAAATATCAAAAGGACACCAAATATATCTTATATACTCTACATAAAATATCAAAAGGTACAGTAAATATAGTTCATATATTGTACATATAATATTAACTAAAAGTACACCAAATACATTTTATATACTGTAAATAAAATATCAAAAATACAGTAAATATATATTACATACTGTACATAAAATATCAAAAGTACACCAAATATGTGTTATATATACTGTAAATAAACTATCAAAATCTACAGTAATTATATTTAATATACTGTAAATAGAATATCAAAAATTACACCAAATGTATATTATATACTGTAAATAAAATATCAAAAAGGACAGTAAATATATATGACACACCCCATGGAAAAAAATCAAAAACTACACCAAATATATATTATATAATTTACATAAAATCTTAAAAGGACAACAAATATATCTTATATACTGTACATAATATATCAAAAAGTACAGTAAAGATATTTCATATATTGTACATATAATATTAACTAAAAGTAAACTAAATACATTTTATATACTGTAAATAAAATATCAAAAAGTACAGTAAATATATATTACATACTGTACATAAAATATCAAGAGTACACCAAATATGTGTTATATATACTGTAAATAAACTATCAAAAACTACAGTAATTATATTTAATATACTGTACATGAAATATCAAAAATTACACCAAAGGTATATCATATACTGTAAATAAAATATCAAAAAGGACAGTAAATATATATGACACACCCCACGTAAAATATCAAAAACTCCACCAAATATATATTATACAATTTACATAAAATATCAAAAGGACACCAAATATATCTTATATACTGTACATAAAATATCAAAAAGTACAGTAAATATATTTCATATATTGTACATATAATATTAACTAAAAGTACACCAAATACATTTTATATACTGTAAATAAAATATCAAAAAAATACAGTAAATATATATTCCATACTGTACATAAAATATAAAAAGTACACCAAGTATGTGTTATATATACTGTAAATAAACTATCAAAAAATACAGTAATTATATTTAATATACGGTAAATAGAGTATCAAAAATTACACCAAATGTATATTATATACTGTAAATAAAATATCAAAAAGTACGGTAAATATATATGACACACTCCATGTAAAATATCAAAAACTACACCAAATATATATTATATAATTTACATAAAATATCAAAAGGACACCAAATATATCTCATATACTGTACATAAAATATCAAAAAGTACAGTAAATATATTTAACATATTGTACATATAATATTAACTAAAAGTACACCAAATACATTTTATCTACTGTAAACAAAATATCAAAAATACAGTAAATATATATTACATACTGTACATAAAATATCAAAAGTACACCAAATATGTGTTATACATACTGTAAATAAACTATCAAAAACTACCGTAATTATATTTAACATACTGTAAACAGAATATCAAAAATTACACCATATGTATATTATATACTGTAAATAAAATATCAAAAAGGACGGTAAAAATATATGACACACCCCATGTAAAATATCAAAAACTACACCAAAGATATATTATATAATTTACATAAAATATCAAAAGGACACCAAATATATCTTATATACTGTACATAAAATATCAAAAAGTACAGTAAATATATTTCATATATTGTACATATAATATTAACTAAAAGTACACCAAATACATTTTATCTACTGTAAATTAAATATCAAAAATACAGCAAATATATATTACATACTGTACATGAAATATCAAAAGTACACCAAATATGTGTTATATATAATGTAAACTATCAAAACTACAGTAATTATATTTAATATACTGTACATAAAATATCAAAAATTACACCGCATGTATATTATATACTGTAAATAATACATCAAAAAGGACGGTAAATATATATGACACACCCCATGTAAAATATCAAAAACTACACCAAATATATATTATATAATTTACATAAAATATCAAAAGGACCCCAAATATATCTTATATACTGTACATAAAATATCAAAAATACAGTCAATATTTTTCATATATTGTACATGTAATATTAATTAAAAGTACACCAAATATATTTTATATACTGTAAATAAAATATCAAAAAGTACAGTAAATATATATTACATACTGTACATAAAATATCAAAAGTACACCAAATATGTGTTATATATACTGTAAAGAAACTATCAAAAACTACAGTAATTATATTTAATATACTGTACAGAAAATATCAAAAATTACACCAAATGTATATTATATACTGTAAATAAAATATCAAAAAGGAAATTAAATATATATGACACACCCCATTTAAAATATCAAAAACTACACCAAATATATATTATATAATTTACATAAAATATCAAAAGGACACCAAATATATCTTATATACTGTACATAAAATATCAAAAGGTACAGTAAATATATTTCATATATTGTACATATAATATTACCTAAAAGTACACCAAATACATTTTATATACTGTAAATAAAATATCAAAATACAGTAAATATATATTGCATACTGTACATAAAATATCAAAAAGTACACCAAATATGTGTTATATATACTGTAAATAAACTATCAAAAACTACAGTAATTATATTTAATATAGTGTAATAGAATATAAAAATTACACCAATGTATATTACATACTGTAAATAAAATATGAAAAAGGACTGTAAATATATATGACACAGCCCATGTAAAATATCAAAAACTACACCAAATATATATTATATAATTTACATAAAATATCAAAAGGACACCAAATATATCTTATATACTGTACATAAAATATCAAAAAGTACAGTAAATATATTTCATATATTGTACATATAATATTAACTAAAAGTACACCAAATACATTTTATATACTGTAAATAAAATATCAAAAATACAGTAAATATATATTCCATACTGTACATAAAATATCAAAAGTACACCAAATATGTGTTATATATACTGTAAATAAACTATCAAAAAATACAATAATTATATTTAATATACTGTAAATAGAATATCAAAAATTACACCAAATGTATATTATATACTGTAAATAAAATATCAAAAAGGACGGTAAATATATATGACACACCCCATGTAAAATATCAAAAACTACACAAAATATATATTATATAATTTACATAAAATATCAAAAGGACACCAAATATATCTTATATACTGTACATAAAATATCAAAATGTACAGTAAATATATTTCATATATTGTACATATAATATTAACTAAAAGTACACCAAATACATTTTATATACTGTAAATAATATATCAAAAATTCAGTAAATATATATTACAAACTGTACATAAAATATCAAAAAGTACACCAAATATGTGTTATATATACTGTAAATAAACTATCAAAAACTACAGTAATCATATTTAATATACAGTACATAAAATATCAAAAATTACACCACATGTATATTATATAGTGTAAATAAAATATCAAAAACGACAGTAAATAGATATGACAAACCCCATGTAAAATATCAATAACTACAACAAATATATATTATATAATTTACATAAAATATCAAAAGGACACCAAATATATCTTAAATAGTGTACATAAAATATGAAAAATTACAGTAAATATATTTCATCTATTGTACATATAATATTAACTAAACGTACACCAAATAAATTTTATATACTGTAAATAAAATATCAAAATACAGTAAATATATATTACATACTGTACATAAAATATCAAAAAGTACACCAAATATGTCCTATATATACTCTAAATAAACTATCAAAAACTACAGTAATTATATTTCATATACTGTACATAAAATATCAAAAATTACACCAAATGTATATTATATACTGTAAATAAAATATCAAAAAGGACAGTAAATATATATGACACACCCCATGTAAAATATCAAAAACTACACCAAATATATATTATATAATTTACATAAAATATCAAAAGGACACCAAATATATCTTATATACTGTACATAAAATATCAAAAAGTACAGTAAATATATTTCATATATTGTACATATAATATTAACTAAAAGTAAACCAAATACATTTTATATAGTGTAAATAAAATATCAAAGATAGAGTAAATATATATTCCATTCTGTACATAAAATATCAAAAGTACACCAAATATGTGTTATATATACTGTAAATAAACTATCAGAAAATACAGTAATTATATTTAATATACTGTAAATAGAATATCAAAAATTACACCAAATGTATATTATATACTGTAAATAAAATATCAAAATGGACGGTAAATATATATGACACACCCAATGTAAAATATCAAAAACTACACCAAATATATATTATATAATTTACATAAAATATCAAAAGGACACCAATTATATCTTATATACTGTACATAAAATATCAAAATGTACAGTAAACATATTTCATATATTGTACATATAATATTAACTAAAAGTACACCAAATACATTTTATATACTGTAAATAATATATCAAAAATACAGTAAATATATATTACAAACTATACATAAAATATCAAAAAGTACACCAAATATGTGTTATATATACTGTAAATAAACTATCAAAAACTACAGTAATTATATTTAATATACTGTACATAAAATATCAAAAATTACACCACATGTATATTATATACTGTAAATAAAATATCAAAAACGACAGTAAATATATATGACAAAACCCATGTAAAGTATCAAAAACTACAACAAATATATATTATATAATTTACATAACATATCAAAAGGACACCAAATATATCTTATATACTGTACATAAAATATCAAAAAGTACAGTAAATATATTTCATATATTGTACATATAATATAAACTAAAAGTACACCAAATACATTTTATATACTGTAAATAAAATATCAAAAATACAGTAAATATATATTACATACTGTACATAAAATATCAAAAGTTCACCAAATATGTGTTATATATACTGTAAATAAACTAACAAAAACTACAGTAATTATATATAATATACTGTAAATAGAATATCAAAAATTACACACAATGTATATTATAAACTGTAAATATAATATCAAAGAGGACGGTAAATATATATGACACACCCCATGTAAAATATCAAAAACTACACCAAATACATATTATATAATTTACATAAAATATCAAAACGACACCAAATATATCTTACATACTGTACATAAAATATCAAAAAGTACAGTAAATATATTTCATATATTGTACATATAATATTAACTAAAAGTACACCGAATTCATTTTATGTACTGTAAATAAAATATCAAAAGTACAGTAAATATATATTACATACTGTACATAAAATATCAAAAAGTACACGAAATATGTGTTATATATACTGTAAATAAACTATCAAAAACTACAGTACTTATATTTAATATACTGTACATAAAATATCAAAAATTACACCAAATGTATATTATATACTGTAAATAAAATATCAAAAAGGACAGTAAATATATATGACACACCCCATGTAAAATATCAAAAACTACAACAAATATATATTATATAATTTACATAAAATATCAAAAGGACACCAAATATATCTTATATACTGTACATAAAATATGAAAAATTACAGTAAATATATTTCATGTATTGTACATATAATATTAACTAAAAGTACACCAAATACATTTTATATACTGTAAATAAAATATCAAAATACAGTAAATATATATTACATACTGTACATAAAATATCAAAAAGCACACCAAATATGTGTTATATATACTGTAAATAAACTATCAAAAACTACAGTAATTATATTTCATATACTGTACATAAAATATCAAAAATTACACCACATGTATATTATATACTGTAAATAAAATATCAAAAAGGACAGTAAATATATATGACACACCCCATGTAAAATATCAAAAACTACACCAAATATATACTATATAATTTACATAAAATATCAAAAGGACACCAAATATATCTTATATACTGTACCTAAAATATCAAAAACTACAGTATATATATTTCATATATTGTACATAAAATATTAACTAAAAGTACACCAAATACATTTTATATACTGTAAATAAAATATCAAAAATACAGTAAATATATATTCCATACTGTACATAAAATATCAAAAGTACACCAAATATGTGTTATATATACTGTAAATAAACTATCAAAAACTACAGTAATTATATTAATATACTGTCAATGGAATATCAAAAATTACACCCAATGTATATTATATAATGTAAATAAAATATCAAAAACACAGTAAATATATATGACACACCCCATTTAAAATATCAAAAACTACACCAAATATATATTATATTATTTACATAAAATATCAAAAGGACACCAAATATATATTATATACTGTACATAAAATATCAAAAAGTATAGTAAATATGTTTCATATATTTTCCATATAAAATTAACTAAAAGTACACCAAATACATTTTATATACTGTAAATAAAATATCAACACTACAGTAAATATATATTACATACTGTACATAAAATATCAAAATGTCCACCAAATATGTGTGATATATATAGTGTAAATAAACCATCAAAAACTACAGTAATTATATTTAATATACTGTACATAAAATATCAAAAATTACACCAAATGTATATTATATACTGTAAATAAAATATCAAAAAGGACAGTAAATATATATGACACAACCCATGTAAAATATCAAAAACTACAACAAATATATATTATATAATTTACATAAAATATCAAAAGGACACCAAATATATCTTATATACTGTACATAAAATATCAAAAATTACAGTATATATACTTCATATATTGTAC